>NW_026989739.1:659929-1319858 GCF_036321535.1 Camelus dromedarius
TAGAGCTATTACCTACCCATATATATGTATGGAGTGGAGTTTGCAACTGAAAAGAAACTTTGTGTTCCCAGCAAGCTAGGTGAAGTACGGCTTTCACACACAATTATCTCTCAGAACTTAGCATGTGAGGAGACGTTCGTTCATCTAGCACAAAGGGAACGAGTTGCAGGAAACACTTTTACTCTGGTTTCTCAGTCTGCTTCCTAGTGCCTTTTTGAAGTTCCTTCAGTTTTCACTGTAAAATCGAGTGGGAGCTTTTACCTCCCCATATGTAGGTATGGAGTGGAGTTTGCAACTGAAAAGAAACTTTGTGTTCCCAGCAAGCTAGGTGAAGGACGGCTTTCACACAGACTTATCTCTCAGAACTTAGCATGTGGAGAGACGTTCGTTCATCTAGCACAAAGGGAACGGGTTGCAGGAGAAACTTTTACTCTGGTTTCTCAATCTGTTTCCTAGTGCCGGTTTGAAGTTCCTGCAGCTTTCACTGTAAAACCGAGTTGAAGCTAGTACCTCTCCTTATATATGTATGGAGTGGAATTTGCAACTGAAAATAAACTTTGTTTTCCCAACAAGATAGGTGAAGGACGGCTTTAACACACACTTATCTCTCAGAACTGAGCATGTGGAGAGACGTTCGTTCATCTAGCACAATGGGAACGAGTTGCAGGAGAAACTTTTACTCTGGTTTCTCAGTCTGTTTCCTAGTGCCTTTTGGAAGTTCCTGCAGTTTTCACTGTAAAACAGAGTTGGGGCTAGTACCTCTCCTTATATATGTATGGAGTGGAGTTTGCAACTTAAAAGAATCTTTGTGTTCAAAACAAGATAGGTGAAGGACGGCTTTCACACACACTTATCTCTCAGAACTGAGCATGTGGAGAGACGTTCGTTCATCTAGCACAAATGGAACGGGTTGCAGGAAAAACTTTTACTCTGGTTTCTCAGTCTGTTTCCTATTGCGGGTTTGATGTTCCTGCAGTTTTCACTGTAAAACCGAGTTGGAGCTATTACCTCCCCATATATATGTATGGTGTGGAGTTTGCAACTGAAAAGAAACTTTGTGTTCCCAACAAGCTAGGTGAAGGACGGCTTTCACACACACTAATTTCTGAGAACTGAGCATGTGGAGAGACTTTCGTTCATCCAGCACAAAGGGAAAGGGTTGCAGTAGAAACTTTTACTCTGGTTTCTCAGTCTGTTTCCTAGTGCCGGTTTGAAGTTCCTGCAGTTTTCACTGTAAAACCGATTTGGAGCTAGTACCTCCCCATATATATGTATGGAGTGGAGTTTGCAACTGAAAATAAACTTTGTTTTCCCAACAAGATAGGTGAAGTATGGCTTTCACACACACTTATCTCTCAGAACTTAGCATGTGAGGAGACGTTCGTTCATCTAGCACAAAGGGAACGGGTTGCAGGAAACACTTTTACTCTTGTTTCTCAGTCTGCTTCCTAGTGCCTTTTTGAAGTTCCTTCAGTTTTCACTGTAAAACCGAGTGGGAGCTTTTACCTCCCCATATGTAGGTATGGAGTGGAGTTTGCAACTGAAAAGAAACTTTGTGTTCCCAGCAAGCTAGGTGAAGGACGGCTTTCACACAGACTTATCTCTCAGAACTTAGCATGTGGAGAGACGTTCGCTCATCTAGCACAAAGGGAACGAGTTGCAGGAGAAACTTTTACTCTGGTTTCTCAGTCTGTTTCCTAGTGCCGGTTTGATGTTCCTGCAGTTTTCACTGTAAAACCGAGTTGGAGCTAGTACCTCCCCATATATATGTACGGAGTGGAGTTTGCAACTGAAAAGAAACTTTGTGTTCCCAACAAGCAAGGTGAAGGACGGCTTTCACACACACTTATCTCTCAGAACTGAGCATGTGGAGAGACGTTCGTTCATCTAGCACAAAAGGAACGGGTTGCAGGGGAAACATTTACTCTGGTTTCTCAGCCTGTTTCCTAGTGCCGGTTTGAAGTTCCTGCAGCTTTCACTGTAAAACCGAGTTGGAGCTAGTACCTCTCCTAATATATGTATGGAGTGGAGTTTGCAACTCAAAAGAATCTTTGTGTTCAAAACAAGATAGGTGAAGGACGGCTTTCACACACACTTATCTCTCAGATCTGAGCATGTGGAGAGACTTTCGTTCATCTAGCACAAATGGAACGGGTTGCAGGAAAAACTTTAACTCTGGTTTCTCAGTCTGTTTCCTATTGCGGGTTTGATGTTCCTGCAGTTTTCACTGTAAAACCGAGTTGGAGCTATTACCTCCCCATATATATGTATGGAGTGGAGTTTGCAACTGAAAAGGAACTTTGTGTTCCCATCAAGCTAGGTGAAGGACGGCTTTCACACACACTAATTTCTGAGAACTGAGCATGTGGAGAGACGTTCGTTCATCCAGCACAAAGGGAAAGGGTTGCAGTAGAAACTTTTACTCTGGTTTCTCAGTCTGTTTCCTAGTGCCGGTTTGAAGTTCCTTCAGTTTTCACTGTAAAACCGAGTTGGAGCTATTACCTCCCCATATGTAGGTATGGAGTGGAGTTTGCAACTGAAAAGAAACTTTGTGTTCCCAGCAAGCTAGGTGAAGGACAGCTTTCACACACACTTATCTCTCAGAACTTAGCATGTGGAGAGACGTTCGTTCATCTAGCACAAAGGGAACGGGTTGCAGGAGAAACTTTTACTCTGGTTTCTCAGTCTGTTTCCTAGTGCCGGTTTGATGTTCCTGCAGTTTTCACTGTAAAACCGAGTTGGAGCTAGTACCTCCCCATATATATGTACGGAGTGGAGTTTGCAACTGAAAAGAAACTTTTTGTTCCCAACAAGCTAGGTGAAGGACGGCTTTCACACACACTTATCTCTCAGAACTGAGCATGTGGAGAGACGTTCGTTCATCTAGCACAAAGGGAACGGTTTGCAGGAGAAATTATTACTCTGGTTTCTCAGCCTGTTTCCTAGAGCCGGTTTGAAATTCTTGCAGTTTTCACTGTAAAACCGAGTTGGAGCTAGTACCTATCCTTATATATGTATGAAGTGGAGTTTGCAACTGAAAAGAATCTTTGTGTTCCCAACAAGCTACGTGAGGGACGGCTTTCACACACAATTACCTCTCAGAACTGAGCATGTGGAGAGACGTTCGTTCATCTAGCACAAAGGGAACGGGTTGCAGGAGAAACTTTTACTCTGGTTTCTCAGTCTGTTTCCTAGTGCCGGTTTGAAGTTCCTGCAGTTTTCATAGTAAAACCGAGTTGGAGCTAGTACCTCTCCTTATATATGTATGGAGTGGAGTTTGCAACTCAAAAGAATCTTTGTGTTCAAAACAAGATAGGTGAATGAAGGCTTTCACACACACTTATCTCTCAGAACTGAGCATGTTGAGAGACGTTCGTTCATCTAGCACAAAGGGAACGGGTTGCAGGAGAAACTTTTACTCTGGTTTCTCAGCCTGTTTCCTAGTGCCGGTTTGAAGTTCCTGCAGTTTTCACTGTAAAACCGAGTTGGAGCTAGTACCTCTCCTTATATATGTATGGAGTGGAGTTTGCAACTGAAAATAAACTTTGTTTTCCCAACAAGATAGGTGAAGGACGGCTTTCACACACACTTATCTCTCAGAACTGAGCATGTGGAGAGACGTTCGTTCATCCAGCAAAAAGGGAAAGGGTTGCAGTAGAAACTTTTACTCTGGTTTCTCAGTCTGTTTCCTAGTGCCGGTTTGAAATTCCTGCAGTTTTCACTGTAAAACCGATTTGGAGCTAGTACCCCCCATATATATATGTATGGAGTGGAGTTTGCAACTGAAAAGGAACTTTGTGTTCTCAACACGCTAGGTGAAGTACGGCTTTCACACACACTTATCTCTCAGAACTTAGCATGTGAGGAGACGTTCGTTCATCTAGCACAAAGGGAACGGGTTGCAGGAGAAACTTTTACTCTGGTTTCTCAGTCTGTTTCCTAGTGCCGGTTTGAAGTTCCTGCAGTTTTCACTGTAAAACCGAGTTGGAGCTAGTACCTCCCCATATATATGTACGGAGTGGTGTTTGCAACTGAAAAGAAACTTTTTCTTCCCAACAAGCTAGGTGAAGGACGGCTTTCACACACACTTATCTCTCAGAACTGAGCATGTGGAGAGACGTTCGTTCATCTAGCACAAAGGGAACGGTTTGCAGGAGAAACTATTACTCTGGTTTCTCAGCCTGTTTCCTAGAGCCGGTTTGAAGTTCCTGCAATTTTCACTGTAAAACCGAGTTTGAGCTAGTACCTCTCCTTATATATGTATGAAGTGGTGTTTGCAACTGAAAAGAATCTTTGTGTTCCCAACAAGCTACGTGAAGGACGGCTTTCACACACTATTACCTCTCAGAACTGAGCATGTGGAGAGACGTAAGTTCATCTAGCACAAAGGGAACGGGTTGCAGGAGAAACTTTTATTCTGGTTTCTCAGTCTGTTTCCTAGTGCCGGTTTGAAGTTCCTGCAGTTTTCATAGTAAAACCGAGTTGGAGCTAGTACCTCTCCTTATATATGTATGGAGTGGAGTTTGCAACTCAAAAGAATCTTTGTGTTCAAAACAAGGTAGGTGAATGACGGCTTTCACACACACTTATCTCTCAGAACTGAGCATGTGGAGAGACGTTCGTTCATCTTTCACAATGGGAACGGGTTGCAGGAAAAACTTTTACTCTTGTTTCTCAGTCTGTTTCCTAGTGCCGGTTTGAAGTTCCTGCAGTTTTCACTGTAAAACCGAGTTGGAGCTAGTACCTCCCCATATATATGTATGGAGTGGTGTTTGCAACTGAAAAGAAACTTTGTGTTCTCAACAAGCTAGGTGAATACGGCTTTCACACACACTTATCTCTCAGAACTTGGCATGTGGAGAGACGTTCGTTCATCTAGCACAAAGGGAACGGGTTGCAGGAGAAACTTTTACTCTGGTTTCTCAGCCTGTTTCCTAGTGCCGGTTTGAAGTTCCTGCAGTTTTCACTGTAAAACCGAGTTGGAGCTAGTACTTACCCATATATATGTATGGAGTGGAGTTTGCCACTGAAAAGCAACTTTGTGTTCCCAACAAGCTAGGTGAAGGACGGCTTTCACACACACTAATTTCTCAGAACTGAGCATGTGCAGAGACGTTCGTTCATCTAGCACAAAGGGAAAGGTTTGCAGTAGAAACTTTTACTCTGGTTTCTCAGTCTGTTTCCTATTGCCGGTTTGAAGTTCCTGCAGTTTTCACTGTAAAACCGATTTGGAGCTAGTACCTCCCCATATATATGTATGGAGTGGAGTTTGCAACTGAAAAGAAACTTTGTGTTCCCAACAAGCTAGGTGAAGTACGGGTTTCATACACACTTATCTCTCAGAACTTAGCATGTGAGGACACGTTCGTCCATCTAGCACAAAAGGAACGGGTTGCAGGAAACACTTTTACTCTGGTTTCTCAGTCTGTTTCCTAGTGCCTTTTTGAAGTTCCTTCAGTTTTCACTGTATAACCGAGTTGGAGCTATTACCTCCCCATATGTAGGTATGGAGTGGAGTTTGCAACTGAAAAGAAACTTTGTGTTCCCAGCAAGCTAGGTGAAGGACGGCTTTCACACACACTTATCTCTCAGAACTGAGCATGTGGAGAGACGTTCGTTCATCTAGCACAAAGGGAACGGTTTGCAGGAGAAACTATTACTCTGGTTTCTCAGCCTGTTTCCTAGAGCCGGTTTGAAGTTCTTGCAGTTTTCACTGTAAAACCGAGTTGGAGCTAGTACCTCTCCTTATATATGTATGAAGTGGAGTTTGCAACTGAAAAGAATCTTTGTGTTCCCAACAAGCTACGTGAAGGACGGCTTTCACACACAATTACCTCTCAGAACTGAGCATGTGGAGAGACGTTCGTTCATCTAGCACAAAGGGAACGGGTTGCAGGAGAAACATTTACTCTGGTTTCTCAGTCTGTTTCCTAGTGCCGGTTTGAAGTTCCTGCAGTTTTCATAGTAAAACCGAGTTGGAGCTAGTACCTCTCCTTATATATGTATGGAGTGGAGTTTGCAACTCAAAAGAATCTTTGTGTTCAAAACAAGATAGGTGAATGAAGGCTTTCACACACACTTATCTCTCAGAACTGAGCATGTGGAGAGACGTTCGTTCATCTAGCACAAAGGGAACGGGTTGCAGGAGAAACTTTTACTCTGGTTTCTCAGCCTGTTTCCTAGTGCCGGTTTGAAGTTCCTGCAGTTTTCACTGTAAAACCGAGTTGGAGCTTGTACCTCTCCTTATATATGTATGGAGTGGAGTTTGCAACTGAAAATAAACTTTGTTTTCCCAACAAGATAGGTGAAGGACGGCTTTCACACACACTTATCTCTCAGAACTGAGCATGTGGAGAGACGTTCGTTCATCCAGCAAAAAGGGAAAGGGTTGCAGTAGAAACTTTTACTCTGGTTTCTCAGTCTGTTTCCTAGTGCCGGTTTGAAGTTCCTGCAGTTTTCACTGTAAAACCGATTTGGAGCTAGTACCCCCCATATATATATGTATGGAGTGGAGTTTGCAACTGAAAAGAAACTTTGTGTTCCCAACAAGCTAGGTGAAGTACGGCTTTCACACACACTTATCTCTCAGAACTTAGCATGTGAGGAGACGTTCGTTCATCTAGCACAAAGGGAACGGGTTGCAGGAGAAACTTTTTCTCTGGTTTCTCAGTCTGTTTCCTAGTGCCGGTTTGAAGTTCCTGCAGTTTTCACTGTAAAACCGAGTTGGAGCTAGTACCGCCCCATATATATGTACGGAGTGGTGTTTGCAACTGAAAAGAAACTTTTTTTTCCCAACAAGCTAGGTGAAGGACGGCTTTCACACACACTTATCTCTCAGAACTGAGCATGTGGAGAGACGTTCGTTCATCTAGCACAAAGGGAACGGTTTGCAGGAGAAACTATTACTCTGGTTTCTCAGCCTGTTTCCTAGAGCCGGTTTGAAGTTCCTGCAGTTTTCATAGTAAAACCGAGTTGGAGCTAGTACCTCTCCTTATATATGTATGGAGTGGAGTTTGCAACTCAAAAGAATCTTTGTGTTCAAAACAAGGTAGGTGAATGACGGCTTTCACACACACTTATCTCTCAGAACTGAGCATGTGGAGAGACGTTCGTTCATCTTTCACAATGGGAACGGGTTGCAGGAAAAACTTTTACTCTTGTTTCTCAGTCTGTTTCCTAGTGCCGGTTTGAAGTTCCTGCAGTTTTCACTGTAAAACCGAGTTGGAGCTAGTACCTCCCCATATATATGTATGGAGTGGAGTTTGCAACTGAAAAGAAACTTTGTGTTCTCAACAAGCTAGGTGAATACGGCTTTCACACACACTTATCTCTCAGAACTTGGCATGTGGAGAGACGTTCGTTCATCTAGCACAAAGGGAACGGGTTGCAGGAGAAACTTTTACTCTGGTTTCTCAGCCTGTTTCCTAGTGCCGGTTTGAAGTTCCTGCAGTTTTCACTGTAAAACCGAGTTGGAGCTAGTACTTACCCATATATATGTATGGAGTGGAGTTTGCCACTGAAAAGCAACTTTGTGTTCCCAACAAGCTAGGTGAAGGACGGCTTTCACACACACTAATTTCTCAGAACTGAGCATGTGCAGAGACGTTCGTTCATCTAGCACAAAGGGAAAGGTTTGCAGTAGAAACTTTTACTCTGGTTTCTCAGTCTGTTTCCTATTGCCGGTTTGAAGTTCCTGCAGTTTTCACTGTAAAACCGATTTGGAGCTAGTACCTCCCCATATATATGTATGGAGTGGAGTTTGCAACTGAAAAGAAACTTTGTGTTCCCAACAAGCTAGGTGAAGTACGGGTTTCATACACACTTATCTCTCAGAACTTAGCATGTGAGGACACGTTCGTCCATCTAGCACAAAAGGAACGGGTTGCAGGAAACACTTTTACTCTGGTTTCTCAGTCTGTTTCCTAGTGCCTTTTTGAAGTTCCTTCAGTTTTCACTGTATAACCGAGTTGGAGCTATTACCTCCCCATATGTAGGTATGGAGTGGAGTTTGCAACTGAAAAGAAACTTTGTGTTCCCAGCAAGCTAGGTGAAGGACGGCTTTCACACACACTTATCTCTCAGAACTGAGCATGTGGAGAGACGTTCGTTCATCTAGCACAAAGGGAACGGTTTGCAGGAGAAACTATTACTCTGGTTTCTCAGCCTGTTTCCTAGAGCCGGTTTGAAGTTCTTGCAGTTTTCACTGTAAAACCGAGTTGGAGCTAGTACCTCTCCTTATATATGTATGAAGTGGAGTTTGCAACTGAAAAGAATCTTTGTGTTCCCAACAAGCTACGTGAAGGACGGCTTTCACACACAATTACCTCTCAGAACTGAGCATGTGGAGAGACGTTCGTTCATCTAGCACAAAGGGAACGGGTTGCAGGAGAAACATTTACTCTGGTTTCTCAGTCTGTTTCCTAGTGCCGGTTTGAAGTTCCTGCAGTTTTCATAGTAAAACCGAGTTGGAGCTAGTACCTCTCCTTATATATGTATGGAGTGGAGTTTGCAACTCAAAAGAATCTTTGTGTTCAAAACAAGATAGGTGAATGAAGGCTTTCACACACACTTATCTCTCAGAACTGAGCATGTGGAGAGACGTTCGTTCATCTAGCACAAAGGGAACGGGTTGCAGGAGAAACTTTTACTCTGGTTTCTCAGCCTGTTTCCTAGTGCCGGTTTGAAGTTCCTGCAGTTTTCACTGTAAAACCGAGTTGGAGCTTGTACCTCTCCTTATATATGTATGGAGTGGAGTTTGCAACTGAAAATAAACTTTGTTTTCCCAACAAGATAGGTGAAGGACGGCTTTCACACACACTTATCTCTCAGAACTGAGCATGTGGAGAGACGTTCGTTCATCCAGCAAAAAGGGAAAGGGTTGCAGTAGAAACTTTTACTCTGGTTTCTCAGTCTGTTTCCTAGTGCCGGTTTGAAGTTCCTGCAGTTTTCACTGTAAAACCGATTTGGAGCTAGTACCCCCCATATATATATGTATGGAGTGGAGTTTGCAACTGAAAAGAAACTTTGTGTTCCCAACAAGCTAGGTGAAGTACGGCTTTCACACACACTTATCTCTCAGAACTTAGCATGTGAGGAGACGTTCGTTCATCTTTCACAATGGGAACGGGTTGCAGGAAAAACTTTTACTCTTGTTTCTCAGTCTGTTTCCTAGTGCCGGTTTGAAGTTCCTGCAGTTTTCACTGTAAAACCGAGTTGGAGCTAGTACCTCCCCATATATATGTATGGAGTGGAGTTTGCAACTGAAAAGAAACTTTGTGTTCTCAACAAGCTAGGTGAATACGGCTTTCACACACACTTATCTCTCAGAACTTGGCATGTGGAGAGACGTTCGTTCATCTAGCACAAAGGGAACGGGTTGCAGGAGAAACTTTTACTCTGGTTTCTCAGCCTGTTTCCTAGTGCCGGTTTGAAGTTCCTGCAGTTTTCACTGTAAAACCGAGTTGGAGCTAGTACTTACCCATATATATGTATGGAGTGGAGTTTGCCACTGAAAAGCAACTTTGTGTTCCCAACAAGCTAGGTGAAGGACGGCTTTCACACACACTAATTTCTCAGAACTGAGCATGTGCAGAGACGTTCGTTCATCTAGCACAAAGGGAAAGGTTTGCAGTAGAAACTTTTACTCTGGTTTCTCAGTCTGTTTCCTATTGCCGGTTTGAAGTTCCTGCAGTTTTCACTGTAAAACCGATTTGGAGCTAGTACCTCCCCATATATATGTATGGAGTGGAGTTTGCAACTGAAAAGAAACTTTGTGTTCCCAACAAGCTAGGTGAAGTACGGGTTTCATACACACTTATCTCTCAGAACTTAGCATGTGAGGACACGTTCGTCCATCTAGCACAAAAGGAACGGGTTGCAGGAAACACTTTTACTCTGGTTTCTCAGTCTGTTTCCTAGTGCCTTTTTGAAGTTCCTTCAGTTTTCACTGTATAACCGAGTTGGAGCTATTACCTCCCCATATGTAGGTATGGAGTGGAGTTTGCAACTGAAAAGAAACTTTGTGTTCCCAGCAAGCTAGGTGAAGGACGGCTTTCACACACACTTATCTCTCAGAACTGAGCATGTGGAGAGACGTTCGTTCATCTAGCACAAAGGGAACGGTTTGCAGGAGAAACTATTACTCTGGTTTCTCAGCCTGTTTCCTAGAGCCGGTTTGAAGTTCTTGCAGTTTTCACTGTAAAACCGAGTTGGAGCTAGTACCTCTCCTTATATATGTATGAAGTGGAGTTTGCAACTGAAAAGAATCTTTGTGTTCCCAACAAGCTACGTGAAGGACGGCTTTCACACACAATTACCTCTCAGAACTGAGCATGTGGAGAGACGTTCGTTCATCTAGCACAAAGGGAACGGGTTGCAGGAGAAACATTTACTCTGGTTTCTCAGTCTGTTTCCTAGTGCCGGTTTGAAGTTCCTGCAGTTTTCATAGTAAAACCGAGTTGGAGCTAGTACCTCTCCTTATATATGTATGGAGTGGAGTTTGCAACTCAAAAGAATCTTTGTGTTCAAAACAAGATAGGTGAATGAAGGCTTTCACACACACTTATCTCTCAGAACTGAGCATGTGGAGAGACGTTCGTTCATCTAGCACAAAGGGAACGGGTTGCAGGAGAAACTTTTACTCTGGTTTCTCAGCCTGTTTCCTAGTGCCGGTTTGAAGTTCCTGCAGTTTTCACTGTAAAACCGAGTTGGAGCTTGTACCTCTCCTTATATATGTATGGAGTGGAGTTTGCAACTGAAAATAAACTTTGTTTTCCCAACAAGATAGGTGAAGGACGGCTTTCACACACACTTATCTCTCAGAACTGAGCATGTGGAGAGACGTTCGTTCATCCAGCAAAAAGGGAAAGGGTTGCAGTAGAAACTTTTACTCTGGTTTCTCAGTCTGTTTCCTAGTGCCGGTTTGAAGTTCCTGCAGTTTTCACTGTAAAACCGATTTGGAGCTAGTACCCCCCATATATATATGTATGGAGTGGAGTTTGCAACTGAAAAGAAACTTTGTGTTCCCAACAAGCTAGGTGAAGTACGGCTTTCACACACACTTATCTCTCAGAACTTAGCATGTGAGGAGACGTTCGTTCATCTAGCACAAATGGAACGGGTTGCAGGAGAAACTTTTTCTCTGGTTTCTCAGTCTGTTTCCTAGTGCCGGTTTGAAGTTCCTGCAGTTTTCACTGTAAAACCGAGTTGGAGCTAGTACCGCCCCATATATATGTACGGAGTGGTGTTTGCAACTGAAAAGAAACTTTTTTTTCCCAACAAGCTAGGTGAAGGACGGCTTTCACACACACTTATCTCTCAGAACTGAGCATGTGGAGAGACGTTCGTTCATCTAGCACAAAGGGAACGGTTTGCAGGAGAAACTATTACTCTGGTTTCTCAGCCTGTTTCCTAGAGCCGGTTTGAAGTTCCTGCAGTTTTCACTGTAAAACCGAGTTGGAGCTAGTACCTCTCCTTATATATGTATGAAGTGGAGTTTGCAACTGAAAAGAATCTTTGAGTTCCCAACAAGCTACGTGAAGGACGGCTTTCACACACTATTACCTCTCAGAACTGAGCATGTGGAGAGACGTTCGTTCATCTAGCACAAAGGGAACGGGTTGCAGGAGAAACTTTTACTCTGGTTTCTCAGTCTGTTTCCTAGTGCCGGTTTGAAGTTCCTGCAGTTTTCATAGTAAAACCGAGTTGGAGCTAGTACCTCTCCTTATATATGTATGGAGTGGAGTTTGCAACTCAAAAGAATCTTTGTGTTCAAAACAAGATAGGTGAATGACGGCTTTCACACACACTTATCTCTCAGAACTGAGCATGTGGAGAGACGTTCGTTCATCTTGCAAAATGGGAAAGGGTTGCAGGAAAAACTTTTACTCTGGTTTCTCAGTCTGTTTCCTAGTGCCTGTTTGAAGTTCCTGCAGTTTTCACTGTAAAACCGAGTTGGAGCTAGTACCTCCCCATATATATGTATGGAGTGGAGTTTGCAACTGAAAAGAAACTTTGTGTTCCCAACAAGCTAGGTGAAGTACGGCTTTCACACACACTTATCTCTCAGAACTGAGCATGTGGAGATACGTTCGTTCATCTAGCACAAAGGGAACGGGTTGCAGGAGAAACTTTTACTCTGGTTTCTCAGCCTGTTTCCTAGTGCCGGTTTGAAGTTCCTGCAGTTTTCACTGTAAAACCGATTTGAGCTAGTACTTACCCATATATATGTATGGAGTGGAGTTTGCCACTGAAAAGCAACTTTGTGTTCCCAACAAGCTATGTGAAGGACGGCTTTCAGACACACTTATCTCTCAGATCTGAGCATGTGGAGAGACGTTCGTTCATCTAGCACAAAGGGAACGGTTTGCAGTAGAAATTTTACTCTGGTTTCTCAGACTGTTTCCTAGTGCCGGTTTGAAGTTCCTGCAGTTTTCACTTTAAACAGAGTTGGAGCTAGTACCTCACCATATATATGTATGGAGTGTATTTTGCAAGTGAAAAGAAACTTTGTGTTCCCAACAAGCTAGGTGAAGGACGGCTTTCACACACACTTATCTCTCAAAACTGAGCATGTGGAGAGACGTTCGTTCATCTAGCACAAAGGGAACGGGTTGCAGGAGAAACTTTTCTCTGGTTTCTCAGTCTGTTTCCTAGTGCCGGTTTGAAGTTCCTGCAGTTTCACTGTAAAACCGAGTTGGAGCTAGTACCTCTCCTTATATATGTATGGAGTGGAGTTTGCAACTGAAAAGAATCTTTGTGATCCCAACAAGCTACGTGAAGGACGGCTTTCACACACTATTACCTCTCAGAACTGAGCATGTGGAGAGACATTCGTTCATCTAGCACAAAGGGAACGGGTTGCAGGAGAAACTTTTACTCTGGTTTCTCAGTCTGTTTCCTAGTGCCGGTTTGAAGTTCCTGCAGTTTTCATAGTAAAACCGAGTTGGAGCTAGTACCTCTCCTTATATATGTATGGAGTGGAGTTTGCAACTCAAAAGAATCTTTGTGTTCAAAACAAGATAGGTGAATGACGGCTTTCACACACACTTATCTCTCAGAACTGAGCATGTGGAGAGACGTTCGTTCATCTAGCACAAAGGGAACGGGTTGCAGGAGAAACATTTACTCTGGTTTCTCAGCCTGTTTCCTAGTGCCGGTTTGAAGTTCCTGCAGTTTTCACTGTAAAACCGAGTTGGAGCTAGTACCTCTCCATATATATGTATGGAGTGGAGTTTGCAACTGAAAATAAACTTTGTTTTCCCAACAAGATAGGTGAAGGACGGCTTTCACACACACTTATCTCTCAGAACTGAGCATGTGGAGAGACGTTCGTTCATCTTGCACAATGGGAACGGCTTGCAGGAAAAACTTTTACTCTGGTTTCTCAGTCTGTTTCCTAGTGCCGGTTTGAAGTTCCTGCAGTTTTCACTGTAAAACCGTGTTGGAGCTAGTACCTCTCCTTATATATGTATGGTGTGGAGTTTGGAACTGAAAAGAATCATTGTGTTCAAAACAAGATAGGTGAATGTCGGCTTTCACACACACTTATCTCTCAGAACTGAGCATGTGGAGAGACGTTCGTTCATCTAGCACAAAGGGAACGGTTTGCAGGAGAATCTATTACTCTGGTTTCTCAGCCTGTTTCCTAGAGCCGGTTTGAAGTTCTTGCAGTTTTCACTGTAAAACCGAGTTGGAGCTAGTACCTCTCCTTATATATGTATGAAGTGGAGTTAGCAACTGAAAAGAATCTTTGTGTTCCCAACAAGCTACGTGAAGGACGGCTTTCACACACAATTACCTCTCAGAACTGAGCATGTGGAGAGACGTTCGTTCATCTAGCACAAAGGGAACGGGTTGCAGGAGAAACTTTTACTCTGGTTTCTCAGCCTGTTTCCTAGTGCCGGTTTGAAGTTCCTGCAGTTTTCACTGTAAAACCGAGTTGGAGCTTGTACCTCTCCTTATATATGTATGAAGTGGAGTTTGCAACTGAAAAGAATCTTTGAGTTCCCAACAAGCTACGTGAAGGACGGCTTTCACACACTATTACCTCTCAGAACTGAGCATGTGGAGAGACGTTCGTTCATCTAGCACAAAGGGAACGGGTTGCAGGAGAAACTTTTACTCTGGTTTCTCAGTCTGTTTCCTAGTGCCGGTTTGAAGTTCCTGCAGTTTTCATAGTAAAACCGAGTTGGAGCTAGTACCTCTCCTTATATATGTATGGAGTGGAGTTTGCAACTCAAAAGAATCTTTGTGTTCAAAACAAGATAGGTGAATGACGGCTTTCACACACACTTATCTCTCAGAACTGAGCATGTGGAGAGACGTTCGTTCATCTTGCAAAATGGGAAAGGGTTGCAGGAAAAACTTTTACTCTGGTTTCTCAGTCTGTTTCCTAGTGCCTGTTTGAAGTTCCTGCAGTTTTCACTGTAAAACCGAGTTGGAGCTAGTACCTCCCCATATATATGTATGGAGTGGAGTTTGCAACTGAAAAGAAACTTTGTGTTCCCAACAAGCTAGGTGAAGTACGGCTTTCACACACACTTATCTCTCAGAACTGAGCATGTGGAGATACGTTCGTTCATCTAGCACAAAGGGAACGGGTTGCAGGAGAAACTTTTACTCTGGTTTCTCAGCCTGTTTCCTAGTGCCGGTTTGAAGTTCCTGCAGTTTTCACTGTAAAACCGATTTGAGCTAGTACTTACCCATATATATGTATGGAGTGGAGTTTGCCACTGAAAAGCAACTTTGTGTTCCCAACAAGCTATGTGAAGGACGGCTTTCAGACACACTTATCTCTCAGATCTGAGCATGTGGAGAGACGTTCGTTCATCTAGCACAAAGGGAACGGTTTGCAGTAGAAATTTTACTCTGGTTTCTCAGACTGTTTCCTAGTGCCGGTTTGAAGTTCCTGCAGTTTTCACTTTAAACAGAGTTGGAGCTAGTACCTCACCATATATATGTATGGAGTGTATTTTGCAAGTGAAAAGAAACTTTGTGTTCCCAACAAGCTAGGTGAAGGACGGCTTTCACACACACTTATCTCTCAAAACTGAGCATGTGGAGAGACGTTCGTTCATCTAGCACAAAGGGAACGGGTTGCAGGAGAAACTTTTCTCTGGTTTCTCAGTCTGTTTCCTAGTGCCGGTTTGAAGTTCCTGCAGTTTCACTGTAAAACCGAGTTGGAGCTAGTACCTCTCCTTATATATGTATGGAGTGGAGTTTGCAACTGAAAAGAATCTTTGTGATCCCAACAAGCTACGTGAAGGACGGCTTTCACACACTATTACCTCTCAGAACTGAGCATGTGGAGAGACATTCGTTCATCTAGCACAAAGGGAACGGGTTGCAGGAGAAACTTTTACTCTGGTTTCTCAGTCTGTTTCCTAGTGCCGGTTTGAAGTTCCTGCAGTTTTCATAGTAAAACCGAGTTGGAGCTAGTACCTCTCCTTATATATGTATGGAGTGGAGTTTGCAACTCAAAAGAATCTTTGTGTTCAAAACAAGATAGGTGAATGACGGCTTTCACACACACTTATCTCTCAGAACTGAGCATGTGGAGAGACGTTCGTTCATCTAGCACAAAGGGAACGGGTTGCAGGAGAAACATTTACTCTGGTTTCTCAGCCTGTTTCCTAGTGCCGGTTTGAAGTTCCTGCAGTTTTCACTGTAAAACCGAGTTGGAGCTAGTACCTCTCCATATATATGTATGGAGTGGAGTTTGCAACTGAAAATAAACTTTGTTTTCCCAACAAGATAGGTGAAGGACGGCTTTCACACACACTTATCTCTCAGAACTGAGCATGTGGAGAGACGTTCGTTCATCTTGCACAATGGGAACGGCTTGCAGGAAAAACTTTTACTCTGGTTTCTCAGTCTGTTTCCTAGTGCCGGTTTGAAGTTCCTGCAGTTTTCACTGTAAAACCGTGTTGGAGCTAGTACCTCTCCTTATATATGTATGGTGTGGAGTTTGGAACTGAAAAGAATCATTGTGTTCAAAACAAGATAGGTGAATGTCGGCTTTCACACACACTTATCTCTCAGAACTGAGCATGTGGAGAGACGTTCGTTCATCTAGCACAAAGGGAACGGTTTGCAGGAGAATCTATTACTCTGGTTTCTCAGCCTGTTTCCTAGAGCCGGTTTGAAGTTCTTGCAGTTTTCACTGTAAAACCGAGTTGGAGCTAGTACCTCTCCTTATATATGTATGAAGTGGAGTTAGCAACTGAAAAGAATCTTTGTGTTCCCAACAAGCTACGTGAAGGACGGCTTTCACACACAATTACCTCTCAGAACTGAGCATGTGGAGAGACGTTCGTTCATCTAGCACAAAGGGAACGGGTTGCAGGAGAAACTTTTACTCTGGTTTCTCAGCCTGTTTCCTAGTGCCGGTTTGAAGTTCCTGCAGTTTTCACTGTAAAACCGAGTTGGAGCTTGTACCTCTCCTTATATATGTATGGAGTGGAGTTTGCAACTGAAAATAAACTTTGTTTTCCCAACAAGATAGGTGAAGGACGGCTTTCACACACACTTATCTCTCAGAACTGAGCATGTGGAGAGACTTTCGTTCATCCAGCCAAAAGGGAAAGGGTTGCAGTAGAAACTTTTACTCTGGTTTCTCAGTCTGTTTCCTAGTGCCGGTTTGAAGTTCCTGCAGTTTTCACTGTAAAACCGATTTGGAGCTAGTACCCCCCATATATATATGTATGGAGTGGAGTTTGCAACTGAAAATAAACTTTGTGTTCCCAACAAGCTAGGAGAAGGACGGCTTTCACACACAATTATCTCTCAGAACATAGCATGTGAGGAGACGTTCGTTCATCTAGCACAAATGGAACGGGTTGCAGGAGAAACTTTTACTCTGGTTTCTCAGTCTGTTTCCTACTGCCGGTTTGAAGTTCCTGCAGTTTTCACTGTAAAACCGAGTTGGAGCTAGTACCTCCCCATATATATGTACGGAGTGGTGTTTGCAACTGAAAAGAAACTTTTTGTTCCCAACAAGCTAGGTGAAGGACGGCTTTCACACACACTTATCTCTCAGAACTGAGCATGTGGAGAGACGTTCGTTCATCTAGCACAAAGGGAACGGGTTTCAGGAGAAACTTTTACTCTGGTTTCTCAGCCTGTTTCCTAGTGCCGGTTTGAAGTTCCTGCAGTTTTCACTGTAAAACAGATTTGGAGCTAGTACTTACCCATATATATGTATGGGGTGGAGTTTGCCACTGAAAAGCAACTTTGTGTTCCCAACAAGCTATGTGAAGGACGGCTTTCAGACACACTTATCTCTCAGATCTGAGCATGTGGAGAGACGTTCGTTCATCTAGCACAAAGGGAACGATTTGCAGTAGAAATTTTACTCTGGTTTCTCAGACTGTTTCATAGTGCCGGTTTGAAGTTCCTGCAGTTTTCACTTTAAACAGAGTTGGAGCTAGTACCTCACCATATATATGTATGGAGTGTATTTTGCAAGTGAAAAGAAACTTTGTGTTCCCAACAAGCTAGGTGAAGGACGGCTTTCAGACACACTTATCTCCCAGATCTGAGCATGTGGAGAGACGTTCGTTCATCTAGCACAAAGGGAACGGGTTGCAGTAGAAATTTTACTCTGGTTTCTCAGACTGTTTCCTAGTGCCGGTTTGAAGTTCCTGCAGTTTTCACTTTAAACCGAGTTGGAGCTAGTACCTCACCATATATATGTATGCAGTGGAGTTTTCAACTGAAAAGAAACTTTGTGTTCCCTACAAGCTAGGTGAAGGACGGCTTTCACACACACTTATCTCTCAGAACTGAGCATGTGGAGAGACGTTCGTTCATCTAGCACAAAGGGAACGGGTTGCAGGAGAAACTTTTCTCTGGTTTCTCAGTCTGTTTCCTAGTGCCGGTTTGAAGTTCCTGCAGTTTTCACTGTAAAACCGATTTGGAGTTATTACCTCCCCATATGTAGGTATGGAGTGGAGTTTGCAACTGAAAAGAAACTTTGTGTTCCCAGCAAGCTAGGTGAAGGACGGCTTTCACACACACTAATTTCTCAGAACTGAGCATGTGGAGAGACGTTCGTTCATCCAGCACAAAGGGAACGGGTTGCAGGAGAAACTTTTACTCTGGTTTTTCAGTCTGTTTCCTATTGCCGGTTTGATGTTCCTGCAGTTTTCACTGTAACACCGAGTTGGAGCTACTACCTCCCCATATATATGTATGGAGTGGAGTTTGCAACTGAAAAGAAACTTTGTTTTCCCAACAAATTAGGTGAAGGACGGCTTTCACACACTCTAATTTCTCAGAACTGAGCATGTGGAGAGACGTTCGTTCATCCAGCACAAATGGAACGGGTTGCAGGAGAAACTTTTACTCTGGTTTCTCAGTCTGTTTCCTAGTGCCTGTTTGAAGTTCCTGCAGTTTTCACTGTAAAACCGATTTGGAGCTAGTACTTACCCATATATATGTATGGAGTGGAGTTTGCCACTGAAAAGCAACTTTGTGTTCCCAACAAGCTAGGTGAAGGACGGCTTTCAGACACACTTATTTCTCAGATCTGAGCATGTGGAGAGACGTTCGTTCATCTAGCACAAAGGGAACGGTTTGCAGTAGAAATTTTACTCTGGTTTCTCAGACTGTTTCCTAGTGCCGGTTTGAAGTTCCTGCAGTTTTCACTTTAAACAGAGTTGGAGCTAGTACCTCACCATATATATGTATGGAGTGTATTTTGCAAGTGAAAAGAAACTTTGGGTTCCCAACAAGCTAGGTGAAGGACGGCTTTCAGACACACTTCTCTCTCATATCTGACGATGTGGAGAGACGTTCGTTCATCTAGCACAAAGGGAACGGGTTGCAGGAGAAACTTTTACTCTGGTTTCTCAGTCTGTTTCCTAGTGCCTTTTTGAAGTTCCTGCACTTTCACTGTAAAACAGATTTGGAGCTAGTACCACCCCATATATATGTATGGAGTGGAGTTTGCAACTGAAAAGCAACTTTGTGTACCCAACAAGCTAGGTGAAGGACGGCTTTCAGACACACTTATCTCCCAGATCTGAGCATGTGGAGAGACGTTCGTTCATCTAGCACAAAGGGAACGGGTTGCAGTAGAAATTTTACTCTGGTTTCTCAGACTGTTTCCTAGTGCCGGTTTGAAGTTCCTGCAGTTTTCACTTTAAACCGAGTTGGAGCTAGTACCTCACCATATATATGTATGCAGTGGAGTTTGCAACTGAAAAGAAACTTTGTGTTCCCTAAAAGCTAGGTGAAGGACGGCTTTCACACACACTTATCTCTCAGAACTGAGCATGTGGAGAGACGTTCGTTCATCTAGCACAAAGGGAACGGGTTGCAGGAGAAACTTTTCTCTGGTTTCTCAGTCTGTTTCCTAGTGCCGGTTTGAAGTTCCTGCAGTTTTCACTGTAAAACTGATTTGGAGCTAGTACCTCCCCATATATATGTATGGAGTGGAGTTTGCAACTGAAAAGAAACTTTGTGTTCCCAACAAGCTAGGTGAAGTACGGCTTTCACACACACTTATCTCTCAGAACTTAGCATGTGGAGAGACGTTCGTTCATCTAGCACAAAGTGAACGGGTTGCAGGAGAAACTTTTACTCTGGTTTCTCAGTCTGTTTCCTAGTGCCGGTTTGAAGTTCCTGCAGTTTTCATAGTAAAACCGAGTTGGAGCTAGTACCTCTCCTTATATATGTATGGAGTGGAGTTTGCAACTGAAAAGAAACTTTTTGTTCCCAACAACTAGGTGAAGGACGGCTTTCACACACACTTATCTCTCAGAACTGAGCATGTGGAGAGACGTTCGTTCATCTAGCACAAAGGGAACGGTTTGCAGGAGAAACTATTAGTCTGGTTTCTCAGCCTGTTTCCTAGTGCCGGTTTGAAGTTCCTGCAGTTTTCACTGTAAAACCGAGTTGGAGCTTGTACCTCTCCTTATATATGTATGAAGTGGAGTTTGCAACTGAAAATAAACTTTGTTTTCCCAACAAGATAGGTGAAGGACGGCTTTCACACACACTTATCTCTCAGAACTGAGCATGTGGAGAGACGTTCGTTCATCCAGCAAAAAGGGAATGGGTTGCAGTAGAAACTTTTACTCTGGTTTCTCAGCCTGTTTCATAGAGCCGGTTTGAAGTTCCTGCAGTTTTCACTGTAAAACCGAGTTGGAGCTAGTACCTCTCATTATATATGTATGGAGTGGAGTTTGCAAATGAAAAGAATCTTTGTGTTCAAAACAAGATAGGTGAAGGACGGCTTTCACACACACTTATCTCTCAGAACTGAGCATGTGGAGAGACGTTCGTTCATCTAGCACAAAGGGAACGGGTTGCAGGAAAAACTTTTACTCTGGTTTCTCAGTCTGTTTCCTATTGCCGGTTTGATGTTCCTGCAGTTTTCACTGTAAAACCGAGTTGGAGCTATTACCTCCCCATATATATGTATGGAGTGGAGTTTGCAACTGAAAAGAAACTTTGTGTTCCCAACAAGCTAGGTGAAGGACGGCTTTCACACACACTAATTTCTCAGAACTGAGCATGTGCAGAGACGTTCGTTCATCTAGCACAAAGGGAAAGGTTTGCATTAGAAACTTTTACTCTGGTTTCTCAGTCTGTTTCCTATTGCCGGTTTGAAGTTCCTGCAGTTTTCACTGTAAAACCGATTTGGAGCTAGTACCTCCCCATATATATGTATGGAGTGGAGTTTGCAACTGAAAAGAAACTTTGTGTTCCCAACAAGCTAGGTGAAGTACGGCTTTCATACACACTTATCTCTCAGAACTTAGCATGTGAGGACACGTTCGTCCATCTAGCACAAAGGGAACGGGTTGCAGGAAACACTTTTACTCTGGTTTCTCAGTCTGTTTCCTAGTGCCTTTTTGAAGTTCCTTCAGTTTTCACTGTAAAACCGAGTTGGAGCTATTACCTCCCCATATATATGTATGGAGTGGAGTTTGCAACTGAAAAGAAACTTTGTGTTCCCAACAAGCTAGGTGAAGGACGGCTTTCACACACACTTATCTCTCAGAACTTAGCATGTGGAGAGACGTTCGTTCATCTAGCACAAAGGGAACGGGTTGCAGGAGAAACTTTTACTCTGGTTTCTCAGTCTGTTTCCTAGTGCCGGTTTGATGTTCCTGCAGTTTTCACTGTAAAACCGAGTTGGAGCTAGTACCTCCCCATATATATGTACGGAGTGGAGTTTGCAACTGAAAAGAAACTTTTTGTTCCCAACAAGCTAGGTGAAGGACGGCTTTCACACACACTTATCTCTCAGAACTGAGCATGTGGAGAGACGTTCGTTCATCTAGCACAAAGGGAACGGTTTGCAGGAGAAACTATTACTCTGGTTTCTCAGCCTGTTTCCTAGAGCCGGTTTGAAGTTCTTGCAGTTTTCACTGTAAAACCGAGTTGGAGCTAGTACCTCTCCTTATATATGTATGAAGTGGAGTTAGCAACTGAAAAGAATCTTTGTGTTCCCAACAAGCTACGTGAAGGACGGCTTTCACACACAATTACCTCTCAGAACTGAGCATGTGGAGAGACGTTCGTTCATCTAGCACAAAGGGAACGGGTTGCAGGAGAAACTTTTACTCTGGTTTCTCAGTCTGTTTCCTAGTGCCGGTTTGAAGTTCCTGCAGTTTTCATAGTAAATCCGAGTTGGAGCTAGTACCTCTCCTTATATATGTATGGAGTGGATTTTGCAACTCAAAAGAATCTTTGTGTTCAAAACAAGATAGGTGAATGAAGGCTTTCACACACACTTATCTCTCAGAACTGAGCATGTGGAGAGACGTTCGTTCATATAGCACAAAGTGAACGGGTTGCAGGAGAAACTTTTACTCTGGTTTCTCAGCCTGTTTCCTAGTGCCGGTTTGAAGTTCCTGCAGTTTTCACTGTAAAACCGAGTTGGAGCTTGTACCTCTCCTTATATATGTATGGAGTGGAGTTTGCAACTGAAAATAAACTTTGTTTTCCCAACAAGATAGGTGAAGGACGGCTTTCACACACACTTATCTCTCAGAACTGAGCATGTGGAGAGACGTTCGTTCATCCAGCAAAAAGGGAAAGGGTTGCAGTAGAAACTTTTACTCTCGTTTCTCAGTCTGTTTCCTAGTGCCGGTTTGAAGTTCCTGCAGTTTTCACTGTAAAACCGATTTGGAGCTAGTACCCCCCATATATATATGTATGGAGTGGAGTTTGCAACTGAAAATAAACTTTGTGTTCCCAACAAGCTAGGTGAAGGACGGCTTTCACACACACTTATCTCTCAGAACATAGCATGTGAGGAGACGTTCGTTCATCTAGCACAAATGGAACGGGTTGCAGGAGAAACTTTTACTCTGGTTTCTCAGTCTGTTTCCTAGTGCCGGTTTGAAGTTCCTGCAGTTTTCACTGTAAAACCGAGTTGGAGCTAGTACCTCCCCATATATATGTACGGAGTGGTGTTTGCAACTGAAAAGAAACTTTTTGTTCCCAACAAGCTAGGTGAAGGACGGCTTTCACACACACTTATCTCTCAGAACTGAGCATGTGGAGAGACGTTCGTTCATCTAGCACAAAGGGAATGGTTTGCAGGAGAAACTATTACTCTGGTTTCTCAGCCTGTTTCCTAGAGCCGGTTTGAAGTTCCTGCAGTTTTCACTGTAAAACCGAGTTGGAGCTAGTACCTCTCCTTATATATGTATGAAGTGGAGTTTGCAACTGAAAAGAATCTTTGTGTTCCCAACAAGCTACGTGAAGGACGGCTTTCACACACTATTACCTCTCAGAACTGAGCATGTGGAGAGACGTTCGTTCATCTAGCACAAAGGGAACGGGTTGCAGGAGAAACTTTTACTCTGGTTTCTCAGTCTGTTTCCTAGTGCCGGTTTGAAGTTCCTGCAGTTTTCATAGTAAAACCGAGTTGGAGCTAGTACCTCTCCTTATATATGTATGGAGTGGAGTTTGCAACTCAAAAGAATCTTTGTGTTCAAAACAAGATAGGTGAATGACGGCTTTCACACACACTTATCTCTCAGAACTGAGCATGTGGAGAGACGTTCGTTCATCTTGCACAATGGGAACGGGTTGCAGGAAAAACTTTTACTCTGGTTTCTCAGTCTGTTTCCTAGTGCCGGTTTGAAGTTCCTGCTGTTTTCACTGTAAAACCGAGTTGGAGCTAGTACCTCCCCATATATATTTATGGATTGGAGTTTGCAACTGAAAAGAAACTTTGTGTTCCCAACAAGCTAGGTGAAGTACGGCTTTCACACACACTTATCTCTCAGAACTGAGCATGTGGAGAGACGTTCGTTCATCTAGCACAAAGGGAACGGGTTGCAGGAGAAACTTTTACTCTGGTTTCTCAGCCTGTTTCCTAGTGCCGGTTTGAAGTTCCTGCAGTTTTCACTGTAAAACAGATTTGGAGCTAGTACTTACCCATATATATGTATGGAGTGGAGTTTGCCACTGAAAAGCAACTTTGTGTTCCCAACAAGCTATGTGAAGGACGGCTTTCAGACACACTTATCTCTCAGATCTGAGCATGTGGAGAGACGTTCGTTCATCTAGCACAAAGGGAACGGTTTGCAGTAGAAATTTTACTCTGGTTTCTCAGACTGTTTCCTAGTGCCGGTTTGAAGTTCCTGCAGTTTTCACTTTAAACAGAGTTGGAGCTAGTACCTCACCATATATATGTATGGAGTGTATTTTGCAAGTGAAAAGAAACTTTGTGTTCCCAACAAGCTAGGTGAAGGACGGCTTTCACACACACTTATCTCTCAAAACTGAGCATGTGGGGAGACTTTCGTTCATCTAGCACAAAGGGAACGGGTTGCAGGAGAAACTTTTCTCTGGTTTCTCAGTCTGTTTCCTAGTGCCGGTTTGAAGTTCCTGCAGTTTTCATAGTAAAACCGAGTTGGAGCTAGTACCTCTCCTTATATATGTATGGAGTGGAGTTTGCAACTCAAAAGAATCTTTGTGTTCAAAACAAGATAGGTGAATGACGGCTTTCACACACACTTATCTCTCAGAACTGAGCATGTGGAGAGACGTTCGTTCATCTAGCACAAAGGGAACGGGTTTCAGGAGAAACATTTACTCTGGTTTCTCAGCCTGTTTCCTAGTGCCGGTTTGAAGTTCCTGCAGTTTTCACTGTAAAACCGAGTTGGAGCTAGTACCTCTCCTTATATATGTATGGAGTGGAGTTTGCAACTGAAAATAAACTTTGTTTTCCCAACAAGATAGGTGAAGGACGGCTTTCACACACACTTATCTCTCAGAACTGAGCATGTGGAGAGACGTTCGTTCATCTTGCACAATGGGAACGGGTTGCAGGAAAAACTTTTACTCTGGTTTCTCAGTCTGTTTCCTAGTGCCGGTTTGAAGTTCCTGCAGTTTTCACTGTAAAACCGAGTTGGAGCTAGTACCTCCCCATATATATGTATGGAGTGGAGTTTGCAACTGAAAAGAAACTTTGTGTTCCCAACAAGCTAGGAGAAGTACGGCTTTCACACACACTTATCTCTCAGATCTGAGCATGTGGAGAGACGTTCGTTCATCTAGCACAAAGGGAACGGGTTGCAGTAGAAATTTTACTCTGGTTTCTCAGACTGTTTCCTAGTGCCGGTTTGAAGTTCCTGCAGTTTTCACTGTAAAACCGAGTTGGAGCTAGTACCTCACCATATATATGTATGCAGTGGAGTTTTCAACTGAAAAGAAACTTTGTGTTCCCTACAAGCTAGGTGAAGGACGGCTTTCACACACACTTATCTCTCAGAACTGAGCATGTGGAGAGACGTTCGTTCATCTAGCACAAAGGGAACGGGTTGCAGGAGAAACTTTTCTCTGGTTTCTCAGTCTGTTTCCTAGTGCCGGTTTGAACTTCCTGCAGTTTTCACTGTAAAACCGATTTGGAGCTAGTACCTCCCCATATATATGTATGGAGTGGAGTTTGCAACTGAAAAGAAACTTTGTGTTCCCAACAAGCTAGGTGAAGTACGGCTTTCACACACACTTATCTCTCAGAACTTAGCATGTGGAGAGACGTTCGTTCATCTAGCACAAAGTGAACGGGTTGCAGGAGAAACATTTACTCTGGTTTCTCAGTCTGTTTCCTAGTGCCTTTTTGAACTTACTTCAGTTTTCACTGTAAAATCGAGTTGGAGTTATTACCTCCCCATATGTAGGTATGGAGTGGAGTTTGCAACTGAACAGAAACTTTGTGTTCCCAGCAAGCTAGGTGAAGGACGGCTTTCACACACACTAATTTCTCAGAACTGAGCATGTGGAGAGACGTTCGTTCATCCAGCACAAAGGGAACGGGTTGCAGGAGAAACTTTTACTCTGGTTTCTCAGCCTGTTTCCTAGTGCCGGTTTGAAGTTCCTGCAGTTTTCACTGTAAAACCGAGTTGGAGCTAGTACCTCTCCTTATATATGTATGGAGTGGAGTTTGCAACTGAAAATAAACTTTGTTTTCCCAACAAGATAGGTGAAGGACGGCTTTCACACACACTTATCTCTCAGAACTGAGCATGTGGAGAGACGTTCGTTCATCTTGCACAATGGGAACGGGTTGCAGGAAAAACTTTTACTCTGGTTTCTCAGTCTGTTTCCTAGTGCCGGTTTGAAGTTCCTGCAGTTTTCACTGTAAAACCGAGTTGGAGCTAGTACCTCCCCATATATATGTATGGAGTGGAGTTTGCAACTGAAAAGAAACTTTGTGTTCCCAACAAGCTAGGTGAAGTACGGCTTTCACAAACACTTATCTCTCAGATCTGAGCATGTGGAGAGACGTTCGTTCATCTAGCACAAAGGGAACGGGTTGCAGTAGAAATTTTACTCTGGTTTCTCAGACTGTTTCCTAGTGCCGGTTTGAAGTTCCTGCAGTTTTCACTTTAAACCGAGTTGGAGCTAGTACCTCACCATATATATGTATGCAGTGGAGTTTTCAACTGAAAAGAAACTTTGTGTTCCCTACAAGCTAGGTGAAGGACGGCTTTCACACACACTTATCTCTCAGAACTGAGCATGTGGAGAGACGTTCGTTCATCTAGCACAAAGGGAACGGGTTGCAGGAGAAACTTTTCTCTGGTTTCTCAGTCTGTTTCCTAGTGCCGGTTTGAACTTCCTGCAGTTTTCACTGTAAAACCGATTTGGAGCTAGTACCTCCCCATATATATGTATGGAGTGGAGTTTGCAACTGAAAAGAAACTTTGTGTTCCCAACAAGCTAGGTGAAGTACGGCTTTCACACACACTTATCTCTCAGAACTTAGCATGTGGAGAGACGTTCGTTCATCTAGCACAAAGTGAACGGGTTGCAGGAGAAACATTTACTCTGGTTTCTCAGTCTGTTTCCTAGTGCCTTTTTGAACTTACTTCAGTTTTCACTGTAAAATCGAGTTGGAGTTATTACCTCCCCATATGTAGTTATGGAGTGGAGTTTGCAACTGAAAAGAAACTTTGTGTTCCCAGCAAGCTAGGTGAAGGACGGCTTTCACACACACTAATTTTTCAGAACTGAGCATGTGGAGAGACGTTCGTTCATCCAGCACAAAGGGAACGGGTTGCAGGAGAAACTTTTACTCTGGTTTCTCAGCCTGTTTCCTAGTGCCGGTTTGAAGTTCCTGCAGTTTTCACTGTAAAACCGAGTTGGAGCTAGTACCTCTCCTTATATATGTATGGAGTGGAGTTTGCAACTGAAAATAAACTTTGTTTTCCCAACAAGATAGGTGAAGGACGGCTTTCACACACACTTATCTCTCAGAACTGAGCATGTGGAGAGACGTTCGTTCATCTTGCACAATGGGAACGGGTTGCAGGAAAAACTTTTACTCTGGTTTCTCAGTCTGTTTCCTAGTGCCGGTTTGAAGTTCCTGCAGTTTTCACTGTAAAACCGAGTTGGAGCTAGTACCTCCCCATATATATGTATGGAGTGGAGTTTGCAACTGAAAAGAAACTTTGTGTTCCCAACAAGCTAGGTGAAGTACGGCTTTCACACACACTTATCTCTCAGATCTGAGCATGTGGAGAGACGTTCGTTCATCTAGCACAAATGGAAAGGGTTGCAGTAGAAATTTTACTCTGGTTTCTCAGACTGTTTCCTAGTGCCGGTTTGAAGTTCCTGCAGTTTTCACTTTAAACCGAGTTGGAGCTAGTACCTCACCATATATATGTATGCAGTGGAGTTTTCAACTGAAAAGAAACTTTGTGTTCCCTACAAGCTAGGTGAAGGACGGCTTTCACACACACTTATCTCTCAGAACTGAGCATGTGGAGAGACGTTCGTTCATCTAGCACAAAGGGAACGGGTTGCAGGAGAAACTTTTCTCTGGTTTCTCAGTCTGTTTCCTAGTGCCGGTTTGAAGTTCCTGCAGTTTTCACTGTAAAACCGATTTGGAGCTAGTACCTCCCCATATATATGTATGGAGTGGAGTTTGCAACTGAAAAGAAACTTTGTGTTCCCAACAAGCTAGGTGAAGTACGGCTTTCACACACACTTATCTCTCAGAACTTAGCATGTGGAGAGACGTTCATTCATCTAGCACAAAGTGAACGGGTTGCAGGAGAAACATTTACTCTGGTTTCTCAGTCTGTTTCCTAGTGCCTTTTTGAACTTACTTCAGTTTTCACTGTAAAACCGAGTTGGAGCTAGTACCTCTTCTTATATATGTATGGAGTGGAGTTTGCAACTGAAAATAAACTTTGTTTTCCCAACAAAATAGGTGAAGGACGGCTTTCACACACTCTAATTTCTCAGAACTGAGCATGTGGAGAGACGTTCGTTCATCCAGCACAAAGGGAACGGGTTGCAGGAGAAACTTTTACTCTGGTTTCTCAGTCTGTTTCCTAGTGCCGGTTTGAAGTTCCTGCAGTTTTCACTGTAAAACCGATTTGGAGCTAGTACTTACCCATATATATGTATGGAGTGGAGTTTGCCACTGAAAAGCAACTTTGTGTTCCCAACAAGCGAGGTGAAGGACGGCTTTCAGACACACTTATTTCTCAGATCTGAGCATGTGGAGAGACGTTCGTTCATCTAGCACAAAGGGAACGGTTTGCAGTAGAAATTTTACTCTGGTTTCTCAGACTGTTTCCTAGTGCCGGTTTGAAGTTCCTGCAGTTTTCACTTTAAACAGAGTTGGAGCTAGTACCTCACCATATATATGTATGGAGTGTATTTTGCAAGTGAAAAGAAACTTTGGGTTCCCAACAAGCTAGGTGAAGGACGGCTTTAACACACACTTATCTCTCAAAACTGAGCATGTGGAGAGACGTTCGTTCATCTAGCACAAAGGGAACGGGTTGCAGGAGAAACTTTTACTCTGGTTTCTCAGTCTGTTTCCTAGTGCCGGTTTTAAGTTCCTGCACTTTCACTGTAAAACAGATTTGGAGCTAGTACCACCCCATATATATGTATGGAGTGGAGTTTGCAACTGAAAAGCAACTTTGTGTACCCAACAAGCTAGGTGAAGGACGGCTTTCAGACACACTTATCTCCCAGATCTGAGCATGTGGAGAGACGTTCGTTCATCTAGCACAAAGGGAACGGGTTGCAGTAGAAATTTTACTCTGGTTTCTCAGACTGTTTCCTAGTGCCGGTTTGAAGTTCCTGCAGTTTTCACTTTAAACCGAGTTGGAGCTAGTACCTCACCATATATATGTATGCAGTGGAGTTTGCAACTGAAAAGAAACTTTGTGTTCCCTAAAAGCTAGGTGAAGGACGGCTTTCACACACACTTATCTCTCAGAACTGAGCATGTGGAGAGACGTTCGTTCATCTAGCACAAAGGGAACGGGTTGCAGGAGAAACTTTTCTCTGGTTTCTCAGTCTGTTTCCTAGTGCCGGTTTGAAGTTCCTGCAGTTTTCACTGTAAAACTGATTTGGAGCTAGTACCTCCCCATATATATGTATGGAGTGGAGTTTGCAACTGAAAAGAAACTTTGTGTTCCCAACAAGCTAGGTGAAGTACGGCTTTCACACACACTTATCTCTCAGAACTTAGCATGTGGAGAGACGTTCGTTCATCTAGCAAAAAGGGAACGGGTTGCAGGAGAAACATTTACTCTGGTTTCTCAGACTGTTTCCTAGTGCCGGTTTGAAGTTCCTGCAGTTTTCACTGTAAAACCGAGTTGGAGCTAGTACCTCTCGTTATATATGTATGGAGTGGAGTTTGCAACTGAAAATAAACTTTTTTTTCCCAACAAGATAGTTGAAGGACGGCTTTCACACACACTTATCTCTCAGAACTGAGCATGTGGAGAGACGTTCGTTCATCTTGCACAATGGGAACGGGTTGCAGGAAAAACTTTTACTCTGGTTTCTCAGTCTGTTTCCTAGTGCCGGTTTGAAGTTCCTGCAGTTTTCACTGTAAAACCGAGTTGGAGCTAGTACCTCCCCATATATATGTATGGAGTGGAGTTTGCAACTGAAAAGAAACTTTGTGTTCCCAACAAGCTAGGTGAAGTACGGCTTTCACACACACTTATCTCTCAGATCTGAGCATGTGGAGAGACGTTCGTTCATCTAGCACAAAGGGAACGGGTTGCAGTAGAAATTTTACTCTGGTTTCTCAGACTGTTTCCTAGTGCCGGTTTGAAGTTCCTGCAGTTTTCACTTTAAACCGAGTTGGAGCTAGTACCTCACCATATATATGTATGCAGTGGAGTTTGCAACTGAAAAGAAACTTTGTGTTCCCTACAAGCTAGGTGAAGGACGGCTTTCACACACACTTATCTCTCAGAACTGAGCATGTGGAGAGACGTTCGTTCATCTAGCACAAAGGGAACGGGTTGCAGGAGAAACTTTTCTCTGGTTTCTCAGTCTGTTTCCTAGTGCCGGTTTGAAGTTCCTGCAGTTTTCACTGTAAAACCGATTTGGAGCTAGTACCTCCCCATATATATGTATGGAGTGGAGTTTGCAACTGAAAAGAAACTTTGTGTTCCCAACAAGCTAGGTGAAGTACGGCTTTCACACACACTTATCTCTCAGAACTTAGCATGTGGAGAGACGTTCGTTCATCTAGCACAAAGTGAACGGGTTGCAGGAGAAACATTTACTATGGTTTCTCAGTCTGTTTCCTAGTGCCTTTTTGAACTTACTTCAGTTTTCACTGTAAAATCGAGTTGGAGTTATTACCTCCCCATATGTAGGTATGGAGTGGAGTTTGCAACTGAAAAGAAACTTTGTGTTCCCAGCAAGCTAGGTGAAGGACGGCTTTCACACACACTAATTTCTCAGAACTGAGCATGTGGAGAGAAGTTCGTTCATCCAGCACAAAGGGAACGGGTTGCAGGAGAAAATTTAATCTGGTTTTTCAGTCTGTTTCCTATTGCCGGTTTGATGTTCCTGCAGTTTTCACTGTAACACCGAGTTGGAGCTATTACCTCCCCATATATATGTATGGAGTGGAGTTTGCAACTGAAAAGAAACTGTTTTCCCAACAAGCTAGGTGAAGGACGGCTTTCAGACACACTTATCTCTCAGAACTGAGCATGTGGAGAGACGTTCGTTCATCCAGCACAAAGGGAACGGGTTGCAGTAGAAACATTTACTCTGGTTTCTCAGCCTGTTTCTTAGTGCCGGTTTGAAGTTCCTGCAGTTTTCACTGTAAAACCGAGTTGGAGCTAGTACCTCTCCTTATATATGTATGGAGTGGAGTTTGCAACTGAAAATAAACTTTGTTTTCCCAACAAGATAGGTGAAGGACGGCTTTCACACACACTAATTTCTCAGAACTGAGCATGTGGAGAGACGTTCGTTCATCCAGCACAAAGGGAACGGGTTGCAGGAGAAACTTTTACTCTGGTTTCTCAGTCTGTTTCCTAGTTCCGGTTTGAAGTTCCTGCAGTTTTCACTGTAAAACCGATTTGGAGCTAGTACTTACCCATATATATGTATGGAGTGGAGTTTGCCACTGAAAAGCAACTTTGTGTTCCCAACAAGCTAGGTGAAGGACGGCTTTCAGACACACTTATATCTCAGATCTGAGCATGTGGAGAGACGTTCGTTCATCTAGCACAAAGGGAACGGTTTGCAGTAGAAATTTTACTCTGGTTTCTCAGACTGTTTCCTAGTGCCGGTTTGAAGTTCCTGCAGTTTTCACTTTAAACAGAGTTGGAGCTAGTACCTCACCATATATATGTATGGAGTGTATTTTGCAAGTGAAAAGAAACTTTGTGTTCCCAACAAGCTAGGTGAAGGACGGCTTTAACACACACTTATCTCTCAAAACTGAGCATGTGGAAAGACGTTCGTTCATCTAGCACAAAGGGAACGGGTTGCAGGAGAAACTTTTCTCTGGTTTCTCAGTCTGTTTCCTAGTGCCGGTTTGAAGTTCCTGCAGTTTCACTGTAAAACAGATTTGGAGCTAGTACCTCCCCATATATATGTATGGAGTGGAGTTTGCAACTGAAAATCAACTTTGTGTACCCAACAAGCTATGTGAAGGACGGCTTTCAGACACACTTATCTCCCAGATCTGAGCATGTGGAGAGACGTTCGTTCATCTAGCACAAAGGGAACGGGTTGCAGTAGAAATTTTACTCTGGTTTCTCAGACTGTTTCCTAGTGCCGGTTTGAAGTTCCTGCAGTTTTCACTTTAAACCGAGTTGGAGCTAGTACCTCACCATATATATGTATGCAGTGGAGTTTGCAACTGAAAAGAAACTTTGTGTTCCCTAAAAGCTAGGTGAAGGACGGCTTTCACACACACTTATCTCTCAGAACTGAGCATGTGGAGAGACGTTCGTTCATCTAGCACAAATGGAACGGGTTGCAGGAGAAACTTTTCTCTGGTTTCTCAGTCTGTTTCCTAGTGCCGGTTTGAAGTTCCTGCAGTTTTCACTGTAAAACTGATATGGAGCAAGTACCTCCCCATATATATGTATGGAGTGGAGTTTGCAACTGAAAAGAAACTTTGTGTTCCCAACAAGCTAGGTGAAGTACGGCTTTCACACACACTTATCTCTCAGAACTTAGCATGTGGAGAGACGTTCGTTCATCTAGCACAAAGTGAACGGGTTGCAGGAGAATCTTTTACTCTGGTTTCTCAGTCTGTTTCCTAGTGCCGGTTTGAAGTTCCTGCAGTTTTCATAATAAAACCGAGTTGGAGCTAGTACCTCTCCTCATATATGTATGGAGTGGAGTTTGCAACTCAAAAGAATCTTTGTGTTCAAAACAAGATATGTGAATGACGGCTTTCACACACACTTATCTCTCAGAACTGAGCATGTGGAGAGACGTTCGTTCATCTAGCACAAAGGGAACGGGTTGCAGGAGAAACTTTTACTCTGGTTTCTCAGCCTGTTTCCTAGTGCCGGTTTGAAGTTCCTGCAGTTTTCACTGTAAAACCGAGTTGGAGCTAGTACCTCTCCTTATATATGTATGGAGTGGAGTTTGCAACTGAAAATAAACTTTGTTTTCCCAACAAGATAGGTGAAGGACGGCTTTCACACACACTTATCTCTCAGAACTGAGCATGTGGAGAGACGTTCGTTCATCTTGCACAATGGGAACGGGTTGCAGGAAAAACTTTTACTCTGGTTTCTCAGTCTGTTTCCTAGTGCCGGTTTGAAGTTCCTGCAGTTTTCACTGTAAAACCGATTTGGAGCAAGTACTTACCCATATATATGTATGGAGTGGATTTTGCCACTGAAAAGCAACTTTGTGTTCCCAACAACCTATGTGAAGGACGGCTTTCAGACACACTTATCTCTCAGATCTGAGCATGTGGAGAGACGTTCGTTCATCTAGCACAAAGGGAACGGTTTGCAGTAGAAATTTTACTCTGGTTTCTCAGACTGTTTCCTAGTGCCGGTTTGAAGTTCCTGCAGTTTTCACTTTAAACAGAGTTGGAGCTAGTACCTCCCCATATATATGTATGGAGTGGAGTTTGCAACTGAAAAGCAACTTTGTGTACCCAAAAAGCTAGGTGAAGGACGGCTTTCAGACACACTTATCTCTCAGATCTGAGCATGTGGAGAGACGTTCGTTCATCTAGCACAAAGGGAACGGGTTGCAGTAGAAATTTTACTCTGGTTTCTCAGACTGTTTCCTAGTGCCGGTTTGAAGTTCCTGCAGTTTTCACTTTAAACCGAGTTGGAGCTAGTACCTCACCATATATATGTATGCAGTGGAGTTTGCAACTGAAAAGAAACTTTGTGTTCCCTACAAGCTAGGTGAAGGACGGCTTTCACACACACTTATCTCTCAGAACTGAGCATGTGGAGAGACGTTCGTTCATCTAGCACAAAGGGAACGGGTTGCAGGAGAAACTTTTCTCTGGTTTCTCAGTCTGTTTCCTAGTGTCGGTTTGAAGTTCCTGCAGTTTTCACTGTAAAACCGATTTGGAGCTAGTTCCTCCCCATATATATGTATGGAGTGGAGTTTGCAACTGAAAAGAAACTTTGTGTTCCCAACAAGCTAGGTGAAGTAAGGCTTTCACACACACTTATCTCTCAGAAATTAGCATGCGGAGAGACGTTAGTTCATCTAGCACAAAGTGAACGGGTTGCAGGAGAAACATTTACTCTGGTTTCTCAGTCTGTTTCCTAGTGCCTTTTTGAACTTACTTCAGTTTTCACTGTAAAATCGTGTTGGAGTTATTACCTCCCCATATGTAGGTATGGAGTGGAGTTTGCAACTGAAAAGAAACTTTGTGTTCCCAGCAAGCTAGGTGAAGGACGGCTTTCACACACACTAATTTCTCAGAACTGAGCATGTGGAGAGACGTTCGTTCATCCAGCAAAAAGGGAACGGGTTGCAGGAGAAACTTTTACTCTGGTTTTTCAGTCTGTTTAATATTGCCGGTTTGATGTTCCTGCAGTTTTCACTGTAACACCGAGTTGGAGCTATTACCTCCCCATATATATGTATGGAGTGGAGTTTGCAACTGAAAAGAAACTTTGTTTTCCCAACAAGCTAGGTGAAGGACGGCTTTCACACACACTAATTTTCAGAACTGAGCATGTGGAGAGACGTTCGTTCATCCAGCACAAAGGGAACGGGTTGCAGGAGAAACTTTTCTCTGGTTTCTCAGTCTGTTTCTTAGTGCCGGTTTGAAGTTCCTGCAGTTTTCACTGTAAAACCGATTTGGAGCTAGTACCTCCCCATATATATGTATGGAGTGGAGTTTGCAACTGAAAAGAAACTTTGTGTTCCCAACAAGCTAGGTGAAGTACGGCTTTCACACACACTTATCTCTCAGAATTTAGCATGTGGAGAGACGTTCGTTCATCTAGCACAAAGTGAACGGGTTGCAGGAGAAACATTTACTCTGGTTTCTCAGTCTGTTTCCTAGTGCCTTTTTGAACTTACTTCAGTTTTCACTGTAAAATCGAGTTGGAGTTATTACCTCCCCATATGTAGGTATGGAGTGGAGTTTGCAACTGAAAAGAAACTTTGTGTTCCCAGCAAGCTAGGTGAAGGACGGCTTTCACACACACTAATTTCTCAGAACTGAGCATGTGGAGAGACGTTCGTTCATCCAGCACAAAGGGAATGGGTTGCAGGTGAAACTTTTACTCTGGTTTTTCAGTCTGTTTCCTATTGCCGGTTTGATGTTCCTGCAGTTTTCACTGTAACACCGAGTTGGAGCTATTACCTCCCCATATATATGTAGGGAGTGGAGTTTGCAACTGAAAAGAAACTTTGTTATCCCAACAAGCTACGTGAAGGACGGCTTTCACACACACTAATTTCTCAGAACTGAGCATGTGGAGAGACGTTCGTTCATCCAGCACAAAGGGAACGGGTTGCAGGAGAAACTTTTACTCTGGTTTTTCAGTCTGTTTCCTATTGCCGTTTTGATGTTCCTGCAGTTTTCACTGTAACACCGAGTTGGAGCTATTACCTCCCCATATATACGTATGGAGTGGAGTTTGCAACTGAAAAGAAACTTTGTTTTCCCAACAAGCTAGGTGAAGGACGGCTTTCACACACACTAATTTCTCAGAACTGAGCATGTGGAGAGACGTTCGTTCATCCAGCACAAAGGGAACGGGTTGCAGTAGAAACATTTACTCTGGTTTCTCAGCCTGTTTCTTAGTGCCGGTTTGAAGTTCCTGCAGTTTTCACTGTAAAACCGAGTTGGAGCTAGTACCTCTCCTTATATATGTATGGAGTGGAGTTTGCAACTGAAAATAAACTTTGTTTTCCCAACAAGATAGGTGAAGGACGGCTTTCACACACACTAATTTCTCAGAACTGAGCATGTGGAGAGACCTTCGTTCATCCAGCACAAAGGGAACGGGTTGCAGGTGAAACTTTTACTCTGGTTTCTCAGTCTGTTTCCTAGTGCCGGTTTGAAGTTCCTGCAGTTTTCACTGTAAAACCGATTTGGAGCTAGTACTTACCCATATATATGTATGGAGTGGAGTTTGCCACTGAAAAGCAACTTTGTGTTCCCAACAAGTTAGGTGAAGGACGGCTTTCAGACACACTTATCTCTCAGATCTGAGCATGTGGAGAGACGTTCGTTCATCTAGCACAAAGGGAACGGTTTGCAGTAGAAATTTTACTCTGGTTTCTCAGACTGTTTCCTAGTGCCGGTTTGAAGTTCCTGCAGTGTTCACTTTAAACAGAGTTGGAGCTAGTACCTCACCATATATATGTATGGAGTGTATTTTGCAAGTGAAAAGAAACTTTGTGTTCCCAACAAGCTAGGTGAAGGACGGCTTTAACACACACTTATCTCTCAAAACTGAGCATGTGGAGAGACGTTCGTTCATCTAGCACAAAGGGAACGGGTTGCAGGAGAAACTTTCTCTGGTTTCTCAGTCTGTTTCCTAGTGCCGGTTTGAAGTTCCTGCAGTTTCACTGTAAAACAGAGTTGGAGCTAGTACCTCCCCATATATATGTATGGAGTGGAGTTTGCAACTGAAAAGCAACTTTGTGTACCCAACAAGCTAGGTGAAGGACGGCTTTCAGACACACTTATCTCTCAGATCTGAGCATGTGGAGAGACGTTCGTTCATCTAGCACAAAGGGAACGGGTTGCAGTAGAAATTTTACTCTGGTTTCTCAGACGGTTTCCTAGTGCCGGTTTGAATTTCCTGCATTTTTCACTTTAAACCGAGTTGGAGCTAGTACCTCACCATATATATGTATGCAGTGGAGTTTTCAACTGAAAAGAAACTTTGTGTTCCCTACAAGCTAGGTGAAGGACGGCTTTCACACACACTTATCTCTCAGAACTGAGCATGTGGAGAGACGTTCGTTCATCTAGCACAAAGGGAACGGGTTGCAGGAGAAACTTTTCTCTGGTTTCTCAGTCTGTTTCCTAGTGCCGGTTTGAAGTTCCTGCAGTTTTCACTGTAAAACCGATTTGGAGCTAGTACCTCCCCATATATATGTATGGAGTGGAGTTTGCAACTGAAAAGAAACTTTGTGTTCCCAACAAGCTAGGTGAAGTACGGCTTTCACACACACTTATCTCTCAGAACTGAGCATGTGGAGAGACCTTCGTTCATCCAGCACAAAGGGAACGGGTTGCAGGAGAAACTTTTACTCTGGTTTTTCAGTCTGTTTCCTATTGCCGGTTTGATGTTCCTGCGGTTTTCACTGTAACACCGAGTTGGAACTATTACCTCCCCATATATATGTATGGAGTGGAGTTTGCAACTGAAAAGAAACTTTGTTTTCCCAACAAGCTAGGTGAAGGACGGCTTTCACACACACTAATTTCTCAGAACTGAGCATGTGGAGAGACGTTCGTTCATCCAGCACAAAGGGAACGGGTTGCAGTAGAAACATTTACTCTGGTTTCTCAGCCTGTTTCTTAGTGCCGGTTTGAAATTCCTGCAGTTTTCACTGTAAAACCGAGATGGAGCTAGTACCTCTCCTTATATATGTATGGAGTGGAGTTTGCAACTGAAAATAAACTTTGTTTTCCCAACAAGATAGGTGAAGGACGGCTTTCACACACACTAATTTCTCAGAACTGAGCATGTGGAGAGACGTTCGTTCATCCAGCACAAAGGGAACGGGTTGCAGGAGAAACTTTTACTCTGGTTTCTCAGTCTGTTTCCTAGTGCCGGTTTGAAGTTTCTGCAGTTTTCACTGTAAAACCGATTTGGAGCTAGTACTTACCCATATATATGTATGGAGTGGAGTTTGCCACTGAAAAGCAACTTTGTGTTCCCAACAAGCTAGGTGAAGGACGGCTTTCAGACACACTTATCTCTCAGATCTGAGCATGTATAGAGACGTTCGTTCATCTAGCACAAAGGGAACGGTTTGCAGTAGAAATTTTACTCTGGTTTCTCAGACTGTTTCCTAGTGCCGGTTTGAAGTTCCTGCAGTTTTCACTTTAAACAGAGTTGGAGCTAGTACCTCACCATATATATGTATGGAGTGTATTTTGCAAGTGAAAAGAAACTTTGTGTTCCCAACAAGCTAGGTGAAGGACGGCTTTAACACACACTTATCTCTCAAAACTGAGCATGTGGAGAGACGTTCGTTCATCTAGCACAAAGGGAACGGGTTGCAGGAGAAACTTTTACTCTGGTTTCTCAGTCTGTTTCCTAGTGCCGGTTTGAAGTTCCTGCAGTTTTCATAGTAAAACCGAGTTGGAGCTAGTACCTCTCCTTATATATGTATGGAGTGGAGTTTGCATCTGAAAAGAATCTTTGTGTTCAAAACAAGATAGGTGAATGACGGCTTTCACACACACTTATCTCTCAGAACTGAGCATGTGGAGAGACGTTCGTTCATCTAGCACAAAGGGAACGGGTTGCAGGAGAAACATTTACTCTGGTTTCTCAGCCTGTTTCTTAGTGCCGGTTTGAAGTTCCTGCAGTTTTCACTGTAAAACCGAGTTGGAGCAAGTACCACTCCTTATATATGTATGGAGTGGAGTTTTCAACTGAAAATAAACTTTGTTTTCCCAACAAGATAGGTGAAGGACGGCTTTCACACACACTAATGTCTCAGAACTGAGCATGTGGAGAGACGTTCGTTCATCTAGCACAAAGGGAACGGGTTGCAGGAGAAACTTTTCTCTGGTTTCTCAGTCTGTTTCCTAGTGCCGGTTTGAAGTTCCTGCAGTTTCACTGTAAAACAGAGTTGGAGCTAGTACCTCCCCATATATATGTATGGAGTGGAGTTTGCAACTGAAAAGCAACTTTCTGTACCCAACAACCTAGGTGAAGGACGGCTTTCAGACACACTTATCTCCCAGATCTGAGCATGTGGAGAGACGTTCGTTCATCCAGCACAAAGGGAACGGGTTGCAGGAGAAACTTTTACTCTGGTTTTTCAGTCTGTTTCCTATTGCCAGTTTGATGTTCCTGCAGTTTTCACTGTAACACCGAGTTGGAGCTATTACCTCCCCATATATACGTCTGGAGTGGAGTTTGCAACTGAAAAGAAACTTTGTTTTCCCAACAAGCTAGGTGAAGGACGGCTTTCACACACACTAATTTCTCAGAACTGAGCATGTGGAGAGACGTTCGTTCATCCAGCACAAAGGGAACGGGTTGCAGTAGAAACATTTACTCTGGTTTCTCAGCCTGTTTCTTAGTGCCGGTTTGAAGTTCCTGCAGTTTTCACTGTAAAACCGAGTTGGAGCTAGTACCTCTCCTTATATATGTATGGAGTGGAGTTTGCAACTGAAAATAAACTTTGTTTTCCCAACAAGATAGGTGAAGGACGGCTTTCACACACACTTATCTCTCAGAACTGAGCATGTGGAGAGACGTTCGTTCATCTAGCACAAAGGGAACGGGTTGCAGGAGAAACTTTTCTCTGGTTTCTCAGTCTGTTTCCTAGTGCCGGTTTGAAGTTCCTGCAGTTTTCACTGTAAAACCGATTTGGAGCTAGTACCTCCCCATATATATGTATGGAGTGGAGTTTGCAACTGAAAAGAAACTTTGTGTTCCCAACAAGCTAGGTGAAGTACGGCTTTCACACACACTTATCTCTCAGAACTTAGCATGTGGAGAGACGTTCGTTCATCTAGCACAAAGTGAACGGGTTGCAGGAGAAACATTTACTCTGGTTTCTCAGTCTGTTTCCTAGTGCCTTTTTGAACTTACTTCAGTTTTCACTGTAAAATCGAGTTGGAGTTATTACCTCCCCATATGTAGGTATGGAGTGGAGTTTGCAACTGAAAAGAAACTTTGTGTTCCCAGCAAGCTAGGTGAAGGACGGCTTTCACACACACTAATTTCTCAGAACTGAGCATGTGGAGAGACGTTCGTTCATCCAGCACAAAGGGAACGGGTTGCAGGAGAAACATTTACTCTGGTTTTTCAGTCTGTTTCCTATTGCCGGTTTGATGTTCCTGCAGTTTTCACTGTAACACCGAGTTGGAGCTATTACCTCCCCATATATATGTATGGAGTGGAGTTTGCAACTGAAAAGAAACTTTGTTTTCCCAACAAGCTACGTGAAGGACGGCTTTCACACACACTAATTTCTCAGAACTGAGCATGTGGAGAGACGTTCGTTCATCCAGCACAAAGGGAACGGGTTGCAGGAGAAACTTTTACTCTGGTTTTTCAGTCTGTTTCCTATTGCCGGTTTGATGTTCCTGCAGTATTCACTGTAACACCGAGTTGGAGCTATTTCCTCCCCATATATATGTATGGAGTGGAGTTTGCAACTGAGAAGAAACTTTGTTTTCCCAACAAGCTAGGTGAAGGACGGCTTTCACACACACTAATTTCTCAGAACTGAGCATGTGGAGAGACGTTCGTTCATCCAGCACAAAGGGAACGGGTTGCAGTAGAAATATTTACTCTGGTTTCTCAGCCTGTTTCTTAGTGCCGGTTTGAAGTTCCTGCAGTTTTCACTGTAAAACCGAGTTGGAGCTAGTACCTCTCCTTATATATGTATGGAGTGGAGTTTGCAACTGAAAATAAACTTTGTTTTCCCAACAAGATAGGTGAAGGACGGCTTTCACACACACTAATTTCTCAGAACTGAGCATGTGGAGAGACGTTCGTTCATCCAGCACAAAGGGAACGGGTTGCAGGTGAAACTTTTACTCTGGTTTCTCAGTCTGTTTCCTAGTGCCGGTTTGAAGTTCCTGCAGTTTTCACTGTAAAACCGATTTGGAGCTAGTACTTACCCATATATATGTATGGAGTGGAGTTTGCCACTGAAAAGCAACTTTGTGTTCCCAACAAGTTAGGTGAAGGACGGCTTTCAGACACACTTATCTCTCAGATCTGAGCATGTGGAGAGACGTTCGTTCATCTAGCACAAAGGGAACGGTTTGCAGTAGAAATTTTACTCTGGTTTCTCAGACTGATTCCTACTGCCGGTTTGAAGTTCCTGCAGTTTTCACTTTAAACAGAGTTGGAGCTAGTACCTCACCATATATATGTATGGAGTGTATTTTGCAAGTGAAAAGAAACTTTGTGTTCCCAACAAGCTAGGTGAAGGACGGCTTTAGCACACACTTATCTCTCAAAACTGAGCATGTGGAGAGACGTTCGTTCATCTAGCACAAAGGGAACGGGTTGCAGGAGAAACTTTTCTCTGGTTTCTCAGTCTGTTTCCTAGTGCCGGTTTGAAGTTCCTGCAGTTTCACTGTAAAACAGAGTTGGAGCTAGTACCTCCCCATATATATGTATGGAGTGGAGTTTGCAACTGAAAAGCAACTTTGTGTACCCAACAAGCTAGGTGAAGGACGGCTTTCAGACACACTTATCTCTCAGATCTGAGCATGTGGAGAGACGTTCGTTCATCTAGCACAAAGGGAACGGGTTGCAGTAGAAATTTTACTCTGGTTTCTCAGACTGATTCCTAGTGCCGGTTTGAATTTCCTGCAGTTTTCACTTTAAACCGAGTTGGAGCTAGTACCTCACCATATATATGTATGCAGTGGAGTTTTCAACTGAAAAGAAACTTTGTGTTCCCTACAAGCTAGGTGAAGGACGGCTTTCACACACACTTATCTCTCAGAACTGAGCATGTGGAGAGACGTTCGTTCATCTAGCACAAAGGGAACGGGTTGCAGGAGAAACTTTTCTCTGGTTTCTCAGTCTGTTTCCTAGTGCCGGTTTGAAGTTCCTGCAGTTTTCACTGTAAAACCGATTTGGAGCTAGTACCTCCCCATATATATGTATGGAGTGGAGTTTGCAACTGAAAAGAAACTTTGTGTTCCCAACAAGCTAGGTGAAGTACGGCTTTCACACACACTTATCTCTCAGAACTGAGCATGTGGAGAGACCTTCGTTCATCCAGCACAAAGGGAACGGGTTGCAGGAGAAACTTTTACTCTGGTTTTTCAGTCTGTTTCCTATTGCCGGTTTGATGTTCCTGCGGTTTTCACTGTAACACCGAGTTGGAACTATTACCTCCCCATATATATGTATGGAGTGGAGTTTGCAACTGAAAAGAAACTTTGTTTTCCCAACAAGCTAGGTGAAGGACGGCTTTCACACACAATAATTTCTCAGAACTGAGCATGTGGAGAGACGTTCGTTCATCCAGCACAAAGGGAACGGGTTGCAGTAGAAACATTTACTCTGGTTTCTCAGCCTGTTTCTTAGTGCCGGTTTGAAATTCCTGCAGTTTTCACTGTAAAACCGAGTTGGAGCTAGTACCTCTCCTTATATATGTATGGAGTGGAGTTTGCAACTGAAAATAAACTTTGTTTTCCCAACAAGATAGGTGAAGGACGGCTTTCACACACACTAATTTCTCAGAACTGAGCATGTGGAGAGACGTTCGTTCATCCAGCACAAAGGGAACGGGTTGCAGGAGAAACTTTTACTCTGGTTTCTCAGTCTGTTTCCTAGTGCCGATTTGAAGTTCCTGCAGTTTTCACTGTAAAACCGATTTGGAGCTAGTACTTACCCATATATATGTATGGAGTGGAGTTTGCCACTGAAAAGCAACTTTGTGTTCCCAACAAGCTAGGTGAAGGACGGCTTTCAGACACACTTATCTCTCAGATCAGAGCATGTATAGAGACGTTCGTTCATCTAGCACAAAGGGAACGGTTTGCAGTAGAAATTTTACTCTGGTTTCTCAGACTGTTTCCTAGTGCCGGTTTGAAGTTCCTGCAGTTTTCACTTTAAACAGAGTTGGAGCTAGTACCTCACCATATATATGTATGGAGTGTATTTTGCAAGTGAAAAGAAACTTTGTGTTCCCAACAAGCTAGGTGAAGGACGGCTTTAACACACACTTATCTCTCAAAACTGAGCATGTGGAGAGACGTTCGTTCATCTAGCACAAAGGGAACGGGTTGCAGGAGAAACTTTTACTCTGGTTTCTCAGTCTGTTTCCTAGTGCCGGTTTGAAGTTCCTGCAGTTTTCATAGTAAAACCGAGTTGGAGCTAGTACCGCTCCTTATATATGTATGGAGTGGAGTTTGCAACTGAAAAGAATCTTTGTGTTCAAAACAAGATAGGTGAATGACGGCTTTCACACACACTTATCTCTCAGAACTGAGCATGTGGAGAGACGTTCGTTCATCTAGCACAAAGGGAACGGGTTGCAGGAGAAACATTTACTCTGGTTTCTCAGCCTGTTTCTTAGTGCCGGTTTGAAGTTCCTGCAGTTTTCACTGTAAAACCGAGTTGGAGCAAGTACCACTCCTTATATATGTATGGAGTGGAGTTTGCAACTGAAAATAAACTTTGTTTTCCCAACAAGATAGGTGAAGGACGGCTTTCACACACACTAATGTCTCAGAACTGAGCATGTGGAGAGACGTTCGTTCATCTAGCACAAAGGGAACGGGTTGCAGGAGAAACTTTTCTCTGGTTTCTCAGTCTGTTTCCTAGTGCCGGTTTGAAGTTCCTGCAGTTTCACTGTAAAACAGAGTTGGAGCTAGTACCTCCCCATATATATGTATGGAGTGGAGTTTGCAACTGAAAAGCAACTTTGTGTACCCAACAAGCTAGGTGAAGGACGGCTTTCAGACACACTTATCTCCCAGATCTGAGCATGTGGAGAGACGTTCGTTCATCTAGCACAAAGGGAACGGGTTGCAGTAGAAATTTTACTCTGGTTTCTCAGATTGTTTCCTAGTGCCGGTTTGAAGTTCCTGCAGTTTTCACTTTAAACCGAGTTGGAGCTAGTACCTCACCATATATATGTATGCAGTGGAGTTTGCAACTGAAAAGAAACTTTGTGTTCCCTAAAAGCTAGGTGAAGGACGGCTTTCACACACACTTATCTCTCAGAACTGAGCATGTGGAGAGACGTTCGTTCATCTAGCACAAAGGGAACGGGTTGCAGGAGAAACTTTTCTCTGGTTTCTCAGTCTGTTTCCTAGTGCCGGTTTGAAGTTACTGCAGTTTTCACTGTAAAACTGATTTGGAGCTAGTACCTCCCCATATATATGTATGGAGTGGAGTTTGCAACTGAAAAGAAACTTTGTGTTCCCAACAAGCTAGGTGAAGTACGGCTTTCACACACACTTATCTCTCAGAACTTAGCATGTGGAGAGACGTTCGTTCATCTAGCACAAAGTGAACGGGTTGCAGGAGAAACTTTTACTCTGGTTTCTCAGTCTGTTTCCTAGTGCCGGTTTGAAGTTCCTGCAGTTTTCATAGTAAAACCGAGTTGGAGCTAGTACCTCTCCTTATATATGTATGGAGTGGAGTTTGCAACTCAAAAGAATCTTTGTGTTCAAAACAAGATAGGTGAATGACGGCTTTCACACACACTTATCTCTCAGAACTGAGCATGTGGAGAGACGTTCGTTCATCTAGCACAAAGGGAACGGGTTGCAGGAGAATCATTTACTCTGGTTTCTCAGCCTGTTTCCTAGTGCCGGTTTGAAGTTCCTGCAGTTTTCACTGTAAAACCGAGTTGGAGCTAGTACCTCTCCTTATATATGTATGGAGTGGAGTTTGCAACTGAAAATAAACTTTGTTTTCCCAACAAGATAGGTGAAGGACGGCTTTCACACACACTTATCTCTCAGAACTGAGCATGTGGAGAGACGTTCGTTCATCTTGCACAATGGGAACGGGTTGCAGGAAAAACTTTTACTCTGGTTTCTCAGTCTGTTTCCTAGTGCCGGTTTGAAGTTCCTGCAGTTTTCACTGTAAAACCGAGTTGGAGCTAGTACCTCCCCATATATATGTATGGAGTGGAGTTTGCAACTGAAAAGAAACTTTGTGTTCCCAACAAGCTAGGTGAAGTACGGCTTTCACACACACTTATCTCTCAGAACTTGGCATGTGGAGAGACGTTCGTTCATCTAGCACAAAGGGAACGGGTTGCAGGGGAAACTTTTACTCTGGTTTCTCAGCCTGTTTCCTAGTGCCGGTTTGAATTTCCTGCAGTTTTCACTGTAAAACCGATTTGGAGCTTGTACTTACCGATATATATGTATGGAGTGGATTTTGCCACTGAAAAGCAACTTTGTGTTCCCAACAAGCTATGTGAAGGACGGCTTTCAGACACACATATCTCTCAGATCTGAGAATGTGGAGAGACGTTCATTCATCTAGCACAAAGGGAACGGGTTGCAGTAGAAATTTTCCTCTGGTTTCTCAGACTGTTTCCTAGTGCCGGTTTGAAGTTCCTGCAGTTTTCACTTTAAACCGAGTTGGAGCTAGTACCTCACCATATATATGTATGCAGTGGAGTTTGCAACTGAAAAGAAACTTTGTGTTCCCTAAAAGCTAGGTGAAGGACGGCTTTCACACACACTTATCTCTCAGAACTGAGCATGTGGAGAGACGTTCGTTCATCTAGCACAAAGGGAACGGGTTGCAGGAGAAACTTTTCTCTGGTTTCTCAGTCTGTTTCCTAGTGCCGGTTTGAAGTTCCTGCAGTTTTCACTGTAAAACCGATTTGGAGCTAGTACATCCCCATATATATGTATGGAGTGGAGTTTGCAACTGAAAAGAAACTTTGTGTTCCCAACAAGCTAGGTGAAGTACGGCATTCACACACACTTATCTCTCAGAACTTAGCAAGTGGAGAGACGTTCGTTCATCTAGCACAAAGTGAACTGGTTGCAGGAGAAACATTTACTCTGGTTTCTCAGTCTGTTTCCTAGTGCCTTTTTGAACTTCCTTCAGTTTTCACTGTAAAACCGAGTTGGAGCTATTACCTCCCCATATGTAGGTATGGAGTGGAGTTTGCAACTGAAAAGAAACTTTGTGTTCCCAGCAAGCTAGGTGAAGGACGGCTTTCACACACACTAATTTCTCAGAACTGAGCATGTGGAGAGACGTTCGTTCATCCAGCGCAAAGGGAACGGATTGCAGGAGAAACTTTTACTCTGGTTTCTCAGTCTGTTTCCTATTGCCGGTTTGAGGTTCCTGCAGTTTTCACTGTAAAACCGAGTTGGAGCTATTACCTCCCCATATATATGTATGGAGTGGGGTTTGCAACTGAAAAGAAAGTTTGTGTTCCCAACAAGCTAGGTGAAGTACGGCTTTCACACACACTTATCTCTCAGAACTGAGCATGTGGAGAGACCTTCGTTCATCCAGCACAAAGGGAACGGGTTGCAGGAGAAACTTTTACTCTGGTTTTTCAGTCTGTTTCCTATTGCCGGTTTGATGTTCCTGCGGTTTTCACTGTAACACCGAGTTGGAACTATTACCTCCCCATATATATGTATGGAGTGGAGTTTGCAACTGAAAAGAAACTTTGTTTTCCCAACAAGCTAGGTGAAGGACGGCTTTCACACACAATAATTTCTCAGAACTGAGCATGTGGAGAGACGTTCGTTCATCCAGCACAAAGGGAACGGGTTGCAGTAGAAACATTTACTCTGGTTTCTCAGCCTGTTTCTTAGTGCCGGTTTGAAATTCCTGCAGTTTTCACTGTAAAACCGAGTTGGAGCTAGTACCTCTCCTTATATATGTATGGAGTGGAGTTTGCAACTGAAAATAAACTTTGTTTTCCCAACAAGATAGGTGAAGGACGGCTTTCACACACACTAATTTCTCAGAACTGAGCATGTGGAGAGACGTTCGTTCATCCAGCACAAAGGGAACGGGTTGCAGGAGAAACTTTTACTCTGGTTTCTCAGTCTGTTTCCTAGTGCCGATTTGAAGTTCCTGCAGTTTCACTGTAAAACCGATTTGGAGCTAGTACTTACCCATATATATGTATGGAGTGGAGTTTGCCACTGAAAAGCAACTTTGTGTTCCCAACAAGCTAGGTGAAGGACGGCTTTCAGACACACTTATCTCTCAGATCAGAGCATGTATAGAGACGTTCGTTCATCTAGCACAAAGGGAACGGTTTGCAGTAGAAATTTTACTCTGGTTTCTCAGACTGTTTCCTAGTGCCGGTTTGAAGTTCCTGCAGTTTTCACTTTAAACAGAGTTGGAGCTAGTACCTCACCATATATATGTATGGAGTGTATTTTGCAAGTGAAAAGAAACTTTGTGTTCCCAACAAGCTAGGTGAAGGACGGCTTTAACACACACTTATCTCTCAAAACTGAGCATGTGGAGAGACGTTCGTTCATCTAGCACAAAGGGAACGGGTTGCAGGAGAAACTTTTACTCTGGTTTCTCAGTCTGTTTCCTAGTGCCGGTTTGAAGTTCCTGCAGTTTTCATAGTAAAACCGAGTTGGAGCTAGTACCGCTCCTTATATATGTATGGAGTGGAGTTTGCAACTGAAAAGAATCTTTGTGTTCAAAACAAGATAGGTGAATGACGGCTTTCACACACACTTATCTCTCAGAACTGAGCATGTGGAGAGACGTTCGTTCATCTAGCACAAAGGGAACGGGTTGCAGGAGAAACATTTACTCTGGTTTCTCAGCCTGTTTCTTAGTGCCGGTTTGAAGTTCCTGCAGTTTTCACTGTAAAACCGAGTTGGAGCAAGTACCACTCCTTATATATGTATGGAGTGGAGTTTGCAACTGAAAATAAACTTTGTTTTCCCAACAAGATAGGTGAAGGACGGCTTTCACACACACTAATGTCTCAGAACTGAGCATGTGGAGAGACGTTCGTTCATCTAGCACAAAGGGAACGGGTTGCAGGAGAAACTTTTCTCTGGTTTCTCAGTCTGTTTCCTAGTGCCGGTTTGAAGTTCCTGCAGTTTCACTGTAAAACAGAGTTGGAGCTAGTACCTCCCCATATATATGTATGGAGTGGAGTTTGCAACTGAAAAGCAACTTTGTGTACCCAACAAGCTAGGTGAAGGACGGCTTTCAGACACACTTATCTCCCAGATCTGAGCATGTGGAGAGACGTTCGTTCATCTAGCACAAAGGGAACGGGTTGCAGTAGAAATTTTACTCTGGTTTCTCAGATTGTTTCCTAGTGCCGGTTTGAAGTTCCTGCAGTTTTCACTTTAAACCGAGTTGGAGCTAGTACCTCACCATATATATGTATGCAGTGGAGTTTGCAACTGAAAAGAAACTTTGTGTTCCCTAAAAGCTAGGTGAAGGACGGCTTTCACACACACTTATCTCTCAGAACTGAGCATGTGGAGAGACGTTCGTTCATCTAGCACAAAGGGAACGGGTTGCAGGAGAAACTTTTCTCTGGTTTCTCAGTCTGTTTCCTAGTGCCGGTTTGAAGTTACTGCAGTTTTCACTGTAAAACTGATTTGGAGCTAGTACCTCCCCATATATATGTATGGAGTGGAGTTTGCAACTGAAAAGAAACTTTGTGTTCCCAACAAGCTAGGTGAAGTACGGCTTTCACACACACTTATCTCTCAGAACTTAGCATGTGGAGAGACGTTCGTTCATCTAGCACAAAGTGAACGGGTTGCAGGAGAAACTTTTACTCTGGTTTCTCAGTCTGTTTCCTAGTGCCGGTTTGAAGTTCCTGCAGTTTTCATAGTAAAACCGAGTTGGAGCTAGTACCTCTCCTTATATATGTATGGAGTGGAGTTTGCAACTCAAAAGAATCTTTGTGTTCAAAACAAGATAGGTGAATGACGGCTTTCACACACACTTATCTCTCAGAACTGAGCATGTGGAGAGACGTTCGTTCATCTAGCACAAAGGGAACGGGTTGCAGGAGAATCATTTACTCTGGTTTCTCAGCCTGTTTCCTAGTGCCGGTTTGAAGTTCCTGCAGTTTTCACTGTAAAACCGAGTTGGAGCTAGTACCTCTCCTTATATATGTATGGAGTGGAGTTTGCAACTGAAAATAAACTTTGTTTTCCCAACAAGATAGGTGAAGGACGGCTTTCACACACACTTATCTCTCAGAACTGAGCATGTGGAGAGACGTTCGTTCATCTTGCACAATGGGAACGGGTTGCAGGAAAAACTTTTACTCTGGTTTCTCAGTCTGTTTCCTAGTGCCGGTTTGAAGTTCCTGCAGTTTTCACTGTAAAACCGAGTTGGAGCTAGTACCTCCCCATATATATGTATGGAGTGGAGTTTGCAACTGAAAAGAAACTTTGTGTTCCCAACAAGCTAGGTGAAGTACGGCTTTCACACACACTTATCTCTCAGAACTTGGCATGTGGAGAGACGTTCGTTCATCTAGCACAAAGGGAACGGGTTGCAGGGGAAACTTTTACTCTGGTTTCTCAGCCTGTTTCCTAGTGCCGGTTTGAATTTCCTGCAGTTTTCACTGTAAAACCGATTTGGAGCTTGTACTTACCGATATATATGTATGGAGTGGATTTTGCCACTGAAAAGCAACTTTGTGTTCCCAACAAGCTATGTGAAGGACGGCTTTCAGACACACATATCTCTCAGATCTGAGAATGTGGAGAGACGTTCATTCATCTAGCACAAAGGGAACGGGTTGCAGTAGAAATTTTCCTCTGGTTTCTCAGACTGTTTCCTAGTGCCGGTTTGAAGTTCCTGCAGTTTTCACTTTAAACCGAGTTGGAGCTAGTACCTCACCATATATATGTATGCAGTGGAGTTTGCAACTGAAAAGAAACTTTGTGTTCCCTAAAAGCTAGGTGAAGGACGGCTTTCACACACACTTATCTCTCAGAACTGAGCATGTGGAGAGACGTTCGTTCATCTAGCACAAAGGGAACGGGTTGCAGGAGAAACTTTTCTCTGGTTTCTCAGTCTGTTTCCTAGTGCCGGTTTGAAGTTCCTGCAGTTTTCACTGTAAAACCGATTTGGAGCTAGTACCTCCCCATATATATGTATGGAGTGGAGTTTGCAACTGAAAAGAAACTTTGTGTTCCCAACAAGCTAGGTGAAGTACGGCATTCACACACACTTATCTCTCAGAACTTAGCAAGTGGATAGACGTTCGTTCATCTAGCACAAAGTGAACTGGTTGCAGGAGAAACATTTACTCTGGTTTCTCAGTCTGTTTCCTAGTGCCTTTTTGAACTTCCTTCAGTTTTCACTGTAAAACCGAGTTGGAGCTATTACCTCCCCATATGTAGGTATGGAGTGGAGTTTGCAACTGAAAAGAAACTTTGTGTTCCCAGCAAGCTAGGTGAAGGACGGCTTTCACACACACTAATTTCTCAGAACTGAGCATGTGGAGAGACGTTCGTTCATCCAGCGCAAAGGGAACGGGTTGCAGGAGAAACTTTTACTCTGGTTTCTCAGTCTGTTTCCTATTGCCGGTTTGAGGTTCCTGCAGTTTTCACTGTAAAACCGAGTTGGAGCTATTACCTCCCCATATATATGTATGGAGTGGGGTTTGCAACTGAAAAGAAAGTTTGTGTTCCCAACAAGCTAGGTGAAGTACGGCTTTCACACACACTTATCTCTCAGAACTGAGCATGTGGAGAGACCTTCGTTCATCCAGCACAAAGGGAACGGGTTGCAGGAGAAACTTTTACTCTGGTTTTTCAGTCTGTTTCCTATTGCCGGTTTGATGTTCCTGCGGTTTTCACTGTAACACCGAGTTGGAACTATTACCTCCCCATATATATGTATGGAGTGGAGTTTGCAACTGAAAAGAAACTTTGTTTTCCCAACAAGCTAGGTGAAGGACGGCTTTCACACACAATAATTTCTCAGAACTGAGCATGTGGAGAGACGTTCGTTCATCCAGCACAAAGGGAACGGGTTGCAGTAGAAACATTTACTCTGGTTTCTCAGCCTGTTTCTTAGTGCCGGTTTGAAATTCCTGCAGTTTTCACTGTAAAACCGAGTTGGAGCTAGTACCTCCCCATATATATGTATGGAGTGGAGTTTGCAACTGAAAAGAAACTTTGTGTTCCCAACAAGCTAGGTGAAGTACGGCTTTCACACACACTTATCTCTCAGAACTTGGCATGTGGAGAGACGTTCGTTCATCTAGCACAAAGGGAACGGGTTGCAGGGGAAACTTTTACTCTGGTTTCTCAGCCTGTTTCCTAGTGCCGGTTTGAATTTCCTGCAGTTTTCACTGTAAAACCGATTTGGAGCTTGTACTTACCGATATATATGTATGGAGTGGATTTTGCCACTGAAAAGCAACTTTGTGTTCCCAACAAGCTATGTGAAGGACGGCTTTCAGACACACATATCTCTCAGATCTGAGAATGTGGAGAGACGTTCATTCATCTAGCACAAAGGGAACGGGTTGCAGTAGAAATTTTCCTCTGGTTTCTCAGACTGTTTCCTAGTGCCGGTTTGAAGTTCCTGCAGTTTTCACTTTAAACCGAGTTGGAGCTAGTACCTCACCATATATATGTATGCAGTGGAGTTTGCAACTGAAAAGAAACTTTGTGTTCCCTAAAAGCTAGGTGAAGGACGGCTTTCACACACACTTATCTCTCAGAACTGAGCATGTGGAGAGACGTTCGTTCATCTAGCACAAAGGGAACGGGTTGCAGGAGAAACTTTTCTCTGGTTTCTCAGTCTGTTTCCTAGTGCCGGTTTGAAGTTCCTGCAGTTTTCACTGTAAAACCGATTTGGAGCTAGTACCTCCCCATATATATGTATGGAGTGGAGTTTGCAACTGAAAAGAAACTTTGTGTTCCCAACAAGCTAGGTGAAGTACGGCATTCACACACACTTATCTCTCAGAACTTAGCAAGTGGAGAGACGTTCGTTCATCTAGCACAAAGTGAACTGGTTGCAGGAGAAACATTTACTCTGGTTTCTCAGTCTGTTTCCTAGTGCCTTTTTGAACTTCCTTCAGTTTTCACTGTAAAACCGAGTTGGAGCTATTACCTCCCCATATGTAGGTATGGAGTGGAGTTTGCAACTGAAAAGAAACTTTGTGTTCCCAGCAAGCTAGGTGAAGGACGGCTTTCACACACACTAATTTCTCAGAACTGAGCATGTGGAGAGACGTTCGTTCATCCAGCGCAAAGGGAACGGGTTGCAGGAGAAACTTTTACTCTGGTTTCTCAGTCTGTTTCCTATTGCCGGTTTGAGGTTCCTGCAGTTTTCACTGTAAAACCGAGTTGGAGCTATTACCTCCCCATATATATGTATGGAGTGGGGTTTGCAACTGAAAAGAAAGTTTGTGTTCCCAACAAGCTAGGTGAAGTACGGCTTTCACACACACTTATCTCTCAGAACTGAGCATGTGGAGAGACCTTCGTTCATCCAGCACAAAGGGAACGGGTTGCAGGAGAAACTTTTACTCTGGTTTTTCAGTCTGTTTCCTATTGCCGGTTTGATGTTCCTGCGGTTTTCACTGTAACACCGAGTTGGAACTATTACCTCCCCATATATATGTATGGAGTGGAGTTTGCAACTGAAAAGAAACTTTGTTTTCCCAACAAGCTAGGTGAAGGACGGCTTTCACACACAATAATTTCTCAGAACTGAGCATGTGGAGAGACGTTCGTTCATCCAGCACAAAGGGAACGGGTTGCAGTAGAAACATTTACTCTGGTTTCTCAGCCTGTTTCTTAGTGCCGGTTTGAAATTCCTGCAGTTTTCACTGTAAAACCGAGTTGGAGCTAGTACCTCTCCTTATATATGTATGGAGTGGAGTTTGCAACTGAAAATAAACTTTGTTTTCCCAACAAGATAGGTGAAGGACGGCTTTCACACACACTAATTTCTCAGAACTGAGCATGTGGAGAGACGTTCGTTCATCCAGCACAAAGGGAACGGGTTGCAGGAGAAACTTTTACTCTGGTTTCTCAGTCTGTTTCCTAGTGCCGATTTGAAGTTCCTGCAGTTTTCACTGTAAAACCGATTTGGAGCTAGTACTTACCCATATATATGTATGGAGTGGAGTTTGCCACTGAAAAGCAACTTTGTGTTCCCAACAAGCTAGGTGAAGGACGGCTTTCAGACACACTTATCTCTCAGATCAGAGCATGTATAGAGACGTTCGTTCATCTAGCACAAAGGGAACGGTTTGCAGTAGAAATTTTACTCTGGTTTCTCAGACTGTTTCCTAGTGCCGGTTTGAAGTTCCTGCAGTTTTCACTTTAAACAGAGTTGGAGCTAGTACCTCACCATATATATGTATGGAGTGTATTTTGCAAGTGAAAAGAAACTTTGTGTTCCCAACAAGCTAGGTGAAGGACGGCTTTAACACACACTTATCTCTCAAAACTGAGCATGTGGAGAGACGTTCGTTCATCTAGCACAAAGGGAACGGGTTGCAGGAGAAACTTTTACTCTGGTTTCTCAGTCTGTTTCCTAGTGCCGGTTTGAAGTTCCTGCAGTTTTCATAGTAAAACCGAGTTGGAGCTAGTACCGCTCCTTATATATGTATGGAGTGGAGTTTGCAACTGAAAAGAATCTTTGTGTTCAAAACAAGATAGGTGAATGACGGCTTTCACACACACTTATCTCTCAGAACTGAGCATGTGGAGAGACGTTCGTTCATCTAGCACAAAGGGAACGGGTTGCAGGAGAAACATTTACTCTGGTTTCTCAGCCTGTTTCTTAGTGCCGGTTTGAAGTTCCTGCAGTTTTCACTGTAAAACCGAGTTGGAGCAAGTACCACTCCTTATATATGTATGGAGTGGAGTTTGCAACTGAAAATAAACTTTGTTTTCCCAACAAGATAGGTGAAGGACGGCTTTCACACACACTAATGTCTCAGAACTGAGCATGTGGAGAGACGTTCGTTCATCTAGCACAAAGGGAACGGGTTGCAGGAGAAACTTTTCTCTGGTTTCTCAGTCTGTTTCCTAGTGCCGGTTTGAAGTTCCTGCAGTTTCACTGTAAAACAGAGTTGGAGCTAGTACCTCCCCATATATATGTATGGAGTGGAGTTTGCAACTGAAAAGCAACTTTGTGTACCCAACAAGCTAGGTGAAGGACGGCTTTCAGACACACTTATCTCCCAGATCTGAGCATGTGGAGAGACGTTCGTTCATCTAGCACAAAGGGAACGGGTTGCAGTAGAAATTTTACTCTGGTTTCTCAGATTGTTTCCTAGTGCCGGTTTGAAGTTCCTGCAGTTTTCACTTTAAACCGAGTTGGAGCTAGTACCTCACCATATATATGTATGCAGTGGAGTTTGCAACTGAAAAGAAACTTTGTGTTCCCTAAAAGCTAGGTGAAGGACGGCTTTCACACACACTTATCTCTCAGAACTGAGCATGTGGAGAGACGTTCGTTCATCTAGCACAAAGGGAACGGGTTGCAGGAGAAACTTTTCTCTGGTTTCTCAGTCTGTTTCCTAGTGCCGGTTTGAAGTTACTGCAGTTTTCACTGTAAAACTGATTTGGAGCTAGTACCTCCCCATATATATGTATGGAGTGGAGTTTGCAACTGAAAAGAAACTTTGTGTTCCCAACAAGCTAGGTGAAGTACGGCTTTCACACACACTTATCTCTCAGAACTTAGCATGTGGAGAGACGTTCGTTCATCTAGCACAAAGTGAACGGGTTGCAGGAGAAACTTTTACTCTGGTTTCTCAGTCTGTTTCCTAGTGCCGGTTTGAAGTTCCTGCAGTTTTCATAGTAAAACCGAGTTGGAGCTAGTACCTCTCCTTATATATGTATGGAGTGGAGTTTGCAACTCAAAAGAATCTTTGTGTTCAAAACAAGATAGGTGAATGACGGCTTTCACACACACTTATCTCTCAGAACTGAGCATGTGGAGAGACGTTCGTTCATCTAGCACAAAGGGAACGGGTTGCAGGAGAATCATTTACTCTGGTTTCTCAGCCTGTTTCCTAGTGCCGGTTTGAAGTTCCTGCAGTTTTCACTGTAAAACCGAGTTGGAGCTAGTACCTCTCCTTATATATGTATGGAGTGGAGTTTGCAACTGAAAATAAACTTTGTTTTCCCAACAAGATAGGTGAAGGACGGCTTTCACACACACTTATCTCTCAGAACTGAGCATGTGGAGAGACGTTCGTTCATCTTGCACAATGGGAACGGGTTGCAGGAAAAACTTTTACTCTGGTTTCTCAGTCTGTTTCCTAGTGCCGGTTTGAAGTTCCTGCAGTTTTCACTGTAAAACCGAGTTGGAGCTAGTACCTCCCCATATATATGTATGGAGTGGAGTTTGCAACTGAAAAGAAACTTTGTGTTCCCAACAAGCTAGGTGAAGTACGGCTTTCACACACACTTATCTCTCAGAACTTGGCATGTGGAGAGACGTTCGTTCATCTAGCACAAAGGGAACGGGTTGCAGGGGAAACTTTTACTCTGGTTTCTCAGCCTGTTTCCTAGTGCCGGTTTGAATTTCCTGCAGTTTTCACTGTAAAACCGATTTGGAGCTTGTACTTACCGATATATATGTATGGAGTGGATTTTGCCACTGAAAAGCAACTTTGTGTTCCCAACAAGCTATGTGAAGGACGGCTTTCAGACACACATATCTCTCAGATCTGAGAATGTGGAGAGACGTTCATTCATCTAGCACAAAGGGAACGGGTTGCAGTAGAAATTTTCCTCTGGTTTCTCAGACTGTTTCCTAGTGCCGGTTTGAAGTTCCTGCAGTTTTCACTTTAAACCGAGTTGGAGCTAGTACCTCACCATATATATGTATGCAGTGGAGTTTGCAACTGAAAAGAAACTTTGTGTTCCCTAAAAGCTAGGTGAAGGACGGCTTTCACACACACTTATCTCTCAGAACTGAGCATGTGGAGAGACGTTCGTTCATCTAGCACAAAGGGAACGGGTTGCAGGAGAAACTTTTCTCTGGTTTCTCAGTCTGTTTCCTAGTGCCGGTTTGAAGTTCCTGCAGTTTTCACTGTAAAACCGATTTGGAGCTAGTACCTCCCCATATATATGTATGGAGTGGAGTTTGCAACTGAAAAGAAACTTTGTGTTCCCAACAAGCTAGGTGAAGTACGGCATTCACACACACTTATCTCTCAGAACTTAGCAAGTGGAGAGACGTTCGTTCATCTAGCACAAAGTGAACTGGTTGCAGGAGAAACATTTACTCTGGTTTCTCAGTCTGTTTCCTAGTGCCTTTTTGAACTTCCTTCAGTTTTCACTGTAAAACCGAGTTGGAGCTATTACCTCCCCATATGTAGGTATGGAGTGGAGTTTGCAACTGAAAAGAAACTTTGTGTTCCCAGCAAGCTAGGTGAAGGACGGCTTTCACACACACTAATTTCTCAGAACTGAGCATGTGGAGAGACGTTCGTTCATCCAGCGCAAAGGGAACGGGTTGCAGGAGAAACTTTTACTCTGGTTTCTCAGTCTGTTTCCTATTGCCGGTTTGAGGTTCCTGCAGTTTTCACTGTAAAACCGAGTTGGAGCTATTACCTCCCCATATATATGTATGGAGTGGGGTTTGCAACTGAAAAGAAAGTTTGTGTTCCCAACAAGCTAGGTGAAGGACGGCTTTCACACACACTAATTTCTCAGAACTGAGCATGTGGAGAGACGTTCGTTCATCCAGCACAAAGGGAACGGGTTGCAGTAGAAACATTTACTCTGGTTTCTCAGCCTGTTTCTTAGTGCCGGTTTGAAGTTCCTGCAGTTTTCACTGTAAAACCGAGTTGGAGCTAGTACCTCTCCTCATATATGTATGGAGTGGAATTTGCAACTGAAAAGTATCTATGTGTTCCCAACAAGCTAGGTGAAGGACGGCTTTCACACACAGTTACCTCTCAGAACTGAGCATGTGGAGAGACGTTCGTTCATCTAGCACAAAGGGAACGGGTTGCAGGAGAAACTTTTACTCTGGTTTCTCAGTCTGTTTCCTAGTGCCGGTTTGAAGTTCCCGCAGTTTTCACTGTAAAACCGATTTGGAGCTAGTACTTACCCATATATATGTATGGAGTGGAGTTTGCCACTGAAAAGCAACTTTGTGTTCCCAACAAGCTAGGTGAAGGACGGCTTTCAGACACACTTATCTCTCAGATCTGAGCATGTATAGAGACGTTCGTTCATCTAGCACAAAGGGATAGGTTTGCAGTAGAAATTTTACTCTGGTTTCACAGACTGTTTCCTAGTGCCGGTTGGAAGTTCCTGCAGTTTTCACTTTAAACAGAGTTGGAGCTAGTACCTCACCATATATATGTATGGAGTGTATTTTGCAAGAGAAAAGAAACTTTGTGTTCCCAACAAGCTAGGTGAAGGACGGCTTTAACACACACTTATCTCTCAAAACTGAGCATGTGGAGAGACCTTCGTTCATCTAGCACAAAGGGAACGGGTTGCAGGAAAAACTTTTACTCTGGTTTCTCAGTCTGTTTCCTAGTGCCGGTTTGAAGTTCCTGCAGTTTTCATAGTAAAACCGAGTTGGAGCTAGTACCTCTCCTTATATATGTATGGAGTGGAGTTTGCAACTGAAAAGAATCTTTGTGTTCAAAACAAGATAGGTGAATGACGGCTTTCACACACACTTATCTCTCAGAACTGAGCATGTGGAGAGACGTTCGTTCATCTAGCACAAAGGGAACGGGTTGCAGGAGAAACATTTACTCTGGTTTCTCAGCCTGTTTCTTAGTGCCGGTTTGAAGTTCCTGCAGTTTTCACTGTAAAACCGAGTTGGAGCAAGTACCACTCCTTATATATGTATGGAGTGGAGTTTGCAACTGAAAATAAACTTTGTTTTCCCAACAAGATAGGTGAAGGACGGCTTTCACACACACTAATTTCTCAGAACTGAGCATGTGGAGAGACGTTCGTTCATCTAGCACAAAGGGAACGGGTTGCAGGAGAAACTATTCTCTGGTTTCTCAGTCTGTTTCCTAGTGCCGGTTTGAAGTTCCTGCAGTTTCACTGTAAAACAGAGTTGGAGCTAGTACCTCCCCATATATATGTATGGAGTGGAGTTTGCAACTGAAAAGCAACTTTGTGTACCCAACAAGCTAGATGAAGGACGGCTTTCAGACACACTTATCTCCCAGATCTGAGCATGTGGAGAGACGTTCGTTCATCTATCACAAAGGGAACGGGTTGCAGTAGAAATTTTACTCTGGTTTCTCAGACTGTTTCCTAGTGCCGGTTTGAAGTTCCTGCAGTTTTCACTTTAAACCGAGTTGGAGCTAGTACCTCACCATATATATGTATGCAGTGGAGTTTGCAACTGAAAAGAAACTTTGTGTTCCCTAAAAGCTAGGTGAAGGACGGCTTTCACACACACTTATCTCTCAGAACTGAGCATGTGGAGAGACGTTCGTTCATCTAGCACAAAGGGAACGGGTTGCAGGAGAAACTTTTCTCTGGTTTCTCAGTCTGTTTCCTAGTGCCGGTTTGAAGTTACTGCAGTTTTCACTGTAAAACTGATTTGGAGCTAGTACCTCCCCATATATATGTATGGAGTGGAGTTTGCAACTGAAAAGAAACTTTGTGTTCCCAACAAGCTAGGTGAAGTACGGCTTTCACACACACTTATCTCTCAGAACTTAGCATGTGGAGAGACGTTCGTTCATCTAGCACAAAGTGAACGGGTTGCAGGAGAAACTTTTACTCTGGTTTCTCAGTCTGTTTCCTAGTGCCGGTTTGAAGTTCCTGCAGTTTTCATAGTAAAACCGAGTTGGAGCTAGTACCTCTCCTTATATATGTATGGAGTGGAGTTTGCAACTCAAAAGAATCTTTGTGTTCAAAACAAGATAGGTGAATGACGGCTTTCACACACACTTATCTCTCAGAACTGAGCATGTGGAGAGACGTTCGTTCATCTAGCACAAAGGGAACGGGTTGCAGGAGAAACATTTACTCTGGTTTCTCAGCCTGTTTCCTAGTGCCGGTTTGAAGTTCCTGCAGTTTTCACTGTAAAACCGAGTTGGAGCTAGTACCTCTCCTTATATATGTATGGAGTGGAGTTTGCAACTGAAAATAAACTTTGTTTTCCCAACAAGATAGGTGAAGGACGGCTTTCACACACACTTCTCTCTCAGAACTGAGCATGTGGAGAGACGTTCGTTCATCTTGCACAATGGGAACGGGTTGCAGGAAAAACTTTTACTCTGGTTTCTCAGTCGTTTTCCTAGTGCCGGTTTGAAGTTCCTGCAGTTTTCACTGTAAAACCGAGTTGGAGCTAGTACCTCCCCATATATATGTATGGAGTGGAGTTTGCAACTGAAAAGAAACTTTGTGTTCCCAACAAGCTAGGTGAAGTACGGCTTTCACACACACTTATCTCTCAGAACTTAGCATGTGGAGAGAAGTTCGTTCATCTAGCACAAAGTGAACGGGTTGCAGGAGAAACTTTTACTCTGGTTTCTCAGTCTGTTTCCTAGTGCCGGTTTGAAGTTCCTGCAGTTTTCATAGTAAAACCGAGTTGGAGCTAGTACCTCTCCTTATATATGTATGGAGTGGAGTTTGCAACTCAAAAGAATCTTTGTGTTCAAAACAAGATAGGTGAATGACGGCTTTCACACACACTTATCTCTCAGAACTGAGCATGTGGAGAGACGTTCGTTCATCTAGCACAAAGGGAACGGGTTGCAGGAGAAACATTTACTCTGGTTTCTCAGCCTGTTTCCTAGTGCCGGTTTGAAGTTCCTGCAGTTTTCACTGTAAAACCGAGTTGGAGCTAGTACCTCCCCATATATATGTACGGAGTGGAGTTTGCAACTGAAAATAAACTTTGTTTTCCCAACAAGATAGGTGAAGGACGGCTTTCACACACACTTATCTCTCAGAACTGAGCATGTGGAGAGACGTTCGTTCATCTTGCACAATGGGAACGGGTTGCAGGAAAAACTTTTACTCTGGTTTCTCAGTCGTTTTCCTAGTGCCGGTTTGAAGTTCCTGCAGTTTTCACTGTAAAACCGAGTTGGAGCTAGTACCTCCCCATATATATGTATGGAGTGGAGTTTGCAACTGAAAAGAAACTTTGTGTTCCCAGCAAGCTAGGTGAAGGACGGCTTTCACACACACTAATTTCTCAGAACTGAGCATGTGGAGAGACGTTCGTTCATCCAGCACAAAGGGAACGGGTTGCAGGAGAAACTTTTACTCTGGTTTCTCAGTCTGTTTCCTATTGCCGGTTTGAGGTTCCTGCAGTTTTCACTGTAAAACCGAGTTGGAGCTATTACCTCCCCATATATATGTATGGAGTGGGGTTTGCAACTGAAAAGAAACTTTGTGTTCCCAACAAGCTAGGTGAAGGACGGCTTTCACACACACTAATTTCTCAGAACTGAGCATGTGGAGAGACGTTCGTTCATCCAGCACAAAGGGAACGGGTTGCAGTAGAAACATTTACTCTGGTTTCTCAGCCTGTTTCTTAGTGCCGGTTTGAAGTTCCTGCAGTTTTCACTGTAAAACCGAGTTGGAGCTAGTACCTCTCCTCATATATGTATGGAGTGGAGTTTGCAACTGAAAAGTATCTATGTGTTCCCAACAAGCTAGGTGAAGGACGGCTTTCACACACACTTACCTCTCAGAACTGAGCATGTGGAGAGACGTTCGTTCATCTAGCACAAAGGGAACGGGTTGCAGGAGAAACTTTTACTCTGGTTTCTCAGTCTGTTTCCTAGTGCCGGTTTGAAGTTCCCGCAGTTTTCACTGTAAAACCGATTTGGAGCTAGTACTTACCCATATATATGTATGGAGTGGAGTTTGCCACTGAAAAGCAACTTTGTGTTCCCAACAAGCTAGGTGAAGGACGGCTTTCAGACACACTTATCTCTCAGATCTGAGCATGTATAGAGACGTTCGTTCATCTAGCACAAAGGGAACGGTTTGCAGTAGAAATTTTACTCTGGTTTCTCAGACTGTTTCCTAGTGCCGGTTTGAAGTTCCTGCAGTTTTCACTTTAAACAGAGTTGGAGCTAGTACCTCACCATATATATGTATGGAGTGTATTTTGCAAGTGAAAAGAAACTTTGTGTTCCCAACAAGCTAGGTGAAGGACGGCTTTAACACACACTTATCTCTCAAAACTGAGCATGTGGAGAGACCTTCGTTCATCTAGCACAAAGGGAACGGGTTGCAGGAAAAACTTTTACTCTGGTTTCTCAGTCTGTTTCCTAGTGCCGGTTTGAAGTTCCTGCAGTTTTCATAGTAAAACCGAGTTGGAGCTAGTACCTCTCCTTATATATGTATGGAGTGGAGTTTGCAACTGAAAAGAATCTTTGTGTTCAAAACAAGATAGGTGAATGACGGCTTTCACACACACTTATCTCTCAGAACTGAGCATGTGGAGAGACGTTCGTTCATCTAGCACAAAGGGAACGGGTTGCAGGAGAAACATTTACTCTGGTTTCTCAGCCTGTTTCTTAGTGCCGGTTTGAAGTTCCTGCAGTTTTCACTGTAAAACCGAGTTGGAGCAAGTACCACTCCTTATATATGTATGGAGTGGAGTTTGCAACTGAAAATAAACTTTGTTTTCCCAACAAGATAGGTGAAGGACGGCTTTCACACACACTAATTTCTCAGAACTGAGCATGTGGAGAGACGTTCGTTCATCTAGCACAAAGGGAACGGGTTGCAGGAGAAACTATTCTCTGGTTTCTCAGTCTGTTTCCTAGTGCCGGTTTGAAGTTCCTGCAGTTTCACTGTAAAACAGAGTTGGAGCTAGTACCTCCCCATATATATGTATGGAGTGGAGTTTGCAACTGAAAAGCAACTTTGTGTACCCAACAAGCTAGATGAAGGACGGCTTTCAGACACACTTATCTCCCAGATCTGAGCATGTGGAGAGACGTTCGTTCATCTAGCACAAAGGGAACGGGTTGCAGTAGAAATTTTACTCTGGTTTCTCAGACTGTTTCCTAGTGCCGGTTTGAAGTTCCTGCAGTTTTCACTTTAAACCGAGTTGGAGCTAGTACCTCACCATATATATGTATGCAGTGGAGTTTGCAACTGAAAAGAAACTTTGTGTTCCCTAAAAGCTAGGTGAAGGACGGCTTTCACACACACTTATCTCTCAGAACTGAGCATGTGGAGAGACGTTCGTTCATCTAGCACAAAGGGAACGGGTTGCAGGAGAAACTTTTCTCTGGTTTCTCAGTCTGTTTCCTAGTGCCGGTTTGAAGTTACTGCAGTTTTCACTGTAAAACTGATTTGGAGCTAGTACCTCCCCATATATATGTATGGAGTGGAGTTTGCAACTGAAAAGAAACTTTGTGTTCCCAACAAGCTAGGTGAAGTACGGCTTTCACACACACTTATCTCTCAGAACTTAGCATGTGGAGAGACGTTCGTTCATCTAGCACAAAGGGAACGGGTTGCAGGAGAAACTTTTACTCTGGTTTCTCAGTCTGTTTCCTAGTGCCGGTTTGAAGTTCCTGCAGTTTTCATAGTAAAACCGAGTTGGAGCTAGTACCTCTCCTTATATATGTATGGAGTGGAGTTTGCAACTCAAAAGAATCTTTGTGTTCAAAACAAGATAGGTGAATGACGGCTTTCACACACACTTATCTCTCAGAACTGAGCATGTGGAGAGACGTTCGTTCATCTAGCACAAAGGGAACGGGTTGCAGGAGAAACATTTACTCTGGTTTCTCAGCCTGTTTCCTAGTGCCGGTTTGAAGTTCCTGCAGTTTTCACTGTAAAACCGAGTTGGAGCTAGTACCTCTCCTTATATATGTATGGAGTGGAGTTTGCAACTGAAAATAAACTTTGTTTTCCCAACAAGATAGGTGAAGGACGGCTTTCACACACACTTATCTCTCAGAACTGAGCATGTGGAGAGACGTTCGTTCATCTTGCACAATGGGAACGGGTTGCAGGAAAAACTTTTACTCTGGTTTCTCAGTCGTTTTCCTAGTGCCGGTTTGAAGTTCCTGCAGTTTTCACTGTAAAACCGAGTTGGAGCTAGTACCTCCCCATATATATGTATGGAGTGGAGTTTGCAACTGAAAAGAAACTTTGTGTTCCCAACAAGCTAGGTGAAGTACGGCTTTCACACACACTTATCTCTCAGTACTTGGCATGTGGAGAGACGTTCGTTCATCTAGCACAAAGGGAACGGGTTGCAGGAGAAACTTTTACTCTGGTTTCTCAGCCTGTTTCCTAGTGCCGGTTTGAAGTTCCTGCAGTTTTCACTTTAAACCGAGTTGGAGCTAGTACCTCACCATATATATGTATGCAGTGGAGTTTGCAAATGAAAAGAAACTTTGTGTTCCCTAAAAGCTACGTGAAGGACGGCTTTCACACACACTTATCTCTCAGAACTCAGCATGTGGAGAGACGTTCGTTCATCTAGCACAAAGGGAACGGGTTGCAGGAGAAACTTTTCTCTGGTTTCTCAGTCTGTTTCCTAGTGCCGGTTTGAAGTTCCTGCAGTTTTCACTGTAAAACCGATTTGGAGCTAGTACCTCCCCATATATATGTATGGAGTGGAGTTTGCAACTGAAAAGAAACTTTGTGTTCCCAACAAGCTAGGTGAAGTACGGCATTCACACACACTTATCTCTCAGAACTTAGCATGTGGAGAGACGTTCGTTCATCTAGCACAAAGTGAACTGGTTGCAGGAGAAACATTTACTCTGGTTTCTCAGTCTGTTTCCTAGTGCCTTTTTGAACTTCCTTCAGTTTTCACTGTAAAACCGAGTTGGAGCTATTACCTCCCCATATGTAGGTATGGAGTGGAGTTTGCAACTGAAAAGAAACTTTGTGTTCCCAGCAACCTAGGTGAAGGACGGCTTTCACACACACTAATTTCTCAGAACTGAGCATGTGGAGAGACGTACGTTCATCCAGCACAAAGGGAACGGGTTGCAGGAGAAACTTTTACTCTGGTTTCTCAGTCTGTTTCCTATTGCCGGTTTGATGTTCCTGCAGTTTTCACTGTAAAACCGAGTTGGAGCTATTACCTCCCCATATATATGTATGGAGTGGAGTTTGCAACTGAAAAGAAACTTTGTGTTCCCAACAAGCTAGGTGAAGGACGGCTTTCACACACACTAATTTCTCAGAACTGAGCATGTGGAGAGACGTTCGTTCATCCAGCACAAAGGGAACGGGTTGCAGTAGAAACATTTACTCTGGTTTCTCAGTCTGTTTCTTAGTGCCGGTTTGAAGTTCCTGCAGTTTTCACTGTAAAACCGATTTGGAGCTATTACCTCTCCTCATATATGTATGGAGTGGAGTTTGCAACTGAAAAGTATCTATGTGTTCCCAACAAGCTAGGTGAAGGACGGCTTTCACACACACTTACCTCTCAGAACTGAGCATGTGGAGAGACGTTCGTTCATCTAGCACAAAGGGAACGGGTTGCAGGAGAAACTTTTACTCTGGTTTCTCAGTCTGTTTCCTAGTGCCGGTTTGAAGTTCCTGCAGTTTTCATAGTAAAACCGAGTTGGAGCTAGTACCTCTCCTTATATATGTATGGAGTGGAGTTTGCAACTGAAAAGATTCTTTGTGTTCAAAACAAGATAGGTGAATGACGGCTTTCACACACACTTATCTCTCAGAACTGAGCATGTGGAGAGACGTTCGTTCATCTAGCACAAAGGGAACGGGTTGCAGGAGAAACATTTACTCTGGTTTCTCAGCCTGTTTCTTAGTGCCGGTTTGAAGTTCCTGCAGTTTTCACTGTAAAACCGAGTTGGAGCAAGTACCACTCCTTATATATGTATGGAGTGGAGTTTGCAACTGAAAATAAACTTTGTGTTCCCAACAAGATAGGTGAAGGACGGCTTTCACACACACTAATTTCTCAGAACTGAGCATGTGGAGAGACGTTCGTTCATCTAGCACAAAGGGAACGGGTTGCAGGAGAAACTTTTCTCTGGTTTCTCAGTCTGTTTCCTAGTGCCGGTTTGAAGTTCCTGCAGTTTCACTGTAAAACAGAGTTGGAGCTAGTACCTCCCCATATATATGTATGGAGTGGAGTTTGCAACTGAAAAGCAACTTTGTGTTCCCAACAAGCTAGGTGAAGGACGGCTTTCAGACACACTTATCTCCCAGATCTTAGCATGTGGAGAGACGTTCGTTCATCTAGCACAAAGGGAACGGTTTGCAGTAGAAATTTTACTCTGGTTTCTCAGACTGTTTCCTAGTGCCGGTTTGAAGTTCCTGCAGTTTTCACTTTAAACCGAGTTGGAGCTATTACCTCACCATATATATGTATGCAGTGGAGTTTGCAACTGAAAAGAAACTTTGTGTTCCCTAAAAGCTAGGTGAAGGACGGCTTTCACACACACTTATCTCTCAGAACTGAGCATGTGGAGAGACGTTCGTTCATCTAGCACAAAGGGAACGGGTTGCAGGAGAAACTTTTCTCTGGTTTCTCAGTCTGTTTCCTAGTGCCGGTATGAAGTTCCTGCAGTTTTCACTGTAAAACTGATTTGGAGCTAGTACCTCCCCATATATATGTATGGAGTGGAGTTTGCAACTGAAAAGAAACTTTGTGTTCCCAACAAGCTAGGTGAAGTACGGCTTTCACACACACTTATCTCTCAGAACTTAGCATGTGGAGAGACGTTCGTTCATCTAGCACAAAGTGAACGGGTTGCAGGAGAAACTTTTACTCTGGTTTCTCAGTCTGTTTCCTAGTGCCGGTTTGAAGTTCCTGCAGTTTTCATAGTAAAACCGAGTTGGAGCTAGTACCTCTCCTTATATATGTATGGAGTGGAGTTAGCAACTCAAAAGAATCTTTGTGTTCAAAACAAGATAGGTGAATGACGGCTTTCACACACACTTATCTCTCAGAACTGAGCATGTTGAGAGACGTTCGTTCATCTAGCACAAAGGGAACGGGTTGCAGGAGAAACATTTACTCTGGTTTCTCAGCCTGTTTCCTAGTGCCGGTTTGAAGTTCCTGCAGTTTTCACTGTAAAACCGAGTTGGAGCTAGTACCTCTCCTTATATATGTATGGAGTGGAGTTTGCAACTGAAAATAAACTTTGTTTTCCCAACAAGATAGGTGAAGGACGGCTTTCACACACACTTATCTCTCAGAACTGAGCATGTGGAGAGACGTTCGTTCATCTTGCACAATGGGAACGGGTTGCAGGAAAAACTTTTACTCTGGTTTCTCAGTCTGTTTCCTAGTGCCGGTTTGAAGTTCCTGCAGTTTTCACTGTAAAACCGATTTGGAGCTAGTACTTACCCATATATATGTATGGAGTGGAGTTTGCCACTGAAAAGCAACTTTGTGTTCCCAACAAGCTAGGTGAAGGACGGCTTTCAGACACACTTATCTCTCAGATCTGAGCATGTGGAGAGACGTTCGTTCATCTAGCACAAAGGGAACGGTTTGCAGTAGAAATTTTACTCTGGTTTCTCAGACTGTTTCCTAGTGCCGGTTTGAAGTTCCTGCAGTTTTCACTTTAAACAGAGTTGGAGCTAGTACCTCACCATATATATGTATGGAGTGTATTTTGCAAGTGAAAAGAAACTTTGTGTTCCCAACAAGCTAGGTGAAGGACGGCTTTAACACACACTTATCTCTCAAAACTGAGCATGTGGAGAGACGTTCGTTCACCTAGCACAAAGGGAACGGGTTGCAGGAAAAACTTTTCTCTGGTTTCTCAGTCTGTTTCCTAGTGCCGGTTTGAAGTTCCTTCAGTTTCACTGTAAAACAGAGTTGGAGCTAGTACCTCCCCATATATATGTATGGAGTGGAGTTTGCAACTGAAAAGCAACTTTGTGTACCCAACAAGCTAGGTGAAGGACGGCTTTCAGACACACTTATCTCCCAGATCTGAGCATGTGGAGAGACGTTCATTCATCTAGCACAAAGGGAACGGGTTGCAGTAGAAATTTTACTCTGGTTTCTCAGACTGTTTCCTAGTGCCGGTTTGAAGTTCCTGCAGTTTTCACTTTAAACCGAGTTGGAGCTAGTACCTCACCATATATATGTATGCAGTGGAGTTTGCAACTGAAAAGAAACTTTGTGTTCCCTACAAGCTAGGTGAAGGACGGCTTTCACACACACTTATCTCTCAGAACTGAGCATGTGGAGAGACGTTCGTTCATCTAGCACAAAGGGAACGGGTTGCAGGAGAAACTTTTCTCTGGTTTCTCAGTCTGTTTCCTAGTGCCGGTTTGAAGTTCCTGCAGTTTTCACTGTAAAACCGATTTGGAGCTAGTACCTCCCCATATATATGTATGGAGTGGAGTTTGCAACTGAAAATAAACTTTGTGTTCCCAACAAGCTAGGTGAAGTACGGCTTTCACACACACTTATCTCTCAGAACTTAGCATGTGGAGAGACGTTCGTTCATCTAGCACAAAGTGAACTGGTTGCAGGAGAAACATTTACTCTGGTTTCTCAGTCTGTTTCCTAGTGCCTTTTTGAACTTCCTTCAGTTTTCACTGTAAAACCGAGTTGGAGCTATTACCTCCCCATATGTAGGTATGGAGTGGAGTTTGCAACTGAAAAGAAACTTTGTGTTCCCAGCAAGCTAGGTGAAGGACGGCTTTCACACACACTAATTTCTCAGACCTGAGCATGTGGAGAGACTTTCGTTCATCCAGCACAAAGGGAACGGGTTGCAGGAGAAACTTTTACTCTGGTTTCTCAGTCTGTTTCCTATTGCCGGTTTGATGTTCCTGCAGTTTTCACTGTAAAACCGAGTTGGAGCTATTACCTCCCCATATATATGTATGGAGTGGAGTTTGCAACTGAAAAGAAACTTTGTGTTCCCAACAAGCTAGGTGAAGGACGGCTTTCACACACACTAATTTCTCAGAACTGAGCATGTGGAGAGACCTTCGTTCATCCAGCACAAAGGGAACGGGTTGCAGTAGAAACATTTACTCTGGTTTCTCAGCCTGTTTCTTAGTGCCGGTTTGAAGTTCCTGCAGTTTTCACTGTAAAACCGATTTGGAGCTAGTACCTCTCCTCATATATGTATGGAGTGGAGTTTGCAACTGAAAAGTATCTATGTGTTCCCAACAAGCTAGGTGAAGGACGGCTTTAACACACACTTATCTCTCAGAAGTGAGCATGTGGAGAGACGTTCGTTCATCTAGCACAAAGGGAACGGGTTGCAGGAGAAACTTTTACTCTGGTTTCTCAGTCTGTTTCCTAGTGCTGGTTTGAAGTTCCTGCAGTTTTCATAGTAAAACCGAGTTGGAGCTAGTACCTCTCCTTATATATGTATGGAGTGGAGTTTGCAACTGAAAAGAATCTTTGTGTTCAAAACAAGATAGGTGAATGACGGCTTTCACACACACTTATCTCTCAGAACTGAGCATGTGGAGAGACGTTCGTTCATCTAGCACAAAGGGAACGGGTTGCAGGAGAAACATTTACTCTGGTTTCTCAGCCTGTTTCTTAGTGCCGGTTTGAAGTTCCTGCAGTTTTCACTGTAAAAGCGAGTTGGAGCAAGTACCACTCCTTATATATGTATGGAGTGGAGTTTGCAACTGAAAATAAACTTTGTTTTCCCAACAAGATAGGTGAAGGACGGCTTTCACACACACTAATTTCTCAGAACTGAGCATGTGGAGAGACGTTCGTTCATCCAGCACAAAGGGAACGGGTTGCAGTAGAAACTTTTACTCTGGTTTCTCAGTCTGTTTCCTAGTGCCGGTTTGAAGTTCCTGCAGTTTTCACTGTAAAACCGATTTGGAGCTAGTACCTCCCCATATATATGTATGGAGTGGAGTTTGCAACTGAAAAGCAACTTTGTGTTCCCAACAAGCTAGGTGAAGGACGGCTTTCAGACACACTTCTCTCTCAGATCTGAGCATGTGGAGAGACGTTCTTTCATCTAGCACAAAGGGAACGGGTTGCAGTAGAAATTTTTCTCTGGTTTCTCAGACTGTTTCCTAGTGCCGTTTTGAAGTTCCTTCAGTTTTCACTTTAAACCGAGTTGGAGCTAGTACCTCCCCATATATATGTACGGAGTGGAGTTTGCAACTGAAAAGAAACTTTGTGTTCCCAACATGCTAGGTGAAGGACGGCTTTCACACACACTTATCTCTCAGAACTGAGCATGTGGAGAGACGTTCGTTCATCTAGCACAAAGGGAACGGGTTGCAGGAGAAACTTTTACTCTGGTTTCTCAGTCTGTTTCCTAGTGCCGGTTTGATGTTCCTGCAGTTTTCACTGGAAAACCGAGTTGGAGCTAGTACCTCCCCATATATATGTACGGAGTGGAGTTTGCAACTGAAAAGAAACTTTGTGTTCCCAACAAGCTAGGTGAAGGACGGCTTTCACACACACTTATCTCTCAGAAATGAGCATGTGGAGAGACGTTCTTTCATCTAGCACAAAGGGAACGGGTTGCAGTAGAAATTTTTCTCTGGTTTCTCACACTGTTTCCTAGTGCCGTTTTGAAGTTCCTTCAGTTTTCACTTTAAACCGAGTTGGAGCTAGTACCTCCCCATATATATGTACGGAGTGGAGTTTGCAACTGAAAAGAATCTTTGTGTTCAAAACAAGATAGGTGAATGACGGCTTTCACACACACTTATCTCTCAGAACTGAGCATGTGGAGAGACGTTCGTTCATGTAGCACAAAGGGAACGGGTTGCAGGAGAAACATTTACTCTGGTTTCTCAGCCTGTTTCTTAGTGCCGGTTTGAAGTTCCTGCAGTTTTCACTGTAAAACCGAGTTGGAGCTAGTACCTCTCCTTATATATGTATGGAGTGGAGTTTGCAACTGAAAATAAACTTTGTTTTCCCAACAAGATAGGTGAAGGACGGCTTTCGCACACACTTATCTCTCAGAACTGAGCATGTGGAGAGACGTTCGTTCATCTAGCACAATGGGAACGAGTTGCAGGAGAAACTTTTACTCTGGTTTCTCAGTCTGTTTCCTAGTGCCTTTTGGAAGTTCCTGCAGTTTTCACTGTAAAACCGAGTTGGGGCTAGTACCTCTCCTTATATATGTATGGAGTGGAGTTTGCAACTGAAAAGAATCTTTGTGTTCAAAACAAGATAGGTGAAGGACGGCTTTCAGACACACTTCTCTCTCAGATCTGAGTATGTGGAGAGACGTTCTTTCATCTAGCACAAAGGGAACGGGTTGCAGTACAAATTTTTCTCTGGTTTCTCACACTGTTTCCTAGTGCCGTTTTGAAGTTCCTTCAGTTTTCACTTTAAACCGAGTTGGAGCTAGTACCTCCCCATATATATGTACGGAGTGGAGTTTGCAACTGAAAAGAAACTTTGTGTTCCCAACAAGCTAGGTGAAGGACGGCTTTCACACACACTTATCTCTCAGAACTGAGCATGTGGAGAGACGTTCGTTCATCTAGCACAAACGGAACGGGTTGCAGGAGAAACTTTTACTCTGGTTTCTCAGTCTGTTTCCTAGTGCCGGTTTGATGTTCCTGCAGTTTTCACTGTAAAACCGAGTTGGAGCTAGTACCTCCCCATATATATGTACGGAGTGGAGTTTGCAACTGAAAAGAAACTTTGTGTTCCCCACAAGCTAGGTGAAGGACGGCTTTCACACACACTTATCTCTCAGAACTGAGCATGTGGAGAGACGTTCGTTCATCTAGCACAAATGGAACGGGTTGCAGGAAAAACTTTTACTCTGGTTTCTCAGTCTGTTTCCTATTGCCGGTTTGATGTTCCTGCAGTTTTCACTGTAAAACAGATTTGGAGCTATTACCTCCCCATATATATGTATGGAGTGGAGTTTGCAACTGAAAAGAAACTTTGTGTTCCCAACAAGCTAGGTGAAGGACGGCTTTCACACACACTAATTTCTTAGAACTCAGCATGTGGAGAGACGTACGTTCCTCCAGCACAAAGGGAAAGGGTTGCAGTAGAAACTTTTACTCTGGTTTCTCAGTCTGTTTCCTAGTGCCGGTTTGAAGTTCCTGCAGTTTTCACTGTAAAACCGATTTGGAGCTAGTACCTCCCCATATATATGTAAGGAGTGGAGTTTGCAACTGAAAAGAAACTTTGTGTTCCCAACAAGCTAGGTGAAGTACGGCTTTCACACACACTTATCTCTCAGAAATTAGCATGTGAGGAGACGTTCGTTCATCTAGCACAAAGGGAACGGGTTGCACGAAACACTTTTACTCTGGTTTCTCAGTCTGTTTACTAGTGCCTTTTGGAAGTTCCTGCAGTTTTCACTGTAAAACCGAGTTGGGGCTAGTACCTCTCCTTATATATGTATGGAGTGGAGTTGGCAACTGAAAAGAATCTTTGTGTTCAAAACAAGATAGGTGAAGGACGGCTTTCAGACACACTTCTCTCTCAGATCTGAGCATGTGGAGAGACGTTCTTTCATCTAGCACTAAGGGAACGGGTTGCAGAAGAAATTTTTCTCTGATTTCTCAGACTGTTTCCTAGTGCCGTTTTGAAGTTCCTTCAGATTTCACTTTAAACCGATTTGGAGCTAGTACCTCCCCATATATATGTACGGAGTGGAGTTTGCAACTGAAAAGAAACTTTGTGTTCCCAACAAGCTAGGTGAAGGAGGGCTTTCACACACAATTTTCTCTCAGAACTGAGCATGTGGAGAGACGTTCGTTCATCTAGCACAAAGGGAACGGGTTGCAGGAGAAACTTTTACTCTGGTTTCTCAGTCTGTTTCCTAGTGCCGGTTTGATGTTCCTGCAGTTTTCACTGTAAAACCGAGTTGGAGCTAGTACCTCCCCATATATATGTACGGAGTGGAGTTTGCAACTGAAAAGAATTTTTGTGTTCCCAACAAGCTAGGTGAAGGACGGCTTTCACACACACTTATCTCTCAGAACTGAGCATGTGGAGAGACGTTCGTTCATCTAGCACAAAGGGAACGGTTTGCAGGAGAAACTATTACTTTGGTTTCTCAGCCTGTTTCCTAGAGCCGGTTTGATATTCCTGCAGTTTTCACTGTAAAACCGAGTTGCAGCTAGTACCTCTCCTTATATATGTATGGAGTGGAGTTTTCAACTGAAAATAAACTTGGTTTTCCCAACAAGAGAGGTGAAGGACGGCTTTCGCACACACTTATCTCTCAGAACTGAGCATGTGGAGAGACGTTCGTTCATCTAGCACAATGGGAACGAGTTGCAGGAGAAACTTTTACTCTGGTTTCTCAGTCTGTTTCCTAGTGCCTTTTGGAAGTTCCTGCAGTTTTCACTGTAAAACCGAGTTGGGGCTAGTACCTCTCCTTATATATGTATGGAGTGGAGTTTGCAACTGAAAAGAATCTTTGTGTTCAAAACAAGATAGGTGAAGGACGGCTTTCACACACACTTATCTCTCAGAACTGAGCATGTGGAGAGATGTTCGTTCATCTAGCACAAATGGAACGGGTTGCAGGAAAAACTTTTACTCTGGTTTCTCAGTCTGTTTCCTAGTGCCGGTTTGATGTTCCTGCAGTTTTCACTGTAAAACCGAGTTGGAGCTATTACCTCCCCATATATATGTATGGAGTGGAGTTTGCAACTGAAAAGAAACTTTGTGTTCCCAACAAGCTAGGTGAAGGACGGCTTTCACACACACTAATTTCTCAGAACTGAGCATGTGGAGAGACGTTCGTTCATCCAGCACAAAGGGAAAGGGTTGCAGGAGAAACTTTTACTCTGGTTTCTCAGTCTGTTTCCTAGTGCCTTTTTGAAGTTCCTTCAGTTTTCACTGTAAAACCGAGTTGGAGCTATTACCTCCCCATATGTAGGTATGGAGTGGAGTTTGCAACTGAAAAGAAACTTTGTGTTCCCAGCAAGCTAGGTGAAGGACGGCTTTCACACACACTTATCTCTCAGAACTGAGCATGTGGAGAGACGTTCGTTCATCTAGCACAAAGGGAACGGGTTGCAGGAGAAACTTTTACTCTGATTTCTCAGTCTGTTTCCTAGTGCCGGTTTTATGTTCCTGCAGTTTTCACTGTAAAACCGAGTTGGAGCTAGTACTTCCCCATATATATGTACGATGTGGAGTTTGCAACTGAAAAGAAACTTTTTGTTCCCAACAAGCTAGGTGAAGGACGGCTTTCACACACACTTATCTCTCAGAACTGAGCATGTGGAGAGACGTTCGTTCATCTAGCACAAAGGGAACGGTTTGCAGGAGAAACTATTACTCTGGTTTCTCAGCGTGTTTCCTAGAGCCGGTTTGAAGTTCTTGCATTTTTCACCGTAAAACCGAGTTGGAGCTAGTACCTCTCCTTATATATGTATGAAGTGGAGTTTGCAACTGAAAAGAATCATTGTGTTCCCAACAAGCTACGTGAAGGACGGCTTTCACACACAATTACCTCTCAGAACTGAGCAGGTGGAGAGACGTTCGTTCATCTAGCACAAAGGGAAAGGGGTTGCAGGAGAAACTTTTACTCTGGTTTCTCAGTCTGTTTCCTAGTGCCGGTTTGAAGTTCCTGCAGTTTTCATAGTAAAACCGAGTTGGAGCTAGTACATCTCCTTATATACGTATGGAGTGGAGTTTGCAACTCAAAAGAATCTTTGTGTTCAAAACAAGATAGGTGAATGACGGCTTTCACACACACTTATCTCTCAGAACTGAGCATGTGGAGAGACGTTCATTCATCCAGCACAAAGGGAAAGGGTTGCAGTAGAAACTTTTACTCTGGTTTCTCAGTCTGTTTCCTAGTGCTGGTTTGAAGTTCCTGCAGTTTTCACTGTAAAACCGATTTGGAGTTAGTACCTCCCCATATATATGTACGGAGTGGAGTTTGCAACTGAAAAGAAACTTTGTGTTCCCAACAAGCTAGGTGAAGTACGGCTTTCACACACACTTATCTCTCAGAACTTAGCATGTGAGGAGACGTTCGTTCATCTAGCACAAAGGGAACGGGTTGCAGGAAACACTTTTACTCTGGCTTCTCAGTCTGTTTCCTAGTGCCTTTTTGAAGTTCCTTCAGTTTTCACTGTAAAACCGAGTTGGAGCTTTTACCTCCCCATATGTATGTATGGAGTGGAGTTTGCAACTGAAAAGAAACTTTGTGTTCCCAGCAAGCTAGGTGAAGGACGGCTTTCACACACACTTATCTCTCAGAACTGAGCATGTGGAGAGACGTTCGTTCATCTAGCACAAAGGGAACGGGTTGCAGGAGAAACTTTTACTCTGGTTTCTCAGTCTGTTTCCTAGTGCCGGTTTGATGTTCCTGCAGTTTTCACTGTAAAACCGAGCTGGAGCTAGTACCTCCCCATATATATGTACGGAGTGGAGTTTGCAACTGAAAAGAAACTTTTTGTTCCCAACAAGCTAGGTGAAGGACGGCTTTCACACACACTTATCTCTCAGAACTGAGCATGTGGAGAGACGTTCGTTCATCTAGCACAAATGGAAAGGGTTGCAGTAGAAACTTTTACTCTGGTTTCTCAGTCTGTTTCCTAGTGCCGGTTTGAAGTTCCTGCAGTTTTCACTGTAAAACCGAGTTGGAGCTATTACCTCCCATATGTAGGTATGGAGTGGAGTTTGCAACTGAAAAGAAACTTTGTGTTCCCAGCAAGCTAGGTGAAGGACGGCTTTCACACACACTTATCTCTCAGAACTTAGCATGTGGAGAGACGTTCGTTCATCTAGCACAAAGGGAACGGGTTGCAGGAGAAACTTTTACTCTGGTTTCTCACCCTTTTCCCAGAGCCGGTTTGATGTTCCTGCAGTTTTCACTGTAAAACCGAGTTGGAGCTAGTACCTCTCCTTATATATGTATGGAGTGGAGTTTGCAACTGAAAAGAATCTTTGTGTTCCCAACAAGCTACATGAAGAAAGGCTTTCACACACACTTACTTCTCAGAACTGAGCATGTGGAGAGACGTTCGTTCATCTAGCACAAAGGGAACGGGTTGCAGGAGAAACTTTTACTCTGGTTTCTCAGTCTGTTTCCTAGTGCCGGTTTGAAGTTCCTGCAGTTTTCATAGTAAAACCGTGTTGGAGCAAGTACCTCTCCTTATATATGTATGGAGTGGAGTTTGCAACTGAAAAGAATCTTTGTGTTCAAAACAAGATAGGTGAAGGACGGCTTTCACACACACTAATTTCTCAGAACTGAGCATGTGGAGAGACGTTCGTTCATCCAGCACAAAGGGAAAGGGTTGCAGTAGAAACTTTTACTCTGGTTTCTCAGTCTGTTTCCTAGTGCCGGTTTGAGGTTCCTGCAGTTTTCACTGTAAAACCCATTTGGAGCTAGTACCTCCCCATATATATGTATGGAGTGGAGTTTGCAACTGAAAAGAAACTTTGTGTTCCCAACAAGCTAGGTGAAGTATGGCTTTCACACACACTTATCTCTCAGTACTTAGCATGTGAGGAGACGTTCGTTCATCTAGCACAAAGGGAACGGGTTGCAGGAAACACTTTTACTCTGGTTTCTCAGTCTGTTTCCTAGTGCCTTTTGGAAGTTCCTGCAGTTTTCACTGTAAAACCGAGTTGGGGCTAGTACCTCTCCTTATATATGTATGGAGTGGAGTTTGCAACTGAAAAGAATCTTTCTGTTCAAAACAAGATAGGTGAAGGACGGCTTTCAAACACACTTATCTCTCAGACCTGAGCATGTGGAGAGATGTTCGTTCATCTAGCACAAATGGAACGGGTTGCAGGAAAAACTTTTACTCTGGTTTCTCAGTCTGTTTCCTAGTGCCGGTTTGATGTTCCTGCAGTTTTCACTGTAAAACCGAGTTGGAGCTATTACCTCCCCATATATATGTATGGAGTGGAGTTTGCAACTGAAAAGAAACTTTGTGTTCCCAACAAGCTAGGTGAAGGACGGCTTTCACACACACTAATTTCTCAGAACTGAGCATGTGGAGAGACGTTCGTTCATCCAGCACAAAGGGAAAGAGTTGCAGTAGAAATTTTTACTCTGGTTTCTCAGTCTGTTTCCTAGTGCCGGTTTGAAGTTCCTGCAGTTTTCACTGTAAAACCGATTTGGAGCTAGTACCTCCCCATATATATGTATGGAGTGGAGTTTGCAACTGAAAAGAAACTTTGTGTTCCCAACAAGCTAGGTGAAGTATGGCTTTCACACACACTTATCTCTCAGAACTTAGCATGTGAGGAGACGTTCGTTCATCTAGCACAAAGGGAACGGGTTGCAGGAAACACTTTTACTCTGGTTTCTCAGTCTGTTTCCTAGTGCCTTTTTGAAGTTCCTTCAGTTTTCACTGTAAAACCGAGTTGGAGCTCTTACCTCCCCATATGTAGGTATGGAGTGGAGTTTGCAACTGAAAAGAAACTTTGTGTTCCCAGCAAGCTAGGTGAAGGACGGCTTTCACACACACTTATCTCTCAGAACTGAGCATGTGGAGAGACGTTCGTTCATCTAGCACAAAGGGAACGGGTTGCAGGAGAAACTTTTACTCTGGTTTCTCAGTCTGTTTCCTAGTGCCGGTTTTATGTTCCTGCAGTTTTCACTGTAAAACCGAGTTGGAGCTAGTACTTCCCCATATATATGTACGGAGTGGAGTTTGCAACTGAAAAGAAACTTTTTGTTCCCAACAAGCTAGGTGAAGGACGGCTTTCACACACACTTATCTCTCAGAACTGAGCATGTGGAGAGACGTTCGTTCATCTAGCACAAAGGGAACGGTTTGCAGGAGAAACTATTACTCTGGTTTCTCAGCGTGTTTCCTAGAGCTGGTTTGAAGTTCTTGCAGTTTTCACTGTAAAACCGAGTTGGAGCTAGTACCTCTCCTTATATATGTATGAAGTGGAGTTTGCAACTGAAAGAATCTTTGTGTTCCCAACAAGCTACGTGAAGGACGGCTTTCACACACAATTACCTCTCAGAACTGAGCAGGTGGAGAGACTTTCGTTCATCTAGCACAAAGGGAACGGGTTGCAGGAGAAACTTTTACTCTGGTTTCTCAGTCTGTTTCCTAGTGCCGGTTTGAAGTTCCTGCAGTTTTCACAGTAAAACCGAGTTGGAGCTAGTACATCTCCTTATATACGTATGGAGTGGAGTTTGCAACTCAAAAGAATCTTTCTGTTCAAAACAAGATAGGTGAATGACGGCTTTCACACACACTTATCTCTCAGAACTGAGCATGTGGAGAGACGTTCGTTCATCTAGCACAATGGTAACGAGTTGCAGGAGAAACTTTTACTCTGGTTTCTCAGTCTGTTTCCTAGTGCCTTTTGGAAGTTCCTGCAGTTTTCACTGTAAAACCGAGTTGGGGCTAGTACCTCTCCTTATATGTGTATGGAGTGGAGTTTGCAACTGAAAAGAATCTTTGTGTTCAAAACAAGATAGGTGAAGGACGGCTTTCACACACACTTATCTCTCAGAACTGAGCATGTGGAGAGATGTTCGTTCATCTAGCACAAATGGAACGGGTTGCAGGAAAAACTTTTACTCTGGTTTCTCAGTCTGTTTCCTAGTGCCGGTTTGATGTTCCTGCAGTTTTCACTGTAAACCCGAGTTGGAGCTATTACCTCCCCATATATATGTATGGAGTGGAGTTTGCAACTGAAAAGAAACTTTGTGTTCCCAACAAGCTAGGTGAAGGACGGCTTTCACACACACTAATTTCTCAGAACTGAGCATGTGGAGAGACGTTCGTTCATCCAGCACAAAGGGAAAGGGTTGCAGGAGAAACTTTTACTCTGGTTTCTCAGTCTGTTTCCTAGTGCCTTTTTGAAGTTCCTTCAGTTTTCACTGTAAAACCGAGTTGGAGCTATTACCTCCCCATATGTAGGTATGGAGTGGAGTTTGCAACTGAAAAGAAACTTTGTGTTCCCAGCAAGCTAGGTGAAGGACGGCTTTCACACACACTTATCTCTCAGAACTGAGCATGTGGAGAGACGTTCGTTCATCTAGCACAAAGGGAACGGGTTGCAGGAGAAACTTTTACTCTGGTTTCTCAGTCTGTTTCCTAGTGCCGGTTTTATGTTCCTGCAGTTTTCACTGTAAAACCGAGTTGGAGCTAGTACTTCCCCATATATATGTACGATGTGGAGTTTGCAACTGAAAAGAAACTTTTTGTTCCCAACAAGCTAGGTGAAGGACGGCTTTCACACACTTATCTCTCAGAACTGAGCATGTGGAGAGACGTTCGTTCATCTAGCACAAAGGGAACGGTTTGCAGGAGAAACTATTACTCTGGTTTCTCAGCGTGTTTCCTAGAGCCGGTTTGAAGTTCTTGCAGTTTTCACTGTAAAACCGAGTTGGAGCTAGTACATCTCCTTATATACGTATGGAGTGGAGTTTGCAACTCAAAAGAATCTTTGTGTTCAAAACAAGATAGGTGAATGACGGCTTTCACACACACTTATCTCTCAGAACTGAGCATGTGGAGAGACGTTCGTTCATCCAGCACAAAGGGAAAGGGTTGCAGTAGAAACTTTTACTCTGGTTTCTCAGTCTGTTTCCTAGTGCTGGTTTGAAGTTCCTGCAGTTTTCACTGTAAAACCGATTTGGAGTTAGTACCTCCCCATATATATGTACGGAGTGGAGTTTGCAACTGAAAAGAAACTTTGTGTTCCCAACAAGCTAGGTGAAGTACGGCTTTCACACACACTTATCTCTCAGAACTGAGCATGTGGAGAGACGTTCGTTCATCTAGCACAAATGGAAAGGGTTGCAGTAGAAACTTTTACTCTGGTTTCTCAGTCTGTTTCCTAGTGCCGGTTTGAAATTCCTGCAGTTTTCACTGTAAAACCGAGTTGGAGCTATTACCTCCCATATGTAGGTATGGAGTGGAGTTTGCAACTGAAAAGAAACTTTGTGTTCCCAGCAAGCTAGGTGAAGGACGGCTTTCACACACACTTATCTCTCAGAACTTAGCATGTGGAGAGACGTTCGTTCATCTAGCACAAAGGGAACGGGTTGCAGGAGAAACTTTTACTCTGGTTTCTCAGCCTGTTTCCCAGAGCCGGTTTGATGTTCCTGCAGTTTTCACTGTAAAACCGAGTTGGAGCTAGTACCTCTCCTTATATATGTATGGAGTGGAGTTTGCAACTGAAAAGAATCTTTGTGTTCCCAACAAGATACATGAAGAAAGGCTTTCACACACACTTACTTCTCAGAACTGAGCATGTGGAGAGACGTTCGTTCATCTAGCACAAAGGGAACGGGTTGCAGGAGAAACTTTTACTCTGGTTTCTCAGTCTGTTTCCTAGTGCCGGTTTGAAGTTCCTGCAGTTTTCATAGTAAAACCGTGTTGGAGCAAGTACCTCTCCTTATATATGTATGGAGTGGAGTTTGCAACTGAAAAGAATCTTTGTGTTCAAAACAAGATAGGTGAAGGACGGCTTTCACACACACTAATTTCTCAGAACTGAGCATGTGGAGAGACGTTCGTTCATCCAGCACAAAGGGAAAGGGTTGCAGTAGAAACTTTTACTCTGGTTTCTCAGTCTGTTTCCTAGTGCCGGTTTGAAGTTCCTGCAGTTTTCACTGTAAAACCCATTTGGAGCTAGTACCTCCCCATATATATGTATGGAGTGGAGTTTGCAACTGAAAAGAAACTTTGTGTTCCCAACAAGCTAGGTGAAGTATGACTTTCACACACACTTATCTCTCAGAACTTAGCATGTGAGGAGACGTTCGTTCATCTAGCACAAAGGGAACGGGTTGCAGGAAACACTTTTACTCTGGTTTCTCAGTCTGTTTCCTAGTGCCTTTTGGAAGTTCCTGCAGTTTTCACTGTAAAACCGAGTTGGGGCTAGTACCTCTCCTTATATATGTATGGAGTGGAGTTTGCAACTGAAAAGAAACTTTGTGTTCAAAACAAGATAGGTGAAGGACGGCTTTCACACACACTTATCTCTCAGAACTGAGCATGTGGAGAGATGTTCGTTCATCTAGCACAAATGGAACGGGTTGCAGGAAAAACTTTTACTCTGGTTTCTCAGTCTGTTTCCTAGTGCCGGTTTGATGTTCCTGCAGTTTTCACTGTAAAACCGAGTTGGAGCTATTACCTCCCCATATATATGTATGGAGTGGAGTTTGCAACTGAAAAGAAACTTTGTGTTCCCAACAAGCTAGGTGAAGGACGGCTTTCACACACACTAATTTCTCAGAACTGAGCATGTGGAGAGACGTTCGTTCATCCAGCACAAAGGGAAAGAGTTGCAGTAGAAATTTTTACTCTGGTTTCTCAGTCTGTTTCCTAGTGCCGGTTTGAAGTTCCTGCAGTTTTCACTGCAAAACCGATTTGGAGCTAGTACCTCCCCATATATATGTATGGAGTGGAATTTGCAACTGAAAAGAAACTTTGTGTTCCCAACAAGCTAGGTGAAGTATGGCTTTCACACACAATTATCTCTCAGAACTTAGCATGTGAGGAGACGTTCGTTCATCTAGCACAAAGGGAACGGGTTGCAGGAAACACGTTTACTCTGGTTTCTCAGTCTGTTTCCTAGTGCCTTTTTGAAGTTCCTTCAGTTTTCACTTAAAAACCGAGTTGGAGCTCTTACCTCCCCATATGTAGGTATGGAGTGGAGTTTGCAACTGAAAAGAAACTTTGTGTTCCCAGCAAGCTAGGAGAAGGACGGCTTTCACACACACTTATCTCTCAGAACTGAGCATGTGGAGAGACGTTCGTTCATCTAGCACAAAGGGAACGGGTTGCAGGAGAAACTTTTACTCTGGTTTCTCAGTCTGTTTCCTAGTGCCGGTTTTATGTTCCTGCAGTTTTCACTGTAAAACCGAGTTGGAGCTAGTACTTCCCCATATATATGTACGGAGTGGAGTTTGCAACTGAAAAGAAACTTTGTGTTCCCAACAAACTAGGTGAAGGACGGCTTTCACACACACTTATCTCTCAGAACTGAGCATGTGGAGAGACGTTCGTTCATCTAGCACAAAGGGAACGGTTTGCAGGAGAAACTATTACTCTGGTTTCTCAGCGTGTTTCCTAGAGCTGGTTTGAAGTTCTTGCAGTTTTCACTGTAAAACAGAGTTGGAGCTAGTACCTCTCCTTATATATGTATGAAGTGGAGTTTGCAACTGAAAGAATCTTTGTGTTCCCAACAAGCTACGTGAAGGACGGCTTTCACACACAATTACCTCTCAGAACTGAGCAGGTGGAGAGACGTTCGTTCATCTAGCACAAAGGGAACGGGTTGCAGGAGAATCTTTTACTCTGGTTTTTCAGTCTGTTTCCTAGTGCCGGTTTGAAGTTCCTGCAGTTTTCACAGTAAAACCGAGTTGGAGCTAGTACATCTCCTTATATACGTATGGAGTGGAGTTTGCAACTCAAAAGAATCTTTGTGTTCAAAACAAGATAGGTGAATGACGGCTTTCACACACACTTATCTCTCAGAACTGAGCATGTGGAGAGACGTTCGTTCATCCAGCACAAAGGGAAAGGGTTGCAGTAGAAACTTTTACTCTGGTTTCTCAGTCTGTTTCCTAGTGCTTGTTTGAAGTTCCTGCAGTTTTCACTGTAAAACCGATTTGGAGCTACTACCACCCCATATATATGTACGGAGTGGAGTTTGCAACTGAAAAGGAACTTTGTGTTCCCAACAAGCTAGGTGAAGTACGGCTTTCACACACACTTATCTCTCAGAACTTAGCATGTGAGGAGACGTTCGTTCATCTAGCACAAAGGGAACGGGTTGCAGGAAACACTTTTACTCTGGTTTCTCAGTCTGTTTCCTAGTGCCTTTTTGAAGTTCCTTCAGTTTTCACTGTAAAACCGAGTTGGAGCTTTTACCTCCCCATATGTAGGTATGGAGTGGAGTTTGCAACTGAAAAGAAACTTTGTGTTCCCAGCAAGCTAGGTGAAGGACGGCTTTCACACACACTTATCTCTCAGAACTGAGCATGTGGAGAGACGTTCGTTCATCTAGCACAAAGGGAACGGGTTGCAGGAGAAACTTTTACTCTGGTTTCTCAGTCTGTTTCCTAGTGCCGGTTTGATGTTCCTGCAGTTTTCACTGTAAAACCGAGTTGGAGCTAGTACCTCCCCATATATATGTACGGAGTGGAGTTTGCAACTGAAAAGAAACTTTTTGTTCCCAACAAGCTAGGTGAAGGACGGCTTTCACACACACTTATCTCTCAGAACTGAGCATGTGGAGAGACGTTCGTTCATCTAGCACAAAGGGAACGGTTTGCAGGAGAAACTATTACTCTGGTTTCTCAGTCTGTTTCCTAGTGCCTTTTTGAAGTTCCTTCAGTTTTCACTGTAAAACCGAGTTGGAGCTATTACCTCCCCATATGTAGGTATGGAGTGGAGTTTGCAACTGAAAAGTAACTTTGTGTTCCCAGCAAGCTAGGTGAAGGACGGCTTTCACACACACTTATCTCTCAGAACTGAGCATGTGGAGAGACGTTCGTTCATCTAGCACAAAGGGAACGGGTTGCAGGAGAAACTTTTACTCTGGTTTCTCAGTCTGTTTCCTAGTGCCGGTTTGATGTTCCTGCAGTTTTCATAGTAAAACCGAGTTGGAGCAAGTACCTCTCCTTATATATGTATGCAGTGGAGTTTGCAACTGAAAATAATCTTTGTGTTCAAAACAAGATAGGTGAAGGACGGCTTTCACACACACTTATCTCTCAGAACTGAGCATGTGGAGAGACGTTCGTTCATCTAGCACAAATGGAACAGTTTGCAGTAGAAACTTTTACTCTGGTTTCTCAGTGTGTTTCCTAGTGCCTTTTGGAAGTTCCTGCAGTTTTCACTGTAAAACCTAGTTGGAGCTAGTACCTCTCCTTATATATGTATGGAGTGGAGTTTGCAACTGAAAAGATTCTTTGTGTTCAAAACAAGATAGGTGAAGGACGGCTTTCACACACACTTATCTCTCAGAACTGAGCATGTGGAGAGACGTTCGTTCATCTAGCACAAATGGAACGGGTTGCAGGAAAAACTTTTACTCTGGTTTCTCAGTCTGTTTCCTATTGCTGGTTTGATGTTCCTGCAGTTTTCACTGTAAAACCGAGTTGGAGCTATTACCTCCCCATATATATGTATGGAGTGGAGTTTGCAACTGAAAAGAAACTTTGTGTTCCCAACAAGCTAGGTGAAGGACGGCTTTAACACACTAATTTCTCAGAACTGAGCATGTGGAGAGACGTTCGTTCATCCAGCACAAAGGGAAAGGGTTGCAGTAGAAACTTTTACTCTGGTTTCTCAGTCTGTTTCCTAGTGCCGGTTTGAAGTTCCTGCAGTTTTCACTGTAAAACCGATTTGGAGCTAGTACCTCCCCATATATATATATGGAGTGGAGTTTGCAACTGAAAAGAAACTTTGTGTTCCCAACAAGCTAGGTGAAGTTCGGCTTTCACACACATTTATCTCTCAGAACTTATCATGTGCGGAGACGTTCGTTCATCTAGCACAAAGGGAACGGGTTGCAGGAAACACTTTTACTCTGGTTTCTCAGTCTGTTTCCTAGTGCCTTTTTGAAGTTCCTTCAGTTTTCACTGTAAAACCGAGTTGGAGCTATTACCTCCCCATATGTAGGTATGGAGTGGAGTTTGCCACTGAAAAGAAAATTTGTGTTCCCAGCAAGCTAGGTGAAGGACGGCTTTCACACACATTTATCTCTCGGAACTGAGCATGTGGAGAGACGTTCGTTCATCTAGCACAAAGGGAACGGGTTGCAGGAGAAACTTTTACTCTGGTTTCTCAGTCAGTTTCCTAGTGCCGGTTTGATGTTCCTGCAGTTTTCACTGTAAAACCGAGTTGGAGCTAGTACCTCCCCATATATATGTACGGAGTGGAATTTGCAACTGAAAAGAAACTTTTTGTTCCCAACAAGATAGGTGAAGGACGGCTTTCACACACACTTATCTCTCAGAACTGAGCATGTGGAGAGACGTTCGTTCATCTAGCACAAAGGGAACGGTTTGCAGGAGAAACTATTACTCTGGTTTCTCAGCGTGTTTCCTAGAGCCGGTTTGAAGTTCTTGCAGTTTTCACTGTAAAACCGAGTTGGAGCTAGTACCTCTCCTTATATATGTATGAAGTGGAGTTTGCAACTGAAAAGAATCTTTGTGTTCCCAACAAGCTACGTGAAGGACGGCTTTCACACACAATTACCTCTCAGAACTGAGCAGGTGGAGAGACGTTCGTTCATCTAGCACAAAGAGAACGGGTTGCAGGAGAAACTTTTACTCTGGTTTCTCAGTCTGTTTCCTAGTGCCGGTTTAAAGTTCCTGCAGTTTTCATAGTAAAACCGAGTTGGAGCTAGTACATCTCCTTATATACGTATGGAGTGGAGTTTGCAACTCAAAAGAATCTTTGTGTTCAAAACAAGATAGGTGAATGACGGCTTTCACACACACTTATCTCTCAGAACTGAGCATGTGGAGAGACGTTCGTTCATCTAGCACAAAGGGAACGGGTTGCAGGAGAAACATTTACTCTGGTTTCTCAGCCTGTTTCCTAGTGCCGGTTTGAAGTTCCTGCAGTTTTCACTGTAAAACCGAGTTGGAGCTAGTACCTCTCCTTATATATGTATGGAGTGGAGTTTGTAACTGAAAATAAACTTTGTTTTCCCAACAAGATAGGTGAAGGACGGCTTTCACACACACTTATCTCTCAGAACTGAGCATGTGGAGAGACGTTCGTTCATCTAGCACAAAGGGAAAGGGTTGCAGTAGAAACTTTTACTCTGCTTTCTCAGTCTGTTTCCTAGTGCCGGTTTGAAATTCCTGCCGTTTTCACTGTAAAACCGATTTGGAGCTAGTACCTCCCCATATATATGTATGGAGTGGAGTTTGCAACTGAAAAGAAACTTTGTGTTCCGACAAGCTAGGTGGAGGACATCTTTCAAACACAATTATCTCTCAGAACTTAGCATGTGAGGAGACGTTCGTTCATCTAGCACAAAGGGAACGGGTTGCAGGAAACACTTTTACTCTGGTTTCTCACTCTGTTTCCTAGTGCCTTTTTGAAGTTCCTTCAGTTTTCACTGTAAAACCGAGTTGGAGCTATTACCTCCCATATGTAGGTATGGAGTGGAGTTTGCAACTGAAAAGAAACTTTGTGTTCCCAGCAAGCTAGGTGAAGGACGGCTTTCACACACACTTATCTCTCAGAACTTAGCATGTGGAGAGACGTTCGTTCATCTAGCACAAAGGGAACGGGTTGCAGGAGAAACTTTTACTCTGGTTTCTCAGTCTGTTTCCTAGTGCCGGTTTGAAGTTCCTGCAATTTTCATAGTAAAACAGAGTTGGAGCAAGTACCTCTCCTTATATATGTATGGAGTTGAGTTTGAAACTGAAAAGAATCTCTGTGTTCAAAACAAGATAGGTGAAGGACGGCTTTCACACACACTTATCTCTCAGAACTGAGCATGTGGAGAGACGTTCGTTCATCTAGCACAATGGGAACGAGATGCAGGAGAAACTTTTACTCTGGTTTCTCAGTCTGTTTCCTAGTGCCGGTTTGATGTTCCTGCAGTTTTCACTGTAAAACCGAGTTGGAGCTAGTACCTCCCCATATATATGTATGGAGTGGAGTTTGCAACTGAAAAGAAACTTTGTGTTCCCAACAAGCTAGGTGAAGTACGGCTTTCACACACACTAATTTCTCAGAACTGAGCATGTGGAGAGACGTTCGTTCATCCAGCACAAAGGGAAATGGTTGCAGTAGAAACTTTTACTCTTGTTTCTCAGTCTGTTTCCTAGTGCCGGTTTGAAGTTCCTGCAGTTTTCACTGTAAAACCGATTTGGAGCTAGTACCTCCCCATATATATGTATGGAGTGGAGTTTGCAACTGAAAAGAAACTTTGTGTTCCCAACAAGCTAGGTGAAGAACGGCTTTCACACACACTTATCTCTCAGAACTTAGCATGTGAGGAGACGTTCGTTCATCTAGCACAAAGGGAATGGGTTGCAGGAGAAACTTTTACTCTGGTTTCTCAGTCTGTTTCCTAGTGCCAGTTTGAGGTTCCTGCAGTTTTCACTGTAAAACCGAGTTGGAGCTAGTACCTCTCCTTATATATGTATGGAGTGGAGTTTGCAACTGAAAATAAACTTTTTTTTCCCAACAAGGTAGGTGAAGGACGGCTTTCACACACACTAATTTCTCAGAACTGAGCATGTGGAGAGTCGTTCGTTCTTCCAGCACAACGGGAACAGGTTGCAGTAGAAACTTTTACTCTGGTTTCTCAGTCTGTTTCCTAGTGCCGGTTTGAAGTTCCTGCAGTTTTCACTGTAAAACCGATTTGGAGCTAGTACCTCCCCATATATATGTATGGAGTGGAGTTTGCAACTGAAAAGCAACTTTGTGTTCCCAACAAGCTAGGTGAAGGACGGCTTTCAGACACACTTCTCTCTCAGATCTGAGCATGTGGAGAGACGTTCTTTCATCTAGCACAAAGGGAACGGGTTGCAGTAGAAATTTTTCTCTGGTTTCTCACACTGTTTCCTAGTGCCGTTTTGAAATTCCTTCAGTTTTCACTTTAAACCGAGTTGGAGCTAGTACCTCCCCATATATATGTACGGAGTGGAGTTTGCAACTGAAAAGAAACTTTGTGTTCCCAACAAGCTAGGTGAAGGACGGCTTTCACACACACTTATCTCTCAGAACTGAGCATGTGGAGAGACGTTCGTTCATCTAGCACAAAGGGAACGGGTTGCAGGAAAACTTTTACTCTGGTTTCTCAGTCTGTTTCCTAGTGCCGGTATGATGTTCCTGCAGTTTTCACTGTAAAACCGAGTTGGAGCTAGTACCTCCCCATATATATGTACGGAGTGGAGTTTGCAACTGAAAAGAATCTTTGTGTTCAAAACAAGAAAGGTGAAGGACGGCTTTCAGACACACTTCTCTCTCAGATCTGAGCATGTGGAGAGACGTTCTTTCATCTAGCACAAAGGGAACGGTTTGCAGAAGAAATTTTTCTCTGGTTTCTCAGACTGTTTCCTAGTGCCGTTTTGAAGTTCCTTCAGTTTTCACTTTAAACCGAGATGGAGCTAGTACCTCCCCATATATATGTACGGAGTGGAGTTTGCAACTGAAAATAAACTTAGTGTTCCCAACAAGCTAGGTGAAGGACGGCTTTCACACACACTTATCTCTCAGAACTGAGCATGTGGAGAGACGTTCGTTCATCTAGCACAAAGGAAACGGGTTGCAGGAGAAACTTTTACTCTGGTTTCTCAGTCTGTTTCCTAGTGCCGGTTTGATGTTCCTGCAGTTTTCACTGTAAAACCGAGTTGGAGCTAGTACCTCCCCATATATATATACGGAGTGGAGTTTGCAACTGAAAAGAAACTTAGTGTTCCCAACAAGCTAGGTGAAGGACGGCTTTCACACACACTTATCTCTCAGAAATGAGCATGTGGAGAGACGTTCGTTCATCTAGCACAAAGGGAACGGTTTGCAGGAAAAACTATTACTCTGGTTTCTCAGCCTGTTTCCTAGAGCCGGTTTGAAGTTCCTGCAGTTTTCACTGTAAAACCGAGTTGGAGCTAGTACCTCTCTTATATATGTATGTATTGGAGTTTGCAACTGAAAAGTATCTTTGTGTTCCCAACAAGCTAGGTGAAGGACGGCTTTCACACACACTTACCTCTCAGAACTGAGCATGTGGAGAGACGTTCGTTCATCTAGCACAAAGGGAACGGGTTGCAGGAGAAACTTTTACTCTGGTTTCTCAGTCTGTTTCCTAGTGCCAGTTTGAGGTTCCTGCAGTTTTCATAGTAAAACCGAGTTGGAGCTAGTACCTCTCCTTATATATGTATGTAGTGGAGTTTGCAACTGAAAATAAACTTTGTTTTCACAACAAGGTAGGTGAAGGACGGCTTTCACACACACTAATTTCTCAGAACTGAGCATGTGGAGAGACGTTCGTTCATCCAGCACAAAGGGAACAGGTTGCAGTAGAAACTTTTACTCTGGTTTCTCAGTCTGTTTCCTAGTGCCGGTTTGAAGTTCCTGCAGTTTTCACTGTAAAACAGATTTGGAGCTAGTACCAACCCATATATATGTATGGAGTGGAGTTTGCAACTGAAAAGCAACTTTCTGTTCCCAACAAGCTAGGTGAAGGACGGCTTTCAGACACACTTCTCTCTCAGATCTGAGCATGTGGAGAGACGTTCTTTCAACTAGCACAAAGGGAACGGGTTGCAGTAGAAATTTTTCTCTGGTTTCTCACACTGTTTCCTAGTGCCGTTTTGAAGTTCCTTCAGTTTTCACTTTAAACCGAGTTGGAGCTAGTACCTCCCCATATATATGTACGGAGTGGAGTTTGCAACTGAAAAGAAACTTTGTGTTCCCAACAAGCTAGGTGAAGGACGGCTTTCACACACACTTATCTCTCAGAACTGAGCATGTGGAGAGACGTTCGTTCATCTAGCACAAAGGGAACGGGTGGCAGGAAAACTTTTACTCTGGTTTCTCAGTCTGTTTCCTAGTGCCGGTTTGATGTTCCTGCAGTTTTCACTGTAAAACCGATTTGGAGCTAGTACCTCCCCATATATATGTATGGAGTGGAGTTTGCAACTGAAAAGGAACTTTGTGTTCCCAACAAGCTAGGTGAAGTATGGCTTTCACACACATTTATCTCTCAGAACTTAGCATGTGAGGAGAGGTTCGTTCATCTAGCACAAAGGGAACGGGTTGCAGGAAACACATTTACTCTGGTTTCTCAGTCTGTTTCCTAGTGCTTTTGGAAGTTCCTGCAGTTTTCACTGTAAAAACGAGTTGGGGCTAGTACCTCTCCTTATATATGTATGGAGTGGAGTTTGCAACTGAAAAGAATCTTTGTGTTAAAAACAAGATAGGTGAAGGACGGCATTCAGACACACTTCTCTCTCATATCTGACGATGTGGCGAGACGTTCTTTCATCTAGCACAAAGGGAACGGGTTGCAGTAGAAATTTTTCTCTGGTTTCTCAGACTGTTTCCTAGTGCCGTTTTGAAGTTCCTTCAGTTTTCACTTTAAACCGATTTGGAGCTAGTACCTCCCCATATATATGTACGGAGTGGAGTTTGCAACTGAAAAGAATCTTTGTGTTCAAAACAAGATAGGTGAAGGACGGCTTTCACACACACTTATCTCTCAGAACTGAGCATGTGGAGAGACGTTCGTTCATCTAGCACAAATGGAACGGGTTGCAGGAAAAACTTTTACTCTGGTTTCTCAGTCTGTTTCCTATTGCCGGTTTGATGTTCCTGCAGTTTTCACTGTAAAACCGAGTTGGAGCTATTACCTCCCCATATATATGTATGGAGTGGAGTTTGCAACTGAAAAGAAACTTTGTGTTCCCAACAAGCTAGGTGAAGGACGGCTTTAACACACACTAATTTCTCAGAACTGAGCATGTGGAGAGACGTTCGTTCATCCAGCACAAAGGGAAAGGGTTGCAGTAGAAACTTTTACTCTGGTTTCTCAGTCTGTTTCCTAGTGCCGGTTTGAAGTTCCTGCAGTTTTCACTGTAAAACCGATTTGGAGGTAGTACCTCCCGATATATATGTATGGAGTGGGGTTTGCAACTGAAAAGGAACTTTTTGTTCCCAACAAGCTAGGGAAGTACGGCTTTCACACACAATTATCTCTCAGAACTTAGCATGTGAGGAGACGTTCGTTCATCTAGCACAAAGGGAACGGGTTGCAGGAAACACTTTTACTCTGGTTTCTCAGTCTGTTTCCTAGTGCCTTTTTGAAGTTCCTTCAGTTTTCACTGTAAAACCGAGTTGGAGATATTACCTCCCCATATGTAGGTATGGAGTGGAGTTTGCAACTGAAAAGAAACTTTGTGTTCCCAGCAAGCTAGGTGAAGGACGGCTTTCACACGCACTTATCTCTCAGAACTGAGCATGTGGAGAGACTTTCGTTCATCTAGCACAAAGGGAAAGGGTTGCAGGAGAAACTTTTACTCTGGTTTCTCAGTCTGTTTCCTAGTGCCGGTATGATGTTCCTGCAGTTTTCACTGTAAAACCGAGTTGGAGCTAGTACCTCCCCATATATATGTCCGGAGTGGAGTTTGCATCTGAAAAGAAACTTTTTGTTCCCAACAAGCTAGGTGAAGGACGGCTTTCACACACACTTATATCTCAGAACTGAGCATGTGGAGAGACGTTCGTTCATCTAGCACAAAGGGAACGGTTTGCAGGAGAAACTATTACTCTGGTTTCTCAGTCTGTTTCCTAGAGCCGGTTTGAAGTTCCTGCAGTTTTCATAGTAAAACCGAGTTGGAGCTAGTACCTCTCCTTATATATGTATGGAGTGGAGTTTGCAACTGAAAATAAACTTTGTTTTCCCAACAAGATAGGTGAAGGACGGCTTTCACACACACTAATTTCTCAGAACTGAGCATGTGGAGAGACGTTCGTTCATCCAGCACAAAGGTAACAGGTTGCAGTAGAAACTTTTACTCTGGTTTCTCAGTCTGTTTCCTAGTGCCGTTTTGAAGTTCCTTCAGTTTTCACTTTAAACCGAGTTGGAGCTAGTACCTCCCCATATATATGTACGGAGTGGAGTTTGCAACTGAAAAGAAACTTTGTGTTCCCAACAAGCTAGGTGAAGGACAGCTTTCACACACACTTATCTCTCAGAACTGAGCATGTGGAGAGACGTTCGTTCATCTATCAAAAAGGGAACGGGTTGCAGGAGAAACTTTTACTCTGGTTTCTCAGTCTGTTTCCTAGTGCCGGTTTGATGTTCCTGCAGTTTTCACTGTAAAACCGAGTTGGAGCTAGTACCTCCCCATATATATGTACGGAGTGGAGTTTGCAACTGAAAAGCAACTTTGTGTTCCCAACAAGCTAGGTGAAGGACGGCTTTCAGACACACTTCTCTCTCAGATGTGAGCACGTGGAGAGACGTTCTTTCATCTAGCACAAAGGGAATGGGTTGCAGTAGAAATTTTTCTCTGGTTTCTCACACTGTTTCCTAGTGCCTTTTTGAAGTTCCTTCAGTTTTCACTTTAAAACGAGTTGGAGCTAGTACCTCCCCATATATATGTACGGAGTGGAGTTTGCAACTGAAAAGAAACTTTGTGTTCCAAACAAGCTAGGTGAAGGACGGCTTTCACACACACTTATCTCTCAGAACTGAGCATGTGGAGAGACGTTCGTTCATCTAGCACAAATGGAACGGGTTGCAGGAAAAACTTTTACTCTGGTTTCTCAGTCTGTTTCCTAGTGCCGGTTTGATGTTCCTGCAGTTTTCACTGTAAAACCGAGTTGGAGCTAGTACCTCCCCATATATATGTACGGAGTGGAGTTTGCAACTGAAAAGAAACTTTGTGTTCCCAACAAGCTAGGTGAAGGACGGCTTTCACACACACTTATCTCTCAGAACTGAGCATGTGGAGAGACGTTCGTTCATCTAGCACAAATGGAACGGGTTGCAGGAAAAACTTTTACTCTGGTTTCTCAGTCTGTTTCCAATTGCCGGTTTGATGTTCCTGCAGTTTTCACTGTAAAACCGAGTTGGAGCTATTACCTCCCCATATATATGTATGGAGTGGAGTTTGCAACTGAAAAGAAACTTTGTGTTCCCAACAAGCTAGGTGAAGGACGGCTTTCACACACACTAATTTCTCAGAACTGAGCATGTGGAGAGACGTTCGTTCATCCAGCACAAAGGGAAAGGGTTGCAGTAGAAACTTTTACTCTGGTTTCTCAGTCTGTTTCCTAGTGCCGGTTTGAAGTTCCTGCAGTTTTCACTGTAAAACCGATTTGGAGCTAGTACCTCCCCATATATATGTATGGAGTGAAGTTTGCAACTGAAAAGAAACTTTGTGTTCCCAACAAGCTATGTGAAGTACGGCTTTCACACACACTTATCTCTCAGAACTTAGCATGTGAGGAGACGTTCGTTCATCTAGCACAAAGGGAACGGGTTGCAGGAAACACTTTTACTCTGGTTTCTCAGTCTGTTTCCTAGTGCCTTTTGGAAGTTCCTGCATTTTTCAGTGTAAAACCGAGTTGGGGCTAGTACCTCTCCTTATATATGTATGGAGTGGAGTTTGCAACTGAAAAAAATCTTTGTGTTCAAAACAAGATAGGTGAAGGACGGCTTTCAGACACACTTCTCTCTCATATCTGACGATGTGGAGAGACGTTCTTTCATCTAGCACAAAGGGAACGGGTTGCAGTAGAAATTTTTCTCTGGTTTCTCAGACTGTTTCCTAGTGCCGTTTTGAAGTTCCTTCAGTTTTCACTTTAAACCGATTTGGAGCTAGTACCTCCCCATATATATGTACGGAGTGGAGTTTGCAACTGAAAAGAAACTTAGTGTTCCCAACAAGCTAGGTGAAGGACGGCTTTCACACACACTTATCTCTCAGAACTGAGCATGTTTAGAGACGTTCGTTCATCTAGCACAATGGGAACGAGTTGCAGGAGAAACTTTTACTCTGGTTTCTCAGTCTGTTTCCTAGTGCCTTTTGGAAGTTCCTGCAGTTTTCACTGTAAAACCGAGTTGGGGCTTGTACCTCTCCTTATATATGTATGGAGTGGAGTTTGCAACTGAAAAGAATCTTTGTGTTCAAAACAAGATAGGTGAAGGACGGCTTTCACACACACTTATCTCTCAGAACTGAGCATGTGGAGAGACGTTCGTTCATCTAGCACAAATGGAACGGTTTGCAGGAAAAACTTTTACTCTGGTTTCTCAGTCTGTTTCCTATTGCCGGTTTGATGTTCCTGCAGTTTTCACTGTAAAACCGAGTTGGAGCTATTACCTCCCCATATATATGTATGGAGTGGAGTTTGCAACTGAAAAGAAACTTTGTGTTCCCAACAAGCTAGGTGAAGGACGGCTTTAACACACACTAATTTCTCAGAACTGAGCATGTGGAGAGACGTTCGTTCATCCAGCACAAAGGGAAAGGTTTGCAGTAGAAATTTTTACTCTGGTTTCTCAGTCTGTTTCCTAGTGCCGGTTTGAAGTTCCTGCAGTTTTCACTGTAAAACCGATTTGGAGGTAGTACCTCCCGATATATATGTATGGAGTGGGGTTTGCAACTGAAAAGGAACTTTGTGTTCCCAACAAGCTAGGGAAGTACGGCTTTCACACACAATTATCTCTCAGAACTTAGCATGTGAGGAGACGTTCGTTCATCTAGCACAAAGGGAACGGGTTGCAGGAAACACTTTTACTCTGGTTTCTATGTCTGTTTCCTAGTGTCTTTTTGACGTTCCTTCAGTTTTCACTGTAAAACCGAGTTGGAGCTATTACCTCCCCATATGTAGGTATGGAGTGGAGTTTGCAACTGAAAAGAAACTTTGTGTTCCCAGCAAGCTACGTGAAGGACGGCTTTCACACACACTTATCTCTCAGAACTGAGCATGTGGAGAGACGTTTGTTCATCTAGCACAAAGGGAACGGGTTGCAGGAGAAACATTTACTCTGGTTTCTCAGGCTGTTTCCTAGTGCCGGTTTGAAGTTCCTGCAGTTTTCACTGTAAAACCGAGTTGGAGCTAGTACCTCTCCTTATATATGTATGGAGTGGAGTTTGCAACTGAAAATAAACTTTGTTTTCCCAACAAGATAGGTGAAGGTCGGCTTTCACACACACTTATCTCTCAGAACTGAGCATGTGGAGAGACGTTCGTTCATCCAGCACAAAGGGAAAGGGTTGCAGTAGAAACTTTTACTCTGGTTTCTCAGTCTGTTTCCTAGTGCCGGTTTGAAGTTCCTGCAGTTTTCACTGTAAAACCGATTTGGAGCTAGTACCTCCCCATATATATGTATGGAGTGGAATTTGCAACTGAAAAGAAACTTTGTGTTCCCAACAAGCTAGGTGAAGTACGGCTTTCACACACACATATCTCTCAGAACTTAGCATGTGAGGAGACGTTCGTTCATCTAGCACAAAGGGAACGGGTTGCAGGAAACACTTTTACTCTGGTTTCTCAGTCTGTTTCCTAGTGCCTTTTTGAAGTTCCTTCAGTTTTCACTGTAAAACCGAGTTGGAGCTATTACCTCCCATATGTAGGTATGGAGTGGAGTTTGCAACTGAAAAGAAACTTTGTGTTCCCAGCAAGCTAGGTGAAGGACGGCTTTCACACACACTTATCTCTCAGAAATGAGCATGTGGAGAGACGTTCGTTCATCCAGCACAAAGGCAACGGGTTGCAGTAGAAACTTTTACTCTGGTTTCTCAGTCTGTTTCCTAGTGCCGGTTTGAAGTTCCTGCAGTTTTCACTGTAAAACCGATTTGGAGCTAGTACCTCCCCATATATATGTATGGAGTGGAGTTTGCAACTGAAAAGCAACTTTGTGTTCCCAACAAGCTAGGTGAAGGACGGCTTTCAGACACACTTCTCTCTCAGATCTGAGCATGTGGAGATACGTTCTTTCATCTAGCACAAAGGGAACGGTTTGCAGTAGAAATTTTTCTCTGGTTTCTCAGACTGTTTCCTAGTGCCGTTTTGAAGTTCCTTCAGTTTTCACTTTAAACCGAGTTGGAGCTAGTACCTCCCCATATATATGTACGGAGTGGAGTTTGCAACTGAAAAGAAACTTTGTGTTCCAAACAAGCTAGGTGAAGGACGGCTTTCACACACACTTATCTCTCAGAACTGAGCATGTGGAGAGACGTTCGTTCATCTAGCACAAATGGAACGGGTTGCAGGAAAAACTTTTACTCTGGTTTCTCAGTCTGTTTCCTAGTGCCGGTTTGATGTTCCTGCAGTTTTCACTGTAAAACCGAGTTGGAGCTTGTACCTCCCCATATATATGTACGGAGTGGAGTTTGCAACTGAAAAGAAACTTTGTGTTCCCAACAAGCTAGGTGAAGGACGGCTTTCACACACACTTATCTCTCAGAACTGAGCATGTGGAGAGACGTTCGTTCATCTAGCACAAATGGAACGGGTTGCAGGAAAAACTTTTACTCTGGTTTCTCAGTCTGTTTCCAATTGCCGGTTTGATGTTCCTGCAGTTTTCACTGTAAAACCGAGTTGGAGCTATTACCTCCCCATATATATGTATGGAGTGGAGTTTGCAACTGAAAAGAAACTTTGTGTTCCCAACAAGCTAGGTGAAGGACGGCTTTCACACACACTAATTTCTCAGAACTGAGCATGTGGAGAGACGTTCGTTCATCCAGCACAAAGGGAAAGGGTTGCAGTAGAAACTTTTACTCTGGTTTCTCAGTCTGTTTCCTAGTGCCGGTTTGAAGTTCCTGCAGTTTTCACTGTAAAACCGATTTGGAGCTAGTACCTCCCCATATATATGTATGGAGTGGAGTTTGCAACTGAAAAGAAACTTTGTGTTCCCAACAAGCTATGTGAAGTACGGCTTTCACACACACTTATCTCTCAGAACTTAGCATGTGAGGAGACGTTCGTTCATCTAGCACAAAGGGAACGGGTTGCAGGAAACACTTTTACTCTGGTTTCTCAGTCTGTTTCCTAGTGCCTTTTGGAAGTTCCTGCATTTTTCAGTGTAAAACCGAGTTGGGGCTAGTACCTCTCCTTATATATGTATGGAGTGGAGTTTGCAACTGAAAAAAATCTTTGTGTTCAAAACAAGATAGGTGAAGGACGGCTTTCAGACACACTTCTCTCTCATATCTGACGATGTGGAGAGACGTTCTTTCATCTAGCACAAAGGGAACGGGTTGCAGTAGAAATTTTTCTCTGGTTTCTCAGACTGTTTCCTAGTGCCGTTTTGAAGTTCCTTCAGTTTTCACTTTAAACCGATTTGGAGCTAGTACCTCCCCATATATATGTACGGAGTGGAGTTTGCAACTGAAAAGAAACTTAGTGTTCCCAACAAGCTAGGTGAAGGACGGCTTTCACACACACTTATCTCTCAGAACTGAGCATGTGGAGAGACGTTCGTTCATCTATCAAAAAGGGAACGGGTTGCAGGAGAAACTTTTACTCTGGTTTCTCAGTCTGTTTCCTAGTGCCGGTTTGATGTTCCTGCAGTTTTCACTGTAAAACCGAGTTGGAGCTAGTACCTCCCCATATATATGTACGGATTGGAGTTTGCAACTGAAAAGCAACTTTGTGTTCCCAACAAGCTAGGTGAAGGACGGCTTTCAGACACACTTCTCTCTCAGATGTGAGCATGTGGAGAGACGTTCTTTCATCTAGCACAAAGGTAATGGGTTGCAGTAGAAATTTTTCTCTGGTTTCTCACACTGTTTCCTAGTGCCTTTTTGAAGTTCCTTCAGTTTTCACTTTAAACCGAGTTGGAGCTAGTACCTCCCCATATATATGTACGGAGTGGAGTTTGCAACTGAAAAGAAACTTTGTGTTCCAAACAAGCTAGGTGAAGGACGGCTTTCACACACACTTATCTCTCAGAACTGAGCATGTGGAGAGACGTTCGTTCATCTAGCACAAATGGAACGGGTTGCAGGAAAAACTTTTACTCTGGTTTCTCAGTCTGTTTCCTAGTGCCGGTTTGATGTTCCTGCAGTTTTCACTGTAAAACCGAGTTGGAGCTAGTACCTCCCCATATATATGTACGGAGTGGAGTTTGCAACTGAAAAGAAACTTTGTGTTCCCAACAAGCTAGGTGAAGGACGGCTTTCACACACACTTATCTCTCAGAACTGAGCATGTGGAGAGACGTTCGTTCATCTAGCACAAATGGAACGGGTTGCAGGAAAAACTTTTACTCTGGTTTCTCAGTCTGTTTCCTAGTGCCGGTTTGATGTTCCTGCAGTTTTCACTGTAAAACCGAGTTGGAGCTATTACCTCCCCATATATATGTATGGAGTGGAGTTTGCAACTGAAAAGAAACTTTGTGTTCCCAACAAGCTAGGTGAAGGACGGCTTTCACACACACTAATTTCTCAGAACTGAGCATGTGGAGAGACGTTCGTTCATCCAGCACAAAGGGAAAGGGTTGCAGTAGAAACTTTTACTCTGGTTTCTCAGTCTGTTTCCTAGTGCCGGTTTGAAGTTCCTGCAGTTTTCACTGTAAAACCGATTTGGAGCTAGTACCTCCCCATATATATGTATGGAGTGGAGTTTGCAACTGAAAAGAAACTTTGTGTTCCCAACAAGCTATGTGAAGTACGGCTTTCACACACACTTATCTCTCAGAACTTAGCATGTGAGGAGACGTTCGTTCATCTAGCACAAAGGGAACGGGTTGCAGGAAACACTTTTACTCTGGTTTCTCAGTCTGTTTCCTAGTGAGTTTTGGAAGTTCCTGCATTTTTCAGTGTAAAACCGAGTTGGGGCTAGTACCTCTCCTTATATATGTATGGAGTGGAGTTTGCAACTGAAAAAAATCTTTGTGTTCAAAACAAGATAGGTGAAGGACGGCTTTCAGACACACTTCTCTCTCATATCTGACGATGTGGAGAGACGTTCTTTCATCTAGCACAAAGGGAACGGGTTGCAGTAGAAATTTTTCTCTGGTTTCTCAGACTGTTTCCTAGTGCCGTTTTGAAGTTCCTTCAGTTTTCACTTTAAACCGATTTGGAGCTAGTACCTCCCCATATATATGTACGGAGTGGAGTTTGCAACTGAAAAGAAACTTAGTGTTCCCAACAGGCTAGGTGAAGGACGGCTTTCACACACACTTATCTCTCAGAACTGAGCATGTGGAGAGACGTTCATTCATCTAGCACAATGGGAACGAGTTGCAGGAGAAACTTTTACTCTGGTTTCTCAGTCTGTTTCCTAGTGCCTTTTGGAAGTTCCTGCAGTTTTCACTGTAAAACCGAGTTGGGGCTTGTACCTCTCCTTATATATGTATGGAGTGGAGTTTGCAACTGAAAAGAATCTTTGTGTTCAAAACAAGATAGGTGAAGGACGGCTTTCACACACACTTATCTCTCAGAACTGAGCATGTGGAGAGACGTTCGTTCATCTAGCACAAATGGAACGGTTTGCAGGAAAAACTTTTACTCTGGTTTCTCAGTCTGTTTCCTATTGCCGGTTTGATGTTCCTGCAGTTTTCACTGTAAAACCGAGTTGGAGCTATTACCTCCCCATATATATGTATGGAGTGGAGTTTGCAACTGAAAAGAAACTTTGTGTTCCCAACAAGCTAGGTGAAGGACGGCTTTAACACACACTAATTTCTCAGAACTGAGCATGTGGAGAGACGTTCGTTCATCCAGCACAAAGGGAAAGGTTTGCAGTAGAAACTTTTACTCTGGTTTCTCAGTCTGTTTCCTAGTGCCGGTTTGAAGTTCCTGCAGTTTTCACTGTAAAACCGATTTGGAGGTAGTACCTCCCGATATATATGTATGGAGTGGGGTTTGCAACTGAAAAGGAACTTTGTGTTCCCAACAAGCTAGGGAAGTACGGCTTTCACACACAATTATCTCTCAGAACTTAGCATGTGAGGAGACGTTCGTTCATCTAGCACAAAGGGAACGGGTTGCAGGAAACACTTTTACTCTGGTTTCTATGTCTGTTTCCTAGTGTCTTTTTGAAGTTCCTTCAGTTTTCACTGTAAAATCGAGTTGGAGCTATTACCTCCCCATATGTAGGTATGGAGTGGAGTTTGCAACTGAAAAGAAACTTTGTGTTCCCAGCAAGCTACGTGAAGGACGGCTTTCACACACACTTATCTCTCAGAACTGAGCATGTGGAGAGACGTTTGTTCATCTAGCACAAAGGGAACGGGTTGCAGGAGAAACATTTACTCTGGTTTCTCAGCCTGTTTCCTAGTGCCGGTTTGAAGTTCCTGCAGTTTTCACTGTAAAACCGAGTTGGAGCTAGTACCTCTCCTTATATATGTATGGAGTGGAGTTTGCAACTGAAAATAAACTTTGTTTTCCCAACAAGATAGGTGAAGGACGGCTTTCACACACACTTATCTCTCAGAACTGAGCATGTGGAGAGACGTTCGTTCATCCAGCACAAAGCGAAAGGGTTGCAGTAGAAACTTTTACTCTGGTTTCTCAGTCTGTTTCCTAGTGCCGGTTTGAAGTTCCTTCAGTTTTCACTGTAAAACCGAGTTGGAGCTATTACCTCCCATATGTAGGTATGGAGTGGAGTTTGCAACTGAAAAGAAACTTTGTGTTCCCAGCAAGCTAGGTGAAGGACGGCTTTCACACACACTTATCTCTCAGAAATGAGCATGTGGAGAGACGTTCGTTCATCTAGCACAAAGGGAACGGGTTGCAGGAGAAACTTTTACTCTGGTTTCTCAGCCTGTTTCCTAGAGCCGGTTTGATGTTCCTGCAGTTTTCTCTGTAAAACCAAGTTGGAGCTTGTACCTCTCCTTATATATGTATGGAGTGGAGTTTGCAACTGAAAAGAATCTTTGTGTTCAAAACAAGATAGGTGAATGACGGCTTTCACACACACTTTTCTCTCAGAACTGAGCATGTGGAGAGACGTTCGTTCATCTAGCACAAAGGGAACGGGTTGCAGGAGAAACATTTACTCTGGTTTCTCAGCCTGTTTCTTAGTGCCGGTTTGAAGTTCCTGCAGTTTTCACTGTAAAACCGAGTTGGAGCTAGTACCTCTCCTTATATATGTATGGAGTGGAGTTTGCAACTGAAAATAAACTTTGTTTTCCCAACAAGATAGGTGAAGGACGGCTTTCACACACACTAATTTCTCAGAACTGAGCATGTGGAGAGACGTTCGTTCATCCAGCACAAAGGCAACGGGTTGCAGTAGAAACTTTTACTCTGGTTTCTCAGTCTGTTTCCTAGTGCCGGTTTGAAGTTCCTGCAGTTTTCACTGTAAAACCGATTTGGAGCTAGTACCTCCCCATATATATGTATGGAGTGGAGTTTGCAACTGAAAAGCAACTTTGTGTTCCCAACAAGCTAGGTGAAGGACGGCTTTCAGACACACTTCTCTCTCAGATCTGAGCATGTGGAGATACGTTCTTTCATCTAGCACAAAGGGAACGGTTTGCAGTAGAAATTTTTCTCTGGTTTCTCAGACTGTTTCCTAGTGCCGTTTTGAAGTTCCTTCAGTTTTCACTTTAAACCGAGTTGGAGCTAGTACCTCCCCATATATATGTACGGAGTGGAGTTTGCAACTGAAAAGAAACTTTGTGTTCCCAACAAGCTAGGTGAAGGACGGCTTTCACACACACTTATCTCTCAGAACTGAGCATGTGGAGAGACGTTCGTTCATCTAGCCCAAATGGAACGGGTTGCAGGAAAAACTTTTACTCTGGTTTCTCAGTCTGTTTCCTATTGCCGGTTTGATGTTCCTGCAGTTTTCACTGTAAAACCGAGTTGGAGCTATTACCTCCCCATATATATGTATGGAGTGGAGTTTGCAACTGAAAAGAAACTTTGTGTTCCCAACAAGCTAGGTGAAGGACGGCTTTAACACACACTAATTTCTCAGAACTGAGCATGTGGAGAGACGTTCGTTCATCCAGCACAAAGGGAAAGGTTTGCAGTAGAAACTTTTACTCTGGTTTCTCAGTCTGTTTCCTAGTGCCGGTTTGAAGTTCCTGCAGTTTTCACTGTAAAACCGATTTGGAGGTAGTACCACCCGATATATATGTATGGAGTGGGGTTTGCAACTGAAAAGGAACTTTGTGTTCCCAACAAGCTAGGGAAGTACGGCTTTCACACACAATTATCTCTCAGAACTTAGCATGTGAGGAGACGTTCGTTCATCTAGCACAAAGGGAACGGGTTGCAGGAAACACTTTTACTCTGGTTTCTATGTCTGTTTCCTAGTGTCTTTTTGAAGTTCCTTCAGTTTTCACTGTAAAACCGAGTTGGAGCTATTACCTCCCCATATGTAGGTATGGAGTGGAGTTTGCAACTGAAAAGAAACTTTGTGTTCCCAGCAAGCTACGTGAAGGACGGCTTTCACACACACTTATCTCTCAGAACTGAGCATGTGGAGAGACGTTTGTTCATCTAGCACAAAGGGAACGGGTTGCAGGAGAAACTTTTACTCTGGTTTCTCAGTCTGTTTCCTAGTGCCGGTTTGATGTTCCTGCAGTTTTCACTGTAAAACCGAGTTGGAGCTAGTACCTCCCCATATATATGTCCGGAGTGGAGTTTGCAACTGAAAAGAAACTTTTTGTTCCCAACAAGCTAGGTGAAGGACGGCTTTCACACACACTTATATCTCAGAACTGAGCATGTGGAGAGACGTTCGTTCATCTAGCACAAAGGGAACGGTTTGCAGGAGTAACTATTACTCTGGTTTCTCAGCCTGTTTCCTAGATCCGGTTTGAAGTTCCTGCAGTTTTCACTGTAAAACTGAGTTGGAGCTAGTACCTCTCCTTATATATGTATGGAGTGGAGTTTGCAACTGAAAAGTATCTTTGTGTTCCCAACAAGCTAGGTGAAGGACGGCTTTCACACACACTTACCTCTCAGAACTGAGCATGTGGAGAGACGTTCGTTCATCTAGCACAAAGGGAACGGGTTGCATTAGAAACTTTTACTCTGGTTTCTCAGTCTGTTTCCTAGTGCCGGTTTGAAGTTCCTGCATTTTTCATAGTAAAACCGAGTTGGAGCTAGTACCTCTCCTTATATATGTATGGAGTGGAGTTTGCAACTGAAAAGAATCTTTGTGTTCAAAACAAGATATGTGAATGAAGGCTTTCACACACACTTATCTCTCAGAAATGAGCATGTGGAGAGACGTTCGTTCATCTAGCACAAAGGGAACGGTTTGCAGGAGTAACTATTACTCTGGTTTCTCAGCCTGTTTCCTAGATCCGGTTTGAAGTTCCTGCAGTTTTCACTGTAAAACCGAGTTGGAGCTAGTACCTCTCCTTATATATGTATGGAGTGGAGTTTGCAACTGAAAAGTATCTTTGTGTTCCCAACAAGCTAGGTGAAGGACGGCTTTCACACACACTTACCTCTCAGAGCTGAGCATGTGGAGAGACGTTCGTTCATCTAGCACAAAGGGAACGGGTTGCAGGAGAAACATTTACTCTGGTTTCTCAGCCTGTTTCTTAGTGCCGGTTTGAAGTTCCTGCAGTTTTCACTGTAAAACCGAGTTGGAGCTAGTACCTCTCCTTATATATGTATGGATTGGAGTTTGCAACTGAAAATAAACTTTGTTTTCCCACCAAGATAGGTGAAGGACGGCTTTCACACACACTAATTTCTCAGAACTGAGCATGTGGAGAGACGTTCGTTCATCCAGCACAAAGGGAACGGGTTGCAGTAGAAACTTTTACTCTGGTTTCTCAGTCTGTTTCCTAGTGCCGGTTTGAAGTTCCTGCAGTTTTCACTGTAAAACCGATTTGGAGCTAGTACCTCCCCATATATATGTATGGAGTGGAGTTTGCAACTGAAAAGCAACTATGTGTTCCCAACAAGCTAGATGAAGTACGGCTTTCAGACACACTTCTCTCTCAGATTTGAGCATGTGGAGAGACGTTCTTTCATCTAGCACCAAGGGAACGGGTTCCAGTAGAAATTTTTCTCTGGTTTCTCAGACTGTTTCCTAGTGCCGTTTTGAAGTTCCTTCAGTTTTCACTTTAAACCGAGTTGGAGCTAGTACCTCCCCATATATATGTACGGAGTGGAGTTTGCAACTGAAAAGAAACTTTGTGTTCCCAACAAGCTAGGTGAAGGACGGCTTTCACACACACTTATCTCTCAAAACTGAGCATGTGGAGAGACGTTCGTTCATCTAGCACAAAGGGAACGGTTTGCAGGAGAAACTTTTACTCTGGTTTCTCAGTCTGTTTCCTAGTGCCGGTTTGAAGTTCCTGCAGTTTTCATAGTAAAACCGAGTTGGAGTTAGTACATCTCCTTATATACGTATGGAGTGGAGTTTGCAACTCAAAAGAATCTTTGTGTTCAAAAAAAGATAGGTGAATGACGGCTTTCACACACACTTATCTCTCAGAACTGAGCATGTGGAGAGACGTTCGTTCATCTAGCACAAATGGAACGGGTTGCAGGAAAAACTTTTACTCTGGTTTCTCAGTCTGTTTCCTATTGCCGGTTTGATGTTCCTGCAGTTTTCACTGTAAAACCGAGTTGGAGCTTTTACCTCCCCATATATATGTATGGAGTGGAGTTTGCAACTGAAAAGAAACTTTGTGTTCCCAACAAGCTAGGTGAAGGACGGCTTTAACACACACTAATTTCTCAGAACTGAGCATGTGGAGAGACGTTCGTTCATCCAGCACAAAGGGAAAGGTTTGCAGTAGAAACTTTTACTCTGGTTTCTCAGTCTGTTTCCTAGTGCCGGTTTGAAGTTCCTTCAGTTTTCACTGTAAAACCGATTTGGAGGTAGTACCTCCCGATATATATGTATGGAGTGGGGTTTGCAACTGAAAAGGAACTTTGTGTTCCCAACAAGCTAGGGAAGTACGGCTTTCACACACAATTATCTCTCAGAACTTAGCATGTGAGGAGACGTTCGTTCATCTAGCACAAAGGGAACGGGTTGCAGGAAACACTTTTACTCTGGTTTCTATGTCTGTTTCCTAGTGTCTTTTTGAAGTTCCTTCAGTTTTCACTGTAAAACCGAGTTGGAGCTATTGCCTCCCCATATGTAGGTATGGAGTGGAGTTTGCAACTGAAAAGAAACTTTGTGTTCCCAGCAAGCTACGTGAAGGACGGCTTTCACACACACTTATCTCTCAGAACTGAGCATGTGGAGAGACGTTTGTTCATCTAGCACAAAGGGAACGGGTTGCAGGAGAAACTTTTACTCTGGTTTCTCAGTCTGTTTCCTAGTGCCGGTTTGATGTTCCTGCAGTTTTCACTGTAAAACCGAGTTGGAGCTAGTACCTCCCCATATATATGTCCGGAGTGGAGTTTGCAACTGAAAAGAAACTTTTTGTTCCCAACAAGCTAGGTGAAGGACGGCTTTCACACACACTTATATCTCAGGACTGAGCATGTGGAGAGACGTTCGTTCATCTAGCACAAAGGGAACGGTTTGCAGGAGAAACTATTACTCTGGTTTCTCAGCGTGTTTCCTAGAGCCGGTTTGAAGTTCTTGCAGTTTTCACTGTAAAACCGAGTTGGAGCTAGTACCTCTCCTTATATATGTATGAAGTGGAGTTTGCAACTGAAAAGAATCTTTGTGTTCCCAACAAGCTACGTGAAGGACGGCTTTCACACACAATTACCTCTCAGAACTGAGCATGTGGAGAGACGTTCGTTCATCTAGCACAAAGGGAACGGGTTGCAGGAGAAACTTTTACTCTGGTTTCTCAGTCTGTTTCCTAGTGCCGGTTTGAAGTTCCTGCAGTTTTCATAGTAAAACCGAGTTGGAGTTAGTACATCTCCTTATATACGTATGGAGTGGAGTTTGCAACTCAAAAGAATCTTTGTGTTCAAAACAAGATAGGTGAATGACGGCTTTCACACACACTTATCTCTCAGAACTTAGCATGTGGAGAGACGTTCGTTCATCTAGCACAAAGGGAACGGGTTGCAGGGAAACATTTACTCTGGTTTCTCAGCCTGTTTCCTAGTGCCGGTTTGAAGTTCCTGCAGTTTTCACTGTAAAACCGATTTGGAGCTAGTACCTCCCCATATATATGTATGGAGTGGAGTTTGCAACTGAAAAGAAACTTTGTGTTCCCAACAAGCTAGGTGAAGTACGGCTTTCACACACACTTATCTCTCAGAACTTAGCATGTGAGGAGACGTTCGTTCATCTAGCACAAAGGGAACGGGTTGCAGGAAACACTTTTACTCTGGTTTCTCAGTCGGTTTCCTAGTGCCTTTTTGAAGTTCCTTCAGTTTTCACTGTAAAACCGAGTTGGAGCTATTACCTCCCATATGTAGGTATGGAGTGGAGTTTGCAACTGAAAAGAAACTTTGTGTTCCCAGCAAGCTAGTTGAAGGACGGCTTTCACACACACTTATCTCTCAGAACTGAGCATGTGGAGAGACGTTCGTTCATCTAGCACAAAGGGAACGGTTTGCAGGAGTAACTATTACTCTGGTTTCTCAGCCTGTTTCCTAGATCCGGTTTGAAGTTCCTGCAGTTTTCACTGTAAAACTGAGTTGGAGCTAGTACCTCTCCTTATATATGTATGGAGTGGAGTTTGCAACTGAAAAGTATCTTTGTGTTCCCAACAAGCTAGGTGAAGGACGGCTTTCACACACACTTACCTCTCAGAACTGAGCATGTGGAGAGACGTTCGTTCATCTAGCACAAAGGGAACGGGTTGCATTAGAAACTTTTACTCTGGTTTCTCAGTCTGTTTCCTAGTGCCGGTTTGAAGATCCTGCATTTTTCATAGTAAAACCGAGTTGGAGCTTGTACCTCTCCTTATATATGTATGGAGTGGAGTTTGCAACTGAAAAGAATCTTTGTGTTCAAAACAAGATATGTGAATGACGGCTTTCACACACACTTATCTCTCAGAAATGAGCATGTGGAGAGACGTTCGTTCATCTAGCACAAAGGGAACGGTTTGCAGGAGTAACTATTACTCTGGTTTCTCAGCCTGTTTCCTAGATCCGGTTTGAAGTTCCTGCAGTTTTCACTGTAAAACCGAGTTGGAGCTAGTACCTCTCCTTATATATGTATGGAGTGGAGTTTGCAACTGAAAAGTATCTTTGTGTTCCCAACAAGCTAGGTGAAGGACGGCTTTCACACACACTTACCTCTCAGAGCTGAGCATGTGGAGAGACGTTCGTTCATCTAGCACAAAGGGAACGGGTTGCAGGAGAAACATTTACTCTGGTTTCTCAGCCTGTTTCTTAGTGCCGGTTTGAAGTTCCTGCAGTTTTCACTGTAAAACCGAGTTGGAGCTTGTACCTCTCCTTATATATGTATGGAGTGGAGTTTGCAACTGAAAATAAACTTTGTTTTCCCACCAAGATAGGTGAAGGACGGCTTTCACACACACTAATTTCTCAGAACTGAGCATGTGGAGAGACGTTCGTTCATCCAGCACAAAGGGAACGGGTTGCAGTAGAAACTTTTACTCTGGTTTCTCAGTCTGTTTCCTAGTGCCGGTTTGAAGTTCCTGCAGTTTTCACTGTAAAACCGATTTGGAGCTAGTACCTCCCCATATATATGTATGGAGTGGAGTTTGCAACTGAAAAGCAACTATGTGTTCCCAACAAGCTAGATGAAGTACGGCTTCCAGACACACTTCTCTCTCAGATCTGAGCATGTGGAGAGACGTTCTTTCATCTAGCACCAAGGGAACGGGTTCCAGTAGAAATTTTTCTCTGGTTTCTCAGACTGTTTCCTAGTGCCGTTTTGAAGTTCCTTCAGTTTTCACTTTAAACCGAGTTGGAGCTAGTACCTCCCCATATATATGTACGGAGTGGAGTTTGCAACTGAAAAGAAACTTTGTGTTCCCAACAAGCTAGGTGAAGGACGGCTTTCACACACACTTATCTCTCAAAACTGAGCATGTGGAGAGACGTTCGTTCATCTAGCACAAAGGGAACGGTTTGCAGGAGAAACTTTTACTCTGGTTTCTCAGTCTGTTTCCTAGTGCCGGTTTGAAGTTCCTGCAGTTTTCATAGTAAAACCGAGTTGGAGTAAGTACATCTCCTTATATACGTATGGAGTGGAGTTTGCAACTCAAAAGAATCTTTGTGTTCAAAACAAGATAGGTGAATGACGGCTTTCACACACACTTATCTCTCAGAACTTAGCATGTGGAGAGACGTTCGTTCATCTAGCACAAAGGGAACGGGTTGCAGGAGAAACATTTACTCTGGTTTCTCAGCCTGTTTCCTAGTGCCGGTTTGAAGTTCCTGCAGTTTTCACTGTAAAACCGATTTGGAGCTAGTACCTCCCCATATATATGTATGGAGTGGGGTTTGCAACTGAAAAAAAACTTTGTGTTCCCAACAAGCTAGGTGAAGTACGGCTTTCACACACACTTATCTCTCAGAACTTAGCATGTGAGGAGACGTTCGTTCATCTAGCACAAAGGGAACGGGTTGCAAGAAACACTTTTACTCTGGTTTCTCAGTCTGTTTCCTAGTGCCTTTTTGAAGTTCCTTCAGTTTTCACTGTAAAACCGAGTTGGAGCTATTACCTCCCCATATGTAGGTATGGAGTGGAGTTTGCAACTGAAAAGAAACTTTGTGTTCCCAGCAAGCTAGGTGAAGTACGGCTTTCACACACACTTATCTCTCAGAACTGAGCATGTGGAGAGACGTTCGTTCATCTAGCACAAAGGGAACGGGTTGCAGGAGAAACTTTTACTCTGGTTTCTCAGTCTGTTTCCTAGTGCCGGTTTGATGTTCCTGCAGTTTTCACTGTAAAACCGAGTTGGAGCTAGTACCTCCCCATATATATGTCCGGAGTGGAGTTTGCAATTGAAAAGAAACTTTTTGTTCCCAACAAGCTAGGTGAAGGACGGCTTTCACACACACTTATATCTCAGAACTGAGCATGTGGAGAGACGTTCGTTCATCTAGCACAAAGGGAACGGTTTGCAGGAGAAACTATTACTCTGGTTTCTCAGCGTGTTTCCTAGAGCCGGTTTGAAGTTCTTGCAGTTTTCACTGTAAAACCGAGTTGGAGCTAGTACCTCTCCTTATATATGTATGAAGTGGAGTTTGCAACTGAAAAGAATCTTTGTGTTCCCAACAAGCTACGTGAAGGACGGCTTTCACACACAATTACCTCTCAGAACTGAGCATGTGGAGAGACGTTCGTTCATCTAGCACAAATGGAACGGGTTGCAGGAAAACTTTTACTCTGGTTTCTCAGTCTGTTTCCTAGTGCCGGTTTGATGTTCCTGCAGTTTTCACTGTAAAACCGAGTTGGAGCTAGTACCTCCCCATATATATGTACGGAGTGGAGTTTGCAACTGAAAAGAAACTTTGTGTTCCCAACAAGCTAGGTGAAGGACGGCTTTCAGACACACTTCTCTCTCAGATCTGAGCATGTGGAGAGACGTTCTTTCATCTAGCACAAAGAGAACGGGTTGCAGTAGAAATTTTTATCTGGTTTCTCACACTGTTTCCTTGTGCCGGTTTGATGTTCCTGCAGTTTTCACTGTAAAACCGAGTTGGAGCTAGTACCTCCCCATATACATGTACGGAGTGGAGTTTGCAACTGAAAAGAAACTTTGTGTTCCCAACAAGCTAGGTGAAGGACGGCTTTCAGACACACTTCTCTCTCAGATCTGAGCATGTGGAGAGACGTTCTTTCATCTAGCACAAAGAGAACGGGTTGCAGTAGAAATTTTTATCTGGTTTCTCACACTGTTTCCTAGTGCCGTTTTGAAGTTCCTTCAGTTTTCACTTTAAACCGAGTTGGAGCTAGTACCTCCCCATATATATGTACGGAGTGGAGTTTGCAACTGAAAAGAAACTTTGTGTTCCCAACAAGCTAGGTGAAGGACGGCTTTCACACACACTTATCTCTCAGAACTGAGCATGTGGAGAGACGTTCGTTCATCTAGCACAAAGGGAACGGGTTGCAGGAGAAACATTTACTCTGGTTTCTCAGCCTGTTTCTTAGTGCCGGTTTGAAGTTCCTGCAGTTTTCACTGTAAAACCGAGTTGGAGCTAGTACCTCTCCTTATATATGTATGGAGTGGAGTTTGCAACTGAAAATAAACTTTGTTTTCCCACCAAGATAGGTGAAGGACGGCTTTCACACACACTAATTTCTCAGAACTGAGCATGTGGAGAGACGTTCGTTCATCCAGCACAAAGGGAACGGGTTGCAGGAGAAACTTTTACTCTGGTTTCTCAGTCTGTTTCCTAGTGCCGGTTTGAAGTTCCTGCAGTTTTCACTGTAAAACCGATTTGGAGCTAGTACCTCCCCATATATATGTATGGAGTGGAGTTTGCAACTGAAAAGCAACTATGTGTTTCCAACAAGCTAGATGAAGTACGGCTTTCAGACACACTTCTCTCTCAGATCTGAGCATGTGGAGAGACGTTCTTTCATCTAGCACCAAGGGAACGGGTTCCAGTAGAAATTTTTCTCTGGTTTCTCAGACTGTTTCCTAGTGCCGTTTTGAAGTTCCTTCAGTTTTCACTTTAAACCGAGTTGGAGCTAGTACCTCCCCATATATATGTACGGAGTGGAGTTTGCAACTGAAAAGAAACTTTGTGTTCCCAACAAGCTAGGTGAAGGACGGCTTTCACACACACTTATCTCTCAAAACTGAGCATGTGGAGAGACGTTCGTTCATCTAGCACAAAGGGAACGGTTTGCAGGAGAAACTTTTACTCTGGTTTCTCAGTCTGTTTCCTAGTGCCGGTTTGAAGTTCCTGCAGTTTTCATAGTAAAACCGAGTTGGAGTTAGTACATCTCCTTATATACGTATGGAGTGGAGTTTGCAACTCAAAAGAATCTTTGTGTTCAAAACAAGATAGTTGAATGACGGCTTTCACACACACTTATCTCTCAGAACTTAGCATGTGGAGAGACGTTCGTTCATCTAGCACAAAGGGAACGGGTTGCAGGGGAAACATTTACTCTGGTTTCTCAGCCTGTTTCCTAGTGCCGGTTTGAAGTTCCTGCAGTTTTCACTGTAAAACCGATTTGGAGCTAGTACCTCCCCATATATATGTATGGAGTGGGGTTTGCAACTGAAAAGAAACTTTGTGTTCCCAACAAGCTAGGTGAAGTACGGCTTTCACACACACTTATCTCTCAGAACTTAGCATGTGAGGAGACGTTCGTTCATCTAGCACAAAGGGAACGGGTTGCAGGAAACACTTTTACTCTGGTTTCTCAGTCTGTTTCCTAGTGCCTTTTTGAAGTTCCTTCAGTTTTCACTGTAAAACCGAGTTGGAGCTATTACCTCCCCATATGTAGGTATGGAGTGGAGTTTGCAACTGAAAAGAAACTTTGTGTTCCCAGCAAGCTAGGTGAAGTACGGCTTTCACACACACTTATCTCTCAGAACTGAGCATGTGGAGAGACGTTCGTTCATCTAGCACAAAGGGAACGGGTTGCAGGAGAAACTTTTACTCTGGTTTCTCAGTCTGTTTCCTAGTGCCGGTTTGATGTTCCTGCAGTTTTCACTGTAAAACCGAGTTGGAGCTAGTACCTCCCCATATATATGTCCGGAGTGGAGTTTGCAATTGAAAAGAAACTTTTTGTTCCCAACAAGCTAGGTGAAGGACGGCTTTCACACACACTTACCTCTCAGAACTGAGCATGTGGAGAGACGTTCGTTCATCTAGCACAAAGGGAACGGTTTGCAGGAGAAACTATTACTCTGGTTTCTCAGCGTGTTTCCTAGAGCCGGTTTGAAGTTCTTGCAGTTTTCACTGTAAAACCGAGTTGGAGCTAGTACCTCTCCTTATATATGTATGAAGTGGAGTTTGCAACTGAAAAGAATCTTTGTGTTCCCAACAAGCTACGTGAAGGACGGCTTTCACACACAATTACCTCTCAGAACTGAGCATGTGGAGAGACGTTCGTTCATCTAGCACAAATGGAACGGGTTGCAGGAAAACTTTTACTCTGGTTTCTCAGTCTGTTTCCTAGTGCCGGTTTGATGTTCCTGCAGTTTTCACTGTAAAACCGAGTTGGAGCTAGTACCTCCCCATATATATGTACGGAGTGGAGTTTGCAACTGAAAAGAAACTTTGTGTTCCCAACAAGCTAGGTGAAGGACGGCTTTCAGACACACTTCTCTCTCAGATCTGAGCATGTGGAGAGACGTTCTTTCATCTAGCACAAAGAGAACGGGTTGCAGTAGAAATTTTTATCTGGTTTCTCACACTGTTTCCTTGTGCCGGTTTGATGTTCCTGCAGTTTTCACTGTAAAACCGAGTTGGAGCTAGTACCTCCCCATATATATGTACGGAGTGGAGTTTGCAACTGAAAAGAAACTTTGTGTTCCCAACAAGCTAGGTGAAGGACGGCTTTCAGACACACTTCTCTCTCAGATCTGAGCATGTGGAGAGACGTTCTTTCATCTAGCACAAAGAGAACGGGTTGCAGTAGAAATTTTTATCTGGTTTCTCACACTGTTTCCTAGTGCCGTTTTGAAGTTCCTTCAGTTTTCACTTTAAACCGAGTTGGAGCTAGTACCTCCCCATATATATGTACGGAGTGGAGTTTGCAACTGAAAAGAAACTTTGTGTTCCCAACAAGCTAGGTGAAGGACGGCTTTCACACACACTTATCTCTCAGAACTGAGCATGTGGAGAGACGTTCGTTCATCTAGCACAAAGGGAACGGGTTGCAGGAAAACTTTTACTCTGGTTTCTCAGTCTGTTTCCTAGTGCCGTTTTGATGTTCCTGCAGTTTTCACTGTAAAACCGAGTTGGAGCTAGTACCTCCCCATATATATGTATGGAGTGGAGTTTGCAACTGAAAAGAAATTTTGTGTTCCCAACAAGCTAGGTGAAGGACGGCTTTCACCCACACTTATCTCTCAGAACTGAGCATGTGGAGAGACGTTCGTTCATCTAGCACAAAGGGAACGGTTTGCAGGAAAAACTATTACTCTGGTTTCTCAGCCTGTTTCCTAGAGCCGGTTTGAATTTCCTGCAGTTTTCACTGTAAAACCGAGTTGGAGCTAGTACCTCTCTTATATATGTATGTATTGGAGTTTGCAACTGAAAAGTATCTTTGTGTTCCCAACAAGCTAGGTGAAGGACGGCTTTCACACACACTTACCTCTCAGAAATGAGCATGTGGAGAGACGTTCGTTCATCTAGCACAAATGGAACGGGTTGCAGGAGAAACTTTTACTCTGGTTTCTCAGTCTGTTTCCTAGTGCCGGTTTGAGGTTCCTGCAGTTTTCATAGTAAAACCGAGTTGGAGCTAGTACCTCTCCTTATATATGTATGGAGTGGAGTTTGCAACTGAAAATAAACTTTGTTTTCCCAACAAGATAGGTGAAGGACGGCTTTCACACACACTAATTTCTCAGAACTGAGCATGTGGAGAGACGTTCGTTCATCCAGCACAAAGGGAACAGGTTGCAGTAGAAACTTTTACTCTGGTTTCTCAGTCTGTTTCCTAGTGCCGGTTTGAAGTTCCTGCAGTTTTCACTGTAAAACCGATTTGGAGCTAGTACCTCCCCATATATATGTATGGAGTGGAGTTTGCAACTGAAAAGCAACTTTGTGTTCCCAACAAGCTTGATGAAGGACGGCTTTCAGACACACTTCTCTCTCAGATCTGAGCATGTGCAAAGACGTTCTTTCATCTAGCACAAAGGGAACGGGTTGCAGTAGAAATTTTTCTCTGGTTTCTCTCACTGTTTCCTAGTGCCGTTTTGAAGTTCCTGCAGTTTTCACTGTAAAACCGATTTGGAGCTAGTACCTCCCCATATATATGTATGGAGTGGAGTTTGCAACTGAAAAGAAACTTTGTGTTCCAAACAAGCTAGGTGAAGGACGGCTTTAACACACACTACTTTCTCAGAACTGAGCATGTGGAGAGACGTTCGTTCATCCAGCACAAAGGGAAAGGGTTGCAGTAGAAACTTTTACTCTGGTTTCTCAGTCTGTTTCCTAGTGCCGGTTTGAAGTTCCTGCAGTTTTCACTGTAAAACCGATTTGGAGGTAGTACCTCCCGATATATATGTATGGAGTGGGGTTTGCAACTGAAAAGGAACTTTGTGTTCCCAACAAGCTAGGGAAGTACGGCTTTCACACACAATTATCTCTCAGAACTTAGCATGTGAGGAGAAGTTCGTTCATCTAGCACAAAGGGAACGGGTTGCAGGAAACACTTTTACTCTGGTTTCTCAGTCTGTTTCCTAGTGTCTTTTTGAAATTCCTTCAGTTTTCACTGTAAAACCGAGTTGGAGCTATTACCTCCCCATATGTAGGTATGGAGTGGAGTTTGCAACTGAAAAGAAACTTTGTGTTCCCAGCAAGCTAGGTGAAGGACGGCTTTCACACGCAATTATCTCTCAGAACTGAGCATGTGGAGAGACGTTCGTTCATCTAGCACAAAGGGAAAGGGTTGCAGGAGAACCTTTACTCTGGTTTCTCAGTCTGTTTCCTAGTGCCGGTTTGATGTTCCTGCAGTTTTCACTGTAAAACCGAGTTGGAGCTAGTACCTCCCCATATATATATCCGGAGTGGAGTTTGCAACTGAAAAGCAACTTTGTGTTCCCAACAAGCTAGGTGAAGGACGGCTTTCAGACACACTTCTCTCTCAGATCTGAGCATGTGGAAAGACGTTCTTTCATCTAGCACAAAGGGAACGGGTTGCAGTAGAAATTTTTCTCTGGTTTCTCACACTGTTTCCTAGTGCCTTTTTGAAGTTCCTTCAGTTTTCACTTTAAAACGAGTTGGAGCTAGTACCTCCCCATATATATGTACGGAGTGGAGTTTGCAACTGAAAAGAAACTTTGTGTTCCAAACAAGCTAGGTGAAGGACGGCTTTCACACACACTTATCTCTCAGAACTGAGCATGTGGGGAGACGTTCGTTCATCTAGCACAAATGGAACGGGTTGCAGGAAAAACTTTTACTCTGGTTTCTCAGTCTGTTTCCTAGTGCCGGTTTGATGTTCCTGCAGTTTTCACTGTAAAACCGAGTTGGAGCTAGTACCTCCCCATATATATGTACGGAGTGGAGTTTGCAGCTGAAAAGAAACTTTGTGTTCCCAACAAGCTAGGTGAAGGACGGCTTTCACACACACTTATCTCTCAGAACTGAGCATGTGGAGAGACGTTCGTTCATCTAGCACAAATGGAACGGGTTGCAGGAAAAACTTTTACTCTGGTTTCTCAGTCTGTTTCCTATTGCCGGTTTGATGTTCCTGCAGTTTTCACTGTAAAACCGAGTTGGAGCTATTACATCCCCATATATATGTATGGAGTGGAGTTTGCAACTGAAAAGAAACTTTGTGTTCCCAACAAGCTAGGTGAAGGACGGCTTTCACACACACTAATTTCTCAGAACTGAGCATGTGGAGAGACGTTCGTTCATCCAGCACAAAGGGAACAGGTTGCAGTAGAAACTTTTACTCTGGTTTCTCAGTCTGTTTCCTAGTGCCGGTTTGAATTTCCTGCAGTTTTCACTGTAAAACCGATTTGGAGCTAGTACCAACCCATATATATGTATGGAGTGGAGTTTGCAACTGAAAAGCAACTTTGTGTTCCCAACAAGCTAGGTGAAGGACGGCTTTCAGACACACTTCTCTCTCAGATCTGAGCATGTGGAAAGACGTTCTTTCATCTAGCACAAAGGGAACGGGTTGCAGTAGAAATTTTTCTCTGGTTTCTCACACTGTTTCCTAGTGCCGTTTTGAAGTTCCTTCAGTTTTCACTTTAAACCGAGTTGGAGCTAGTACCTCCCCATATATATGTACGGAGTGGAGTTTGCAACTGAAAAGAAACTTTGTGTTCCCAACAAGCTAGGTGAAGGACGGCTTTCACACACACTTATCTCTCAGAACTGAGCATGTGGAGAGACGTTCGTTCATCTAGCAAAAAGGGAACGGGTTGAAGGAGAAACTTTTACTCTGGTTTCTCAGTCTGTTTCCTAGTGCCGGTTTGATGTTCCTGCAGTTTTCACTGTAAAACCGAGTTGGGGCTTGTACCTCTCCTTATATATGTATGGAGTGGAGTTTGCAACTGAAAAGAATCTTTGTGTTCAAAACAAGATAGGTGAAGGACGGCTTTCACACACACTTATCTCTCAGAACTGAGCATGTGGAGAGACGTTCGTTCATCTAGCACAAATGGAACGGGTTGCAGGAAAAACTTTTACTCTGGTTTCTCAGTCTGTTTCCTATTGCCGGTTTGATGTTCCTGCAGTTTTCACTGTAAAACCGAGTTGGAGCTATTACCTCCCCATATATATGTATGGAGTGGAGTTTGCAACTGAAAAGAAACTTTGTGTTCCCAACAAGCTAGTTGAAAGACGGCTTTAACACACACTAATTTCTCAGAACTGAGCATGTGGAGAGACGTTCGTTCATCCAGCACAAAGGGAAAGGGTTGCAGTAGAAACTTTTACTCTGGTTTCTCAGTCTGTTTCCTAGTGCCGGTTTGAAGTTCCTGCAGTTTTCACTGTAAAACCGATTTGGAGGTAGTACCTCCCGATATATATGTATGGAGTGGGGTTTGCAACTGAAAAGGAACTTTGTGTTCCCAACAAGCTAGGGAAGTACGGCTTTCACACACAATTATCTCTCAGAACTTAGCATGTGAGGAGAAGTTCGTTCATCTAGCACAAAGGGAACGGGTTGCAGGAAACACTTTTACTCTGGTTTCTCAGTCTGTTTCCTAGTGCCTTTTTGAAGTTCCTTCAGTTTTCACTGTAAAACCGAGTTGGAGCTATTACCTCCCCATATGTAGGTATGGAGTGGAGTTTGCAACTGAAAAGAAACTTTGTGTTCCCAGCAAGCTAGGTGAAGGACGGCTTTCACACGCAATTATCTCTCAGAACTGAGCATGTGGAGAGACGTTCGTTCATCTAGCACAAAGGGAAAGGGTTGCAGGAGAAACTTTTACTCTGGTTTCTCAGTCTGTTTCCTAGTGCCGGTATGATGTTCCTGCAGTTTTCACTGTAAAACCGAGTTGGAGCTAGTACCTCCCCATATATATATCCGAAGTGGAGTTTGCAACTGAAAAGCAACTTTGTGTTCCCAATAAGCTAGGTGAAGGACGGCTTTCAGACACACTTCTCTCTCAGATCTGAGCATGTGGAAAGACGTTCTTTCATCTAGCACAAAGGGAACGGGTTGCAGTAGAAATTTTTCTCTGGTTTCTCACACTGTTTCCTACTGCCTTTTTGAAGTTCCTTCAGTTTTCACTTTAAACCGAGTTGGAGCTAGTACCTCCCCATATATATGTACGGAGTGGAGTTTGCAACTGAAAAGAAACTTTGTGTTCCAAACAAGCTACTTGAAGGACGGCTTTCACACACACTTATCTCTCAGAACTGAGCATGTGGGGAGACGTTCGTTCATCTAGCACAAATGGAACGGGTTGCAGGAAAAACTTTTACTCTGGTTTCTCAGTCTGTTTCCTAGTGCCGGTTTGATGTTCCTGCAGTTTTCACTGTAAAACCGAGTTGGAGCTAGTACCTCCCCATATATATGTACGGAGTGGAGTTTGCAACTGAAAAGAAACTTTGTGTTCCCAACAAGCTAGGTGAAGGACGGCTTTCACACACACTTATCTCTCAGAACTGAGCATGTGGAGAGACGTTCGTTCATCTAGCACAAATGGAACGGGTTGCAGGAAAAACTTTTACTCTGGTTTCTCAGACTGTTTCCTATTGCCGGTTTGATGTTCCTGCAGTTTTCACTGTAAAACCGAGTTGGAGCTATTACATCCCCATATATATGTATGGAGTGGAGTTTGCAACTGAAAAGAAACTTTGTGTTCCCAACAAGCTAGGTGAAGGACGGCTTTCACACACACTAATTTCTCAGAACTGAGCTTGTGGAGAGACGTTCGTTCATCCAGCACAAAGGGAAAGGGTTGCAGTAGAAACTTTTACTCTGGTTTCTCAGTCTGTTTCCTAGTGCCGGTTTGAAGTTCCTGCAGTTTTCACTGTAAAACCGATTTGGAGCTAGTACCTCCCCATATATATGTATGGAGTGGAGTTTGCAACTTAAAAGAAACTTTGTGTTCCCAACAAGCTATGTGAAGTACGGCTTTCACTCACACTTATCTCTCAGAACTTAGCATGTGAGGAGACGTTCGTTCATGTAGCACAAAGGGAACGGGTTGCAGGAAACACTTTTACTCTGGTTTCTCAGTCTGTTTCCTAGTGCCTTTTGGAAGTTCCTGCAGTTTTCACTGTAAAACCGAGTTGGGGCTAGTACCTCTTCTTATATATGTATGTAGTGGAGTTTGCAACTGAAAAGAATCTTTGTGTTCAAAACAAGATAGGTGAAGGACGGCTTTCAGACACACTTCTCTCTCATATCTGACGATGTGGAGAGACGTTCTTTCATCTAGCACAAAGGGAACGGTTTGCAGGAGAAACTATTACTCTGGTTTCTCAGCGTGTTTCCTAGAGCCGGTTTGAAGTTCTTGCAGTTTTCACTGTAAAACCGAGTTGGAGCTAGTACCTCTCCTTATATATGTATGAAGTGGAGTTTGCAACTGAAAAGAATCTTTGTGTTCCCAACAAGCTACGTGAAGGACGGCTTTCACACACAATTACCTCTCAGAACTGAGCATGTGGAGAGACGTTCGTTCATCTAGCACAAAGGGAACGGGTTGCAGGAGAAACTTTTACTCTGGTTTCTCAGTCTGTTTCCTAGTGCCGGTTTGAAGTTCCTGCAGTTTTCATAGTATAACCGAGTTGGAGTTAGTACATCTCCTTATATACGTATGGAGTGGAGTTTGCAACTCAAAAGAATCTTTGTGTTCAAAACAAGATAGGTGAATGACGGCTTTCACACACACTTATCTCTCAGAACTTAGCATGTGGAGAGACGTTCGTTCATCTAGCACAAAGGGAACGGGTTGCAGGAGAAACATTTACTCTGGTTTCTCAGCCTGTTTCCTAGTGCCGGTTTGAAGTTCCTGCAGTTTTCACTGTAAAACCGATTTGGAGCTAGTACCTCCCCATATATATGTATGGAGTGGAGTTTGCAACTGAAAAGAAACTTTGTGTTCCCAACAAGCTAGGTGAAGTACGGCTTTCACACACACTTATCTCTCAGAACTTAGCATGTGAGGAGACGTTCGTTCATCTAGCACAAAGGGAACGGGTTGCAGGAAACACTTTTACTCTGGTTTCTCAGTCTGTTTCCTAGTGCCTTTTGGAAGTTCCTTCAGTTTTCACTGTAAAACCGAGTTGGAGCTATTACCTCCCATATGTAGGTATGGAGTGGAGTTTGCAACTGAAAAGAAACTTTGTGTTCCCAGCAAGCTAGTTGAAGGACGGCTTGCACACACACTTACCTCTCAGAGCTGAGCATGTGGAGAGACGTTCGTTCATCTAGCACAAAGGGAACGGGTTGCAGGAGAAACATTTACTCTGGTTTCTCAGCCTGTTTCTTAGTGCCGGTTTGAAGTTCCTGCAGTTTTCACTGTATAACCGAGTTGGAGCAAGTACCTCTCCTTATATATGTATGGAGTGGAGTTTGCAACTGAAAATAAACTTTGTTTTCCCACCAAGATAGGTGAAGGACGGCTTTCACACACACTAATTTCTCAGAACTGAGCATGTGGAGAGACGTTCGTTCATCCAGCACAAAGGGAACGGGTTGCAGTAGAAACTTTTACTCTGGTTTCTCAGTCTGTTTCCTAGTGCCGGTTTGAAGTTCCTGCAGTTTTCACTGTAAAACCGATTTGGAGCTAGTAACTCCCCATATATATGTATGGAGTGGAGTTTGCAACTGAAAAGCAACTTTGTGTTCCCAACAAGCTAGATGAAGTACGGCTTTCAGACACACTTCTCTCTCAGATCTGAGCATGTGGAGAGACGTTCTTTCATCTAGCACAAAGGGAACGGGTTCCAGTAGAAATTTTTCTCTGGTTTCTCAGACTGTTTCCTAGTGCCGTTTTGAAGTTCCTTCAGTTTTCACTTTAAACCGAGTTGGAGGTAGTACCTCCCCATATATATGTACGGAGTGGAGTTTGCAACTGAAAAGAAACTTTGTGTTCCCAACAAGCTAGGTGAAGGACGGCTTTCACACACACTTATCTCTCAAAACTGAGCATGTGGAGAGACGTTCGTTCATCTAGCACAAAGGGAACGGTTTGCAGGAGAAACTTTTACTCTGGATTCTCAGTCTGTTTCCTAGTGCCGGTTTGAAGTTCCTGCAGTTTTCATAGTAAAACCGAGTTGGAGTTAGTACATCTCCTTATATACGTATGGAGTGGAGTTTGCAACTCAAAAGAATCTTTGTGTTCAAAACAAGATAGGTGAATGACGGCTTTCACACACACTTATCTCTCAGAACTTAGCATGTGGAGAGACGATCGTTCATCTAGCACAAAGGGAACGGGTTGCAGGAGAAATATTTACTCTGGTTTCTCAGCCTGTTTCCTAGTGCCGGTTTGAAGTTCCTGCAGTTTTCACTGTAAAACCGATTTGGAGCTAGTACCTCCCCATATATATGTATGGAGTGGAGTTTGCAACTGAAAAGAAACTTTGTGTTCCCAACAAGCTAGGTGAAGTACGGCTTTCACACACACTTATCTCTCAGAACTTAGCATGTGAGGAGACGTTCGTTCATCTAGCACAAAGGTAACGGGTTGCAGGAAACACTTTTACTCTGGTTTCTCAGTCTGTTTCCAAGTGCCTTTTTGAAGTTCCTTCAGTTTTCACTGTAAAACCGAGTTGGAGCTATTACCTCCCATATGTAGGTATGGAGTGGAGTTTGCAACTGAAAAGAAACTTTGTGTTCCCAGCAAGCTAGTTGAAGGACGGCTTTCACACACACTTATCTCTCAGAACTTAGCATGTGGAGAGACGTTCGTTCATCTAGCACAAAGGGAACGGGTTGCAGGAGAAACTTTTACTCTGGTTTCTCAGCCTGTTTCCTAGAGCCGGTTTGATGTTCCTGCAGTTTTCACTGTAAAACCGAGTTGGAGCTATTACCTCCCCATATATATGTATGGAGTGGAGTTTGCAACTGAAAAGAAACTTTGTGTTCCCAACAAGCTAGGTGAAGGACGGCTTTAACACACACTAATTTCTCAGAACTGAGCATTTGGAGAGACGTTCGTTCATCCAGCACAAAGGGAAAGGGTTGCAGTAGAAACTTTTACTCTGGTTTCTCAGTCTGTTTCCTAGTGCCGGTTTGAAGTTCCTGCAGTTTTCACTGTAAAACCGATTTGGAGGTAGTACCTCCCGATATATATGTATGGAGTGGGGTTTGCAACTGAAAAGGAACTTTGTGTTCCCAACAAGCTAGGGAAGTACGGCTTTCACACACAATTATCTCTCAGAACTTAGCATGTGAGGAGACGTTCGTTCATCTAGCACAAAGGGAACGGGTTGCAGGAAACACTTTTACTCTGGTTTCTCAGTCTGTTTCCTAGTGCCTTTTTGAAGTTCCTTCAGTTTTCACTGTAAAACCGAGTTGGAGCTATTACCTCCCCATATGTAGGTATGGAGTGGAGTTTGCAACTGAAAAGAAACTTTGTGTTCCCAGCAAGCTACGTGAAGGACGGCTTTCACACACACTTATCTCTCAGAACTGAGCATGTGGAGAGACGTTCGTTCATCTAGCACAAAGGGAACGGGTTGCAGGAAAAACTTTTACTATGGTTTCTCAGTCTGTTTCCTAGTGCCGGTTTGATGTTCCTGCAGTTTTCACTGTAAAACCGAGTTGGAGCTAGTACCTCCCCATATATATGTCCGGAGTGGAGTTTGCAACTGAAAAGAAACTATTTGTTCCCAACAAGCTAGGTGAAGGACGGCTTTCACACACACTTATATCTCAGAACTGAGCATGTGGAGAGACGTTCGTTCATATAGCACAAAGGGAACGGTTTGCAGGAGAAACTATTACTCTGGTTTCTCAGCGTGTTTCCTAGAGCCGGTTTGAAGTTCTTGCAGTTTTCACTGTAAAACCGAGTTGGAGCTAGTACCTCTCCTTATATATGTATGAAGTGGAGTTTGCAACTGAAAAGAATCTTTGTGTTCCCAACAAGCTAAGTGAAGGACGGCTTTCACACACAATTACCTCTCAGAACTGAGCAGGTGGAGAGACGTTCGTTCATCTAGCACAAAGGGAACGGGTTGCAGGAGAAACTTTTACTCTGGTTTCTCAGTCTGTTTCCTAGTGCCGGTTTGAAGTTCCTGCAGTTTTCATAGTAAAACCGAGTTGGAGTTAGTACATCTCCTTATATACGTATGGAGTGGAGTTTGCAACTCAAAAGAATCTTTGTGTTCAAAACAAGATAGGTGAATTACGGCTTTCACACACACTTATCTCTCAGAACTTAGCAAGTGGAGAGACGTTCGTTCATCTAGCACAAAGGGAACGGGTTGCAGGAGAAACATTTACTCTGGTTTCTCAGCCTGTTTCCTAGTGCCGGTTTGAAGTTCCTGCAGTTTTCACTGTAAAACCGATTTGGAGCTAGTACCTCCCCATATATATGTATGGAGTGGAGTTTGCAACTGAAAAGAAACTTTGTGTTCCCAACAAGCTAGGTGAAGTACGGCTTTCAAACACACTTATCTCTCAGAACTTAGCATGTGAGGAGACGTTCGTTCATCTAGCACAAAGGGAACGGGTTGCAGGAAACACTTTTACTCTGGTTTCTCAGTCTGTTTCCTAGTGCCTTTTTGAAGTTCCTTCAGTTTTCACTGTAAAACCGAGTTGGAGCTATTACCTCCCATATGTAGGTATGGAGTGGAGTTTGCAACTGAAAAGAAACTTTGTGTTCCCAGCAAGCTAGTTGAAGGACGGCTTTCACACACACTTATCTCTCAGAACTTAGCATGTGGAGAGACGTTCGTTCATCTAGCACAAAGGGAACGGGTTGCAGGAGAAACTTTTACTCTGGTTTCTCAGCCTGTTTCCTAGAGCCGGTTTGATGTTCCTGCAGTTTTCACTGTAAAACCGAGTTGGAGCTAGTACCTCTCCTTATATATGTATGGAGTGGAGTTTGCAACTGAAAAGAATCTTTGTGTTCCCAACAAGCTACATGAAGGACGGCTTTAACACACACTTACCTCTCAGAACTGAGCATGTGGAGAGACGTTCGTTCATCTAGCACAAAGGGAACGGTTTGCAGGAGTAACTATTACTCTGGTTTCTCAGCCTGTTTCCTAGATCCGGTTTGAAGTTCCTGCAGTTTTCACTGTAAAACTGAGTTGGAGCTAGTACCTCTCCTTATATATGTATGGAGTGGAGTTTGCAACTGAAAATAATCTTTGTGTTCAAAACAAGATATGTGAATGACGGCTTTCACACACACTTATCTCTCAGAAATGAGCATGTGGAGAGACGTTCGTTCATCTAGCACAAAGGGAACGGTTTGCAGGAGTAACTATTACTCTGGTTTCTCAGCCTGTTTCCTAGATCCGGTTTGAAGTTCCTGCAGTTTTCACTGTAAAACCGAGTTGGAGCTAGTACCTCTCCTTATATATGTATGGAGTGGAGTTTGCAACTGAAAAGTATCTTTGTGTTCCCAACAAGCTAGGTGAAGGACGGCTTTAACACACACTAATTTCTCAGAACTGAGCATGTGGAGAGACGTTCGTTCATCCAGCACAAAGGGAAAGGGTTGCAGTAGAAACTTTTACTCTGGTTTCTCAGTCTGTTTCCTAGTGCCGGTTTGATGTTCCTGCAGTTTTCACTGTAAAACCGAGTTGGAGCTAGTACCTCCCCATATATATGTCCGGAGTGGAGTTTGCAACTGAAAAGAAACTATTTGTTCCCAACAAGCTTGGTGAAGGACGGCTTTCACACACACTTATATCTCAGAACTTAGCATGTGAGGAGACGTTCGTTCATCTAGCACAAAGGGAACGGGTTGCAGGAAACACTTTTACTCTGGTTTCTCAGTCTGTTTCCTAGTGCCTTTTTGAAGTTCCTTCAGTTTTCACTGTAAAACCGAGTTGGAGCTATTACCTCCCATATGTAGGTATGGAGTGGAGTTTGCAACTGAAAAGAAACTTTGTGTTCCCAGCAAGCTAGTTGAAGGACGGCTTTCACACACACTTATCTCTCAGAACTTAGCATGTGGAGAGACATTCGTTCATCTAGCACAAAGGGAACGGGTTGCAGGAGAAACTTTTACTCTGGTTTCTCAGCCTGTTTCCTAGAGCCGGTTTGATGTTCCTGCAGTTTTCACTGTAAAACCGAGTTGGAGCTAGTACCTCTCCTTATATATGTATGGAGTGGAGTTTGCAACTGAAAAGAATCTTTGTGTTCCCAACAAGCTACATGAAGCACGGCTTTCACACACACTTACCTCTCAGAACTGAGCATGTGGAGAGACGTTCGTTCATCTAGCACAAAGGGAACGGTTTGCAGGAGTAACTATTACTCTGGTTTCTCAGCCTGTTTCCTAGATCCGGTTTGAAGTTCCTGCAGTTTTCACTGTAAAACTGAGTTGGAGCTAGTACCTCTCCTTATATATGTATGGAGTGGAGTTTGCAACTGAAAAGTATCTTTGTGTTCCCAACAAGCTAGGTGAAGGACGGCTTTCACACACACTTACCTCTCAGAACTGAGCATGTGAAGAGACGTTCGTTCATCTAGCACAAAGGGAACGGGTTGCATTAGAAACTTTTACTCTGGTTTCTCAGTCTGTTTCCTAGTGCCGGTTTGAAGTTCCTGCATTTTTCATAAAAAAACCGAGTTGGAGCTAGTACCTCTCCTTATATATGTATGGAGTGGAGTTTGCAACTGAAAAGAATCTTTGTGTTCAAAACAAGATAGGTGAATGACGGCTTTCACACACACTTATCTCTCAGAAATGAGCATGTGGAGAGACGTTCGTTCATCTAGCACAAAGGGAACGGTTTGCAGGAGTAACTATTACTCTGGTTTCTCAGCCTGTTTCCTAGATCCGGTTTGAAGTTCCTGCAGTTTTCACTGTAAAACCGAGTTGGAGCTAGTACCTCTCCTTATATATGTATGGAGTGGAGTTTGCAACTGAAAATAAACTTTGTTTTCCCAACAAGATAGGTGAAGGACGGTTTCACACACACTAATTTCTCAGAACTGAGCATGTGGAGAGACGTTCGTTCATCCAGCACAAAGGGAACGGGTTGCAGTAGAAACTTTTACTCTGGTTTCTCAGTCTGTTTCCTAGTGCCGGTTTGAAGTTCCTGCAGTTTTCACTGTAAAACCGATTTGGAGCTAGTACCTCCCCATATATATGTATGGAGTGGAATTTGCAACTGAAAAGCAACTTTGTGTTCCCAACAAGCTAGATGAAGTACGGCTTTCTGACACACTTCTCTCTCAGATCTGAGCATGTGGAGAGACGTTCTTTCATCTAGCACAAAGGGAACGGGTTCCAGTAGAAATTTTTCTCTGGTTTCTCAGACTGTTTCCTAGTGCCGTTTTGAAGTTCCTTCAGTTTTCACTTTAAACCGAGTTGGAGCTAGTACCTCCCCATATATATGTACGGAGTGGAGTTTGCAACTGAAAAGAAACTTTGTGTTCCCAACAAGCTAGGTGAAGGACGGCTTTCACACACACTTATCTCTCAAAACTGAGCATGTGGAGAGACGTTCGTTCATCTAGCACAAAGGGAACGGGTTGCAGGAGAAACTTTTACTCTGGTTTCTCAGTCTGTTTCCTAGTGCCGGTTTGAAGTTCCTGCAGTTTTCATAGTAAAACCGAGTTGGAGTTAGTACATCTCCTTATATACGTATGGAGTGGAGTTTGCAACTCAAAAGAATCTTTGAGTTCAAAACAAGATAGGTGAATGACGGCTTTCACACACACTTATCTCTCAGAACTTAGCATGTGGAGAGACGTTCGTTCATCTAGCACAAAGGGAACGGGTTGCAGGAGAAATATTTACTCTGGTTTCTCAGCCTGTTTCCTAGTGCCGGTTTGAAGTTCCTGCAGTTTTCACTGTAAAACCGATTTGGAGCTAGTACCTCCCCATATATATGTATGGAGTGGAGTTTGCAACTGAAAAGAAACTTTGTGTTCCCAACAAGCTAGGTGAAGTACGGCTTTCACACACACTTATCTCTCAGAACTTAGCATGTGAGGAGACGTTCGTTCATCTAGCACAAAGGGAACGGGTTGCAGGAAACACTTTTACTCTGGTTTCTCAGTCTGTTTCCTAGTGCCTTTTTGAAGTTCCTTCAGTTTTCACTGTAAAACCGAGTTGGAGCTATTACCTCCCATATGTAGGTATGGAGTGGAGTTTGCAACTGAAAAGAAACTTTGTGTTCCCAGCAAGCTAGTTGAAGGACGGCTTTCACACACACTTATCTCTCAGAACTTAGCATGTGGAGAGACGTTCGTTCATCTAGCACAAAGGGAACGGGTTGCAGGAGAAACTTTTACTCTGGTTTCTCAGCCTGTTTCCTAGAGCCGGTTTGATGTTCCTGCAGTTTTCACTGTAAAACCGAGTTGGAGCTAGTACCTCTCCTTATATATGTATGGAGTGGAGTTTGCAACTGAAAAGAATCTTTGTGTTCCCAACAAGCTACATGAAGCACGGCTTTCACACACACTTACCTCTCAGAACTGAGCATGTGGAGAGACGTTCGTTCATCTTGCACAAAGGGAACGGTTTGCAGGAGTAACTATTACTCTGGTTTCTCAGCCTGTTTCCTACATCCGGTTTGAAGTTCCTGCAGTTTTCACTGTAAAACTGAGTTGGAGTTAGTACCTCTCCTTATATATGTATGGAGTGGAGTTTGCAACTGAAAAGTATCTTTGTGTTCCCAACAAGCTAGGTGAAGGACGGCTTTCACACACACTTACCTCTCAGAACTGAGCATGTGGAGAGACGTTCGTTCATCTAGCACAAAGGGAACGGGTTGCATTAGAAACTTTTACTCTGGTTTCTCAGTCTGTTTCCTAGTGCCGGTTTGAAGTTCCTGCATTTTTCATAGTAAAACCGAGTTGGAGCTAGTACCTCTCCTTATATATGTATGGAGTGGAGTTTGCAACTGAAAAGAATCTTTGTGTTCAAAACAAGATAGGTGAATGACGGCTTTAACACACACTAATTTCTCAGAACTGAGCATGTGGAGAGACGTTCGTTCATCCAGCACAAAGGGAAAGGGTTGCAGTAGAAACTTTTACTCTGGTTTCTCAGTCTGTTTCCTAGTGCCGGTTTGATGTTCCTGCAGTTTTCACTGTAAAACCGAGTTGGAGCTAGTACCTCCCCATATATATGTCCGGAGTGGAGTTTGCAACTGAAAAGAAACTATTTGTTCCCAACAAGCTTGGTGAAGGACGGCTTTCACACACACTTATATCTCAGAACTTAGCATGTGAGGAGACGTTCGTTCATCTAGCACAAAGGGAACGGGTTGCAGGAAACACTTTTACTCTGGTTTCTCAGTCTGTTTCCTAGTGCCTTTTTGAAGTTCCTTCAGTTTTCACTGTAAAACCGAGTTGGAGCTATTACCTCCCATATGTAGGTATGGAGTGGAGTTTGCAACTGAAAAGAAACTTTGTGTTCCCAGCAAGCTAGTTGAAGGACGGCTTTCACACACACTTATCTCTCAGAACTTAGCATGTGGAGAGACGTTCGTTCATCTAGCACAAAGGGAACGGGTTGCAGGAGAAACTTTTACTCTGGTTTCTCAGCCTGTTTCCTAGACCCGGTTTGATGTTCCTGCAGTTTTCACTGTAAAACCGAGTTGGAGCTAGTACCTCTCCTTATATATGTATGGAGTGGAGTTTGCAACTGAAAAGAATCTTTGTGTTCCCAACAAGCTACATGAAGCACGGCTTTCACACACACTTACCTCTCAGAACTGAGCATGTGGAGAGACGTTCGTTCATCTAGCACAAAGGGAACGGTTTGCAGGAGTAACTATTACTCTGGTTTCTCAGCCTGTTTCCTAGATCCGGTTTGAAGTTCCTGCAGTTTTCACTGTAAAACTGAGTTGGAGCTAGTACCTCTCCTTATATATGTATGGAGTGGAGTTTGCAACTGAAAAGTATCTTTGTGTTCCCAACAAGCTAGGTGAAGGACGGCTTTCACACACACTTACCTCTCAGAACTGAGCATGTGAAGAGACGTTCGTTCATCTAGCACAAAGGGAACGGGTTGCATTAGAAACTTTTACTCTGGTTTCTCAGTCTGTTTCCTAGTGCCGGTTTGAAGTTCCTGCATTTTTCATAAAAAAACCGAGTTGGAGCTAGTACCTCTCCTTATATATGTATGGAGTGGAGTTTGCAACTGAAAAGAATCTTTGTGTTCAAAACAAGATAGGTGAATGACGGCTTTCACACACACTTATCTCTCAGAAATGAGCATGTGGAGAGACGTTCGTTCATCTAGCACAAAGGGAACGGTTTGCAGGAGTAACTATTACTCTGGTTTCTCAGCCTGTTTCCTAGATCCGGTTTGAAGTTCCTGCAGTTTTCACTGTAAAACCGAGTTGGAGCTAGTACCTCTCCTTATATATGTATGGAGTGGAGTTTGCAACTGAAAATAAACTTTGTTTTCCCAACAAGATAGGTGAAGGACGGTTTCACACACACTAATTTCTCAGAACTGAGCATGTGGAGAGACGTTCGTTCATCCAGCACAAAGGGAACGGGTTGCAGTAGAAACTTTTACTCTGGTTTCTCAGTCTGTTTCCTAGTGCCGGTTTGAAGTTCCTGCAGTTTTCACTGTAAAACCGATTTGGAGCTAGTACCTCCCCATATATATGTATGGAGTGGAATTTGCAACTGAAAAGCAACTTTGTGTTCCCAACAAGCTAGATGAAGTACGGCTTTCTGACACACTTCTCTCTCAGATCTGAGCATGTGGAGAGACGTTCTTTCATCTAGCACAAAGGGAACGGGTTCCAGTAGAAATTTTTCTCTGGTTTCTCAGACTGTTTCCTAGTGCCGTTTTGAAGTTCCTTCAGTTTTCACTTTAAACCGAGTTGGAGCTAGTACCTCCCCATATATATGTACGGAGTGGAGTTTGCAACTGAAAAGAAACTTTGTGTTCCCAACAAGCTAGGTGAAGGACGGCTTTCACACACACTTATCTCTCAAAACTGAGCATGTGGAGAGACGTTCGTTCATCTAGCACAAAGGGAACGGGTTGCAGGAGAAACTTTTACTCTGGTTTCTCAGTCTGTTTCCTAGTGCCGGTTTGAAGTTCCTGCAGTTTTCATAGTAAAACCGAGTTGGAGTTAGTACATCTCCTTATATACGTATGGAGTGGAGTTTGCAACTCAAAAGAATCTTTGAGTTCAAAACAAGATAGGTGAATGACGGCTTTCACACACACTTATCTCTCAGAACTTAGCATGTGGAGAGACGTTCGTTCATCTAGCACAAAGGGAACGGGTTGCAGGAGAAATATTTACTCTGGTTTCTCAGCCTGTTTCCTAGTGCCGGTTTGAAGTTCCTGCAGTTTTCACTGTAAAACCGATTTGGAGCTAGTACCTCCCCATATATATGTATGGAGTGGAGTTTGCAACTGAAAAGAAACTTTGTGTTCCCAACAAGCTAGGTGAAGTACGGCTTTCACACACACTTATCTCTCAGAACTTAGCATGTGAGGAGACGTTCGTTCATCTAGCACAAAGGGAACGGGTTGCAGGAAACACTTTTACTCTGGTTTCTCAGTCTGTTTCCTAGTGCCTTTTTGAAGTTCCTTCAGTTTTCACTGTAAAACCGAGTTGGAGCTATTACCTCCCATATGTAGGTATGGAGTGGAGTTTGCAACTGAAAAGAAACTTTGTGTTCCCAGCAAGCTAGTTGAAGGACGGCTTTCACACACACTTATCTCTCAGAACTTAGCATGTGGAGAGACGTTCGTTCATCTAGCACAAAGGGAACGGGTTGCAGGAGAAACTTTTACTCTGGTTTCTCAGCCTGTTTCCTAGAGCCGGTTTGATGTTCCTGCAGTTTTCACTGTAAAACCGAGTTGGAGCTAGTACCTCTCCTTATATATGTATGGAGTGGAGTTTGCAACTGAAAAGAATCTTTGTGTTCCCAACAAGCTACATGAAGCACGGCTTTCACACACACTTACCTCTCAGAACTGAGCATGTGGAGAGACGTTCGTTCATCTTGCACAAAGGGAACGGTTTGCAGGAGTAACTATTACTCTGGTTTCTCAGCCTGTTTCCTACATCCGGTTTGAAGTTCCTGCAGTTTTCACTGTAAAACTGAGTTGGAGTTAGTACCTCTCCTTATATATGTATGGAGTGGAGTTTGCAACTGAAAAGTATCTTTGTGTTCCCAACAAGCTAGGTGAAGGACGGCTTTCACACACACTTACCTCTCAGAACTGAGCATGTGGAGAGACGTTCGTTCATCTAGCACAAAGGGAACGGGTTGCATTAGAAACTTTTACTCTGGTTTCTCAGTCTGTTTCCTAGTGCCGGTTTGAAGTTCCTGCATTTTTCATAGTAAAACCGAGTTGGAGCTAGTACCTCTCCTTATATATGTATGGAGTGGAGTTTGCAACTGAAAAGAATCTTTGTGTTCAAAACAAGATAGGTGAATGACGGCTTTCACACACACTTATCTCTCAGAAATGAGCATGTGGAGAGACGTTCGTTCATCTAGCACAAAGGGAACGGTTTGCAGGAGTAACTATTACTCTGGTTTCTCAGCCTGTTTCCTAGATCCGGTTTGAAGTTCCTGCAGTTTTCACTGTAAAACCGAGTTAGAGCTAGTACCTCTCCTTATATATGTATGGAGTGGAGTTTCCAACTGAAAATAAACTTTGTTTTCCCAACAAGATAGGTGAAGGACGGCTTTCACACACACTAATTTCTCAGAACTGAGCATGTGGAGAGACGTTCGTTCATCCAGCACAAAGGGAACGGGTTGCAGTAGAAACTTTTACTCTGGTTTCTCAGTCTGTTTCCTAGTGCCGGTTTGAAGTTCCTGCAGTTTTCACTGTAAAACCGATTTGGAGCTAGTACCTCCCCATATATATGTATGGAGTGGAGTTTGCAACTGAAAAGCAACTTTGTGTTCCCAACAAGCTAGATGAAGTACGGCTTTCAGACACACTTCTCTCTCAGATCTGAGCATGTGGAGAGACGTTCTTTCATCTAGCACAAAGGGAACGGGTTCCAGTAGAAATTTTTCTCTGGTTTCTCAGACTGTTTCCTAGTGCCGTTTTGAAGTTCCTTCAGTTTTCACTTTAAACCGAGTTGGAGCTAGTACCTCCCCATATATACGTACGGAGTGGAGTTTGCAACTGAAAAGAAACTTTGTGTTCCCAACAAGCTAGGTGAAGGACGGCTTTCACACACACTTATCTCTCAAAACTGAGCATGTGGAGAGACGTTCGTTCATCTAGCACAAAGGGAACGGGTTGCAGGAGAAACTTTTACTCTGGTTTCTCAGTCTGTTTCCTAGTGCCGGTTTGAAGTTCCTGCAGTTTTCATAGTAAAACCGAGTTGGAGTTAGTACATCTCCTTATATACGTATGGAGTGGAGTTTGCAACTCAAAAGAATCTTTGAGTTCAAAACAAGATAGGTGAATGACGGCTTTCACACACAGTTATCTCTCAGAACTTAGCATGTGGAGAGACGTTCGTTCATCTAGCACAAAGGGAACGGGTTGCAGGAGAAACATTTACTCTGGTTTCTCAGCCTGTTTCCTAGTGCCGGTTTGAAGTTCCTGCAGTTTTCACTGTAAAACCGATTTGGAGCTAGTACCTCCCCATATATATGTATGGAGTGGAGTTTGCAACTGAAAAGAAACTTTGTGTTCCCAACAAGCTAGGTGAAGTACGGCTTTCACACACACTTATCTCTCAGAACTTAGCATGTGATGAGACGTTCGTTCATCTAGCACAAAGGGAACGGGTTGCAGGAAACACTTTTACTCTGGTTTCTCAGTCTGTTTCCTAGTGCCTTTTTGAAGTTCCTTCAGTTTTCACTGTAAAACCGAGTTGGAGCTATTACCACCCATATGTAGGTATGGAGTGGAGTTTGCAACTGAAAAGAAACTTTGTGTTCCCAGCAAGCTAGTTGAAGGACGGCTTTCACACACACTTATCTCTCAGAACTTAGCATGTGGAGAGACGTTCATTCATCTAGCACAAAGGGAACGGGTTGCAGGAGAAACTTTTACTCTGGTTTCTCAGCCTGTTTCCTAGAGCCGGTTTGATGTTCCTGCAGTTTTCACTGTAAAACCGAGTTGGACCTAGTACCTCTCCTTATATATGTATGGAGTGGAGTTTGCAACTGAAAAGAATCTTTGTGTTCCCAACAAGCTACATGAAGGACGGCTTTCACACACACTTACCTCTCAGAACTGAGCATGTGGAGAGACGTTCGTTCATCTAGCACAAAGGGAACGGTTTGCAGGAGTAACTATTACTCTGGTTTCTCAGCCTGTTTCCTAGATCCGGTTTGAAGTTCCTGCAGTTTTCACTGTAAAATTGAGTTGGAGCTAGTACCTCTCCTTATATATGTATGGAGTGGAGTTTGCAACTGAAAAGTATCTTTGTGTTCCCAACAAGCTAGGTGAAGGACGGCTTTCACACACACTTACCTCTCAGAACTGAGCATGTGGAGAGACTTTCGTTCATCTAGCACAAAGGGAACGGGTTGAATTAGAAACTTTTACTCTGGTTTCTCAGTCTGTTTCCTAGTGCCGGTTTGAAGTTCCTGCATTTTTCATAATAAAACCGAGTTGGAGCTAGTACCTCTCCTTATATATGTATGGAGTGGAGTTTGCAACTGAAAAGAATCTTTGTGTTCAAAACAAGATAGGTGAATGACGGCTTTCACACAAACTTATCTCTCAGAACTGAGCATGTGGAGAGACGTTCGTTCATCCAGCACAAAGGGAACGGGTTGCAGGAGAAACATTTACTCTGGTTTCTCAGCCTGTTTCTTATTGCCGGGTTGAAGTTCCTGCAGTTTTCACTGTAAAACCGAATTGGAGCTAGTACCTCCCCATATATATGTATGGAGTGGAGTTTGCAACTGAAAAGAAACTTTGTGTTCCCAACAAGCTAGGTGAAGTACGGCTTTCACACACACTTATCTCTCAGAACTTAGCATGTGAGGAGACGTTCGTTCATCTAGCACAAAGGGAACGGGTTGCAGGAAACACTTTTACTCTGGTTTCTCAGTCTGTTTCCTAGTGCCTTTTTGAAGTTCCTTCAGTTTTCACTGTAAAACCCAGTTGGAGCTATTACCTCCCATATGTAGGTATGGAGTGGAGTTTGCAACTGAAAAGAAACTTTGTGTTCCCAGCAAGCTAGTTGAAGGACGGCTTTCACACACACTTATCTCTCAGAACTTAGCATGTGGAGAGACGTTCGTTCATCTAGCACAAAGGGAACGGGTTGCAGGAGAAACTTTTACTCTGGTTTCTCAGCCTGTTTCCTAGAGCCGGTTTGATGTTCCTGCAGTTTTCACTGTAAAACCGAGTTGGAGCTAGTACCTCTCCTTATATATGTATGGAGTGGAGTTTGCAACTGAAAAGAATCTTTGTGTTCCCAACAAGCTACATGAAGCACGGCTTTCACACACACTTACCTCTCAGAACTGAGCATGTGGAGAGACGTTCGTTCATCTAGCACAAAGGGAACGGTTTGCAGGAGTAACTATTACTCTGGTTTCTCAGCCTGTTTCCTAGATCCGGTTTGAAGTTCCTGCAGTTTTCACTGTAAAACTGAGTTGGAGCTAGTACCTCTCCTTATATATGTATGGAGTGGAGTTTGCAACTGAAAAGTATCTTTGTGTTCCCAACAAGCTAGGTGAAGGACGGCTTTCACACACACTTACCTCTAAGAACTGAGCATGTGGAGAGACGTTCGTTCATCTAGCACAAAGGGAACGGGTTGCATTAGAAACTTTTACTCTGGTTTCTCAGTCTGTTTCCTAGTGCCGGTTTGAAGTTCCTGCATTTTTCATAGTAAAACCGAGTTGGAGCTAGTACCTCTCCTTATATATGTATGGAGTGGAGTTTGCAACTGAAAAGAATCTTTGTGTTCAAAACAAGATAGGTGAATGACGGCTTTCACACACACTTATCTCTCAGAAATGAGCATGTGGAGAGACGTTCGTTCATCTAGCACAAAGGGAACGGTTTGCAGGAGTAACTATTACTCTGGTTTCTCAGCCTGTTTCCTACATCCGGTTTGAAGTTCCTGCAGTTTTCACTGTAAAACCGAGTTGGAGCTAGTACCTCTCCTTATATATGTATGGAGTGGAGTTTGCAACTGAAAATAAACTTTGTTTTCCCAACAAGATAGGTGAAGGACGGCTTTCACACACACTAATTTCTCAGAACTGAGCATGTGGAGAGACGTTCGTTCATCCAGCACAAAGGGAACGGGTTGCAGTAGAAACTTTTACTCTGGTTTCTCAGTCTGTTTCCTAGTGCCGGTTTGAAGTTCCTGCAGTTTTCACTGTAAAACCGATTTGGAGCTAGTACCTCCCCATATATATGTATGGAGTGGAGTTTGCAACTGAAAAGCAACTTTGTGTTCCCAACAAGCTAGATGAATTACGGCTTTCAGACACACTTCTCTCTCAGATCTGAGCATGTGGAGAGACGTTCTTTCATCTAGCACAAAGGGAACGGGTTCCAGTAGAAATTTTTCTCTGGTTTCTCAGACTGTTTCCTAGTGCCGTTTTGAAGTTCCTTCAGTTTTCACTTTAAACCGAGTTGGAGCTAGTACCTCCCCATATATATGTACGGAGTGGAGTTTGCAACTGAAAAGAAACTTTGTGTTCCCAACAAGCTAGGTGAAGGACGGCTTTCACACACACTTATCTCTCAAAACTGAGCATGTGGAGAGACGTTCGTTCATCTAGCACAAAGGGAACGGGTTGCAGGAGAAACTTTTACTCTGGTTTCTCAGTCTGTTTCCTAGTGCCGGTTTGAAGTTCCTGCAGTTTTCATAGTAAAACCGAGTTGGAGTTAGTACATCTCCTTATATACGTATGGAGTGGAGTTTGCAACTCAAAAGAATCTTTGAGTTCAAAACAAGATAGGTGAATGACGGCTTTCACACACACTTATCTCTCAGAACTTAGCATGTGGAGAGACGTTCGTTCATCTAGCACAAAGGGAACGGGTTGCAGGAGAAACATTTACTCTGGTTTCTCAGCCTGTTTCCTAGTGCCGGTTTGAAGTTCCTGCAGTTTTCACTGTAAAACCGATTTGGAGCTAGTACCTCCCCATATATATGTATGGAGTGGAGTTTGCAACTGAAAAGAAACTTTGTGTTCCCAACAAGCTAGGTGAAGTACGGCTTTCACACACACTTATCTCTCAGAACTTAGCATGTGATGAGACGTTCGTTCATCTAGCACAAAGGGAACGGGTTGCAGGAAACACTTTTACTCTGGTTTCTCAGTCTGTTTCCTAGTGCCTTTTTGAAGTTCCTTCAGTTTTCACTGTAAAACCGAGTTGGAGCTATTACCTCCCATATGTAGGTATGGAGTGGAGTTTGCAACTGAAAAGAAACTTTGTGTTCCCAGCAAGCTAGTTGAAGGACGGCTTTCACACACACTTACCTCTCAGAGCTGAGCATGTGGAGAGACGTTCGTTCATCTAGCACAAAGGGAACGGGTTGCATTAGAAACTTTTACTCTGGTTTCTCAGTCTGTTTCCTAGTGCCGGTTTGAAGTTCCTGCATTTTTCATAAAAAAACCGAGTTGGATCTAGTACCTCTCCTTATATATGTATGGAGTGGAGTTTGCAACTGAAAAGAATCTTTGTGTTCAAAACAAGATAGGTGAATGACGGCTTTCACACACACTTATCTCTCAGAAATGAGCATGTGGAGAGACGTTCGTTCATCTAGCACAAAGGGAACGGTTTGCAGGAGTAACTATTACTCTGGTTTCTCAGCCTGTTTCCTAGATCCGGTTTGAAGTTCCTGCAGTTTTCACTGTAAAACCGAGTTGGAGCTAGTACCTCTCCTTATATATGTATGGAGTGGAGTTTGCAACTGAAAATAAACTTTGTTTTCCCAACAAGATAGGTGAAGGACGGTTTCACACACACTAATTTCTCAGAACTGAGCATGTGGAGAGACGTTCGTTCATCCAGCACAAAGGGAACGGGTTGCAGTAGAAACTTTTACTCTGGTTTCTCAGTCTGTTTCCTAGTGCCGGTTTGAAGTTCCTGCAGTTTTCACTGTAAAACCGATTTGGAGCTAGTACCTCCCCATATATATGTATGGAGTGGAATTTGCAACTGAAAAGCAACTTTGTGTTCCCAACAAGCTAGATGAAGTACGGCTTTCTGACACACTTCTCTCTCAGATCTGAGCATGTGGAGAGACGTTCTTTCATCTAGCACAAAGGGAACGGGTTCCAGTAGAAATTTTTCTCTGGTTTCTCAGACTGTTTCCTAGTGCCGTTTTGAAGTTCCTTCAGTTTTCACTTTAAACCGAGTTGGAGCTAGTACCTCCCCATATATATGTACGGAGTGGAGTTTGCAACTGAAAAGAAACTTTGTTTTCCCAACAAGCTAGGTGAAGGACGGCTTTCACACACACTTATCTCTCAAAACTGAGCATGTGGAGAGACGTTCGTTCATCTAGCACAAAGGGAACGGGTTGCAGGAGAAACTTTTACTCTGGTTTCTCAGTCTGTTTCCTAGTGCCGGTTTGAAGTTCCTGCAGTTTTCATAGTAAAACCGAGTTGGAGTTAGTACATCTCCTTATATACGTATGGAGTGGAGTTTGCAACTCAAAAGAATCTTTGAGTTCAAAACAAGATAGGTGAATGACGGCTTTCACACACACTTATCTCTCAGAACTTAGCATGTGGAGAGACGTTCGTTCATCTAGCACAAAGGGAACGGGTTGCAGGAGAAATATTTACTCTGGTTTCTCAGCCTGTTTCCTAGTGCCGGTTTGAAGTTCCTGCAGTTTTCACTGTAAAACCGATTTGGAGCTAGTACCTCCCCATATATATGTATGGAGTGGAGTTTGCAACTGAAAAGAAACTTTGTGTTCCCAACAAGCTAGGTGAAGTACGGCTTTCACACACACTTATCTCTCAGAACTTAGCATGTGAGGAGACGTTCGTTCATCTAGCACAAAGGGAACGGGTTGCAGGAAACACTTTTACTCTGGTTTCTCAGTCTGTTTCCTAGTGCCTTTTTGAAGTTCCTTCAGTTTTCACTGTAAAACCGAGTTGGAGCTATTACCTCCCATATGTAGGTATGGAGTGGAGTTTGCAACTGAAAAGAAACTTTGTGTTCCCAGCAAGCTAGTTGAAGGACGGCTTTAACACACACTTATCTCTCAGAACTTAGCATGTGGAGAGACGTTCGTTCATCTAGCACAAAGGGAACGGGTTGCAGGAGAAACTTTTACTCTGGTTTCTCAGCCTGTTTCCTAGAGCCGGTTTGATGTTCCTGCAGTTTTCACTGTAAAACCGAGTTGAAGCTAGTACCTCTCCTTATATATGTATGGAGTGGAGTTTGCAACTGAAAAGAATCTTTGTGTTCCCAACAAGCTACATGAAGCACGGCTTTCACACACACTTACCTCTCAGAACTGAGCATGTGGAGAGACGTTCGTTCATCTAGCACAAAGGGAACGGTTTGCAGGAGTAACTATTACTCTGGTTTCTCAGCCTGTTTCCTACATCCGGTTTGAAGTTCCTGCAGTTTTCACTGTAAAACTGAGTTGGAGATAGTACCTCTCCTTATATATGTATGGAGTGGAGTTTGCAACTGAAAAGTATCTTTGTGTTCCCAACAAGCTAGGTGAAGGACGGCTTTCACACACACTTACCTCTCAGAACTGAGCATGTGGAGAGACGTTCGTTCATCTAGCACAAAGGGAACGGGTTGCATTAGAAACTTTTACTCTGGTTTCTCAGTCTGTTTCCTAGTGCCGGTTTTAAGTTCCTGCATTTTTCATAGTAAAACCGAGTTGGAGCTAGTACCTCTCCTTATATATGTATGGAGTGGAGTTTGCAACTGAAAAGAATCTTTGTGTTCAAAACAAGATAGGTGAATGACGGCTTTCACACACACTTATCTCTCAGAAATGAGCATGTGGAGAGACGTTCGTTCATCTAGCACAAAGGGAACGGTTTGCAGGAGTAACTATTACTCTGGTTTCTCAGCCTGTTTCCTAGATCCGGTTTGAAGTTCCTGCAGTTTTCACTGTAAAACCGAGTTAGAGCTAGTACCTCTCCTTATATATGTATGGAGTGGAGTTTCCAACTGAAAATAAACTTTGTTTTCCCAACAAGATAGGTGAAGGACGGCTTTCACACACACTAATTTCTCAGAACTGAGCATGTGGAGAGACGTTCGTTCATCCAGCACAAAGGGAACGGGTTGCAGTAGAAACTTTTACTCTGGTTTCTCAGTCTGTTTCCTAGTGCCGGTTTGAAGTTCCTGCAGTTTTCACTGTAAAACCGATTTGGAGCTAGTACCTCCCCATATATATGTATGGAGTGGAGTTTGCAACTGAAAAGCAACTTTGTGTTCCCAACAAGCTAGATGAAGTACGGCTTTCAGACACACTTCTCTCTCAGATCTGAGCATGTGGAGAGACGTTCTTTCATCTAGCACAAAGGGAACGGGTTCCAGTAGAAATTTTTCTCTGGTTTCTCAGACTGTTTCCTAGTGCCGTTTTGAAGTTCCTTCAGTTTTCACTTTAAACCGAGTTGGAGCTAGTACCTCCCCATATATATGTACGGAGTGGAGTTTGCAACTGAAAAGAAACTTTGTGTTCCCAACAAGCTAGGTGAAGGACGGCTTTCACACACACTTATCTCTCAAAACTGAGCATGTGGAGAGACGTTCGTTCATCTAGCACAAAGGGAACGGGTTGCAGGAGAAACTTTTACTCTGGTTTCTCAGTCTGTTTCCTAGTGCCGGTTTGAAGTTCCTGCAGTTTTCATAGTAAAACCGAGTTGGAGTTAGTACATCTCCTTATATACGTATGGAGTGGAGTTTGCAACTCAAAAGAATCTTTGAGTTCAAAACAAGATAGGTGAATGACGGCTTTCACACACAGTTATCTCTCAGAACTTAGCATGTGGAGAGACGTTCGTTCATCTAGCACAAAGGGAACGGGTTGCAGGAGAAACATATACTCTGGTTTCTCAGCCTGTTTCCTAGTGCCGGTTTGAAGTTCCTGCAGTTTTCACTGTAAAACCGATTTGGAGCTAGTACCTCCCCATATATATGTATGGAGTGGAGTTTGCAACTGAAAAGAAACTTTGTGTTCCCAACAAGCTAGGTGAAGTACGGCTTTCACACACACTTATCTCTCAGAACTTAGCATGTGATGAGACGTTCGTTCATCTAGCACAAAGGGAACGGGTTGCAGGAAACACTTTTACTCTGGTTTCTCAGTCTGTTTCCTAGTGCCTTTTTGAAGTTCCTTCAGTTTTCACTGTAAAACCGAGTTGGAGCTATTACCACCCATATGTAGGTATGGAGTGGAGTTTGCAACTGAAAAGAAACTTTGTGTTCCCAGCAAGCTAGTTGAAGGACGGCTTTCACACACACTTATCTCTCAGAACTTAGCATGTGGAGAGACGTTCATTCATCTAGCACAAAGGGAACGGGTTGCAGGAGAAACTTTTACTCTGGTTTCTCAGCCTGTTTCCTAGAGCCGGTTTGATGTTCCTGCAGTTTTCACTGTAAAACCGAGTTGGACCTAGTACCTCTCCTTATATATGTATGGAGTGGAGTTTGCAACTGAAAAGAATCTTTGTGTTCCCAACAAGCTACATGAAGGACGGCTTTCACACACACTTACCTCTCAGAACTGAGCATGTGGAGAGACGTTCGTTCATCTAGCACAAAGGGAACGGTTTGCAGGAGTAACTATTACTCTGGTTTCTCAGCCTGTTTCCTAGATCCGGTTTGAAGTTCCTGCAGTTTTCACTGTAAAATTGAGTTGGAGCTAGTACCTCTCCTTATATATGTATGGAGTGGAGTTTGCAACTGAAAAGTATCTTTGTGTTCCCAACAAGCTAGGTGAAGGACGGCTTTCACACACACTTACCTCTCAGAACTGAGCATGTGGAGAGACTTTCGTTCATCCAGCACAAAGGGAACGGGTTGCAGGAGAAACATTTACTCTGGTTTCTCAGCCTGTTTCTTATTGCCGGGTTGAAGTTCCTGCAGTTTTCACTGTAAAACCGAATTGGAGCTAGTACCTCCCCATATATATGTATGGAGTGGAGTTTGCAACTGAAAAGAAACTTTGTGTTCCCAACAAGCTAGGTGAAGTACGGCTTTCACACACACTTATCTCTCAGAACTTAGCATGTGAGGAGACGTTCGTTCATCTAGCACAAAGGGAACGGGTTGCAGGAAACACTTTTACTCTGGTTTCTCAGTCTGTTTCCTAGTGCCTTTTTGAAGTTCCTTCAGTTTTCACTGTAAAACCCAGTTGGAGCTATTACCTCCCATATGTAGGTATGGAGTGGAGTTTGCAACTGAAAAGAAACTTTGTGTTCCCAGCAAGGTAGTTGAAGGACGGCTTTCACACACACTTATCTCTCAGAACTTAGCATGTGGAGAGACGTTCGTTCATCTAGCACAAAGGGAACGGGTTGCAGGAGAAACTTTTACTCTGGTTTCTCAGCCTGTTTCCTAGAGCCGGTTTGATGTTCCAGCAGTTTTCACTGTAAAACCGAGTTGGAGCTAGTACCTCTCTTTATATATGTATGGAGTGGAGTTTGCAACTGAAAAGAATCTTTGTGTTCCCAACAAGCTACATGAAGCACGGCTTTCACACACACTTACCTCTCAGAACTGAGCATGTGGAGAGACGTTCGTTCATCTAGCACAAAGGGAACGGTTTGCAGGAGTAACTATTACTCTGGTTTCTCAGCCTGTTTCCTAGATCCGGTTTGAAGTTCCTGCAGTTTTCACTGTAAAACTGAGTTGGAGCTAGTACCTCTCCTTATATATGTATGGAGTGGAGTTTGCAACTGAAAAGTATCTTTGTGTTCCCAACAAGCTAGGTGAAGGACGGCTTTCACACACACTTACCTCTAAGAACTGAGCATGTGGAGAGACGTTCGTTCATCTAGCACAAAGGGAACGGGTTGCATTAGAAACTTTTACTCTGGTTTCTCAGTCTGTTTCCTAGTGCCGGTTTGAAGTTCCTGCATTTTTCATAGTAAAACCGAGTTGGAGCTAGTACCTCTCCTTATATATGTATGGAGTGGAGTTTGCAACTGAAAAGAATCTTTGTGTTGAAAACAAGATAGGTGAATGACGGCTTTCACACACACTTATCTCTCAGAAATGAGCATGTGGAGAGACGTTCGTTCATCTAGCACAAAGGGAACGGTTTGCAGGAGTAACTATTACTCTGGTTTCTCAGCCTGTTTCCTACATCCGGTTTGAAGTTCCTGCAGTTTTCACTGTAAAACCGAGTTGGAGCTAGTACCTCTCCTTATATATGTATGGAGTGGAGTTTGCAACTGAAAATAAACTTTGTTTTCCCAACAAGATATGTGAAGGACGGCTTTCACACACACTAATTTCTCAGAACTGAGCATGTGGAGAGACGTTCGTTCATCCAGCACAAAGGGAACGGGTTGCAGTAGAAACTTTTACTCTGGTTTCTCAGTCTGTTTCCTAGTGCCGGTTTGAAGTTCCTGCAGTTTTCACTGTAAAACCGATTTGGAGCTAGTACCTCCCCATATATATGTATGGAGTGGAGTTTGCAACTGAAAAGCAACTTTGTGTTCCCAACAAGCTAGATGAAGTACGGCTTTCAGACACACTTCTCTCTCAGATCTGAGCATGTGGAGAGACGTTCTTTCATCTAGCACAAAGGGAACGGGTTCCAGTAGAAATTTTTCTCTGGTTTCTCAGACTGTTTCCTAGTGCCGTTTTGAAGTTCCTTCAGTTTTCACTTTAAACCGAGTTGGAGCTAGTACCTCCCCATATATATGTACGGAGTGGAGTTTGCAACTGAAAAGAAATTTTGTGTTCCCAACAAGCTAGGTGAAGGACGGCTTTCACACACACTTATCTCTCAAAACTGAGCATGTGGAGAGACGTTCGTTCATCTAGCACAAAGGGAACGGGTTGCAGGAGAAACTTTTACTCTGGTTTCTCAGTCTGTTTCCTAGTGCCGGTTTGAAGTTCCTGCAGTTTTCATAGTAAAACCGAGTTGGAGTTAGTACATCTCCTTATATACGTATGGAGTGGAGTTTGCAACTCAAAAGAATCTTTGAGTTCAAAACAAGATAGGTGAATGACGGCTTTCACACACACTTATCTCTCAGAACTTAGCATGTGGAGAGACGTTCGTTCATCTAGCACAAAGGGAACGGGTTGCAGGAGAAACATTTACTCTGGTTTCTCAGCCTGTTTCCTAGTGCCGGTTTGAAGTTCCTGCAGTTTTCACTGTAAAACCGATTTGGAGCTAGTACCTCCCCATATATATGTATGGAGTGGAGTTTGCAACTGAAAAGAAACTTTGTGTTCCCAACAAGCTAGGTGAAGTACGGCTTTCACACACACTTATCTCTCAGAACTTAGCATGTGATGAGACGTTCGTTCATCTAGCACAAAGGGAACGGGTTGCAGGAAACACTTTTACTCTGGTTTCTCAGTCTGATTCCTAGTGCCTTTTTGAAGTTCCTTCAGTTTTCACTGTAAAACCGAGTTGGAGCTATTACCTCCCATATGTAGGTATGGTGTGGAGTTTGCAACTGAAAAGAAACTTTGTGTTCCCAGCAAGCTAGTTGAAGGACGGCTTTCACACACACTTACCTCTCAGAGCTGAGCATGTGGAGAGACGTTCGTTCATCTAGCACAAAGGGAACGGTTTGCAGGAGTAACTATTACTCTGGTTTCTCAGCCTGTTTCCTAGAGCCGGTTTGATGTTCCTGCAGTTTTCACTGTAAAACCGAGTTGGACCTAGTACCTCTCCTTATATATGTATGGAGTGGAGTTTGCAACTGAAAAGAATCTTTGTGTTCCCAACAAGCTACATGAAGGACGGCTTTCACACACACTTACCTCTCAGAACTGAGCATGTGGAGAGACGTTCGTTCATCTAGCACAAAGGGAACGGTTTGCAGGAGTAACTATTACTCTGGTTTCTCAGCCTGTTTCCTAGATCCGGTTTGAAGTTCCTGCAGTTTTCACTGTAAAATTGAGTTGGAGCTAGTACCTCTCCTTATATATGTATGGAGTGGAGTTTGCAACTGAAAAGTATCTTTGTGTTCCCAACAAGCTAGGTGAAGGACGGCTTTCACACACACTTACCTCTCAGAACTGAGCATGTGGAGAGACTTTCGTTCATCTAGCACAAAGGGAACGGGTTGAATTAGAAACTTTTACTCTGGTTTCTCAGTCTGTTTCCTAGTGCCGGTTTGAAGTTCCTGCATTTTTCATAATAAAACCGAGTTGGAGCTAGTACCTCTCCTTATATATGTATGGAGTGGAGTTTGCAACTGAAAAGAATCTTTGTGTTCAAAACAAGATAGGTGAATGACGGCTTTCACACAAACTTATCTCTCAGAACTGAGCATGTGGAGAGACGTTCGTTCATCCAGCACAAAGGGAACGGGTTGCAGGAGAAACATTTACTCTGGTTTCTCAGCCTGTTTCTTATTGCCGGTTTGAAGTTCCTGCAGTTTTCACTGTAAAACCGAATTGGAGCTAGTACCTCCCCATATATATGTATGGAGTGGAGTTTGCAACTGAAAAGAAACTTTGTGTTCCCAACAAGCTAGGTGAAGTACGGCTTTCACACACACTTATCTCTCAGAACTTAGCATGTGAGGAGACGTTCGTTCATCTAGCACAAAGGGAACGGGTTGCAGGAAACACTTTTACTCTGGTTTCTCAGTCTGTTTCCTAGTGCCTTTTTGAAGTTCCTTCAGTTTTCACTGTAAAACCGAGTTGGAGCTATTACCTCCCATATGTAGGTATGGAGTGGAGTTTGCAACTGAAAAGAAACTTTGTGTTCCCAGCAAGCTAGTTGAAGGACGGCTTTCACACACACTTATCTCTCAGAACTTAGCATGTGGAGAGACGTTCGTTCATCTAGCACAAAGGGAACGGGTTGCAGGAGAAACTTTTACTCTGGTTTCTCAGCCTGTTTCCTAGAGCCGGTTTGATGTTCCTGCAGTTTTCACTGTAAAACCGAGTTGGAGCTAGTACCTCTCCTTATATATGTATGGAGTGGAGTTTGCAACTGAAAAGAATCTTTGTGTTCCCAACAAGCTACATGAAGCACGGCTTTCACACACACTTACCTCTCAGAACTGAGCATGTGGAGAGACGTTCGTTCATCTAGCACAAAGGGAACGGTTTGCAGGAGTAACTATTACTCTGGTTTCTCAGCCTGTTTCCTAGATCCGGTTTGAAGTTCCTGCAGTTTTCACTGTAAAACTGATTTGGAGCTAGTACCTCTCCTTATACATGTATGGAGTGGAGTTTGCAACTGAAAAGTATCTTTGTGTTCCCAACAAGCTAGGTGAAGGACGGCTTTCACACACACTTACCTCTAAGAACTGAGCATGTGGAGAGACGTTCGTTCATCTAGCACAAAGGGAACGGGTTGCATTAGAAACTTTTACTCTGGTTTCTCAGTCTGTTTCCTAGTGCCGGTTTGAAGTTCCTGCATTTTTCATAGTAAAACCGAGTTGGAGCTAGTACCTCTCCTTATATATGTATGGAGTGGAGTTTGCAACTGAAAAGAATCTTTGTGTTCAAAACAAGATAGGTGAATGACGGCTTTCACACACACTTATCTCTCAGAAATGAGCATGTGGAGAGACGTTCGTTCATCTAGCACAAAGGGAACGGTTTGCAGGAGTAACTATTACTCTGGTTTCTCAGCCTGTTTCCTACATCCGGTTTGAAGTTCCTGCAGTTTTCACTGTAAAACCGAGTTGGAGCTAGTACCTCTCCTTATATATGTATGGAATGGAGTTTGCAACTGAAAATAAACTTTGTTTTCCCAACAAGATAGGTGAAGGACGGCTTTCACACGCACTAATTTCTCAGAACTGAGCATGTGGAGAGACGTTCGTTCATCCAGCACAAAGGGAACGGGTTGCAGTAGAAACTTTTACTCTGGTTTCTCAGTCTGTTTCCTAGTGCCGGTTTGAAGTTCCTGCAGTTTTCACTGTAAAACCGATTTGGAGCTAGTACCTCCCCATATATATGTATGGAGTGGAGTTTGCAACTGAAAAGCAACTTTGTGTTCCCAACAAGCTAGATGAAGTACGGCTTTCAGACACACTTCTCTCTCAGATCTGAGCATGTGGAGAGACGTTCTTTCATCTAGCACAAAGGGAACGGGTTCCAGTAGAAATTTTTCTCTGGTTTCTCAGACTGTTTCCTAGTGCCGTTTTGAAGTTCCTTCAGTTTTCACTTTAAACCGAGTTGGAGCTAGTACCTCCCCATATATATGTACGGAGTGGAGTTTGCAACTGAAAAGAAACTTTGTGGTCCCAACAAGCTAGGTGAAGGACGGCTTTCACACACACTTATCTCTCAAAACTGAGCATGTGGAGAGACGTTCGTTCATCTAGCACAAAGGGAACGGGTTGCAGGAGAAACTTTTACTCTGGTTTCTCAGTCTGTTTCCTAGTGCCGGTTTGAAGTTCCTGCAGTTTTCATAGTAAAACCGAGTTGGAGTTAGTACATCTCCTTATATACGTATGGAGTGGAGTTTGCAACTCAAAAGAATCTTTGAGTTCAAAACAAGATAGGTGAATGACGGCTTTCACACACACTTATCTCTCAGAACTTAGCATGTGGAGAGACGTTCGTTCATCTAGCACAAAGGGAACGGGTTGCAGGAGAAACATTTACTCTGGTTTCTCAGCCTGTTTCCTAGTGCCGGTTTGAAGTTCCTGCAGTTTTCACTGTAAAACCGATTTGGAGCTAGTACCTCACCATATATATGTATGGAGTGGAGTTTGCAACTGAAAAGAAACTTTGTGTTCCCAACAAGCTAGGTGAAGTACGGCTTTCACACACACTTATCTCTCAGAACTTAGCATGTGATGAGACGTTCGTTTATCTAGCACAAAGGGAACGGGTTGCAGGAAACACTTTTACTCTGGTTTCTCAGTCTGTTTCCTAGTGCCTTTTTGAAGTTCCTTCAGTTTTCACTGTAAAACCGAGTTGGAGCTATTACCTCCCATATGTAGGTATGGAGTGGAGTTTGCAACTGAAAAGAAACTTTGTGTTCCCAGCAAGCTAGTTGAAGCACGGCTTTCACACACACTTACCTCTCAGAGCTGAGCATGTGGAGAGACGTTCGTTCATCTAGCACAAAGGGAACGGTTTGCAGGAGTAACTATTACTCTGGTTTCTCAGCCTGTTTCCTAGATCCGGTTTGAAGTTCCTGCAGTTTTCACTGTAAAATTGAGTTGGAGCTAGTACCTCTCCTTATATATGTATGGAGTGGAGTTTGCAACTGAAAAGTATCTTTGTGTTCCCAACAAGCTAGGTGAAGGACGGCTTTCACACACACTTACCTCTCAGAACTGAGCATGTGGAGAGACTTTCGTTCATCTAGCACAAAGGGAACGGGTTGCATTAGAAACTTTTACTCTGGTTTCTCAGTCTGTTTCCTAGTGCCGGTTTGAAGTTCCTGCATTTTTCATAGTAAAACCGAGTTGGAGCTAGTACCTCTCCTTATATATGTATGGAGTGGAGTTTGCAACTGAAAAGAATCTTTGTGTTCAAAACAAGATAGGTGAATGACGGCTTTCACACAAACTTATCTCTCAGAACTGAGCATGTGGAGAGACGTTCGTTCATCTAGCACAAAGGGAACGGGTTGCAGGAGAAACATTTACTCTGGTTTCTCAGCCTGTTTCCTAGTGCCGGTTTGAAGTTCCTGCAGTTTTCACTGTAAAACCGAGTTGGAGCTAGTAGCTCCCCATATATATGTACGGAGTGGAGTTTGCAACTGAAAAGAAACTTTGTGTTCCCAACTAGCTAGGTGAAGGACGGCTTTCACACACACTTATCTCTCAGAAATGAGCATGTGGAGAGACGTTCGTTCATCTAGCACAAAGGGAACGGTTTGCAGGAGTAACTATTACTCTGTTTTCTCAGCCTGTTTCCTAGATCCGGTTTGAAGTTCCTGCAGTTTTCACTGTAAAACCGAGTTGGAGCTAGTACCTCTCCTTATATATGTATGGAGTGGAGTTTGCAACTGAAAAGTATCTTTGTGTTCCCAACAAGCTAGGTGAAGGACGGCTTTCACACACACTTACCTCTCAGAGCTGAGCATGTGGAGAGACTTTCGTTCATCTAGCACAAAGGGAACGGGTTGCAGTAGAAACATTTACTCTGGTTTCTCAGCCTGTTTCTTAGTGCCGGTTTGAAGTTCCTGCAGTTTTCACTGTAAAACCGATTTGGAGCTAGTACCTCTCCTTATATATGTATGGAGTGGAGTTTGCAACTGAAAATAAACTTTGTTTTCCCAACAAGATAGGTGAAGGACGGCTTTCACACACACTAATTTCTCAGAACTGAGCATGTGGAGAGACGTTCGTTCATCCAGCACAAAGGGAACGGGTTGCAGTAGAAACTTTTACTCTGGTTTCTCAGTCTGTTTCCTAGTGCCGGTTTGAAGTTCCTGCAGTTTTCACTGTAAAACCGATTTGGAGCTAGTACCTCCCCATATATATGTATGGAGTGGAGTTTGCAACTGAAAAGAAACTTTGTGTTCCCAACAAGCTAGGTGAAGTACGGCTTTCACACACACTTATCTCTCAGAACTTAGCATGTGATGAGACGTTCGTTCATCTAGCACAAAGGGAACGGGTTGCAGGAAACACTTTTACTCTGGTTTCTCAGTCTGTTTCCTAGTGCCTTTTTGAAGTTCCTTCAGTTTTCACTGTAAAACCGAGTTGGAGCTATTACCTCCCATATGTAGGTATGGAGTGGAGTTTGCAACTGAAAAGAAACTTTGTGTTCCCAGCAAGCTAGTTGAAGGACGGCTTTCACACACACTTACCTCTCAGAGCTGAGCATGTGGAGAGACGTTCGTTCATCTAGCACAAAGGGAACGGGTTGCAGGAGAAACTTTTACTCTGGTTTCTCAGCCTGTTTCCTAGAGCCGGTTTGATGTTCCTGCAGTTTTCACTGTAAAACCGAGTTGGACCTAGTACCTCTCCTTATATATGTATGGAGTGGAGTTTGCAACTGAAAAGAATCTTTGTGTTCCCAACAAGCTACATGAAGGACGGCTTTCACACACACTTACCTCTCAGAACTGAGCATGTGGAGAGACTTTCGTTCATCTAGCACAAAGGGAACGGGTTGAATTAGAAACTTTTACTCTGGTTTCTCAGTCTGTTTCCTAGTGCCGGTTTGAAGTTCCTGCATTTTTCATAATAAAACCGAGTTGGAGCTAGTACCTCTCCTTATATATGTATGGAGTGGAGTTTGCAACTGAAAAGAATCTTTGTGTTCAAAACAAGATAGGTGAATGACGGCTTTCACACAAACTTATCTCTCAGAACTGAGCATGTGGAGAGACGTTCGTTCATCCAGCACAAAGGGAACGGGTTGCAGGAGAAACATTTACTCTGGTTTCTCAGCCTGTTTCTTATTGCCGGTTTGAAGTTCCTGCAGTTTTCACTGTAAAACCGAATTGGAGCTAGTACCTCCCCATATATATGTATGGAGTGGAGTTTGCAACTGAAAAGAAACTTTGTGTTCCCAACAAGCTAGCTGAAGTACGGCTTTCACACACACTTATCTCTCAGAACTTAGCATGTGAGGAGACGTTCGTTCATCTAGCACAAAGGGAACGGGTTGCAGGAAACACTTTTACTCTGGTTTCTCAGTCTGTTTCCTAGTGCCTTTTTGAAGTTCCTTCAGTTTTCACTGTAAAACCCAGTTGGAGCTATTACCTCCCATATGTAGGTATGGAGTGGAGTTTGCAACTGAAAAGAAACTTTGTGTTCCCAGCAAGCTAGTTGAAGGACGGCTTTCACACACACTTATCTCTCAGAACTTAGCACGTGGAGAGACGTTCGTTCATCTAGCACAAAGGGAACGGGTTGCAGGAGAAACTTTTACTCTGGTTTCTCAGCCTGTTTCCTAGAGCCGGTTTGATGTTCCTGCAGTTTTCACTGTAAAACCGAGTTGGAGCTAGTACCTCTCCTTATATATGTATGGAGTGGAGTTTGCAACTGAAAAGAATCTTTGTATTCCCAGCAAGCTAGTTGAAGGACGGCTTTCACACACACTTACCTCTCAGAGCTGAGCATGTGGAGAGACGTTCGTTCATCTAGCACAAAGGGAACGGTTTGCAGGAGTAACTATTACTCTGGTTTCTCAGCCTGTTTCCTAGATCCGGTTTGAAGTTCCTGCAGTTTTCACTGTAAAATTGAGTTGGAGCTAGTACCTCTCCTTATATATGTATGGAGTGGAGTTTGCAACTGAAAAGTATCTTTGTGTTCCCAACAAGCTAGGTGAAGGACGGCTTTCACACACACTTACCTCTCAGAACTGAGCATGTGGAGAGACTTTCGTTCATCTAGCACAAAGGGAACGGGTTGCATTAGAAACTTTTACTCTGGTTTCTCAGTCTGTTTCCTAGTGCCGGTTTGAAGTTCCTGCATTTTTCATAGTAAAACCGAGTTGGAGCTAGTACCTCTCCTTATATATGTATGGAGTGGAGTTTGCAACTGAAAAGAATCTTTGTGTTCAAAACAAGATAGGTGAATGACGGCTTTCACACAAACTTATCTCTCAGAACTGAGCATGTGGAGAGACGTTCGTTCATCTAGCACAAAGGGAACGGGTTGCAGGAGAAATATTTACTCTGGTTTCTCAGCCTGTTTCCTAGTGCCGGTTTGAAGTTCCTGCAGTTTTCACTGTAAAACTGAGTTGGAGCTAGTAGCTCCCCATATATATGTACGGAGTGGAGTTTGCAACTGAAAAGAAACTTTGTGTTCCCAACAAGCTAGGTGAAGGACGGCTTTCACACACACTTATCTCTCAGAAATGAGCATGTGGAGAGACGTTCGTTCATCTAGCACAAAGGGAACGGTTTGCAGGAGTAACTATTACTCTGGTTTCTCAGCCTGTTTCCTAGATCCGGTTTGAAGTTCCTGCAGTTTTCACTGTAAAACCGAGTTGGAGCTAGTACCTCTCCTTATATATGTATGGAGTGGAGTTTGCAACTGAAAAGTATCTTTGTGTTCCCAACAAGCTAGGTGAAGGACGGCTTTCACACACACTTACCTCTCAGAGCTGAGCATGTGGAGAGACGTTCGTTCATCTAGCACAAAGGGAACGGGTTGCAGTAGAAACATTTACTCTGGTTTCTCAGCCTGTTTCTTAGTGCCGGTTTGAATTTCCTGCAGTTTTCACTGTAAAACCGATTTGGAGCTAGTACCTCTCCTTATATATGTATGGAGTGGAGTTTGCAACTGAAAATAAACTTTGTTTTCCCAACAAGATAGGTGAAGGACGGCTTTCACACACACTAATTTCTCAGAACTGAGCATGTGGAGAGACGTTCGTTCATCCACCACAAAGGGAACGGGTTGCAGTAGAAACTTTTACTCTGGTTTCTCAGTCTGTTTCCTAGTGCCGGTTTGAAGTTCCTGCAGTTTTCACTGTAAATCCGATTTGGAGCTAGTACCTCCCCATATATATGTATGGAGTGGGGTTTGCAACTGAAAAGCAACTTTGTGTTCCCAACAAGCTAGATGAAGTACGGCTTTCAGACACACTTCTCTCTCAGATCTGAGCATGTGGAGAGACGTTCTTTCATCTAGCACAAAGGGAACGGGTTCCAGTAGAAATTTTTCTCTGGTTTCTCAGACTGTTTCCTAGTGCCGTTTTGAAGTTCCTTCAGTTTTCACTTTAAACCGAGTTGGAGCTAGTACCTCCCCATATATATGTACGGAGTGGAGTTTGCAACTGAAAAGAAACTTTGTGTTCCAAACAAGCTAGGTGAAGGACGGCTTTCACACACACTTATCTCTCAAAACTGAGCATGTGGAGAGACGTTCGTTCATCTAGCACAAAGGGAACGGGTTGCAGGAGAAACTTTTACACTCGTTTCTCAGTCTGTTTCCTAGTGCCGGTTTGATGTTCCTGCAGTTTTCACTGTAAAACCGAATTGGAGCTAGTACCTCCCCATATATATGTAAGGAGTGGAGTTTGCAACTGAAAAGAAACTTTGTGTTCCCAACAAGCTAGGTGAAGGACGGCTTTCACACACACTTACCTCTCAGAACTGAGCATATGGAGAGACGTTCGTTCATCTAGCACAAAGGGAACGGGTTGCAGGAGAAACTTTTACTCTGGTTTCTCAGTCTGTTTCCTAGTGCCGGTTTGAAGTTCCTGCAGTTTTCATAGTAAAACCGAGTTGGAGTTAGTACATCTCCTTATATACGTATGGAGTGGAGTTTCCAACTCAAAAGAATCTTTGTGTTCAAAACAAGATAGGTGAATGACGGCTTTCACACACACTTATCTCTCAGAACTTAGCATGTGGAGAGACGTTCGTTCATCTAGCACAAAGGGAACGGGTTGCAGGAGAAACATTTACTCTGGTTTCTCAGCCTGTTTCCTAGTGCAGGTTTGAAGTTCCTGCAGTTTTCACTGTAAAACCGATTTGGAGCTAGTACCTCCCCATATATATGTATGGAGTGGAGTTTGCAACTGAAAAGAAACTTTGTGTTCCCAACAAGCTAGGTGAAGTACGGCTTTCACACACACTTATCTCTCAGAACTTAGCATGTGAGGAGACGTTCGTTCATCTAGCACAAAGGGAACGGGTTGCAGGAAACACTTTTACTCTGGTTTCTCAGTCTGTTTCCTAGTGCCTTTTTGAAGTTCCTTCAGTTTTCACTGTAAAACCGAGTTGGAGCTATTACCTCCCATATGTAGGTATGGAGTGGAGTTTGCAACTGAAAAGAAACTTTGTGTTCCCAGCAAGCTAGTTGAAGGACGGCTTTCACACACACTTATCTCTCAGAACTTAGCATGTGGAGAGACGTTCGTTCATCTAGCACAAAGGGAACGGGTTGCAGGAGAAACTTTTACTCTGGTTTCTCAGCCTGTTTCCTAGAGCCGGTTTGATGTTCCTGCAGTTTTCACTGTAAAACGGAGTTGGAGCTAGTACCTCACCATATATATGTATGGAGTGGAGTTTGCAACTGAAAAGAAACTTTGTGTTCCCAACAAGCTAGGTGAAGTACGGCTTTCACACACACTTATCTCTCAGAACTTAGCATGTGATGAGACGTTCGTTCATCTAGCACAAAGGGAACGGGTTGCAGGAAACACTTTTACTCTGGTTTCTCAGTCTGTTTCCTAGTGCCTTTTTGAAGTTCCTTCAGTTTTCACTGTAAAACCGAGTTGGAGCTATTACCTCCCATATGTAGGTATGGAGTGGAGTTTGCAACTGAAAAGAAACTTTGTGTTCCCAGCAAGCTAGTTGAAGGACGGCTTTCACACACACTTACCTCTCAGAGCTGAGCATGTGGAGAGACGTTCGTTCATCTAGCACAAAGGGAACGGTTTGCAGGAGTAACTATTACTCTGGTTTCTCAGCCTGTTTCCTAGATCCGGTTTGAAGTTCCTGCAGTTTTCACTGTAAAATTGAGTTGGAGCTAGTACCTCTCCTTATATATGTATGGAGTGGAGTTTGCAACTGAAAAGTATCTTTGTGTTCCCAACAAGCTAGGTGAAGGACGGCTTTCACACACACTTACCTCTCAGAACTGAGCATGTGGAGAGACTTTCGTTCATCTAGCACAAAGGGAACGGGTTGCATTAGAAACTTTTACTCTGGTTTCTCAGTCTGTTTCCTAGTGCCGGTTTGAAGTTCCTGCATTTTTCATAGTAAAACCGAGTTGGAGCTAGTACCTCTCCTTATATATGTATGGAGTGGAGTTTGCAACTGAAAAGAATCTTTGTGTTCAAAACAAGATAGGTGAATGACGGCTTTCACACAAACTTTTCTCTCAGAACTGAGCATGTGGAGAGACGTTCGTTCATCTAGCACAAAGGGAACGGGTTGCAGGAGAAACATTTACTCTGGTTTCTCAGCCTGTTTCCTAGTGCCGGTTTGAAGTTCCTGCAGTTTTCACTGTAAAACCGAGTTGGAGCTAGTAGCTCCCCATATATATGTACGGAGTGGAGTTTGCAACTGAAAAGAAACTTTGTGTTCCCAACAAGCTAGGTGAAGGACGGCTTTCACACACACTTATCTCTCAGAACTTAGCATGTGATGAGACGTTCGTTCATCTAGCACAAAGGGAACGGGTTGCAGGAAACACTTTTACTCTGGTTTCTCAGTCTGTTTCCTAGTGCCTTTTTGAAGTTCCTTCAGTTTTCACTGTAAAACCGAGTTGGAGCTATTACCTCCCATATGTAGGTATGGAGTGGAGTTTGCAACTGAAAAGAAACTTTGTGTTCCCAGCAAGCTAGTTGAAGGACGGCTTTCACACACACTTACCTCTCAGAGCTGAGCATGTGGAGAGACGTTCGTTCATCTAGCACAAAGGGAACGGTTTGCAGGAGTAACTATTACTCTGGTTTCTCAGCCTGTTTCCTAGATCCGGTTTGAAGTTCCTGCAGTTTTCACTGTAAAATTGAGTTGGAGCTAGTACCTCTCCTTATATATGTATGGAGTGGAGTTTGCAACTGAAAAGTATCTTTGTGTTCCCAACAAGCTAGGTGAAGGACGGCTTTCACACACACTTACCTCTCAGAACTGAGCATGTGGAGGGACTTTCGTTCATCTAGCACAAAGGGAACGGGTTGCATTAGAAACTTTTACTCTGGTTTCTCAGTCTGTTTCCTAGTGCCGGTTTGAAGTTCCTGCAGTTTTCATAGTAAAACCGAGTTGGAGCTAGTACCTCTCCTTATATATGTATGGAGTGGAGTTTGCAACTGAAAAGAATCTTTGTGTTCAAAACAAGATAGGTGAATGACGGCTTTCACACAAACTTTTCTCTCAGAACTGAGCATGTGGAGAGACGTTCGTTCATCTAGCACAAAGGGAACGGGTTGCAGGAGAAACATTTACTCTGGTTTCTCAGCCTGTTTCCTAGTGCCGGTTTGAAGTTCCTGCAGTTTTCACTGTAAAACCGAGTTGGAGCTAGTAGCTCCCCATATATATGTACGGAGTGGAGTTTGCAACTGAAAAGAAACTTTGTGTTCCCAACAAGCTAGGTGAAGGACGGCTTTCACACACACTTATCTCTCAGAAATGAGCATGTGGAGAGACGTTCGTTCATCTAGCACAAAGGGAACGGTTTGCAGGAGTAACTATTACTCTGGTTTCTCAGCCTGTTTCCTAGATCCGGTTTGAAGTTCCTGCAGTTTTCACTGTAAAACCGAGTTGGAGCTAGTACCTCTCCTTATATATGTATGGAGTGGAGTTTGCAACTGAAAAGTATCTTTGTGTTCCCAACAAGCTAGGTGAAGGACGGCTTTCACACACACTTACCTCTCAGAGCTGAGCATGTGGAGAGACTTTCGTTCATCTAGCACAAAGGGAACGGGTTGCAGTAGAAACATTTACTCTGGTTTCTCAGCCTGTTTCTTAGTGCCGGTTTGAAGTTCCTGCAGTTTTCACTGTAAAACCGATTTGGAGCTAGTACCTCTCCTTATATATGTATGGAGTGGAGTTTGCAACTGAAAATAAACTTTGTTTTCCCAACAAGATAGGTGAAGGACGGCTTTCACACACACTAATTTCTCAGAACTGAGCATGTGGAGAGACGTTCGTTCATCCAGCACAAAGGGAACGGGTTGCAGTAGAAACTTTTACTCTGGTTTCTCAGTCTGTTTCCTAGTGCCGGTTTGAAGTTCCTGCAGTTTTCACTGTAAAACCGATTTGGAGCTAGTACCTCCCCATATATATGTATGGAGTGGAGTTTGCAACTGAAAAGAAACTTTGTGTTCCCAACAAGCTAGGTGAAGTACGGCTTTCACACACACTTATCTCTCAGAACTTAGCATGTGATGAGACGTTCATTCATCTAGCACAAAGGGAACGGGTTGCAGGAAACACTTTTACTCTGGTTTCTCAGTCTGTTTCCTAGTGCCTTTTTGAAGTTCCTTCAGTTTTCACTGTAAAACCGAGTTGGAGCTATTACCTCCCATATGTAGGAATGGAGTGGAGTTTGCAACTGAAAAGAAACTTTGTGTTCCCAGCAAGCTAGTTGAAGGACGGCTTTCACACACACTTACCTCTCAGAGCTGAGCATGTGGAGAGACGTTCGTTCATCTAGCACAAAGGGAACGGTTTGCAGGAGAAACTTTTACTCTGGTTTCTCAGCCTGTTTCCTAGAGCCGGTTTGATGTTCCTGCAGTTTTCACTGTAAAACCGAGTTGGAGCTAGTACCTCTCCTTATATATGTATGGAGTGGAGTTTGCAACTGAAAAGAATCTTTGTGTTCCCAACAAGCTACATGAAGGACGGCTTTCACACACACTTACCTCTCAGAACTGAGCATGTGGAGAGACGTTCGTTCATCTAGCACAAAGGGAACGGTTTGCAGGAGTAACTATTACTCTGGTTTCTCAGCCTGTTTCCTAGATCCGGTTTGAAGTTCCTGCAGTTTTCACTGTAAAATTGAGTTGGAGCTAGTACCTCTCCTTATATATGTATGGAGTGGAGTTTGCAACTGAAAAGTATCTTTGTGTTCCCAACAAGCTAGGTGAAGGACGGCTTTCACACACACTTACCTCTCAGAACTGAGCATGTGGAGAGACTTTCGTTCATCTAGCACAAAGGGAACGGGTTGAATTAGAAACTTTTACTCTGGTTTCTCAGTCTGTTTCCTAGTGCCGGTTTGAAGTTCCTGCATTTTTCATAATAAAACCGAGTTGGAGCTAGTACCTCTCCTTATATATGTATGGAGTGGAGTTTGCAACTGAAAAGAATCTTTGTGTTCAAAACAAGATAGGTGAATGACGGCTTTCACACAAACTTATCTCTCAGAACTGAGCATGTGGAGAGACGTTCGTTCATCCAGCACAAAGGGAACGGGTTGCAGGAGAAACATTTACTCTGGTTTCTCAGCCTGTTTCTTATTGCCGGTTTGAAGTTCCTGCAGTTTTCACTGTAAAACCGAATTGGAGCTAGTACCTCCCCATATATATGTATGGAGTGGAGTTTGCAACTGAAAAGAAACTTTGTGTTCCCAACAAGCTAGGTGAAGTACGGCTTTCACACACACTTATCTCTCAGAACTTAGCATGTGAGGAGACGTTCGTTCATCTAGCACAAAGGGAACGGGTTGCAGGAAACACTTTTACTCTGGTTTCTCAGTCTGTTTCCTAGTGCCTTTTTGAAGTTCCTTCAGTTTTCACTGTAAAACCGAGTTGGAGCTATTACCTCCCATATGTAGGTATGGAGTGGAGTTTGCAACTGAAAAGAAACTTTGTGTTCCCAGCAAGCTAGTTGAAGGACGGCTTTCACACACACTTATCTCTCAGAACTTAGCATGTGGAGAGACGTTCGTTCATCTAGCACAAAGGGAACGGGTTGCAGGAGAAACTTTTACTCTGGTTTCTCAGCCTGTTTCCTAGAGCCGGTTTGATGTTCCTGCAGTTTTCACTGTAAAACCGAGTTGGAGCTAGTACCTCTCCTTATATATGTATGGAGTGGAGTTTGCAACTGAAAAGAATCTTTGTGTTCCCAACAAGCTACATGAAGCACGGCTTTCACACACACTTACCTCTCAGAACTGAGCATGTGGAGAGACGTTCGTTCATCTAGCACAAAGGGAACGGTTTGCAGGAGTAACTATTACTCTGGTTTCTCAGCCTGTTTCCTAGATCCGGTTTGAAGTTCCTGCAGTTTTCACTGTAAAACTGAGTTGGAGCTAGTACCTCTCCTTATATATGTATGGAGTGGAGTTTGCAACTGAAAAGTATCTTTGTGTTCCCAACAAGCTAGGTGAAGGACGGCTTTCACACACACTTACCTCTAAGAACTGAGCATGTGGAGAGACGTTCGTTCATCTAGCACAAAGGGAACGGGTTGCATTAGAAACTTTTACTCTGGTTTCTCAGTCTGTTTCCTAGTGCCGGTTTGAAGTTCCTGCATTTTTCATAGTAAAACCGAGTTGGAGCTAGTACCTCTCCTTATATATGTATGGAGTGGAGTTTGCAACTGAAAAGAATCTTTGTGTTCAAAACAAGATAGGTGAATGACGGCTTTCACACACACTTATCTCTCAGAAATGAGCATGTGGAGAGACGTTCGTTCATCTAGCACAAAGGGAACGGTTTGCAGGAGTAACTATTACTCTGGTTTCTCAGCCTGTTTCCTACATCCGGTTTGAAGTTCCTGCAGTTTTCACTGTAAAACCGAGTTGGAGCTAGTACCTCTCCTTATATATGTATGGAGTGGAGTTTGCAACTGAAAATAAACTTTGTTTTCCCAACAAGATAGGTGAAGGACGGCTTTCACACACACTAATTTCTCAGAACTGAGCATGTGGAGAGACGTTCGTTCATCCAGCACAAAGGGAACGGGTTGCAGTAGAAACTTTTACTCTGGTTTCTCAGTCTGTTTCCTAGTGCCGGTTTGAAGTTCCTGCAGTTTTCACTGTAAAACCGATTTGGAGCTAGTACCTCCCCATATATATGTATGGAGTGGAGTTTGCAACTGAAAAGCAACTTTGTGTTCCCAACAAGCTAGATGAAGTACGGCTTTCAGACACACTTCTCACTCAGATCTGAGCATGTGGAGAGACGTTCTTTCATCTAGCACAAAGGGAACGGGTTCCAGTAGAAATTTTTCTCTGGTTTCTCAGACTGTTTCCTAGTGCCGTTTTGAAGTTCCTTCAGTTTTCACTTTAAACCGAGTTGGAGCTAGTACCTCCCCATATATATGTACGGAGTGGAGTTTGCAACTGAAAAGAAACTTTGTGTTCCCAACAAGCTAGGTGAAGGACGGCTTTCACACACACTTATCTCTCAAAACTGAGCATGTGGAGAGACGTTCGTTCATCTAGCACAAAGGGAACGGGTTGCAGGAGAAACTTTTACTCTGGTTTCTCAGTCTGTTTCCTAGTGCCGGTTTGAAGTTCCTGCAGTTTTCATAGTAAAACCGAGTTGGAGTTAGTACATCTCCTTATATACGTATGGAGTGGAGTTTGCAACTCAAAAGAATCTTTGAGTTCAAAACAAGATAGGTGAATGACGGCTTTCACACACACTTATCTCTCAGAACTTAGCATGTGGAGAGACGTTCGTTCATCTAGCACAAAGGGAACGGGTTGCAGGAGAAACATTTACTCTGGTTTCTCAGCCTGTTTCCTAGTGCCGGTTTGAAGTTCCTGCAGTTTTCACTGTAAAACCGATTTGGAGCTAGTACCTCCCCATATATATGTATGGAGTGGAGTTTGCAACTGAAAAGAAACTTTGTGTTCCCAACAAGCTAGGTGAAGGACGGCTTTCACACACACTTATCTCTCAGAACTTAGCATGTGATGAGACGTTCGTTCATCTAGCACAAAGGGAACGGGTTGCAGGAAACACTTTTACTCTGGTTTCTCAGTCTGTTTCCTAGTGCCTTTTTGAAGTTCCTTCAGTTTTCACTGTAAAACCGAGTTGGAGCTATTACCTCCCATATGTAGGTATGGAGTGGAGTTTGCAACTGAAAAGAAACTTTGTGTTCCCAGCAAGCTAGTTGAAGGACGGCTTTCACACACACTTACCTCTCAGAGCTGAGCATGTGGAGAGACGTTCGTTCATCTAGCACAAAGGGAACGGTTTGCAGGAGTAACTATTACTCTGGTTTCTCAGCCTGTTTCCTAGATCCGGTTTGAAGTTCCTGCAGTTTTCACTGTAAAATTGAGTTGGAGCTAGTACCTCTCCTTATATATGTATGGAGTGGAGTTTGCAACTGAAAAGTATCTTTGTGTTCCCAACAAGCTAGGTGAAGGACGGCTTTCACACACACTTACCTCTCAGAACTGAGCATGTGGAGAGACTTTCGTTCATCTAGCACAAAGGGAACGGGTTGCAGGAAACACTTTTACTCTGGTTTCTCAGTCTGTTTCCTAGTGCCTTTTTGAAGTTCCTTCAGTTTTCACTGTAAAACCGAGTTGGAGCTATTACCTCCCATATGTAGGAATGGAGTGGAGTTTGCAACTGAAAAGAAACTTTGTGTTCCCAGCAAGCTAGTTGAAGGACGGCTTTCACACACACTTACCTCTCAGAGCTGAGCATGTGGAGAGACGTTCGTTCATCTAGCACAAAGGGAACGGTTTGCAGGAGAAACTTTTACTCTGGTTTCTCAGCCTGTTTCCTAGAGCCGGTTTGATGTTCCTGCAGTTTTCACTGTAAAACCGAGTTGGAGCTAGTACCTCTCCTTATATATGTATGGAGTGGAGTTTGCAACTGAAAAGAATCTTTGTGTTCCCAACAAGCTACATGAAGGACGGCTTTCACACACACTTACCTCTCAGAACTGAGCATGTGGAGAGACGTTCGTTCATCTAGCACAAAGGGAACGGTTTGCAGGAGTAACTATTACTCTGGTTTCTCAGCCTGTTTCCTAGATCCGGTTTGAAGTTCCTGCAGTTTTCACTGTAAAATTGAGTTGGAGCTAGTACCTCTCCTTATATATGTATGGAGTGGAGTTTGCAACTGAAAAGTATCTTTGTGTTCCCAACAAGCTAGGTGAAGGACGGCTTTCACACACACTTACCTCTCAGAACTGAGCATGTGGAGAGACTTTCGTTCATCTAGCACAAAGGGAACGGGTTGAATTAGAAACTTTTACTCTGGTTTCTCAGTCTGTTTCCTAGTGCCGGTTTGAAGTTCCTGCATTTTTCATAATAAAACCGAGTTGGAGCTAGTACCTCTCCTTATATATGTATGGAGTGGAGTTTGCAACTGAAAAGAATCTTTGTGTTCAAAACAAGATAGGTGAATGACGGCTTTCACACAAACTTATCTCTCAGAACTGAGCATGTGGAGAGACGTTCGTTCATCCAGCACAAAGGGAACGGGTTGCAGGAGAAACATTTACTCTGGTTTCTCAGCCTGTTTCTTATTGCCGGTTTGAAGTTCCTGCAGTTTTCACTGTAAAACCGAATTGGAGCTAGTACCTCCCCATATATATGTATGGAGTGGAGTTTGCAACTGAAAAGAAACTTTGTGTTCCCAACAAGCTAGGTGAAGTACGGCTTTCACACACACTTATCTCTCAGAACTTAGCATGTGAGGAGACGTTCGTTCATCTAGCACAAAGGGAACGGGTTGCAGGAAACACTTTTACTCTGGTTTCTCAGTCTGTTTCCTAGTGCCTTTTTGAAGTTCCTTCAGTTTTCACTGTAAAACCGAGTTGGAGCTATTACCTCCCATATGTAGGTATGGAGTGGAGTTTGCAACTGAAAAGAAACTTTGTGTTCCCAGCAAGCTAGTTGAAGGACGGCTTTCACACACACTTATCTCTCAGAACTGAGCATGTGGAGAGACGTTCGTTCATCTAGCACAAAGGGAACGGGTTGCAGGAGAAACTTTTACTCTGGTTTCTCAGCCTGTTTCCTAGAGCCGGTTTGATGTTCCTGCAGTTTTCACTGTAAAACCGAGTTGGAGCTAGTACCTCTCCTTATATATGTATGGAGTGGAGTTTGCAACTGAAAAGAATCTTTGTGTTCCCAACAAGCTACATGAAGCACGGCTTTCACACACACTTACCTCTCAGAACTGAGCATGTGGAGAGACGTTCGTTCATCTAGCACAAAGGGAACGGTTTGCAGGAGTAACTATTACTCTGGTTTCTCAGCCTGTTTCCTAGATCCGGTTTGAAGTTCCTGCAGTTTTCACTGTAAAACTGAGTTGGAGCTAGTACCTCTCCTTATATATGTATGGAGTGGAGTTTGCAACTGAAAAGTATCTTTGTGTTCCCAACAAGCTAGGTGAAGGACGGCTTTCACACACACTTACCTCTAAGAACTGAGCATGTGGAGAGACGTTCGTTCATCTAGCACAAAGGGAACGGGTTGCATTAGAAACTTTTACTCTGGTTTCTCAGTCTGTTTCCTAGTGCCGGTTTGAAGTTCCTGCATTTTTCATAGTAAAACCGAGTTGGAGCTAGTACCTCTCCTTATATATGTATGGAGTGGAGTTTGCAACTGAAAAGAATCTTTGTGTTCAAAACAAGATAGGTGAATGACGGCTTTCACACACACTTATCTCTCAGAAATGAGCATGTGGAGAGACGTTCGTTCATCTAGCACAAAGGGAACGGTTTGCAGGAGTAACTATTACTCTGGTTTCTCAGCCTGTTTCCTACATCCGGTTTGAAGTTCCTGCAGTTTTCACTGTAAAACCGAGTTGGAGCTAGTACCTCTCCTTATATATGTATGGAGTGGAGTTTGCAACTGAAAATAAACTTTGTTTTCCCAACAAGATAGGTGAAGGACGGCTTTCACACACACTAATTTCTCAGAACTGAGCATGTGGAGAGACGTTCGTTCATCCAGCACAAAGGGAACGGGTTGCAGTAGAAACTTTTACTCTGGTTTCTCAGTCTGTTTCCTAGTGCCGGTTTGAAGTTCCTGCAGTTTTCACTGTAAAACCGATTTGGAGCTAGTACCTCCCCATATATATGTATGGAGTGGAGTTTGCAACTGAAAAGCAACTTTGTGTTCCCAACAAGCTAGATGAAGTACGGCTTTCAGACACACTTCTCACTCAGATCTGAGCATGTGGAGAGACGTTCTTTCATCTAGCACAAAGGGAACGGGTTCCAGTAGAAATTTTTCTCTGGTTTCTCAGACTGTTTCCTAGTGCCGTTTTGAAGTTCCTTCAGTTTTCACTTTAAACCGAGTTGGAGCTAGTACCTCCCCATATATATGTACGGAGTGGAGTTTGCAACTGAAAAGAAACTTTGTGTTCCCAACAAGCTAGGTGAAGGACGGCTTTCACACACACTTATCTCTCAAAACTGAGCATGTGGAGAGACGTTCGTTCATCTAGCACAAAGGGAACGGGTTGCAGGAGAAACTTTTACTCTGGTTTCTCAGTCTGTTTCCTAGTGCCGGTTTGAAGTTCCTGCAGTTTTCATAGTAAAACCGAGTTGGAGTTAGTACATCTCCTTATATACGTATGGAGTGGAGTTTGCAACTCAAAAGAATCTTTGAGTTCAAAACAAGATAGGTGAATGACGGCTTTCACACACACTTATCTCTCAGAACTTAGCATGTGGAGAGACGTTCGTTCATCTAGCACAAAGGGAACGGGTTGCAGGAGAAACATTTACTCTGGTTTCTCAGCCTGTTTCCTAGTGCCGGTTTGAAGTTCCTGCAGTTTTCACTGTAAAACCGATTTGGAGCTAGTACCTCCCCATATATATGTATGGAGTGGAGTTTGCAACTGAAAAGAAACTTTGTGTTCCCAACAAGCTAGGTGAAGGACGGCTTTCACACACACTTATCTCTCAGAACTTAGCATGTGATGAGACGTTCGTTCATCTAGCACAAAGGGAACGGGTTGCAGGAAACACTTTTACTCTGGTTTCTCAGTCTGTTTCCTAGTGCCTTTTTGAAGTTCCTTCAGTTTTCACTGTAAAACCGAGTTGGAGCTATTACCTCCCATATGTAGGTATGGAGTGGAGTTTGCAACTGAAAAGAAACTTTGTGTTCCCAGCAAGCTAGTTGAAGGACGGCTTTCACACACACTTACCTCTCAGAGCTGAGCATGTGGAGAGACGTTCGTTCATCTAGCACAAAGGGAACGGTTTGCAGGAGTAACTATTACTCTGGTTTCTCAGCCTGTTTCCTAGATCCGGTTTGAAGTTCCTGCAGTTTTCACTGTAAAATTGAGTTGGAGCTAGTACCTCTCCTTATATATGTATGGAGTGGAGTTTGCAACTGAAAAGTATCTTTGTGTTCCCAACAAGCTAGGTGAAGGACGGCTTTCACACACACTTACCTCTCAGAACTGAGCATGTGGAGAGACTTTCGTTCATCTAGCACAAAGGGAACGGGTTGCATTAGAAACTTTTACTCTGGTTTCTCAGTCTGTTTCCTAGTGCCGGTTTGAAGTTCCTGCATTTTTCATAGTAAAACCGAGTTGGAGCTAGTACCTCTCCTTATATATGTATGGAGTGGAGTTTGCAACTGAAAAGAATCTTTGTGTTCAAAACAAGATAGGTGAATGACGGCTTTCACACAAACTTATCTCTCAGAACTGAGCATGTGGAGAGACGTTCGTTCATCTAGCACAAAGGGAACGGGTTGCAGGAGAAACATTTACTCTGGTTTCTCAGCCTGTTTCCTAGTGCCGGTTTGAAGTTCCTGCAGTTTTCACTGTAAAACCGAGTTGGAGCTAGTAGCTCCCCATATATATGTACGGAGTGGAGTTTGCAACTGAAAAGAAACTTTGTGTTCCCAACAAGCTAAGTGAAGGACGGCTTTCACACACACTTATCTCTCAGAAATGAGCATGTGGAGAGACGTTCGTTCATCTAGCACAAAGGGAACGGTTTGCAGGAGTAACTATTACTCTGGTTTCTCAGCCTGTTTCCTAGATCCGGTTTGAAGTTCCTGCAGTTTTCACTGTAAAACCGAGTTGGAGCTAGTACCTCTCCTTATATATGTATGGAGTGGAGTTTGCAACTGAAAAGTATCTTTGTGTTCCCAACAAGCTAGGTGAAGGACGGCTTTCACACACACTTACCTCTCAGAGCTGAGCATGTGGAGAGACGTTCGTTCATCTAGCACAAAGGGAACGGGTTGCAGTAGAAACATTTACTCTGGTTTCTCAGCCTGTTTCTTAGTGCCGGTTTGAAGTTCCTGCAGTTTTCACTGTAAAACCGATTTGGAGCTAGTACCTCTCCTTATATATGTATGGAGTGGAGTTTGCAACTGAAAATAAACTTTGTTTTCCCAACAAGATATGTGTAGGACGGCTTTCACACACACTAATTTCTCAGAACTGAGCATGTGGAGAGACGTTCGTTCATCCACCACAAAGGGAACGGGTTGCAGTAGAAACTTTTACTCTGGTTTCTCAGTCTGTTTCCTAGTGCCGGTTTGAAGTTCCTGCAGTTTTCACTGTAAAACCGATTTGGAGCTAGTACCTCCCCATATATATGTATGGAGTGGGGTTTGCAACTGAAAAGCAACTTTGTGTTCCCAACAAGCTAGATGAAGTACGGCTTTCAGACACACTTCTCTCTCAGATCTGAGCATGTGGAGAGACGTTCTTTCATCTAGCACAATGGGAACGGGTTCCAGTAGATATTTTTCTCTGGTTTCTCAGACTGTTTCCTAGTGCCGTTTTGAAGTTCCTTCAGTTTTCACTTTAAACCGAGTTGGAGCTAGTACCTCCCCATATATATGTACGGAGTGGAGTTTGCAACTGAAAAGAAACTTTGTGTTCCAAACAAGCTAGGTGAAGGACGGCTTTCACACACACTTATCTCTCAAAACTGAGCATGTGGAGAGACGTTCGTTCATCTAGCACAAAGGGAACGGGTTGCAGGAGAAACTTTTACACTCGTTTCTCAGTCTGTTTCCTAGTGCCGGTTTGATGTTCCTGCAGTTTTCACTGTAAAACCGAATTGGAGCTAGTACCTCCCCATATATATGTAAGGAGTGGAGTTTGCAACTGAAAAGAAACTTTGTGTTCCCAACAAGCTAGGTGAAGGACGGCTTTCACACACACTTACCTCTCAGAACTGAGCATATGGAGAGACGTTCGTTCATCTAGCACAAAGAGAACGGGTTGCAGGAGAAACTTTTACTCTGGTTTCTCAGTCTGTTTCCTAGTGCCGGTTTGAAGTTCCTGCAGTTTTCATAGTAAAACCGAGTTGGAGTTAGTACATCTCCTTATATACGTATGGAGTGGAGTTTCCAACTCAAAAGAATCTTTGTGTTCAAAACAAGATAGGTGAATGACGGCTTTCACACACACTTATCTCTCAGAACTTAGCATGTGGAGAGACGTTCGTTCATCTAGCACAAAGGGAACGGGTTGCAGGAGAAACATTTACTCTGGTTTCTCAGCCTGTTTCCTAGTGCAGGTTTGAAGTTCCTGCAGTTTTCACTGTAAAACCGATTTGGAGCTAGTACCTCCCCATATATATGTATGGAGTGGAGTTTGCAACTGAAAAGAAACTTTGTGTTCCCAACAAGCTAGGTGAAGTACGGCTTTCACACACACTTATCTCTCAGAACTTAGCATGTGAGGAGACGTTCGTTCATCTAGCACAAAGGGAACGGGTTGCAGGAAACACTTTTACTCTGGTTTCTCAGTCTGTTTCCTAGTGCCTTTTTGAAGTTCCTTCAGTTTTCACTGTAAAACCCAGTTGGAGCTATTACCTCCCATATGTAGGTATGGAGTGGAGTTTGCAACTGAAAAGAAACTTTGTGTTCCCAGCAAGCTAGTTGAAGGACGGCTTTCACACACACTTATCTCTCAGAACTTAGCATGTGGAGAGACGTTCGTTCATCTAGCACAAAGGGAACGGGTTGCAGGAGAAACTTTTACTCTGGTTTCTCAGCCTGTTTCCTAGAGCCGGTTTGATGTTCCTGCAGTTTTCACTGTAAAACCGAGTTGGAGCTAGTACCTCTCCTTATATATGTATGGAGTGGAGTTTGCAACTGAAAAGAATCTTTGTGTTCCCAACAAGCTACATGAAGGACGGCTTTCACACACACTTACCTCTCAGAACTGAGCATGTGGAGAGACGTTCGTTCATCTAGCACAAAGGGAACGGGTTGCAGGAGAAACATTTACTCTGGTTTCTCAGCCTGTTTCCTAGTGCCGGTTTGAAGTTCCTGCAGTTTTCACTGTAAAACCGTGTTGGAGCTAGTAGCTCCCCATATATATGTACGGAGTGGAGTTTGCAACTGAAAAGAATCTTTGTGTTCAAAACAAGATAGGTGAATGACGGCTTTCACACACACTTATCCTCAGAACTGAGCATGTGGAGAGACGTTCGTTCATCTAGCACAAAGGGAACGGGTTGCAGGAGAAACATTTACTCTGGTTTCTCAGCCTGTTTCTTAGTGCCGGTTTGAAGTTCCTGCAGTTTTCACTGTAAAACCGAGTTGGAGCTAGTACCTCTCCTTATATATGTATGGAGTGGAGTTTGCAACTGAAAATAAACTTTGTTTTCCCAACAAGATAGGTGAAGGACGGCTTTCACACACACTAATTTCTCAGAACTGAGCATGTGGAGAGACGTTCGTTCATCCACCACAAAGGGAACGGGTTGCAGTAGAAACTTTTACTCTGGTTTCTCAGTCTGTTTCCTAGTGCCGGTTTGAAGTTCCTGCAGTTTTCACTGTAAAACCGATTTGGAGCTAGTACCTCCCCATATATATGTATGGAGTGGAGTTTGCAACTGAAAAGCAACTTTGTGTTCCCAACAAGCTAGATGAAGTACGGCTTTCAGACACACTTCTCTCTCAGATCTGAGCATGTGGAGAGAAGTTCTTTCATCTAGCACAAAGGGAACGGGTTCCAGTAGAAATTTTTCTCTGGTTTCCCAGACTGTTTCCTAGTGCCGTTTTGAAGTTCCTTCAGTTTTCACTTTAAACCGAGTTGGAGCTAGTACCTCCCCATATATATGTACGGAGTGGAGTTTGCAACTGAAAAGAAACTTTGTGTTCCCAACAAGCTAGGTGAAGGACGGCTTTCACACACACTTATCTCTCAAAACTGAGCATGTGGAGAGACGTTCGTTCATCTAGCACAAAGGGAACGGGTTGCAGGAGAAACTTTTACACTGGTTTCTCAGTCTGTTTCCTAGTGCCGGTTTGATGTTCCTGCAGTTTTCACTGTAAAACCGAATTGGAGCTAGTACCTCCCCATATATATGTAAGGAGTGGAGTTTGCAACTGAAAAGAAACTTTGTGTTCCCAACAAGCTAGGTGAAGGACGGCTTTCACACACACTTACCTCTCAGAACTGAGCATGTGGAGAGACGTTCGTTCATCTAGCACAAAGGGAACGGGTTGCAGGAGAAACTTTTACTCTGGTTTCTCAGTCTGTTTCCTAGTGCCGGTTTGAAGTTCCTGCAGTTTTCATAGTAAAACCGAGTTGGAGCTAGTACCTCTCCTTATATATGTATGGAGTGGAGTTTGCAACTGAAAAGAATCTTTGTGTTCAAAACAAGATAGGTGAATGACGGCTTTCACACACACTTACCTCTCAGAACTGAGCATGTGGAGAGACGTTCGTTCATCTAGCACAAAGGGAACGGGTTGCAGGATAAACTTTTACTCTGGTTTCTCAGCCTGTTTCCTAGTGCCGGTTTGAAGTTCCTGCAGTTTTCACTGTAAAACCGAGTTGGAGCTAGTACCTCTCCTTATATATGTATGGAGTGGAGTTTGCAACTGAAAAGTATCTTTGTGTTCCCAACAAGCTAGGTGAAGGACGGCTTTCACACACACTTACCTCTCAGAGCTGAGCATGTGGAGAGACGTTCGTTCATCTAGCACAAAGGGAACGGGTTGCAGGAGAAACTTTTACTCTGGTTTCTCAGTCTGTTTCCTAGTGCCGGTTTGAAGTTCCTGCAGTTTTCATAGTAAAACCGAGTTGGAGCTAGTACCTCTCCTTATATATGTATGGAGTGGAGTTTGCAACTGAAAAGAATCTTTGTGTTCAAAACAAGATAGGTGAATTACGGCTTTCACACACACTTATCCTCAGAACTGAGCATGTGGAGAGACGTTCGTTCATCTAGCACAAAGGGAACGGGTTGCAGGAGAAACATTTACTCTGGTTTCTCAGCCTCTTTCTTAGTGCCGGTTTGAAGTTCCTGCAGTTTTCACTGTAAAACCGATTTGGAGCTAGTACCTCCCCATATATATGTATGGAGTGGAGTTTGCAACTGAAAAGCAACTTTGTGTTCCCAACAAGCTAGATGAAGTACGGCTTTCAGACACACTTCTCTCTCAGATCTGAGCATGTGGAGAGACGTTCTTTCATCTAGCACAAAGGGAACGGGTTCCAGTAGAAATTTTTCTCTGGTTTCTCAGACTGTTTCCTAGTGCCGTTTTGAAGTTCCTTCAGTTTTCACTTTAAACCGAGTTGGAGCTAGTACCTCCCCATATATATGTACGGAGTGGAGTTTGCAACTGAATAGAAACTTTGTGTTCCCAACAAGCTAGGTGAAGGACGGCTTTCACACACACTTATCTCTCAAAACTGAGCATGTGGAGAGACGTTCGTTCATCTAGCACAAAGGGAACGGGTTGCAGGAGAAACTTTTACTCTGGTTTCTCAGTCTGTTTCTTAGTGCCGGTTTGATGTTCCTGCAGTTTTCACTGTAAAACCGAATTGGAGCTAGTACCTCCCCATATATATGTAAGGAGTGGAGTTTGCAACTGAAAAGAAACTTTGTGTTCCCAACAAGCTAGGTGAAGGACGGCTTTCACACACACATACCTCTCAGAACTGAGCATGTGGAGAGACGTTCGTTCATCTAGCACAAAGGGAACGGGTTGCAGGAGAAACTTTTACTCTCGTTTCTCAGTCTGTTTCCTAGTGCCGGTTTGAAGTTCCTGCAGTTTTCATAGTAAAACCGAGTTGGAGCTATTACCTCTCCTTATATATGTATGGAGTGGAGTTTGCAACTGAAAAGAATCTTTGTGTTCAAAACAAGATAGGTGAATGACGGCTTTCACACACACTTATCTCTCAGAACTGAGCATGTGGAGAGACGTTCGTTCATCTAGCACAAAGGGAACGGGTTGCAGGAGAAACTTTTACTCTGGTTTCTCAGCCTGTTTCCTAGTGCCGGTTTGATGTTCCTGCAGTTTTCACTGTAAAACCGAGTTGGAGCTAGTACCTCTCCTTATATATGTATGGAGTGGAGTTTGCAACTGAAAATAAACTTTGTTTTCCCAACAAGATAGGTGAAGGACGGCTTTCACACACACTTATCTCTCAGAACTGAGCATGTGGAGAGACGTTCGTTCATCGAGCACAATGGGAACGAGTTGCAGGAGAAACTTTTACTCTGGTTTCTCAGTCTGTTTCCTAGTGCCTTTTGGAAGTTCCTTCAGTTTTCACTGTAAAACCGAGTTGGGGCTAGTACCTCTCCTTATATATGTATGGAGTGGAGTTTGCAACTGAAAAGAATCTTTGTGTTCAAAACAAGATAGGTGAAGGACGGCTTTCACACACACTTATATCTCAGAACTGAGCATGTGGAGAGACGTTCGTTCATCTTGCACAAATGGAACGGGTTGCAGGAAAAACTTTTACTCTGGTTTCTCAGTCTGTTTCCTATTGCCGGTTTGATGTTCCTGCAGTTTTCACTGTAAAACCGAGTTGGAGCTAGTACCTCTCCTTATATATGTATGGAGTGGAGTTTGCAACTGAAAAGTATCTTTGTGTTCCCAACAAGCTAGGTGAAGGACGGCTTTCACACACACTTACCTCTCAGAACTGAGCATGTGGAGAGACGTTCGTTCATCTAGCACAAAGGGAACGGGTTGCAGGAGAAACATTTACTCTGGTTTCTCAGCCTGTTTCTTAGTGCCGGTTTGAAGTTCCTGCAGTTTTCACTGTAAAACCGAGTTGGAGCTAGTACCTCTCCTTATATATGTATGGAGTGGAGTTTGCAACTGAAAAGAATCTTTGTGTTCAAAACAAGATAGGTGAATGACGGCTTTCACACACACTTATCTCTCAGAACTGAGCATGTGGAGAGACGTTCGTTCATCTAGCACAAAGGGAACGGGTTGCAGGAGAAACTTTTACTCTGGTTTCTCAGCCTGTTTCCTAGTGCCGGTTTGAAGTTCCTGCAGTTTTCACTGTAAAACCGAGTTGGAGCTAGTACCTCTCCTTATATATGTATGGAGTGGAGTTTGCAACTGAAAATAAACTTTGTTTTCCCAACAAGATAGGTGAAGGACGGCTTTCACACACACTTATCTCTCAGAACTGAGCATGTGGAGAGACGTTCGTTCATCTAGCACAATGGGAACGAGTTGCAGGAGAAACTTTTACTCTGGTTTCTCAGTCTGTTTCCTAGTGCCTTTTGGAAGTTCCTTCAGTTTTCACTGTAAAACCGAGTTGGGGCTAGTACCTCTCCTTATATATGTATGGAGTGGAGTTTGCAACTGAAAAGAATCTTTGTGTTCAAAACAAGATAGGTGAAGGACGGCTTTCACACACACTTATCTCTCAGAACTGAGCATGTGGAGAGACGTTCGTTCATCTTGCACAAATGGAACGGGTTGCAGGAAAAACTTTTACTCTGGTTTCTCAGTCTGTTTCCTATTGCCGGTTTGATGTTCCTGCAGTTTTCACTGTAAAACCGATTTGGAGCTAGTACCTCCCCATATATATGTATGGAGTGGAGTTTGCAACTGAAAAGCAACTTTGTGTTCCCAACAAGCTAGGTGAAGGACGGCTTTCAGACACACTTCTCTCTCAGATCTGAGCATGTGGAGAAACGTTCTTTCATCTAGCACAAAGGGAACGGGTTGCAGTAGAAATTTTTCTCTGGTTTCTCAGACTGTTTCCTAGTACCGTTTTGAAGTTCCTTCAGTTTTCACTTTAAACCGAGTTGGAGCTAGTACCTCCCCATATATATGTACGGAGTGGATTTTGCAACTGAAAAGAAACTTTGTGTTCCCAACAAGCTAGGTGAAGAACGGCTTTCACACACACTTACCTCTCAGAACTGAGCATGTGGAGAGACGTTCGTTCATCTAGCACAAAGGGAACGGGTTGAAGGAGAAACTTTTACTCTGGTTTCTCAGTCTGTTTCCTAGTGCCGGTTTGAAGTTCCTGCAGTTTTCATAGTAAAACCGAGTTGGAGCTAGTACCTCTCCTTATATATGTATGGAGTGGAGTTTGCAACTGAAAAGAATCTTTGAGTTCAAAACAAGATAGGTGAATGACGGCTTTCACACACACTTATCTCTCAGAACTGAGCATGTGGAGAGACGTTCGTTCATCTAGCACAAAGGGAACTGGTTGCAGGAGAAACTTTTACTCTGGTTTCTCAGCATGTTTCCTAGTGCCGGTTTGAAGTTCCTGCAGTTTTCACTGTAAAACCGAGTTGGAGCTAGTACCTCTCCTTATATATGTATGGAGTGGAGTTTGCAACTGAAAATAAACTTTGTTTTCCCAACAAGATAGGTGAAGGACGGCTTTCACACACACTTATCTCTCAGAACTGAGCATGTGGAGAGACGTTCGTTCATCTAGCACAATGGGAACGAGTTGCATTAGAAACTTTTACTCTGGTTTCTCAGTCTGTTTCATAGTGCCTTTTGGAAGTTCCTTCAGTTTTCACTGTAAAACCGAGTTGGGGCTAGTACCTCTCCTTATATATGTATGGAGTGGAGATTGCAACTGAAAAGAATCTTTGTGTTCAAAACAAGATAGGTGAAGGACGGTTTTCACACACACTTATCTCTCAGAACTGAGCATGTGGAGAGACGTTCGTTCATCTTGCACAAAGGGAACGGGTTGCAGGAAAAACTTTTACTCTGGTTTCTCAGTCTGTTTCCTATTGCCGGTTTGATGTTCCTGCAGTTTTCACTGTAAAACCGAGTTGGAGCTAGTACCTCTCCTTATATATGTATGGAGTGGAGTTTGCAACTGAAAAGTATCTTTGTGTTCCCAACAAGCTAGGTGAAGGACGGCTTTCACACACACTTACCTCTCAGAACTGAGCATGTGGAGAGACGTTCGTTCATCTAGCACAAAGGGAACGGGTTGCAGGAGAAACATTTACTCTGGTTTCTCAGCCTGTTTCTTAGTGCCGGTTTGAAGTTCCTGCAGTTTTCACTGTGAAACCGAGTTGGAGCTAGTACCTCTCCTTATATATGTATGGAGTGGAGTTTTCAACTGAAAAGAATCTTTGTGTTCAAAACAAGATAGGTGAAGGACGGCTTTCACACACACTTATCTCTCAGAACTGAGCATGTGGAGAGACGTTCGTTCATCTAGCACAAAGGGAACGGGTTGCAGGAGAAACATTTACTCTGGTTTCTCAGCCTGTTTCTTAGTGCCGGTTTGAAGTTCCTGCAGTTTTCACTGTAAAACCGAGTTGGAGCTAGTACCTCTCCTTATATATGTATGGAGTGGAATTTGCAACTGAAAATAAACTTTGTTTTCCCAACAAGATAGGTGAAGGACGGCTTTCACACACACAAATTTCTCAGAACTGAGCATGTGGAGAGACGTTCGTTCATCCAGCACAAAGGGAATGGGTTGCAGTAGAAACTTTTACTCTGGTTTCTCAGTCTGTTTCCTAGTGCCGGTTTGAAGTTCCTGCAGTTTTCACTGTAAAACCGAGTTGGAGCTAGTACCTCCCCATATATATGTATGGAGTGGAGTTTGCAACTGAAAAGCAACTTTGTGTTCCCAACAAGCTAGGTGAAGGACGGCTTTCAGACACACTTCTCTCTCAGATCTGAGCATGTGGAGAGACGTTCTTTCATCTAGCACAAAGGGAACGGGTTGCAGTAGAAATTTTTCTCTGGTTTCTCAGACTGTTTCCTAGTGCCGTTTTGAAGTTCCTTCAGTTTTCACTTTAAACCGAGTTGGAGCTAGTACCTCCCCATATATATGTACGGAATGGAGTTTGCAACTGAAAAGAAACTTTGTGTTCCCAACAAGCTAGGTGAAGGACGGCTTTCACACACAATTATCTCTCAGAACTGACCATGTGGAGAGACGTTCGTTCATCCAGCACAAAGGGAAAGGATTGCAGTAGAAACTTTTACTCTTGTTTCTCAGTCTGTTTCCTAGTGCCGGTTTGAAGTTCCTGCAGTTTTCACTGTAAAACCGATTTGGAGCTAGTACCTCCCCATATATATGTATGGAGTGGTGTTTGCAACTGAAAAGAAACTTTGTTTTCCCAACAAGCTAGGTGAAGGGCGGCTTTCACACACACTAATTTCTCAGAACTGACCATGTGGAGAGACGTTCGTTCATCTAGCACAATGGGAACGAGTTGCAGGAGAAACTTTTACTCTGGTTACTCAGTCTGTTTCCTAGTGCCTTTTGGAAGTTCCTTCAGTTTTCACTGTGAAACCGAGTTGGGGCTAGTACCTCTCCTTATATATGTATGGAGTGGAGTTTGCATCTGAAAAGAATCTTTGTGTTCAAAACAAGATAGGTGAAGGTCGGCTTTCACACACACTTATCTCTCAGAACTGAGCATGTGGAGAGACGTTCGTTCATCTAGCACAAATGGAACGGGTTGCAGGAAAAACTTTTACTCTGGTTTCTCAGTCTGTTTCCTATTGCCGGTTTGATGTTCCTGCAGTTTTCACTGTAAAACCGAGTTGGAGCTAGTACCTCTCCTTATATATGTATGGAGTGGAGTTTGCAACTGAAAAGTATCTTTGTGTTCCCAACAAGCTAGGTGAAGGACGGCTTTCACACACACTTACCTCTCAGAACTGAGCATGTGGAGAGACGTTCGTTCATCTAGCACAAAGGGAACGGGTTGCAGGAGAAACATTTACTCTGGTTTCTCAGCCTGTTTCTTAGTGCCGGTTTGAAGTTCCTGCAGTTTTCACTGTAAAACCGAGTTGGAGCTATTACCTCTCCTTATATATGTATGGAGTGGAGTTTGCAACTGAAAAGAATCTTTGTGTTCAAAACAAGATAGGTGAATGACGGCTTTCACACACACTTATCTCTCAGAACTGAGCATGTGGAGAGACGTTCGTTCATCTAGCACAAAGGGAACGGGTTGCAGGAGAAACTTTTACTCTGGTTTCTCAGCCTGTTTCCTAGTGCCGGTTTGAAGTTCCTGCAGTTTTCACTGTAAAACCGAGTTGGAGCTAGTACCTCTCCTTATATATGTATGGAGTGGAGTTTGCAACTGAAAATAAACTTTGTTTTCCCAACAAGATAGGTGAAGGACGGCTTTCACACACACTTTTCTCTCAGAACTGAGCATGTGGAGAGACGTTCGTTCATCTAGCACAATGGGAACGAGTTGCAGGAGAAACTATTACTCTGGTTTCTCAGCCTGTTTCCTAGAGCCGGTTTGATGTTCCTGCAGTTTTCACTGTAAAACCGAGTTGGGGCTAGTACCTCTCCTTATATATGTATGGAGTGGAGTTTGCAACTGAAAAGAATCTGTGTGTTCAAAACAAGATAGGTGAAGGATGGCTTTCACACACACTTATCTCTCAGAACTGAGCATGTGGAGAGACGTTCGTTCATCTAGCACAAATGGAACGGGTTGCAGGAAAAACTTATACTCTGGTTTCTCAGTCTGTTTCCTATTGCCGGTTTGATGTTCCTGCAGTTTTCACTGTAAAACCGAGTTGGAGTTATTACCTCCCCATATATATGTATGGAGTGGAGTTTGCAACTGAAAAGAAACTTTGTTTTCCCAACAAGCTAGGTGAAGGACGGCTTTCACACACACTAATTTCTCATAACTGACCATGTGGAGAGACGTTCGTTCATCCAGCACAAAGGGAAAGGATTGCAGTAGAAACTTTTACTCTTGTTTCTCAGTCTGTTTCCTAGTGCCGGTTTGAAGTTCCTGCAGTTTTCACTGTAAAACCGATTTGGAGCTAGTACCTCCACATATATATGTATGGAGTGGAGTTGGCAACTGAAAAGCAACTTTGTGTTCCCAACAAGCTAGGTGAAGGACGGCTTTCAGACACACTTCTCTCTCAGATCTGAGCATGTGGAGAGACGTTCTTTCATCTAGCACAAAGGGAACGGGTTGCAGTAGAAATTTTTCTCTGGTTTCTCAGACTGTTTCCTAGTGCCGTTTTGAAGTTCCTTCAGTTTTCACTTTAAACCGAGTTGGAGCTAGTACCTCCCCATATATATGTACGGAGTGGAGTTTGCAACTGGAAAGAAACTTTGTGTTCCCAACAAGCTAGGTGAAGGACGGCTTTCACACACACTTATCTCTCAGAACTGAGCATGTGGAGAGACGTTCGTTCATCTAGCACAAAGGGAACGGGTTGCAGGAGAAACTTTTACTCTGGTTTCTCAGTCTGTTTCCTAGTGCCTTTTGGAAGTTCCTTCAGTTTTCACTGTAAAACCGAGTTGGGACTAGTACCTCTCCTTATATATGTATGGAGTGGAGTATGCAACTGAAAAGAATCTTTGTGTTCAAAACAAGATAGGTGAAGGACGGCTTTCACACACACTTATCTCTCAGAACTGAGCATGTGGAGAGACGTTCGTTCATCTTGCACAAATGGAACGGGTTGCAGGAAAAACTTTTACTCTGGTTTCTCAGTCTGTTTCCTATTGCCGGTTTGATGTTCCTGCAGTTTTCACTGTAAAACCGAGTTGGAGCTAGTACCTCTCCTTATATATGTATGGAGTGGAGTTTGCAACTGAAAAGTATCTTTGTGTTCCCAACAAGCTAGGTGAAGGACGGCTTTCACACACACTTACCTCTCAGAACTGAGCATGTGGAGAGACGTTCGTTCATCTAGCACAAAGGGAACGGGTTGCAGGAGAAACATTTACTCTGGTTTCTCAGCCTGTTTCTTAGTGCCGGTTTGAAGTTCCTGCAGTTTTCACTGTAAAACCGAGTTGGAGCTAGTACCTCTCCTGATATATGTATGGAGTGGAGTTTGCAACTGAAAAGAATCTTTGTGTTCAAAACAAGATAGGTGAATGACGGCTTTCACACACAATTATCTTTCAGAACTGAGCATGTGGAGAGACGTTCGTTCATCTAGCACAAAGGGAACGGGTTGCAGGAGAAACTTTTACTCTGGTTTCTCAGCCTGTTTCCTAGTTCCGGTTTGAAGTTCCTGCAGTTTTCACTGTAAAACCGAGTTGGAGCTAGTACCTCTCCTTATATATGTATGGAGTGGAGTTTGCAACTGAAAATAAACTTTGTTTTCCCAACAAGATAGGTGAAGGACGGCTTTCACACACACTTATCTCTCAGAACTGAGCATGTGGAGAGACGTTCGTTCATCTAGCACAATGGGAACGAGTTGCAGGAGAAACTTTTACTCTGGTTTCTCAGTCTGTTTCCTAGTGCCTTTTGGAAGTTCCTTCAGTTTTCACTGTAAAACCGAGTTGGGGCTAGTACCTCTCCTTATATATGTATGGAGTGGAGTTTGCAACTGAAAAGAATCTTTGTGTTCAAAACAAGATAGGTGAAGGACGGCTTTCACACACACTTATCTCTCAGAACTGAGCATGTGGAGAGACGTTCGTTCATCTTGCACAAATGGAACGGGTTGCAGGAAAAACTTTTACTCTGGTTTCTCAGTCTGTTTCCTATTGCCGGTTTGATGTTCCTGCAGTTTTCACTGTAAAACCGAGTTGGAGCTAGTACCTCTCCTTATATATGTATGGAGTGGAGTTTGCAACTGAAAAGTATCTTTGTGTTCCCAACAAGCTAGGTGAAGGACGGCTTTCACACACACTTTTCTCTCAGAACTGAGCATGTGGAGAGACGTTCGTTCATCTAGCACAATGGGAACGAGTTGCAGGAGAAACTTTTACTCTGGTTTCTCAGCCTGTTTCTTAGTGCCGGTTTGAAGTTCCTGCAGTTTTCACTGTAAAACCGAGTTGGAGCTAGTACCTCTCCTTATATATGTATGGAGTGGAGTTTGCAACTGAAAAGAATCTTTGTGTTCAAAACAAGATAGGTGAAGGACGGCTTTCACACACACTTATCTCTCAGAACTGAGCATGTGGAGAGACGTTCGTTCATCCAGCACAAAGGGAATGGGTTGCAGTAGAAACTTTTACTCTGGTTTCTCAGTCTGTTTCCTAGTGCCGGTTTGAAGTTCCTGCAGTTTTCACTGTAAAACCGATTTGGAGCTAGTACCTCCCCATATATATGTATGGAGTGGAGTTTGCAACTGAAAAGCAACTTTGTGTTCCCAACAAGCTAGGTGAAGGACGGCTTTCAGACACACTTCTCTCTCAGATCTGAGCATGTGGAGAGACGTTCTTTCATCTAGCACAAAGGGAACGGGTTGCAGTTGAAATTTTTCTCTGGTTTCTCACACTGTTTCCTAGTGCCGTTTTGAAGTTCCTTCAGTTTTCACTTTAAACCGAGTTGGAGCTAGTACCTCCCCATATATATGTATGGAGTGGAGTTTGCAACTGAAAAGAAACTTTGTGTTCCCAACAAGCTAGGTGAAGGACGGCTTTCACACACACTTATCTCTCAGAACTGAGCATGAGGAGAGACGTTCGTTCATCTAGCACAAAGGGAACGGTTTGCAGGAGAAACTATTACTCTGGTTTCTCAGCCTGTTTCCTAGAGCCGGTTTGTTGTTCCTGCAGTTTTCACTGTAAAACCGAGTTGGGGCTAGTACCTCTCCTTATATATGTATGGAGTGGAGTTTGCAACTGAAAAGAATCTGTGTGTTCAAAACAAGATAGGTGAAGGATGGCTTTCACACACACTTATCTCTCAGAACTGAGCATGTGGAGAGACGTTCGTTCATCTAGCACAAATGGAACGGGTTGCAGGAAAAACTTATACTCTGGTTTCTCAGTCTGTTTCCTATTGCCGGTTTGATGTTCCTGCAGTTTTCACTGTAAAACCGAGTTGGAGTTATTACCTCCCCATATATATGTATGGAGTGGAGTTTGCAACTGAAAAGAAACTTTGTTTTCCCAACAAGCTAGGTGAAGGACGGCTTTCACACACACTAATTTCTCAGAACTGACCATGTGGAGAGACGTTCGTTCATCCAGCACAAAGGGAAAGGATTGCAGTAGAAACTTTTACTCTTGTTTCTCAGTCTGTTTCCTAGTGCCGGTTTGAAGTTCCTGCAGTTTTCACTGTAAAACCGATTTGGAGCTAGTACCTCCCCATATATATGTATGGAGTGGAGTTTGCAACTGAAAAGCAACTTTGTGTTCCCAACAAGCTAGGTGAAGTACGGCTTTCAGACACACTTCTCTCTCAGATCTGAGCATGTGGAGAGACGTTCTTTCATCTAGCACAAAGGGAACGGGTTCCAGTAGAAATTTTTCTCTGGTTTCTCAGACTGTTTCCTAGTGCCGTTTTGAAGTTCCTTCAGTTTTCACTTTAAACCGAGTTGGAGCTAGTACCTCCCCATATATATGTACGGAGTGGAGTTTGCAACTGGAAAGAAACTTTGTGTTCCCAACAAGCTAGGTGAAGGACGGCTTTCACACACACTTATCTCTCAGAACTGAGCATGTGGAGAGACGTTCGTTCATCTAGCACAAAGGGAACGGGTTGCAGGAGAAACTTTTACTCTGGTTTCTCAGTCTGTTTCCTAGTGCCTTTTGGAAGTTCCTTCAGTTTTCACTGTAAAACCGAGTTGGGGCTAGTACCTCTCCTTATATATGTATGGAGTGGAGTATGCAACTGAAAAGAATCTTTGTGTTCAAAACAAGATAGGTGAAGGACGGCTTTCACACACACTTATCTCTCAGAACTGAGCATGTGGAGAGACGTTCGTTCATCTAGCACAAAGGGAACGGGTTGCAGGAGAAACTTTTACTCTGGTTTCTCAGCCTGTTTCCTAGTGCCGGTTTGAAGTTCCTGCAGTTTTCACTGTAAAACCGAGTTGGAGCTAGTACCTCTCCTTATATATGTATGGAGTGGAGTTTGCAACTGAAAATAAACTTTGTTTTCCCAACAAGATAGGTGAAGGACGGCTTTCACACACACTTATCTCTCAGAACTGAGCATGTGGAGAGACGTTCGTTCATCTAGCACAAAGGGAACGGGTTGCAGGAGAAACTTTTACTCTGGTTTCTCAGCCTGTTTCCTAGTGCCGGTTTGAAGTTCCTGCAGTTTTCACTGTAAAACCGAGTTGGAGCTAGTACCTCTCCTTATATATGTATGGAGTGGAGTTTGCAACTGAAAATAAACTTTGTTTTCCCAACAAGATAGGTGAAGGACGGCTTTCACACACACTTATCTCTCAGAACTGAGCATGTGGAGAGACGTTCGTTCATCTAGCACAATGGGAACGAGTTGCAGGAGAAACTTTTACTCTGGTTTCTCAGTCTGTTTCCTAGTGCCTTTTGGAAGTTCCTTCAGTTTTCACTGTAAAACCGAGTTGGGGCTAGTACCTCTCCTTATATATGTATGGAGTGGAGTTTGCAACTGAAAAGAATCTTTGTGTTCAAAACAAGATAGGTGAAGGACGGCTTTCACACACACTTATCTCTCAGAACTGAGCATGTGGAGAGACGTTCGTTCATCTTGCACAAAAGGAACGGGTTGCAGGAAAAACTTTTACTCTGGTTTCTCAGTCTGTTTCCTATTGCCGGTTTGATGTTCCTGCAGTTTTCACTGTAAAACCGAGTTGGAGCTAGTACCTCTCCTTATATATGTATGGAGTGGAGTTTGCAACTGAAAAGTATCTTTGTGTTCCCAACAAGCTAGGTGAAGGACGGCTTTCACACACACTTACCTCTCAGAACTGAGCATGTGGAGAGACGTTCGTTCATCTAGCACAAAGGGAACGGGTTGCAGGAGAAACATTTACTCTGGTTTCTCAGCCTGTTTCTTAGTGCCGGTTTGAAGTTCCTGCAGTTTTCACTGTAAAACCGAGTTGGAGCTAGTACCTCTCCTTATATATGTATGGAGTGGAGTTTGCAACTGAAAAGAATCTTTGTGTTCAAAACAAGATAGGTGAAGGACGGGTTTCACACACACTTATCTCTCAGAACTGAGCATGTGGAGAGACGTTCGTTCATCTAGCACAAAGGGAACGGGTTGCAGGAGAAACATTTACTCTGGTTTCTCAGCCTGTTTCTTAGTGCCGGTTTGAAGTTCCTGCAGTTTTCACTGTAAAACCGAGTTGGAGCTAGTACCTCTCCTTATATATGTATGGAGTGGAATTTGCAACTGAAAATAAACTTTGTTTTCCCAACAAGATAGGTGAAGGACGGCTTTCACACACACAAATTTCTCAGAACTGAGCATGTGGAGAGACGTTCGTTCATCCAGCACAAAGGGAATGGGTTGCAGTAGAAACTTTTACTCTGGTTTCTCAGTCTGTTTCCTAGTGCCGGTTTGAAGTTCCTGCAGTTTTCACTGTAAAACCGAGTTGGAGCTAGTACCTCCCCATATATATGTATGGAGTGGAGTTTGCAACTGAAAAGCAACTTTGTGTTCCCAACAAGCTAGGTGAAGGACGGCTTTCAGACACACTTCTCTCTCAGATCTGAAAATGTGGAGAGACGTTCTTTCATCTAGCACAAAGGGAACGGGTTGCAGTAGAAATTTTTCTCTGGTTTCTCAGACTGTTTCCTATTGCCGTTTTGAAGTTCCTTCAGTTTTCACTTTAAACCGAGTTGGAGCTAGTACCTCCCCATATATATGTACGGAGTGGAGTTTGCAACTGAAAAGAAACTTTGTGTTCCCAACAAGCTAGGTGAAGGACGGCTTTCACACACACTTATCTCTCAGAACTGACCATGTGGAGAGACGTTCGTTCATCCAGCACAAAGGGAAAGGATTGCAGTAGAAACTTTTACTCTTGTTTCTCAGTCTGTTTCCTAGTGCCGGTTTGAAGTTCCTGCAGTTTTCACTGTAAAACCGACTTCGAGCTAGTACCTCCCCATATATATGTATGGAGTGGAGTTTGCAACTGAAAAGAAACTTTGTTTTCCCAACAAGCTAGGTGAAGGACGGCTTTCACACACACTAATTTCTCAGAACTGACCATGTGGAGAGACGTTCGTTCATCTAGCACAATGGGAACGAGTTGCAGGAGAAACTTTTACTCTGGTTTCTCAGTCTGTTTCCTAGTGCCTTTTGGAAGTTCCTTCAGTTTTCACTGTGAAACCGAGTTGGGGCTAGTACCTCTCCTTATATATGTATGGAGTGGAGTTTGCATCTGAAAAGAATCTTTGTGTTCAAAACAAGATAGGTGAAGGACGGCTTTCACACACACTTATCTCTCAGAACTGAGCATGTGGAGAGACGTTCGTTCATCTAGCACAAATGGAACGGGTTGCAGGAAAAACTTTTACTCTGGTTTCTCAGTCTGTTTCCTATTGCCGGTTTGATGTTCCTGCAGTTTTCACTGTAAAACCGAGTTGGAGCTAGTACCTCTCCTTATATATGTATGGAGTGGAGTTTGCAACTGAAAAGTATCTTTGTGTTCCCAACAAGCTAGGTGAAGGACGGCTATCACACACACTTACCTCTCAGAACTGAACATGTGGAGAGACGTTCGTTCATCTAGCACAAAGGGAACGGGTTGCAGGAGAAACATTTACTCTGGTTTCTCAGCCTGTTTCTTAGTGCCGGTTTGAAGTTCCTGCAGTTTTCATAGTAAAACCGAGTTGGAGCTAGTACCTCTCCTTATATATGTATGGAGTGGAATTTGCAACTGAAAAGAATCTTTGTGTTCAAAACAAGATAGGTGAATGACGGCTTTCACACACACTTATCTCTCAGAACTGAGCATGTGGAGAGACGTTCGTTCATCTAGCACAAAGGGAACGGGTTGCAGGAGAAACTTTTACTCTGGTTTCTCAGCCTGTTTCCTAGTGCCGGTTTGAAGTTCCTGCAGTTTTCACTGTAAAACCGAGTTGGAGCTAGTACCTCTCCTTATATATGTATGGAGTGGAGTTTGCAACTGAAAATAAACTTTGTTTTCCCAACAAGATAGGTGAAGGACGGCTTTCACACACACTTATCTCTCAGAACTGAGCATGTGGAGAGACGTTCGTTCATCTAGCACAATGGGAACGAGTTGCAGGAGAAACTTTTACTCTGGTTTCTCAGTCTGTTTCCTAGTGCCTTTTGGAAGTTCCTTCAGTTTTCACTGTAAAACCGAGTTGGGGCTAGTACCTCTCCTTATATATGTATGGAGTGGAGTATGCAACTGAAAAGAATCTTTGTGTTCAAAACAAGATAGGTGAAGGACGGCTTTCACGCACACTTATCTCTCAGAACTGAGCATGTGGAGAGACGTTCGTTCATCTTGCACAAATGGAACGGGTTGCAGGAAAAACTTTTACTCTGGTTTCTCAGCCTGTTTCCTAGAGCCGGTTTGATGTTCCTGCAGTTTTCACTGTAAAACCGAGTTGGAGCTAGTACCTCTCCTTATATATGTATGGAGTGGAGTTTGCAACTGAAAAGAAACTTTGTGTTCCCAACAAGCTAGGTGAAGGACGGCTTTCACACACACTTACCTCTCAGAACTGAGCATGTGGAGAGACGTTCGTTCATCTAGCACAAAGGGAACGGGTTGCAGGAGAAACATTTACTCTGGTTTCTCAGCCTGTTTCTTAGTGCCGGTTTGAAGTTCCTGCAGTTTTCACTGTAAAACCGAGTTGGAGCTATTACCTCTCCTTATATATGTATGGAGTGGAGTTTGCAACTGAAAAGAATCTTTGTGTTCAAAACAAGATAGGTGAATGACGGCTTTCACACACACTTATCTCTCAGAACTGAGCATGTGGAGAGACGTTCGTTCATCTAGCACAAAGGGAACGGGTTGCAGGAGAAACTTTTACTCTGGTTTCTCAGTCTGTTTCCTAGTGCCGGTTTGAAGTTCCTGCAGTTTTCACTGTAAAACCGAGTTGGAGCTAGTACCTCTCCTTATATATGTATGGAGTGGAGTTTGCAACTGAAAATAAACTTTGTTTTCCCAACAAGATAGGTGAAGGACGGCTTTCACACACACTTTTCTCTCAGAACTGAGCATGTGGAGAGACGTTCGTTCATCTAGCACAATGGGAACGAGTTGCAGGAGAAACTTTTACTCTGGTTTCTCAGTCTGTTTCCTAGTGCCTTTTGGAAGTTCCTTCAGTTTTCACTGTAAAACCGAGTTGGGGCTAGTACCTCTCCTTATATATGTATGGAGTGGAGTTTGCAACTGAAAAGAATCTTTGTGTTCAAAACAAGATAGGTGAAGGACGGCTTTCACACACACTTATCTCTCAGAACTGAGCATGTGGAGAGACGTTCGTTCATCCAGCACAAAGGGAATGGGTTGCAGTAGAAACTTTTACTCTGGTTTCTCAGTCTGTTTCCTAGTGCCGGTTTGAAGTTCCTGCAGTTTTCACTGTAAAACCGATTTGGAGCTAGTACCTCCCCATATATATGTATGGAGTGGAGTTTGCAACTGATAAGCAACTTTGTGTTCCCAACAAGCTAGGTGAAGGACGGCTTTCAGACACACTTCTCTCTCAGATCTGAGCATGTGGAGAGACGTTCTTTCATCTAGCACAAAGGGAACGTGTTGCAGTTGAAATTTTTCTCTGGTTTCTCACACTGTTTCCTAGTGCCGTTTTGAAGTTCCTTCAGTTTTCACTTTAAACCGAGTTGGAGCTAGTACCTCCCCATATATATGTATGGAGTGGAGTTTGCAACTGAAAAGAAACTTTGTGTTCCCAACAAGCTAGGTGAAGGACGGCTTTCACACACACTTATCTCTCAGAACTGAGCATGTGGAGAGACGTTCGTTCATCTAGCACAAAGGGAACGGTTTGCAGGAGAAACTATTACTCTGGTTTCTCAGCCTGTTTCCTAGAGCCGGTTTGATGTTCCTGCAGTTTTCACTGTAAAACCGAGTTGGAGTTATTACCTCCCCATATATATGTATGGAGTGGAGTTTGCAACTGAAAAGAAACTTTGTTTTCCCAACAAGCTAGGTGAAGGACGGCTTTCACACACACTAATTTCTCAGAACTGACCATGTGGAGAGACGTTCGTTCATCCAGCACAAAGGGAAAGGATTGCAGTAGAAACTTTTACTCTTGTTTCTCAGTCTGTTTCCTAGTGCCGGTTTGAAGTTCCTGCAGTTTTCACTGTAAAACCGATTTGGAGCTAGTACCTCCCCATATATATGTATGGAGTGGAGTTTGCAACTGAAAAGCAACTTTGTGTTCCCAACAAGCTAGGTGAAGGACGGCTTTCAGACACACTTCTCTCTCAGATCGGAGCATGTGGAGAGACGTTCTTTCATCTAGCACAAAGGGAACGGGTTGCAGTAGAAATTTTTCTCTGGTTTCTCAGACTGTTTCCTAGTGCCGTTTTGAAGTTCCTTCAGTTTTCACTGTAAAACCGAGTTGGGGCTAGTACCTCTCCTTATATATGTATGGAGTGGAGTATGCAACTGAAAAGAATCTTTGTGTTCAAAACAAGATAGGTGAAGGACGGCTTTCACACACACTTATCTCTCAGATCTGAGCATGTGGAGAGACGTTCGTTCATCTTGCACAAATGGAACGGGTTGCAGGAAAAACTTTTACTCTGGTTTCTCAGTCTGTTTCCTATTGCCGGTTTGATGTTCCTGCAGTTTTCTCTGTAAAACCGAGTTGGAGCTAGTACCTCTCCTTATATATGTATGGAGTGGAGTTTGCAACTGAAAAGTATCTTTGTGTTCCCAACAAGCTAGGTGAAGGACGGCTTTCACACACACTTACCTCTCAGAACTGAGCATGTGGAGAGACGTTCGTTCATCTAGCACAAAGGGAACGGGTTGCAGGAGAAACATTTACTCTGGTTTCTCAGCCTGTTTCTTAGTGCCGGTTTGAAGTTCCTGCAGTTTTCACTGTAAAACCGAGTTGGAGCTAGTACCTCTCCTTATATATGTATGGAGTGGAGATTGCAACTGAAAAGAATCTTTGTGTTCAAAACAAGATAGGTGAATGACGGCTTTCACACACACTTATCTTTCAGAACTGAGCATGTGGAGAGACGTTCGTTCATCTAGCACAAAGGGAACGGGTTGCAGGAGAAACTTTTACTCTGGTTTCTCAGCCTGTTTCCTAGTGCCGGTTTGAAGTTCCTGCAGTTTTCACTGTAAAACCGAGTTGGAGCTAGTACCTCTCCTTATATATGTATGGAGTGGAGTTTGCAACTGAAAAGAATCTTTGTGTTCCCCACAAGCTAGGTGAAGGACGGCTTTCACACACACTTATCTCTCAGAACTGAGCATGTGGAGAGACGTTCGTTCATCTAGCACAATGGGAACGAGTTGCAGGAGAAACTTTTACTCTGGTTTCTCAGTCTGTTTCCTAGTGCCTTTTGGAAGTTCCTTCAGTTTTCACTGTAAAACCGAGTTGGGGCTAGTACCTCTCCTTATATATGTATGGAGTGGAGTTTGCAACTGAAAAGAATCTTTGTGTTCAAAACAAGATAGGTGAAGGACGGCTTACACACACACACTTATCTCTCAGAACTGAGCATGTGGAGAGACGTTCGTTCATCTTGCACAAATGGAACGGGTTGCAGGAAAAACTTTTACTCTGGTTTCTCAGTCTGTTTCCTATTGCCGGTTTGATGTTCCTGCAGTTTTCACTGTAAAACCGAGTTGGAGCTAGTACCTCTCCTTATATATGTATGGAGTGGAGTTTGCAACTGAAAAGTATCTTTGTGTTCCCAACAAGCTAGGTGAAGGACGGCTTTCACACACACTTACCTCTCAGAACTGAGCATGTGGAGAGACGTTCGTTCATCTAGCACAAAGGGAACGGGTTGCAGGAGAAACATTTACTCTGGTTTCTCAGCCTGTTTCTTAGTGCCGGTTTGAAGTTCCTGCAGTTTTCACTGTAAAACCGAGTTGGAGCTAGTACCTCTCCTTATATATGTATGGAGTGGAATTTGCAACTGAAAATAAACTTTGTTTTCCCAACAAGATAGGTGAAGGACGGCTTTCACACACACAAATTTCTCAGAACTGAGCATGTGGAGAGACGTTCGTTCATCCAGCACAAAGGGAATGGGTTGCAGTAGAAACTTTTACTCTGGTTTCTCAGTCTGTTTCCTAGTGCCGGTTTGAAGTTCCTGCAGTTTTCACTGTAAAACCGATTTGGAGCTAGTACCTCCCCATATATATGTATGGAGTGGAGTTTGCAACTGAAAAGCAACTTTGTGTTCCCAACAAGCTAGGTGAAGGACGGCTTTCACACACACTTATCTCTCAGAACTGAGCATGTGGAGAGACGTTCGTTCATCTAGCACAAAGGGAACGGTTTGCAGGAGAAACTATTACTCTGGTTTCTCAGCCTGTTTCCTAGAGCCGGTTTGATGTTCCTGCAGTTTTCACTGTAAAACCGAGTTGGGGCTAGTACCTCTCCTTATATATGTATGGAGTGGATTTTGCAACTGAAAAGAATCTGTGTGTTCAAAACAAGATAGGTGAAGGATGGCTTTCACACACACTTATCTCTCAGAACTGAGCATGTGGAGAGACGTTCGTTCATCTAGCACAAATGGAACGGGTTGCAGGAAAAACTTTTACTCTGGTTTCTCAGTCTGTTTCCTAGTGCCTTTTGGAAGTTCCTTCAGTTTTCACTGTAAAACCGAGTTGGGGCTAGTACCTCTCCTTATATATGTATGGAGTGGAGTTTGCATCTGAAAAGAATCTTTGTGTTCAAAACAAGATAGGTGAAGGACGGCTTTCACACACATTTATCTCTCAGAACTGAGCATGTGGAGAGACGTTCGTTCATCTAGCACAAATGGAACGGGTTGCAGGAAAAACTTTTACTCTGGTTTCTCAGTCTGTTTCCTATTGCCGGTTTGATGTTCCTGCAGTTTTCACTGTAAAACCGAGTTGGAGCTAGTACCTCTCCTTATATATGTATGGAGTGGAGTTTGCAACTGAAAAGTATCTTTGTGTTCCCAACAAGCTAGGTGAAGGACGGCTTTCACACACACTTACCTCTCAGAACTGAGCATGTGGAGAGACGTTCGTTCATCTATCACAAAGGGAACGGGTTGCAGGAGAAACATTTACTCTGGTTTCTCAGCCTGTTTCTTAGTGCCGGTTTGAAGTTCCTGCAGTTTTCACTGTAAAACCGAGTTGGAGCTAGTACCTCTCCTTATATATGTATGGAGTGGAATTTGCAACTGAAAATAAACTTTGTTTTCCCAACAAGATATGTGAAGGATGGCTTTCACACACACTAATTTCTCAGAACTGAGCATGTGGAGAGACGTTCGTTCATCCAGCACAAAGGGAATGGGTTGCAGTAGAAACTTTTACTCTGGTTTCTCAGTCTCTTTCCTAGTGCCGGTTTGAAGTTCCTGCAGTTTTCACTGTAAAACCGATTTGGAGCTAGTACCTCCCCATATATTTGTATGGAGTGGAATTTGCAACTGAAAAGCAACTTTGTGTTCCCAACAAGCTAGGTGAAGGACGGCTTTCAGACACACTTCTCTCTCAGATCTGAGCATGTGGAGAGACGTTCTTTCATCTAGCACAAAGGGAACGGGTTGCAGTAGAAATTTTTCTCTGGATTCTCAGACTGTTTCCTAGTGCCGTTTTGAAGTTCCTTCAGTTTTCACTTTAAACCGAGTTGGAGCTAGTACCTCCCCATATATATGTACGGAGTGGAGTTTGCAACTGAAAAGAAACTTTGTGTTCCCAACAAGCTAGGTGAAGGACGGCTTTCACACACACTTATCTCTCAGAACTGAGCATGTGGAGAGACGTTCGTTCATCTAGCACAAAGGGAACGGGTTGCAGGAGAAACTTTTACTCTGGTTTCTCAGTCTCTTTCCTAGTGCCGGTTTGATGTTCCTGCAGTTTTCACTGTAAAACCGAGTTGGAGCTAGTACCTACCCATATATATGTACGGAGTGGAGTTTGCAACTGAAAAGAAACTTTGTGTTCCCAACAAGCTAGGTGAAGGACGGCTTTCACACACACTTATCTCTCAGAACTGAGCATGTGGAGAGACGTTCGTTCATCTAGCACAAAGGGAACGGGTTGCAGGAGAAACTTTTACTCTGGTTTCTCAGTCTCTTTCCTAGTGCCGGTTTGATGTTCCTGCAGTTTTCACTGTAAAACCGAGTTGGAGCTAGTACCTCCCCATATATATGTACGGAGTGGAGTTTGCAACTGAAAAGAAACTTTGTGTTCCCAACAAGCTAGGTGAAGGACGGCTTTCACACACACTTATCTCTCAGAACTGAGCATGTGGAGAGACGTTCGTTCATCTAGCACAAAGGGAACGGTTTGCAGGAGAAACTATTACTCTGGTTTCTCAGCCTGTTTCCTAGAGCCGGTTTGATGTTCCTGCAGTTTTCACTGTAAAACCGAGTTGGGGCTAGTACCTCTCCTTATATATGTATGGAGTGGAGTTTGCAACTGAAAAGAATCTTTGTGTTCAAAACAAGATAGGTGAAGGATGGCTTTCACACACACTTATCTCTCAGAACTGAGCATGTGGAGAGACGTTCGTTCATCTAGCACAAATGGAACGGGTTGCAGGAAAAACTTTTACTCTGGTTTCTCAGTCTGTTTCCTATTGCCTGTTTCATGTTCCTGCAGTTATCACTGTAAAACCGAGTTGGAGTTATTACCTCCCCATATATATGTATGGAGTGGAGTTTGCAACTGAAAAGAAACTTTGTTTTCCCAACAAGCTAGGTGAAGGACGGCTTTCACACACACTAATTGCTCAGAACTGAGCATGTGGAGAGACGTTCGTTCATCCAGCACAAAGGGAAAGAATTGCAGTAGAAACTTTTACTCTTGTTTCTCAGTCTGTTTCCTAGTGCCGGTTTGAATTTACTGCAGTTTTCACTGTAAAACCGATTTGGAGCTAGTACCTCCCCATATATATGTATGGAGTGGAGTTTGCAACTGAAAAGCAACTTTGTGTTCCCAACAAGCTAGGTGAAGGACGGCTTTCAGACACACTTCTCTCTCAGATCTGAGCATGTGGAGAGACGTTCTTTCATCTAGCCCAAAGGGAACGGGTTGCAGTAGAAATTTTTCTCTGTTTTCTCAGACTGTTTCCTAGTGCCGTTTTGAAGTTCCTTCAGTTTTCACTTTAAACCGAGTTGGAGCTAGTACCTCCCCATATATATGTACGGAGTGGAGTTTGCAACTGAAAAGAAACTTTGTGTTCCCAACAAGCTAGGTGAAGGACGGCTTTCACACACACTTATCTCTCAGAACTGAGCATGTGGAGAGACGTTCGTTCATCTAGCACAAAGGGAACGGGTTGCAGGAGAAACTTTTACTCTGGTTTCTCAGTCTCTTTCCTAGTGCCGGTTTGATGTTCCTGCAGTTTTCACTGTAAAACCGAGTTGGAGCTAGTACCTCCCCATATATATGTACGGAGTGGAGTTTGCAACTGAAAAGAAACTTTGTGTTCCCAACAAGCTAGGTGAAGGACGGCTTTCACACACACTTATCTCTCAGAACTGAGCATGTGGAGAGACGTTCGTTCATCTAGCACAAAGGGAACGGTTTGCAGGAGAAACTATTACTCTGGTTTCTCAGCCTGTTTCCTAGAGCCGGTTTGATGTTCCTGCAGTTTTCACTGTAAAACCGAGTTGGGGCTAGTACCTCTCCTTATATATGTATGGAGTGGAGTTTGCAACTGAAAAGAATCTTTGTGTTCAAAACAAGATAGGTGAAGGATGGCTTTCACACACACTTATCTCTCAGAACTGAGCATGTGGAGAGACGTTCGTTCATCTAGCACAAATGGAACGGGTTGCAGGAAAAACTTTTACTCTGGTTTCTCAGTCTGTTTCCTATTGCCTGTTTCATGTTCCTGCAGTTATCACTGTAAAACCGAGTTGGAGTTATTACCTCCCCATATATATGTATGGAGTGGAGTTTGCAACTGAAAAGAAACTTTGTTTTCCCAACAAGCTAGGTGAAGGACGGCTTTCACACACACTAATTGCTCAGAACTGAGCATGTGGAGAGACGTTCGTTCATCCAGCACAAAGGGAAAGAATTGCAGTAGAAACTTTTACTCTTGTTTCTCAGTCTGTTTCCTAGTGCCGGTTTGAATTTACTGCAGTTTTCACTGTAAAACCGATTTGGAGCTAGTACCTCCCCATATATATGTATGGAGTGGAGTTTGCAACTGAAAAGCAACTTTGTGTTCCCAACAAGCTAGGTGAAGGACGGCTTTCAGACACACTTCTCTCTCAGATCTGAGCATGTGGAGAGACGTTCTTTCATCTAGCCCAAAGGGAACGGGTTGCAGTAGAAATTTTTCTCTGTTTTCTCAGACTGTTTCCTAGTGCCGTTTTGAAGTTCCTTCAGTTTTCACTTTAAACCGAGTTGGAGCTAGTACCTCCCCATATATATGTACGGAGTGGAGTTTGCAACTGAAAAGAAACTTTGTGTTCCCAACAAGCTAGGTGAAGGACGGCTTTCACACACACTTATCTCTCAGAACTGAGCATGTGGAGAGACGTTCGTTCATCTAGCACAAAGGGAACGGGTTGCAGGAGAAACTTTTACTCTGGTTTCTCAGTCTGTTTCCTAGTGCCGGTTTGATGTTCCTGCAGTTTTCACTGTAAAACCGAGTTGGAGCTAGTACCTCCCCATATATATGTATGGAGTGGAGTTTGCAACTGAAAAGAAACTTTGTTTTCCCAACAAGCTAGGTGAAGGACGGCTTTCACACACACTAATTTCTCAGAACTGAGCATGTGGAGAGACGTTCGTTCATCTAGCACAATGGGAACGAGTTGCAGGAGAAACTTTTACTCTGGTTTCTCAGTCTGTTTTCTAGTGCCTTTTGGAAGTTCCTTCAGTTTTCACTGTAAAACCGAGTTGGGGCTAGTACCTCTCCTTATATATGTACGGAGTGGAGTTTGTATCTGAAAAGAATCTTTGTGTTCAAAACAAGATAGGTGAAGGACGGCTTTCACACACATTTATTTCTCAGAACTGAGCATGTGGAGAGACGTTCGTTCATCTAGCACAAATGGAACGGGTTGCAGGAAAAACTTTTACTCTGGTTTCTCAGTCTGTTTCCTATTGCCGGTTTGATGTTCCTGCAGTTTTCACTGTAAAACCGAGTTGGAGCTTGTACCTCTCCTTATATATGTATGGAGTGGAGTTTGCAACTGAAAAGTATCTTTGTGTTCCCAAGAAGCTAGGTGAAGGACGGCTTTCACACACACTTACCTCTCAGAACTGAGCATGTGGAGAGACGTTCGTTCATCTAGCACAAAGGGAACGTTTTGCAGGAGAAACTATTACTCTGGTTTCTCAGCCTGTTTCCTAGAACCGGTTTGATGTTCCTGCGGTTTTCACTGTAAAACCGAGTTGGGGCTAGTACCTCTCCTTATATATGTATGGAGTGGAGTTTGCAACTGAAAAGAATCTTTGTGTTCAAAACAAGATAGGTGAAGGATGGCTTTCACACACACTTATCTCTCAGAACTGAGCATGTGGAGAGACGTTCGTTCATCTAGCACAAAGGGAACGGGTTGCAGTAGAAATTTTTCTCTGGATTCTCAGACTGTTTCCTAGTGCCGTTTTGAAGTTCCTTCAGTTTTCACTTTAAACCGAGTTGGAGCTAGTACCTCCCCATATATATGTACGGAGTGGAGTTTGCAACTGAAAAGAAACTTTGTGTTCCCAACAAGCTAGGTGAAGGACGGCTTTCACACACACTTATCTCTCAGAACTGAGCATGTGGAGAGACGTTCGTTCATCTAGCACAAAGGGAACGGGTTGCAGGAGAAACTTTTACTCTGGTTTCTCAGTCTCTTTCCTAGTGCCGGTTTGATGTTCCTGCAGTTTTCACTGTAAAACCGAGTTGGAGCTAGTACCTACCCATATATATGTACGGAGTGGAGTTTGCAACTGAAAAGAAACTTTGTGTTCCCAACAAGCTAGGTGAAGGACGGCTTTCACACACACTTATCTCTCAGAACTGAGCATGTGGAGAGACGTTCGTTCATCTAGCACAAAGGGAACGGGTTGCAGGAGAAACTTTTACTCTGGTTTCTCAGTCTCTTTCCTAGTGCCGGTTTGATGTTCCTGCAGTTTTCACTGTAAAACCGAGTTGGAGCTAGTACCTCCCCATATATATGTACGGAGTGGAGTTTGCAACTGAAAAGAAACTTTGTGTTCCCAACAAGCTAGGTGAAGGACGGCTTTCACACACACTTATCTCTCAGAACTGAGCATGTGGAGAGACGTTCGTTCATCTAGCACAAAGGGAACGGTTTGCAGGAGAAACTATTACTCTGGTTTCTCAGCCTGTTTCCTAGAGCCGGTTTGATGTTCCTGCAGTTTTCACTGTAAAACCGAGTTGGGGCTAGTACCTCTCCTTATATATGTATGGAGTGGAGTTTGCAACTGAAAAGAATCTTTGTGTTCAAAACAAGATAGGTGAAGGATGGCTTTCACACACACTTATCTCTCAGAACTGAGCATGTGGAGAGACGTTCGTTCATCTAGCACAAATGGAACGGGTTGCAGGAAAAACTTTTACTCTGGTTTCTCAGTCTGTTTCCTATTGCCTGTTTCATGTTCCTGCAGTTATCACTGTAAAACCGAGTTGGAGTTATTACCTCCCCATATATATGTATGGAGTGGAGTTTGCAACTGAAAAGAAACTTTGTTTTCCCAACAAGCTAGGTGAAGGACGGCTTTCACACACACTAATTGCTCAGAACTGAGCATGTGGAGAGACGTTCGTTCATCCAGCACAAAGGGAAAGGATTGCAGTAGAAACTTTTACTCTTGTTTCTCAGTCTGTTTCCTAGTGCCGGTTTGAATTTACTGCAGTTTTCACTGTAAAACCGATTTGGAGCTAGTACCTCCCCATATATATGTATGGAGTGGAGTTTGCAACTGAAAAGCAACTTTGTGTTCCCAACAAGCTAGGTGAAGGACGGCTTTCAGACACACTTCTCTCTCAGATCTGAGCATGTGGAGAGACGTTCTTTCATCTAGCCCAAAGGGAACGGGTTGCAGTAGAAATTTTTCTCTGTTTTCTCAGACTGTTTCCTAGTGCCGTTTTGAAGTTCCTTCAGTTTTCACTTTAAACCGAGTTGGAGCTAGTACCTCCCCATATATATGTACGGAGTGGAGTTTGCAACTGAAAAGAAACTTTGTGTTCCCAACAAGCTAGGTGAAGGACGGCTTTCACACACACTTATCTCTCAGAACTGAGCATGTGGAGAGACGTTCGTTCATCTAGCACAAAGGGAACGGGTTGCAGGAGAAACTTTTACTCTGGTTTCTCAGTCTGTTTCCTAGTGCCGGTTTGATGTTCCTGCAATTTTCACTGTAAAACCGAGTTGGAGCTAGTACCTCCCCATATATATGTATGGAGTGGAGTTTGCAACTGAAAAGAAACTTTGTTTTCCCAACAAGCTAGGTGAAGGACGGCTTTCACACACACTAATTTCTCAGAACTGAGCATGTGGAGAGACGTTCGTTCATCTAGCACAATGGGAACGAGTTGCAGGAGAAACTTTTACTCTGGTTTCTCAGTCTGTTTCCTAGTGCCTTTTGGAAGTTCCTTCAGTTTTCACTGTAAAACCGAGTTGGGGCTAGTACCTCTCCTTATATATGTACGGAGTGGAGTTTGTATCTGAAAAGAATCTTTGTGTTCAAAACAAGATAGGTGAAGGACGGCTTTCACACACATTTATTTCTCAGAACTGAGCATGTGGAGAGACGTTCGTTCATCTAGCACAAATGGAACGGGTTGCAGGAAAAACTTTTACTCTGGTTTCTCAGTCTGTTTCCTATTGCCGGTTTGATGTTCCTGCAGTTTTCACTGTAAAACCGAGTTGGAGCTTGTACCTCTCCTTATATATGTATGGAGTGGAGTTTGCAACTGAAAAGTATCTTTGTGTTCCCAAGAAGCTAGGTGAAGGACGGCTTTCACACACACTTACCTCTCAGAACTGAGCATGTGGAGAGACGTTCGTTCATCTAGCACAAAGGGAACGGGTTGCAGGAGAAACATTTACTCTGGTTTCTCAGCCTGTTTCTTAGTGCCGGTTTGAAGTTCCTGCAGTTTTCACTGTAAAACCGAGTTGGAGCTAGTACCTCTCCTTATATATGTATGGAGTGGAATTTGCAACTGAAAATAAACTTTGTTTTCCCAACAAGATAGGTGAAGGACGGCTTTCACACACACAAATTTCTCAGAACTGAGCATGTGGAGAGACGTTCGTTCATCCAGCACAAAGGGAATGGGTTGCAGTAGAAACTTTTACTCTGGTTTCTCAGTCTGTTTCCTAGTGCCGGTTTGAAGTTCCTGCAGTTTTCACTGTAAAACCGATTTGTGGCTAGTACCTCCCCATATATATGTATGGAGTGGAGTTTGCAACTGAAAAGCAACTTTGTGTTCCCAACAAGCTAGGTGAAGGACGGCTTTCACACACACTTATCTCTCAGAACTGAGCATGTGGAGAGACGTTCGTTCATCTAGCACAAAGGGAACGGTTTGCAGGAGAAACTATTACTCTGGTTTCTCAGCCTGTTTCCTAGAGCCGGTTTGATGTTCCTGCAGTTTTCACTGTAAAACCGAGTTGGGGCTAGTACCTCTCCTTATAAATGTATGGAGTGGATTTTGCAACTGAAAAGAATCTGTGTGTTCAAAACAAGATAGGTGAAGGATGGCTTTCACACACACTTATCTCTCAGAACTGAGCATGTGGAGAGACGTTCGTTCATCTAGCACAAATGGAACGGGTTGCAGGAAAAACTTTTACTCTGGTTTCTCAGTCTGTTTCCTAGTGCCTTTTGGAAGTTCCTTCAGTTTTCACTGTAAAACCGAGTTGGGGCTAGTACCTCTCCTTATATATGTATGGAGTGGAGTTTGCATCTGAAAAGAATCTTTGTGTTCAAAACAAGATAGGTGAAGGACGGCTTTCACACACATTTATCTCTCAGAACTGAGCATGTGGAGAGACGTTCGTTCATCTAGCACAAATGGAACGGGTTGCAGGAAAAACTTTTACTCTGGTTTCTCAGTCTGTTTCCTATTGCCGGTTTGATGTTCCTGCAGTTTTCACTGTAAAACCGAGTTGGAGCTAGTACCTCTCCTTATATATGTATGGAGTGGAGTTTGCAACTGAAAAGTATCTTTGTGTTCCCAACAAGCTAGGTGAAGGACGGCTTTCACACACACTTCTCTCTCAGATCTGAGCATGTGGAGAGACGTTCTTTCATCTAGCACAAAGGGAACGGGTTGCAGTAGAAATTTTTCTCTGGATTCTCAGACTGTTTCCTAGTGCCGTTTTGAAGTTCCTTCAGTTTTCACTTTAAACCGAGTTGGAGCTAGTACCTCCCCATATATATGTACGGAGTGGAGTTTGCAACTGAAAAGAAACTTTGTGTTCCCAACAAGCTAGGTGAAGGACGGCTTTCACACACACTTATCTCTCAGAACTGAGCATGTGGAGAGACTTTCGTTCATCTAGCACAAAGGGAACGGGTTGCAGGAGAAACTTTTACTCTGGTTTCTCAGTCTCTTTCCTAGTGCCGGTTTGATGTTCCTGCAGTTTTCACTGTAAAACCGAGTTGGAGCTAGTACCTACCCATATATATGTACGGAGTGGAGTTTGCAACTGAAAAGAAACTTTGTGTTCCCAACAAGCTAGGTGAAGGACGGCTTTCACACACACTTATCTCTCAGAACTGAGCATGTGGAGAGACGTTCGTTCATCTAGCACAAAGGGAACGGGTTGCAGGAGAAACTTTTACTCTGGTTTCTCAGTCTCTTTCCTAGTGCCGGTTTGATGTTCCTGCAGTTTTCACTGTAAAACCGAGTTGGAGCTAGTACCTCCCCATATATATGTACGGAGTGGAGTTTGCAACTGAAAAGAAACTTTGTGTTCCCAACAAGCTAGGTGAAGGACGGCTTTCACACACACTTATCTCTCAGAACTGAGCATGTGGAGAGACGTTCGTTCATCTAGCACAAAGGGAACGGTTTGCAGGAGAAACTATTACTCTGGTTTCTCAGCCTGTTTCCTAGAGCCGGTTTGATGTTCCTGCAGTTTTCACTGTAAAACCGAGTTGGGGCTAGTACCTCTCCTTATATATGTATGGAGTGGAGTTTGCAACTGAAAAGAATCTTTGTGTTCAAAACAAGATAGGTGAAGGATGGCTTTCACACACACTTATCTCTCAGAACTGAGCATGTGGAGAGACGTTCGTTCATCTAGCACAAATGGAACGGGTTGCAGGAAAAACTTTTACTCTGGTTTCTCAGTCTGTTTCCTATTGCCTGTTTCATGTTCCTGCAGTTATCACTGTAAAACCGAGTTGGAGTTATTACCTCCCCATATATATGTATGGAGTGGAGTTTGCAACTGAAAAGAAACTTTGTTTTCCCAACAAGCTAGGTGAAGGACGGCTTTCACACACACTAATTGCTCAGAACTGAGCATGTGGAGAGACGTTCGTTCATCCAGCACAAAGGGAAAGGATTGCAGTAGAAACTTTTACTCTTGTTTCTCAGTCTGTTTCCTAGTGCCGGTTTGAATTTACTGCAGTTTTCACTGTAAAACAGATTTGGAGCTAGTACCTCCCCATATATATGTATGGAGTGGAGTTTGCAACTGAAAAGCAACTTTGTGTTCCCAACAAGCTAGGTGAAGGACGGCTTTCAGACACACTTCTCTCTCAGATCTGAGCATGTGGAGAGACGTTCTTTCATCTAGCCCAAAGGGAACGGGTTGCAGTAGAAATTTTTCTCTGTTTTCTCAGACTGTTTCCTAGTGCCGTTTTGAAGTTCCTTCAGTTTTCACTTTAAACCGAGTTGGAGCTAGTACCTCCCCATATATATGTACGGAGTGGAGTTTGCAACTGAAAAGAAACTTTGTGTTCCCAACAAGCTAGGTGAAGGACGGCTTTCACACACACTTATCTCTCAGAACTGAGCATGTGGAGAGACGTTCGTTCATCTAGCACAAAGGGAACGGGTTGCAGGAGAAACTTTTACTCTGGTTTCTCAGTCTGTTTCCTAGTGCCGGTTTGATGTTCCTGCAGTTTTCACTGTAAAACCGAGTTGGAGCTAGTACCTCCCCATATATATGTATGGAGTGGAGTTTGCAACTGAAAAGAAACTTTGTTTTCCCAACAAGCTAGGTGAAGGACGGCTTTCACACACACTAATTTCTCAGAACTGAGCATGTGGAGAGACGTTCGTTCATCTAGCACAATGGGAACGAGTTGCAGGAGAAACTTTTACTCTGGTTTCTCAGTCTGTTTCCTAGTGCCTTTTGGAAGTTCCTTCAGTTTTCACTGTAAAACCGAGTTGGGGCTAGTACCTCTCCTTATATATGTACGGAGTGGAGTTTGTATCTGAAAAGAATCTTTGTGTTCAAAACAAGATAGGTGAAGGACGGCTTTCACACACATTTATTTCTCAGAACTGAGCATGTGGAGAGACGTTCGTTCATCTAGCACAAATGGAAAGGGTTGCAGGAAAAACTTTTACTCTGGTTTCTCAGTCTGTTTCCTATTGCCGGTTTGATGTTCCTGCAGTTTTCACTGTAAAACCGAGTTGGAGCTTGTACCTCTCCTTATATATGTATGGAGTGGAGTTTGCAACTGAAAAGTATCTTTGTGTTCCCAAGAAGCTAGGTGAAGGACGGCTTTCACACACACTTACCTCTCAGAACTGAGCATGTGGAGAGACGTTCGTTCATCTAGCACAAAGGGAACGGGTTGCAGGAGAAACATTTACTCTGGTTTCTCAGCCTGTTTCTTAGTGCCGGTTTGAAGTTCCTGCAGTTTTCACTGTAAAACCGAGTTGGAGCTAGTACCTCTCCTTATATATGTATGGAGTGGAATTTGCAACTGAAAATAAACTTTGTTTTCCCAACAAGATAGGTGAAGGACGGCTTTCACACACACAAATTTCTCAGAACTGACCATGTGGAGAGACGTTCGTTCATCCAGCACAAAGGGAATGGGTTGCAGTAGAAACTTTTACTCTGGTTTCTCAGTCTGTTTCCTAGTGCCGGTTTGAAGTTCCTGCAGTTTTCACTGTAAAACCGATTTGGAGCTAGTACCTCCCCATATATATGTATGGAGTGGAGTTTGCAACTGAAAAGCAACTTTGTGTTCCCAACAAGCTAGGTGAAGGACGGCTTTCAGACACACTTCTCTCTCAGATCTGAGCATGTGGAGAGACGTTCTTTCATCTAGCACAAAGGGAACGGGTTGGAGTAGAAATTTTTCTCTGGATTCTCAGACTGTTTCCTAGTGCCGTTTTGAAGTTCCTTCAGTTTTCACTTTAAACCGAGTTGGAGCTAGTACCTCCCCATGTATATGTACGGAGTGGAGTTTGCAACTGAAAAGAAACTTTGTGTTCCCAACAAGCTAGGTGAAGGACGGCTTTCACACACACTTATCTCTCAGAACTGAGCATGTGGAGAGACGTTCGTTCATCTAGCACAAAGGGAACGGGTTGCAGGAGAAACTTTTACTCTGGTTTCTCAGTCTCTTTCCTAGTGCCGGTTTGATGTTCCTGCAGTTTTCAGTGTAAAACCGAGTTGGAGCTAGTACCTCCCCATATATATGTACGGAGTGGAGTTTGCAACTGAAAAAGAAACTTTGTGTTCCAAACAAGCTAGGTGAAGGACGGCTTTCACACACACTTATCTCTCAGAACTGAGCATGTGGAGAGACGTTCGTTCATCTAGCACAAAGGGAACGGGTTGCAGGAGAAACTTTTACTCTGGTTTCTCAGTCTCTTTCCTAGTGCCGGTTTGATGTTCCTGCAGTTTTCACTGTAAAACCGAGTTGGAGCTAGTACCTCCCCATATATATGTACGGAGTGGAGTTTGCAACTGAAAAGAAACTTTGTGTTCCCAACAAGCTAGGTGAAGGACGGCTTTCACACACACTTATCTCTCAGAACTGAGCATGTGGAGAGACGTTCGTTCATCTAGCACAAAGGGAACGTTTTGCAGGAGAAACTATTACTCTGGTTTCTCAGCCTGTTTCCTAGAACCGGTTTGATGTTCCTGCGGTTTTCACTGTAAAACCGAGTTGGGGCTAGTACCTCTCCTTATATATGTATGGAGTGGAGTTTGCAACTGAAAAGAATCTTTGTGTTCAAAACAAGATAGGTGAAGGATGGCTTTCACACACACTTATCTCTCAGAACTGAGCATGTGGAGAGACGTTCGTTCATCTAGCACAAAGGGAACGGGTTGCAGTAGAAATTTTTCTCTGGATTCTCAGACTGTTTCCTAGTGCCGTTTTGAAGTTCCTTCAGTTTTCACTTTAAACCGAGTTGGAGCTAGTACCTCCCCATATATATGTACGGAGTGGAGTTTGCAACTGAAAAGAAACTTTGTGTTCCCAACAAGCTAGGTGAAGGACGGCTTTCACACACACTTATCTCTCAGAACTGAGCATGTGGAGAGACGTTCGTTCATCTAGCACAAAGGGAACGGGTTGCAGGAGAAACTTTTACTCTGGTTTCTCAGTCTCTTTCCTAGTGCCGGTTTGATGTTCCTGCAGTTTTCACTGTAAAACCGAGTTGGAGCTAGTACCTACCCATATATATGTACGGAGTGGAGTTTGCAACTGAAAAGAAACTTTGTGTTCCCAACAAGCTAGGTGAAGGACGGCTTTCACACACACTTATCTCTCAGAACTGAGCATGTGGAGAGACGTTCGTTCATCTAGCACAAAGGGAACGGGTTGCAGGAGAAACTTTTACTCTGGTTTCTCAGTCTCTTTCCTAGTGCCGGTTTGATGTTCCTGCAGTTTTCACTGTAAAACCGAGTTGGAGCTAGTACCTCCCCATATATATGTACGGAGTGGAGTTTGCAACTGAAAAGAAACTTTGTGTTCCCAACAAGCTAGGTGAAGGACGGCTTTCACACACACTTATCTCTCAGAACTGAGCATGTGGAGAGACGTTCGTTCATCTAGCACAAAGGGAACGGTTTGCAGGAGAAACTATTACTCTGGTTTCTCAGCCTGTTTCCTAGAGCCGGTTTGATGTTCCTGCAGTTTTCACTGTAAAACCGAGTTGGGGCTAGTACCTCTCCTTATATATGTATGGAGTGGAGTTTGCAACTGAAAAGAATCTTTGTGTTCAAAACAAGATAGGTGAAGGATGGCTTTCACACACACTTATCTCTCAGAACTGAGCATGTGGAGAGACGTTCGTTCATCTAGCACAAATGGAACGGGTTGCAGGAAAAACTTTTACTCTGGTTTCTCAGTCTGTTTCCTATTGCCTGTTTCATGTTCCTGCAGTTATCACTGTAAAACCGAGTTGGAGTTATTACCTCCCCATATATATGTATGGAGTGGAGTTTGCAACTGAAAAGAAACTTTGTTTTCCCAACAAGCTAGGTGAAGGGCGGCTTTCACACACACTAATTGCTCAGAACTGAGCATGTGGAGAGACGTTCGTTCATCCAGCACAAAGGGAAAGGATTGCAGTAGAAACTTTTACTCTTGTTTCTCAGTCTGTTTCCTAGTGCCGGTTTGAATTTACTGCAGTTTTCACTGTAAAACCGATTTGGAGCTAGTACCTCCCCATATATATGTATGGAGTGGAGTTTGCAACTGAAAAGCAACTTTGTGTTCCCAACAAGCTAGGTGAAGGACGGCTTTCAGACACACTTCTCTCTCAGATCTGAGCATGTGGAGAGACGTTCTTTCATCTAGCCCAAAGGGAACGGGTTGCAGTAGAAATTTTTCTCTGTTTTCTCAGACTGTTTCCTAGTGCCGTTTTGAAGTTCCTTCAGTTTTCACTTTAAACCGAGTTGGAGCTAGTACCTCCCCATATATATGTACGGAGTGGAGTTTGCAACTGAAAAGAAACTTTGTGTTCCCAACAAGCTAGGTGAAGGACGGCTTTCACACACACTTATCTCTCAGAACTGAGCATGTGGAGAGACGTTCGTTCATCTAGCACAAAGGGAACGGGTTGCAGGAGAAACTTTTACTCTGGTTTCTCAGTCTGTTTCCTAGTGCCGGTTTGATGTTCCTGCAGTTTTCACTGTAAAACCGAGTTGGAGCTAGTACCTCCCCATATATATGTATGGAGTGGAGTTTGCAACTGAAAAGAAACTTTGTTTTCCCAACAAGCTAGGTGAAGGACGGCTTTCACACACACTAATTTCTCAGAACTGAGCATGTGGAAAGACGTTCGTTCATCTAGCACAATGGGAACGAGTTGCAGGAGAAACTTTTACTCTGGTTTCTCAGTCTGTTTCCTAGTGCCTTTTGGAAGTTCCTTCAGTTTTCACTGTAAAACCGAGTTGGGGCTAGTACCTCTCCTTATATATGTACGGAGTGGAGTTTGTATCTGAAAAGAATCTTTGTGTTCAAAACAAGATAGGTGAAGGACGGCTTTCACACACATTTATTTCTCAGAACTGAGCATGTGGAGAGACGTTCGTTCATCTAGCACAAATGGAACGGGTTGCAGGAAAAACTTTTACTCTGGTTTCTCAGTCTGTTTCCTATTGCCGGTTTGATGTTCCTGCAGTTTTCACTGTAAAACCGAGTTGGAGCTTGTACCTCTCCTTATATATGTATGGAGTGGAGTTTGCAACTGAAAAGTATCTTTGTGTTCCCAAGAAGCTAGGTGAAGGACGGCTTTCACACACACTTACCTCTCAGAACTGAGCATGTGGAGTGACGTTCGTTCATCTAGCACAAAGGGAACGGGTTGCAGGAGAAACATTTACTCTGGTTTCTCAGCCTGTTTCTTAGTGCCGGTTTGAAGTTCCTGCAGTTTTCACTGTAAAACCGAGTTGGAGCTAGTACCTCTCCTTATATATGTATGGAGTGGAATTTGCAACTGAAAATAAACTTTGTTTTCCCAACAAGATAGGTGAAGGACGGCTTTCACACACACAAATTTCTCAGAACTGACCATGTGGAGAGACGTTCGTTCATCCAGCACAAAGGGAATGGGTTGCAGTAGAAACTTTTACTCTGGTTTCTCAGTCTGTTTCCTAGTGCCGGTTTGAAGTTCCTGCAGTTTTCACTGTAAAACCGATTTGGAGCTAGTACCTCCCCATATATATGTATGGAGTGGAGTTTGCAACTGAAAAGCAACTTTGTGTTCCCAACAAGCTAGGTGAAGGACGGCTTTCAGACACACTTCTCTCTCAGATCTGAGCATGTGGAGAGACGTTCTTTCATCTAGCACAAAGGGAACGGGTTGGAGTAGAAATTTTTCTCTGGATTCTCAGACTGTTTCCTAGTGCCGTTTTGAAGTTCCTTCAGTTTTCACTTTAAACCGAGTTGGAGCTAGTACCTCCCCATGTATATGTACGGAATGGAGTTAGCAACTGAAAAGAAACTTTGTGTTCCCAACAAGCTAGGTGAAGGACGGCTTTCACACACACTTATCTCTCAGAACTGAGCATGTGGAGAGACGTTCGTTCATCTAGCACAAAGGGAACGGGTTGCAGGAGAAACTTTTACTCTGGTTTCTCAGTCTCTTTCCTAGTGCCGGTTTGATGTTCCTGCAGTTTTCACTGTAAAACCGAGTTGGAGCTAGTACCTCCCCATATATATGTACGGAGTGGAGTTTGCAACTGAAAAGAAACTTTGTGTTCCAAACAAGCTAGGTGAAGGACGGCTTTCACACACACTTATCTCTCAGAACTGAGCATGTGGAGAGACGTTCGTTCATCTAGCACAAAGGGAACGGGTTGCAGGAGAAACTTTTACTCTGGTTTCTCAGTCTCTTTCCTAGTGCCGGTTTGATGTTCCTGCAGTTTTCACTGTAAAACCGAGTTGGAGCTAGTACCTCCCCATATATATGTACGGAGTGGAGTTTGCAACTGAAAAGAAACTTTGTGTTCCCAACAAGCTAGGTGAAGGACGGCTTTCACACACACTTATCTCTCAGAACTGAGCATGTGGAGAGACGTTCGTTCATCTAGCACAAAGGGAACGTTTTGCAGGAGAAACTATTACTCTGGTTTCTCAGCCTGTTTCCTAGAACCGGTTTGATGTTCCTGCGGTTTTCACTGTAAAACCGAGTTGGGGCTAGTACCTCTCCTTATATATGTATGGAGTGGCGTTTGCAACTGAAAAGAATCTTTGTGTTCAAAACAAGATAGGTGAAGGATGGCTTTCACACACACTTATCTCTCAGAACTGAGCATGTGGAGAGACGTTCGTTCATCTAGCACAAATGGAACGGGTTGCAGGAAAAACTTTTACTCTGGTTTCTCAGTCTGTTTCCTATTGCCGGTTTGATGTTCCTGCAGTTATCACTGTAAAACCGAGTTGGAGTTATTACCTCCCCATATATATGTATGGAGTGGAGTTTGCAACTGAAAAGAAACTTTGTTTTCCCAACAAGCTAGGTGAAGGACGGCTTTCACACACACTAATTTCTCAGAACTGACCATGTGGAGAGACGTTCGTTCATCCAGCACAAAGGGAAAGGATTGCAGTAGAAACTTTTACTCTTGTTTCTCAGTCTGTTTCCTAGTGCCGGTTTGAATTTCCTGCAGTTTTCACTGTAAAACCGATTTGGAGCTAGTACCTCCCCATATATATGTATGGAGTGGAGTTTGCAACTGAAAAGCAACTTTGTGTTCCCAACAAGCTAGGTGAAGGACGGCTTTCAGACACACTTCTCTCTCAGATCTGAGCATGTGGAGAGACGTTTTTTCATCTAGCCCAAAGGGAACGGGTTGCAGTAGAAATTTTTCTCTGTTTTCTCAGACTGTTTCCTAGTGCCGTTTTGAAGTTCCTTCAGTTTTCACTTTAAACCGAGTTGGAGCTAGTACCTCCCCATATATATGTACGGAGTGGAGTTTGCAACTGGAAAGAAACTTTGTGTTCCCAACAAGCTAGGTGAAGGACGGCTTTCACACACACTTATCTCTCAGAACTGAGCATGTGGAGAGACGTTCGTTCATCTAGCACAAAGGGAACGGGTTGCAGGAGAAACTTTTACTCTGGTTTCTCAGTCTGTTTCCTAGTGCCGGTTTGATGTTCCTGCAGTTTTCACTGTAAAACCGAGTTGGAGCTAGTACCTCCCCATATATATGTACGGAGTGGAGTTTTCAACTGAAAAGAAACTTTGTTTTCCCAACAAGCTAGGTGAAGGACGGCTTTCACACACACTAATTTCTCAGAACTGAGCATGTGGAGAGACGTTCGTTCATCTAGCACAATGGGAACGAGTTGCAGGAGAAACTTTTACTCTGGTTTCTCAGTCTGTTTCCTAGTGCCTTTTGGAAGTTCCTTCAGTTTTCACTGTAAAACCGAGTTGGGGCTACTACCTCTCCTTATATATGTACGGAGTGGAGTTTGTATCTGAAAAGAATCTTTGTGTTCAAAACAAGATAGGAGAAGGACGGCTTTCACACACATTTATCTCTCAGAACTGAGCATGTGGAGAGACGTTCGTTCATCTAGCACAAAGGGAACGGGTTGCAGGAGAAACTTTTACTCTGGTTTCTCAGTCTCTTTCCTAGTGCCGGTTTGATGTTCCTGCAGTTTTCACTGTAAAACCGAGTTGGAGCTAGTACCTCCCCATATATATGTACGGAGTGGAGTTTGCAACTGAAAAGAAACTTTGTGTTCCCAACAAGCTAGGTGAAGGACGGCTTTCACACACACTTATCTCTCAGAACTGAGCATGTGGAGAGACGTTCGTTCATCTAGCACAAAGGGAACGGGTTGCAGGAGAAACTTTTACTCTGGTTTCTCAGTCTCTTTCCTAGTGCCGGTTTGACGTTCCTGCAGTTTTCACTGTAAAACCGAGTTGGAGCTAGTACCTCCCCATATATATGTACGGAGTGGAGTTTGCAACTGAAAAGAAACTTTGTGTTCCCAACAAGCTAGGTGAAGGACGGCTTTCACACACACTTATATCTCAGAACTGAGCATGTGGAGAGTCGTTCGTTCATCTAGCACAAAGGGAACGGTTTGCAGGAGAAACTATTACTCTGGTTTCTCAGCCTGTTTCCTAGAGCCGGTTTGATGTTCCTGCAGTTTTCACTGTAAAACCGAGTTGGGGCTAGTACATCTCCTTATATATGTATGGAGTGGAGTTTGCAACTGAAAAGAATCTTTGTGTTCAAAACAAGATAGGTGAAGGATGGCTTTCACACACACTTATCTCTCAGAACTGAGCATGTGGAGAGACGTTCGTTCATCTAGCACAAATGGAACGGGTTGCAGGAAAAACTTTTACTCTGGTTTCTCAGTCTGTTTCCTAATGCCGGTTTGATGTTCCTGCAGTTATCACTGTAAAACCGAGTTGGAGTTATTACCTCCCCATATATATGTATGGAGTGGAGTTTGCAACTGAAAAGAAACTTTGTTTTCCCAACAAGCTAGGTGAAGGACGGCTTTCACACACACTAATTTCTCAGAACTGACCATGTGGAGAGACGTTCGTTCATCCAGCACAAAGGGAAAGGATTGCAGTAGAAACTTTTACTCTTGTTTCTCAGTCTGTTTCCTAGTGCCGGTTTGAATTTCCTGCAGTTTTCACTGTAAAACCGATTTGGAGCTAGTACCTCCCCATATATATGTATGGAGTGGAGTTTGCAACTGAAAAGCAACTTTGTGTTCCCAACAAGCTAGGTGAAGGACGGCTTTCAGACACACTTCTCTCTCAGATCTGAGCATGTGGAGAGACGTTCTTTCATCTAGCCCAAAGGGAACGGGTTGCAGTAGAAATTTTTCTCTGTTTTCTCAGACTGTTTCCTAGTGCCGTTTTGAAGTTCCTTCAGTTTTCACTTTAAACCGAGTTGGAGCTAGTACCTCCCCATATATATGTACGGAGTGGAGTTTGCAACTGAAAAGAAACTTTGTGTTCCCAACAAGCGAGGTGAAGGACGGCTTTCACACACACTTATCTCTCAGAACTGAGCATGTGGAGAGACGTTCGTTCATCTAGCACAAAGGGAACGGGTTGCAGGAGAAACTTTTACTCTGGTTTCTCAGTCTGTTTCCTAGTGCCGGTTTGATGTTCCTGCAGTTTTCACTGTAAAACCGAGTTGGAGCTAGTACCTCCCCATATATATGTATGGAGTGGAGTTTGCAACTGAAAAGAAACTTTGTTTTCCCAACAAGCTAGGTGAAGGACGGCTTTCACACACACTAATTTCTCAGAACTGAGCATGTGGAGAGACGTTCGTTCATCTAGCACAATGGGAACGAGTTGCAGGAGAAACTTTTACTCTGGTTTCTCAGTCTGTTTCCTAGTGCCTTTTGGAAGTTCCTTCAGTTTTCACTGTAAAACCGAGTTGGGGCTAGTACCTCTCCTTATATATGTACGGAGTGGAGTTTGCAACTGAAAAGAAACTTTGTGTTCCCAACAAGCTAGGTGAAGGACGGCTTTCACACACACTTATCTCTCAGAACTGAGCATGTGGAGAGACGTTCGTTCATCTAGCACAAAGGGAACGGGTTGCAGGAGAAACTTTTACTCTGGTTTCTCAGTCTCTTTCCTAGTGCCGGTTTGATGTTCCTGCAGTTTTCACTGTAAAACCGAGTTGGAGTTAGTACCTCCCCATATATATGTATGGAGTGTAGTTTGCAACTGAAAAGAAACTTTGTGTTCCCAACAAGCTAGGTGAAGGACGGCTTTCACACACACTTATCTCTCAGAACTGAGCATGTGGAGAGACGTTCGTTCATCTAGCACAAAGGGAACGGTTGGCAGGAGAAACTATTACTCTGGTTTCTCAGCCTGTTTCCTAGAGCCGGTTTGATGTTCCTGCAGTTTTCACTGTAAAACCGAGTTGGGGCTAGTACCTCTCCTTATATATGTATGGAGTGGAGTTTGCAACTGAAAAGAATCTTTGTGTTCAAAACAAGATAGGTGAAGGACGGCTTTCACACACACATATCTCTCAGAACTGAGCATGTGGAGAGACGTTCGTTCATCTAGCACAAATGGAACGGGTTGCAGGAAAAACTTTTACTCTGGTTTCTCAGTCTGTTTCCTATTGCCGGTTTGATGTTCCTGCAGTTTTCACTGTAAAACCGAGTTGGAGTTATTACCTCCCCATATATATGTATGGAGTGGAGTTTGCAACTGAAAAGAAACTTTGTTTTCCCAACAAGCTAGGTGAAGGACGGCTTTCACACACACTAATTTCTCAGAACTGACCATATGGAGAGACGTTCGTTCATCCAGCACAAAGGGAAAGGATTGCAGTAGAAACTTTTACTCTTGTTTCTCAGTCTGTTTCCTAGTGCCGGTTTGAAGTTCCTGCAGTTTTCACTGTAAAACCGAGTTGGAGCTAGTACCTCCCCATATATATTTATGGAGTGGAGTTTGCAACTGAAAAGAAACTTTGTGTTCCCAACAAGCTAGGTGAAGTACGGCTTTCACACACACTTATCTCTCAGAACTTAGCATGTGAGGAGACGTTCGTTCATCTAGCACAAAGGGAACGGGTTGCAGGAAACACTTTTACTCTGGTTTCTCAGTCTGTTTCCTAGTGCCTTTTGGAAGTTCCTGCAGTTTTCACTGTAAAACCCAGTTGGGGCTAGTACCTCTCCTTATATATGTATGGAGTGGAGTTTGCAACTGAAAAGAATCTTTGTGTTCAAAACAAGATAGGTGAAGGACGGCTTTCAGACACACTTCTCTCTCAGATCTGAGCATGTGGAGAGACGTTCTTTCATCTAGCACAAAGGGAACGGGTTGCAGTAGAAATTTTTCTCTGGTTTCTCAGACTGTTTCCTAGTGCCGTTTTGAAGTTCCTTCAGTTTTCACTTTAAACCGAGTTGGAGCTAGTACCTCCCCATATATATGTACGGAGTGGAGTTTGCAAATGAAAAGAAACTTAGTGTTCCCAACAAGCTAGGTGAAGGACGGCTTTCACACACAGTTATTTCTCAGAACTGAGCATGTGGAGAGACGTTCGTTCATCTAGCACAAAGGGAACGGGTTGCTGGAGAAACTTTTACTCTGGTTTCTCAGTCTGTTTCCTAGTGCCGGTTTGATGTTCCTGCAGTTTTCACTGTAAAACAGAGTTGGAGCTAGTACCTCCCCATATATATGTACGGAGTGGAGTTTGCAACTGAAAAGAAATTTTGTGTTCCCAACAAGATAGGTGAAGGACGGCTTTCACTCACACTTATCTCTCAGAACTGAGCATGTGGAGAGACGTTCGTTCATCTAGCACAAAGGGAACGGGTTGCAGGAGAAACTTTTACTCTGGTTTCTCAGTCTCTTTCCTAGTGCCGGTTTGATGTTCCTGCAGTTTTCACTGTAAAACCGAGTTGGAGCTAGTACCTCCCCATATATATGTATGGAGTGGAGTTTGCAACTGAAAAGAAACTTTGTTTTCCCAACAAGCTAGGTGAAGGACGGCTTTCACACACACTAATTTCTCAGAACTGAGCATGTGGAGAGACGTTCGTTCATCTAGCACAATGGGAACGAGTTGCAGGAGAAACTTTTACTCTGGTTTCTCAGTCTGTTTCCTAGTGCCTTTTGGAAGTTCCTTCAGTTTTCACTGTAAAACCGAGTTGGGGCTAGTACCTCTCCTTATATATGTATGGAGTGGAGTTTGCAACTGAAAAGAATCTTTGTGTTCAAAACAAGATAGGTGAAGGACGGCTTTCACACACACTTATCTCTCAGAACTGAGCATGTGGAGAGACGTTCGTTCATCTAGCACAAATGGAACGGGTTGCAGGAAAAACTTTTACTCTGGTTTCTCAGTCTGTTTCCTATTGCCGGTTTGATGTTCCTGCAGTTTTCACTGTAAAACCGAGTTGGAGCTAGTACCTCTCCTTATATATGTATGGAGTGGAGTTTGCAACTGAAAAGTATCTTTGTGTTCCCAACAAGCTAGGTGAAGGACGGCTTTCACACACACTAACCTCTCAGAACTGAGCATGTGGAGAGACGTTCGTTCACATAGCACAAAGGGAACGGGTTGCAGGAGAAACATTTACTCTTTTTTCTCAGCCTGTTTCTTAGTGCCGGTTTGAAGTTCCTGCAGTTTTCACTGTAAAACCGAGTTGGAGCTAGTACCTCTCCTTATATATGTATGGAGTGGAATTTGCAACTGAAAATAAACTTTGTTTTTACAACAAGATAGGTGAAGGACGGCTTTCACACACACAAATTTCTCAGAACTGAGCATGTGGAGAGACGTTCGTTCATCCAGCACAAAGGGAATGGGTTGCAGTAGAAACTTTTACTCTGGTTTCTCAGTCTGTTTCCTAGTGCCGGTTTGAAGTTCCTGCAGTTTTCACTGTAAAACCGAGTTGGAGCTAGTACCTCCCCATATATATGTATGGAGTGGAGTTTGCAACTGAAAAGCAACTTTGTGTTCCCAACAAGCTAGGTGAAGGACGGCTTTCAGACACACTTCTCTCTCAGATCTGAGCATGTGGAGAGACGTTCTTTCATCTAGCACAAAGGGAACGGGTTGCAGTAGAAATTTTTCTCTGGTTTCTCAGACTGTTTCCTAGTGCCGTTTTGACGTTCCTTCAGTTTTCACTTTAAACCGAGTTGGAGCTAGTACCTCCCCATATATATGTACGGAGTGGAGTTTGCAACTGAAAAGAAACTTTGTGTTCCCAACAAGCTAGGTGAAGGACGGCTTTCACACACACTTATCTCTCAGAACTGAGCATGTGGAGAGACGTTCGTTCATCTAGCACAAAGGGAACGGGTTGCAGGAGAAACTTTTACTCTGGTTTCTCAGTCTCTTTCCTAGTGCCGGTTTGATGTTCCTGCAGTTTTCACTGTAAAACCGAGTTGGAGCTAGTACCACCCCATATATATGTACGGAGTGGAGTTTGCAACTGAAAAGAAACTTTGTGTTCCCAACAAGCTAGGTGAAGGACGGCTTTCACACACACTTATCTGTCAGAACTTAGCATGTGAGGAGACGTTCGTTCATCTAGCACAAAGGGAACGGGTTGCAGGAAACACTTTTACTCTGGTTTCTCAGTCTGTTTCCTAGTGCCTTTTGGAAGTTCCTGCAGTTTTCACTGTAAAACCCAGTTGGGGCTAGTACCTCTCCTTATATATGTATGGAGTGGAGTTTGCAACTGAAAAGAATCTTTGTGTTCAAAACAAGATAGGTGAAGGACGGCTTTCAGACACACTTCTCTCTCAGATCTGAGCATGTGGAGAGACGTTCTTTCATCTAGCACAAAGGGAACGGGTTGCAGTAGAAATTTTTCTCTGGTTTCTCAGACTGTTTCCTAGTGCCGTTTTGAAGTTCCTTCAGTTTTCACTTTAAACCGAGTTGGAGCTAGTACCTCCCCATATATATGTACGGAGTGGAGTTTGCAAATGAAAAGAAACTTAGTGTTCCCAACAAGCTAGGTGAAGGACGGCTTTCACACACAGTTATTTCTCAGAACTGAGCATGTGGAGAGACGTTCGTTCATCTAGCACAAAGGGAACGGGTTGCTGGAGAAACTTTTACTCTGGTTTCTCAGTCTGTTTCCTAGTGCCGGTTTGATGTTCCTGCAGTTTTCACTGTAAAACCGAGTTGGAGCTAGTACCTCCCCATATATATGTACGGAGTGGAGTTTGCAACTGAAAATAAACTTTGTTTTCCCAACAAGATAGGTGAAGGACGGCTTTCACACACACTAATTTCTCAGAACTGAGCATGTGGAGAGACGTTCGTTCATCCAGCACAAAGGGAACGGGTTGCAGTAGAAAATTTTACTCTGGTTTCTCAGTCTGTTTCCTAGTGCCGGTTTGAAGTTCCTGCAGTTTTCACTGTAAAACCAATTTGGAGCTAGTACCTCCCCATATATATGTACGGAGTGGAGTTTGCAACTGAAAAGCAACTTTGTGTTCCCAACAAGCTAGGTGAAGGACGGCTTTCACACACACATATCTCTCAGAACTGAGCATGTGGAGAGACGTTCGTTCATCTAGCACAAAGGGAATGGGTTGCAGTAGAAACATTTACTCTGGTTTCTCAGCATGTTTCCTAGTGCCGGTTTGAAGTTCCTGCAGTTTTCACTGTAAAACCGAGTTGGAGCTAGTACCTCTCCTTATATATGTATGGAGTGGAGTTTGCAACTTAAAATAAACTTTGTTTTCCCAACAAGATAGGTGAAGGACGGCTTTCACACACACTTATCTCTCAGAACTGAGCATGTGGAGAGACGTTCGTTCATCTAGCACAATGGGAACGGGTTGCAGGAGAAACTTTTACTCTGGTTTCTCAGTCTGTTTCCTAGTGCCTTTTGGAAGTTCCTGCAGTTTTCACTGTAAAACCGAGTTAGGGCTAGTACCTCTCCTTATATATGTATGGAGTGGAGTTTGCAACTGAAAAGAATCTTTGTGTTCAAGACAAGATAGGTGAAGGACGGCTTTCACACACACTTATCTCTCAGAACTGAGCATGTGGAGAGACGTTCGTTCATCTAGCACAAATGGAACGGGTTGCAGGAAAAACTTTTACTCTGGTTTCTCAGTCTGTTTCCTAGTGCCGGTTTGATGTTCCTGCAGTTTTCACTGTAAAACCTAGTTGGAGCTAGTACCTCTCCTTATATATGTATGGAGTGGAGTTTGCAACTGAAAAGAAACTTTGTTTTCCCAACAAGCTAGGTGAAGGACGGCTTTCACACACACTAATTTCTCAGAACTGACCATATGGAGAGACGTTCGTTCATCCAGCACAAAGGGAAAGGATTGCAGTAGAAACTTTTACTCTTGTTTCTCAGTCTGTTTCCTAGTGCCGGTTTGAAGTTCCTGCAGTTTTCACTGTAAAACCGAGTTGGAGCTAGTACCACCCCATATATATTTATGGAGTGGAGTTTGCAACTGAAAAGAAACTTTGTGTTCCCAACAAGCTAGGTGAAGTACGGCTTTCACACACACTTATCTCTCAGAACTTAGCATGTGAGGAGACGTTCGTTCATCTAGCACAAAGGGAACGGGTTGCAGGAAACACTTTTACTCTGGTTTCTCAGTCTGTTTCCTAGTGCCTTTTGGAAGTTCCTGCAGTTTTCACTGTAAAACCCAGTTGGGGCTAGTACCTCTCCTTATATATGTATGGAGTGGAGTTTGCAACTGAAAAGAATCTTTGTGTTCAAAACAAGATAGGTGAAGGACGGCTTTCAGACACACTTCTCTCTCAGATCTGAGCATGTGGAGAGACGTTCTTTCATCTAGCACAAAGGGAACGGGTTGCAGTAGAAATTTTTCTCTGGTTTCTCAGACTGTTTCCTAGTGCCGTTTTGAAGTTCCTTCAGTTTTCACTTTAAACCGAGTTGGAGCTAGTACCTCCCCATATATATGTACGGAGTGGAGTTTGCAAATGAAAAGAAACTTAGTGTTCCCAACAAGCTAGGTGAAGGACGGCTTTCACACACAGTTATTTCTCAGAACTGAGCATGTGGAGAGACGTTCGTTCATCTAGCACAAAGGGAACGGGTTGCTGGAGAAACTTTTACTCTGGTTTCTCAGTCTGTTTCCTAGTGCCGGTTTGATGTTCCTGCAGTTTTCACTGTAAAACAGAGTTGGAGCTAGTACCTCCCCATATATATGTACGGAGTGGAGTTTGCAACTGAAAAGAAATTTTGTGTTCCCAACAAGATAGGTGAAGGACGGCTTTCACCCACACTTATCTCTCAGAACTGAGCATGTGGAGAGACGTTCGTTCATCTAGCACAAAGGGAACGGGTTGCAGGAGAAACTTTTACTCTGGTTTCTCAGTCTCTTTCCTAGTGCCGGTTTGATGTTCCTGCAGTTTTCACTGTAAAACCGAGTTGGAGCTAGTACCTCCCCATATATATGTATGGAGTGGAGTTTGCAACTGAAAAGAAACTTTGTTTTCCCAACAAGCTAGGTGAAGGACGGCTTTCACACACACTAATTTCTCAGAACTGAGCATGTGGAGAGACGTTCGTTCATCTAGCACAATGGGAACGAGTTGCAGGAGAAACTTTTACTCTGGTTTCTCAGTCTGTTTCCTAGTGCCTTTTGGAAGTTCCTTCAGTTTTCACTGTAAAACCGAGTTGGGGCTAGTACCTCTCCTTATATATGTATGGAGTGGAGTTTGCAACTGAAAAGAATCTTTGTGTTCAAAACAAGATAGGTGAAGGACGGCTTTCACACACACTTATCTCTCAGAACTGAGCATGTGGAGAGACGTTCGTTCATCTAGCACAAATGGAACGGGTTGCAGGAAAAACTTTTACTCTGGTTTCTCAGTCTGTTTCCTATTGCCGGTTTGATGTTCCTGCAGTTTTCACTGTAAAACCGAGTTGGAGCTAGTACCTCTCCTTATATATGTATGGAGTGGAGTTTGCAACTGAAAAGTATCTTTGTGTTCCCAACAAGCTAGGTGAAGGACGGCTTTCACACACACTAACCTCTCAGAACTGAGCATGTGGAGAGACGTTCGTTCACATAGCACAAAGTGAACGGGTTGCAGGAGAAACATTTACTCTGGTTTCTCAGCCTGTTTCTTAGTGCCGGTTTGAAGTTCCTGCAGTTTTCACTGTAAAACCGAGTTGGAGCTAGTACCTCTCCTTATATATGTATGGAGTGGAATTTGCAACTGAAAATAAACTTTGTTTTCCCAACAAGATAGGTGAAGGACGGCTTTCACACACACAAATTTCTCAGAACTGAGCATGTGGAGAGACGTTCGTTCATCCAGCACAAATGAATGGGTTGCAGTAGAAACTTTTACTCTGGTTTCTCAGTCTGTTTCCTAGTGCCGGTTTGAAGTTCCTGCAGTTTTCACTGTAAAACCGAGTTGGAGCTAGTACCTCCCCATATATATGTATGGATTGGAGTTTGCAACTGAAAAGCAACTTTGTTTTCCCAACAAGATAGGTGAAGGACGGCTTTCAGACACACTTCTCTCTCAGATCTGAGCATGTGGAGAGACGTTCTTTCATCTAGCACAAAGGGAACGGGTTGCAGTAGAAATTTTTCTCTGGTTTCTCAGACTGTTTCCTAGTGCCGTTTTGACGTTCCTTCAGTTTTCACTTTAAACCGAGTTGGAGCTAGTACCTCCCCATATATATGTACGGAGTGGAGTTTGCAACTGAAAAGAAACTTTGTGTTCCCAACAAGCTAGGTGAAGGACGGCTTTCACACACACTTATCTCTCAGAACTGAGCATGTGGAGAGACTTTCGTTCATCTAGCACAAAGGGAACGGGTTGCAGGAGAAACTTTTACTCTGGTTTCTCAGTCTCTTTCCTAGTGCCGGTTTGATGTTCCTGCAGTTTTCACTGTAAAACCGAGTTGGAGCTAGTACCTCCCCATATATATGTACGGAGTGGAGTTTGCAACTGAAAAGAAACTTTGTGTTCCCAACAAGCTAGGTGAAGGACGGCTTTCACACACACTTATCTGTCAGAACTTAGCATGTGAGGAGACGTTCGTTCATCTAGCACAAAGGGAACGGGTTGCAGGAAACACTTTTACTCTGGTTTCTCAGTCTGTTTCCTAGTGCCTTTTGGAAGTTCCTGCAGTTTTCACTGTAAAACCCAGTTGGGGCTAGTACCTCTCCTTATATATGTATGGAGTGGAGTTTGCAACTGAAAAGAATCTTTGTGTTCAAAACAAGATAGGTGAAGGACGGCTTTCAGACACACTTCTCTCTCAGATCTGAGCATGTGGAGAGACGTTCTTTCATCTAGCACAAAGGGAACGGGTTGCAGTAGAAATTTTTCTCTGGTTTCTCAGACTGTTTCCTAGTGCCGTTTTGAAGTTCCTTCAGTTTTCACTTTAAACCGAGTTGGAGCTAGTACCTCCCCATATATATGTACGGAGTGTAGTTTGCAACTGAAAAGAAACTTTGTGTTCCCAACAAGCTAGGTGAAGGACGGCTTTCACACACACTTATCTCTCAGAACTGAGCATGTGGAGAGACGTTCGTTCATCTAGCACAATGGGAACGGGTTGCAGGAGAAACTTTTACTCTGGTTTCTCAGTCTGTTTCCTAGTGCCTTTTGGAAGTTCCTGCAGTTTTCACTGTAAAACCGAGTTAGGGCTAGTACCTCTCCTTATATATATATGGAGTGGAGTTTGCAACTGAAAAGAATCTTTGTGTTCAAGACAAGATAGGTGAAGGACGGCTTTCACACACACTTATCTCTCAGAACTGAGCATGTGGAGAGACGTTCGTTCATCTAGCACAAATGGAACGGGTTGCAGGAAAAACTTTTACTCTGGTTTCTCAGTCTGTTTCCTAGTGCCGGTTTGATGTTCCTGCAGTTTTCACTGTAAAACCTAGTTGGAGCTAGTACCTCTCCTTATATATGTATGGAGTGGAGTTTGCAACTGAAAAGCAACTTTGTGTTCCCAACAAGCTAGGTGAAGGACGGCTTTCAGACACACTTCTCTCTCAGATCTGAGCATGTGGAGAGACGTTCTTTCATCTAGCACAAAGGGAACGGGTTGCAGTAGAAATTTTTATCTGGTTTCTCAGACTGTTTCCTAGTGCCGTTTTGAAGTTCCTTCAGTTTTCACTTTAAACCGAGTTGGAGCTAGTACCTCCCCATATATATGTACGGAGTGTAGTTTGCAACTGAAAAGAAACTTTGTGTTCCCAACAAGCTAGGTGAAGGACGGCTTTCACACACACTTATCTCTCAGAACTGAGCATGTGGAGAGACGTTCGTTCATCTAGCACAAAGGGAACGGTTTGCAGGAGAAACTTTTACTCTGGTTTCTCAGTCTCTTTCCTAGTGCCGGTTTGAAGTTCCTGCAGTTTTCATAGTAAAACCGAGTTGGAGCTAGTACCTCTCCTTATATATGTATGGAGTGGAGTTTGCAACTGAAAAGAATCTTTGTGTTCAAAACAAGATAGATGAAGGACGGCTTTCACACACACTTATCTCTCAGAACTGAGCATGTGGAGAGACGTTCGATCATCTAGCACAAAGGGAACGGTTTGCAGGAGAAACTTTTACTCTGGTTTCTCAGTCTGTTTCCTAGTGCCGGTTTGATGTTCCTGCAGTTTTCACTGTAAAACCGAGTTGGAGCTAGTACCTCCTCATATATATGTACGGAGTGGAGTTTGCAACTGAAAAGAAACTTTGTGTTCCCAACAAGCTAGGTGAAGGACGGCTTTCACACACACTAATTTCTCAGAACTGAGCATGTGGAGAGACGTTCGTTCATCCAGCACAAATGGAACGGGTTGCAGTAGAAACTTTTACTCTGGTTTCTCAGTCTGTTTCCTAGTGCCGGTTTGAAGTTCCTGCAGTTTTCACTGTAAAACCGATTTGTAGCTAGTACCTCCCCATATATATGTATGGAGTGGAGTTGCAACTGAAAAGAAACTTTGTGTTCCCAACAAGCTAGGTGAAGGACGGCTTTCAGACACACTTCTCTCTCAGATCTTAGCATGTGGAGAGACGTTTTTTCATCTAGCACAAAGGGAACGGGTTGCAGTAGAAATTTTTCTCTGGTTTCTCAGACTGTTTCCTAGTGCCGTTTTGAAGTTCCTTCAGTTTTCACTTTAAACCGAGTTGGAGCTAGTACCTCCTCATATATATGTACGGAGTGGAGTTGGCAACTGAAAAGAAACTTTGTGTTCCCAACAAGCTAGGTGAAGGACGGCTTTCACACACACTTATCTCTCAGAAATGAGCATGTGGAGAGACGTCGTTCATCTAGCACAAAGGGAACGGTTTGCAGGAGAAACTATTACTCTGGTTTCTCAGCCTTTTTCCTAGAGCCGGTTTTAAGTTCCTGCAGTTTTCACTGTAAAACCGAGTTGGAGCTAGTACCTCTCCTTATATATGCATGGAGTGGAGTTTGCAACTGAAAAGAAACTTTGTTTTCCCAACAAGATAGGTGAAGGACGGCTTTAACACACACTAATCTCTCAGAACTGAGCATGTGGAGAGACGTTCGTTCATCCAGCACAAAGGGAACGGTTTGCAGTAGAAAATTTTACTCTGGTTTCTCAGTCTGTTTCCTAGTGCCGGTTTGAAGTTCCTGCAGTTTTCACTGTAAAACCGATTTGGAGCTAGTACCTCCCCATATATATGTATGGAGTGGAGTTTGCAACTGAAAAGCAACTTTGTGTTCCCAACAAGCTAGGTGAAGGACGGCTTTCACACACACTTATCTCTCAGAACTGAGCATGTGGAGAGACGTTCGTTCATCTAGCACAAAGGGAACGGTTTGCAGGAGAAACTATTACTCTAGTTAATCAGCCTGTTTCCTAGAGCCGGTTTGATGTTCCTGCAGTTTTCACTGTAAAACCGAGTTGGAGCTAGTACCTCTCCTTATATATGTATGGAGTGGAGTTTGCAACTGAAAAGAATCTTTGTGTTCCCAACAAGCTAGGTGAAGGACGGCTTTCACACACACTTACCTCTCAGAACTGAGCATGTGGAGAGACGTTCGTTCATCTAGCACAAAGGAAACGGGTTGCAGGAGAAACTTTTACTCTGGTTTCTCAGTCTGTTTCCTAGTGCCGGTTTGAAGTTCCTGCAGTTTTCATAGTAAAACCGAGTTGGAGCTAGTACCTCTCCTTATATATGTATGGAGTGGAGTTTGCAACTGAAAATAAACTTTGTGTTCAAAACAAGATAGGTGAATGACGGCTTTCACACACACTTATCTCTCAGAACTGAGCATGTGGAGAGACGTTCGTTCATCTAGCACAAAGGGAACGGGTTGCAGGAGGAACATTTACTCTGGTTTCTCAGCCTGTTTCCTAGTGCCGGTTTGAAGTTCCTGCAGTTTTCACTGTAAAACCCAGTTGGAGCAAGTACCTCTCCTTATATATGTATGGAGTGGAGTTTGCAACTGAAAAGAATCTTTGTGTTCAAAACAAGATAGGTGAAGGACGGCTTTCACACACACTTATCTCTCAGAACTGAGCATGTGGAGAGACTTTCGTTCATCTAGCACAAAGGGAACGGGTTGCAGGAGAAACTTTTACTCTGGTTTCTCAGCCTGTTTCCTAGAGCCGGTTTGATGTTCCTGCAGTTTTCACTGTAAAACCGAGTTGGAGCTAGTACCTCTCCTTATATATGTATGGAGTGGAGTTTGCAACTGAAAATAAACTTTGTTTTCCCAACAAGATAGGTGAAGGACGGCTTTCACACACACTTATCTCTCAGAACTGAGCATGTGGAGAGACGTTCGTTCATCCAGCACAAAGGGAAAGGGTTGCAGTAAAAACTTTTACTCTGGTTTCTCAGTCTGTTTCCTAGTGCCGGTTTGAAGTTCCTGCAGTTTTCACTGTAAAACCGATTTGGAGCTAGTACCTCCCCATATATATGTACGGAGTGGAGTTTGCAACTGAAAAGAAACTTTGTGTTCCCAACAATCTAGATGAAGGACGACTTGCACACACAGTTATCTCTCAGAACTGAGCATGTGGAGAGACGTTCGTTCATCTAGCACAAATGGAATGGGTTGCAGGAGAAACTTTTACTCTGGTTTCTCAGTCTCTTTCCTAGTGCCGGTTTGAAGTTCCTGCAGTTTTCATAGTAAAACCGAGTTGGAGCTAGTACCTCTCCTTATATATGTATGGAGTGGAGTTTGCAACTGAAAAGAATCTTTGTGTTCAAAACAAGATAGGTGAAGGACGGCTTTCACACACACTTATCTCTCAGAACTGAGCATGTGGAGAGACGTTCGATCATCTAGCACAAAGGGAACGGTTTGCAGGAGAAACTTTTACTCTGGTTTCTCAGTCTGTTTCCTAGTGCCGGTTTGATGTTCCTGCATTTTTCACTGTAAAAGCGAGTTGGAGCTAGTACCTCCTCATATATATGTACGGAGTGGAGTTTGCAACTGAAAAGAAACTTTGTGTTCCCAACAAGCTAGGTGAAGGACGGCTTTCACACACACTAATTTCTCAGAACTGAGCATGTGGAGAGACGTTCGTTCATCCAGCACAAAGGGAACGGGTTGCAGTAGAAACTTTTACTCTGGTTTCTCAGTCTGTTTCCTAGTGCCGGTTTGAAGTTCCTGCAGTTTTCACTGTAAAACCGATTTGGAGCTAGTACCTCCCCATATATATGTATGGAGTGGAGTTTGCAACTGAAAAGCAACTTTGTGTTCCCAACAAGCTAGGTGAAGGACGGCTTTCACACACACTTATCTCTCAGAACTGAGCATGTGGAGAGACTTTCGTTCATCTAGCACAAAGGGAACGGGTTGCAGGAGAAACTTTTACTCTGGTTTCTCAGTCTCTTTCCTAGTGCCGGTTTGATGTTCCTGCAGTTTTCACTGTAAAACCGAGTTGGAGCTAGTACCTCCCCATATATATGTACGGAGTGGAGTTTGCAACTGAAAAGAAACTTTGTGTTCCCAACAAGCTAGGTGAAGGACGGCTTTCACACACACTTATCTGTCAGAACTTAGCATGTGAGGAGACGTTCGTTCATCTAGCACAAAGGGAACGGGTTGCAGGAAACACTTTTACTCTGGTTTCTCAGTCTGTTTCCTAGTGCCTTTTGGAAGTTCCTGCAGTTTTCACTGTAAAACCCAGTTGGGGCTAGTACCTCTCCTTATATATGTATGGAGTGGAGTTTGCAACTGAAAAGAATCTTTGTGTTCAAAACAAGATAGGTGAAGGACGGCTTTCAGACACACTTCTCTCTCAGATCTGAGCATGTGGAGAGACGTTCTTTCATCTAGCACAAAGGGAACGGGTTGCAGTAGAAATTTTTCTCTGGTTTCTCAGACTGTTTCCTAGTGCCGTTTTGAAGTTCCTTCAGTTTTCACTTTAAACCGAGTTGGAGCTAGTACCTCCCCATATATATGTACGGAGTGTAGTTTGCAACTGAAAAGAAACTTTGTGTTCCCAACAAGCTAGGTGAAGGACGGCTTTCACACACACTTATCTCTCAGAACTGAGCATGTGGAGAGACGTTCGTTCATCTAGCACAATGGGAACGGGTTGCAGGAGAAACTTTTACTCTGGTTTCTCAGTCTGTTTCCTAGTGCCTTTTGGAAGTTCCTGCAGTTTTCACTGTAAAACCGAGTTAGGGCTAGTACCTCTCCTTATATATATATGGAGTGGAGTTTGCAACTGAAAAGAATCTTTGTGTTCAAGACAAGATAGGTGAAGGACGGCTTTCACACACACTTATCTCTCAGAACTGAGCATGTGGAGAGACGTTCGTTCATCTAGCACAAATGGAACGGGTTGCAGGAAAAACTTTTACTCTGGTTTCTCAGTCTGTTTCCTAGTGCCGGTTTGATGTTCCTGCAGTTTTCACTGTAAAACCTAGTTGGAGCTAGTACCTCTCCTTATATATGTATGGAGTGGAGTTTGCAACTGAAAAGCAACTTTGTGTTCCCAACAAGCTAGGTGAAGGACGGCTTTCAGACACACTTCTCTCTCAGATCTGAGCATGTGGAGAGACGTTCTTTCATCTAGCACAAAGGGAACGGGTTGCAGTAGAAATTTTTATCTGGTTTCTCAGACTGTTTCCTAGTGCCGTTTTGAAGTTCCTTCAGTTTTCACTTTAAACCGAGTTGGAGCTAGTACCTCCCCATATATATGTACGGAGTGTAGTTTGCAACTGAAAAGAAACTTTGTGTTCCCAACAAGCTAGGTGAAGGACGGCTTTCACACACACTTATCTCTCAGAACTGAGCATGTGGAGAGACGTTCGTTCATCTAGCACAAAGGGAACGGTTTGCAGGAGAAACTTTTACTCTGGTTTCTCAGTCTCTTTCCTAGTGCCGGTTTGAAGTTCCTGCAGTTTTCATAGTAAAACCGAGTTGGAGCTAGTACCTCTCCTTATATATGTATGGAGTGGAGTTTGCAACTGAAAAGAATCTTTGTGTTCAAAACAAGATAGATGAAGGACGGCTTTCACACACACTTATCTCTCAGAACTGAGCATGTGGAGAGACGTTCGATCATCTAGCACAAAGGGAACGGTTTGCAGGAGAAACTTTTACTCTGGTTTCTCAGTCTGTTTCCTAGTGCCGGTTTGATGTTCCTGCAGTTTTCACTGTAAAACCGAGTTGGAGCTAGTACCTCCTCATATATATGTACGGAGTGGAGTTTGCAACTGAAAAGAAACTTTGTGTTCCCAACAAGCTAGGTGAAGGACGGCTTTCACACACACTAATTTCTCAGAACTGAGCATGTGGAGAGACGTTCGTTCATCCAGCACAAATGGAACGGGTTGCAGTAGAAACTTTTACTCTGGTTTCTCAGTCTGTTTCCTAGTGCCGGTTTGAAGTTCCTGCAGTTTTCACTGTAAAACCGATTTGTAGCTAGTACCTCCCCATATATATGTATGGAGTGGAGTTGCAACTGAAAAGAAACTTTGTGTTCCCAACAAGCTAGGTGAAGGACGGCTTTCAGACACACTTCTCTCTCAGATCTTAGCATGTGGAGAGACGTTTTTTCATCTAGCACAAAGGGAACGGGTTGCAGTAGAAATTTTTCTCTGGTTTCTCAGACTGTTTCCTAGTGCCGTTTTGAAGTTCCTTCAGTTTTCACTTTAAACCGAGTTGGAGCTAGTACCTCCTCATATATATGTACGGAGTGGAGTTGGCAACTGAAAAGAAACTTTGTGTTCCCAACAAGCTAGGTGAAGGACGGCTTTCACACACACTTATCTCTCAGAAATGAGCATGTGGAGAGACGTCGTTCATCTAGCACAAAGGGAACGGTTTGCAGGAGAAACTATTACTCTGGTTTCTCAGCCTTTTTCCTAGAGCCGGTTTTAAGTTCCTGCAGTTTTCACTGTAAAACCGAGTTGGAGCTAGTACCTCTCCTTATATATGCATGGAGTGGAGTTTGCAACTGAAAAGAAACTTTGTTTTCCCAACAAGATAGGTGAAGGACGGCTTTAACACACACTAATCTCTCAGAACTGAGCATGTGGAGAGACGTTCGTTCATCCAGCACAAAGGGAACGGTTTGCAGTAGAAAATTTTACTCTGGTTTCTCAGTCTGTTTCCTAGTGCCGGTTTGAAGTTCCTGCAGTTTTCACTGTAAAACCGATTTGGAGCTAGTACCTCCCCATATATATGTATGGAGTGGAGTTTGCAACTGAAAAGCAACTTTGTGTTCCCAACAAGCTAGGTGAAGGACGGCTTTCACACACACTTATCTCTCAGAACTGAGCATGTGGAGAGACGTTCGTTCATCTAGCACAAAGGGAACGGTTTGCAGGAGAAACTATTACTCTAGTTAATCAGCCTGTTTCCTAGAGCCGGTTTGATGTTCCTGCAGTTTTCACTGTAAAACCGAGTTGGAGCTAGTACCTCTCCTTATATATGTATGGAGTGGAGTTTGCAACTGAAAAGAATCTTTGTGTTCCCAACAAGCTAGGTGAAGGACGGCTTTCACACACACTTACCTCTCAGAACTGAGCATGTGGAGAGACGTTCGTTCATCTAGCACAAAGGAAACGGGTTGCAGGAGAAACTTTTACTCTGGTTTCTCAGTCTGTTTCCTAGTGCCGGTTTGAAGTTCCTGCAGTTTTCATAGTAAAACCGAGTTGGAGCTAGTACCTCTCCTTATATATGTATGGAGTGGAGTTTGCAACTGAAAATAAACTTTGTGTTCAAAACAAGATAGGTGAATGACGGCTTTCACACACACTTATCTCTCAGAACTGAGCATGTGGAGAGACGTTCGTTCATCTAGCACAAAGGGAACGGGTTGCAGGAGGAACATTTACTCTGGTTTCTCAGCCTGTTTCCTAGTGCCGGTTTGAAGTTCCTGCAGTTTTCACTGTAAAACCCAGTTGGAGCAAGTACCTCTCCTTATATATGTATGGAGTGGAGTTTGCAACTGAAAAGAATCTTTGTGTTCAAAACAAGATAGGTGAAGGACGGCTTTCACACACACTTATCTCTCAGAACTGAGCATGTGGAGAGACTTTCGTTCATCTAGCACAAAGGGAACGGGTTGCAGGAGAAACTTTTACTCTGGTTTCTCAGCCTGTTTCCTAGAGCCGGTTTGATGTTCCTGCAGTTTTCACTGTAAAACCGAGTTGGAGCTAGTACCTCTCCTTATATATGTATGGAGTGGAGTTTGCAACTGAAAATAAACTTTGTTTTCCCAACAAGATAGGTGAAGGACGGCTTTCACACACACTTATCTCTCAGAACTGAGCATGTGGAGAGACGTTCGTTCATCCAGCACAAAGGGAAAGGGTTGCAGTAAAAACTTTTACTCTGGTTTCTCAGTCTGTTTCCTAGTGCCGGTTTGAAGTTCCTGCAGTTTTCACTGTAAAACCGATTTGGAGCTAGTACCTCCCCATATATATGTACGGAGTGGAGTTTGCAACTGAAAAGAAACTTTGTGTTCCCAACAATCTAGATGAAGGACGACTTGCACACACAGTTATCTCTCAGAACTGAGCATGTGGAGAGACGTTCGTTCATCTAGCACAAATGGAATGGGTTGCAGGAGAAACTTTTACTCTGGTTTCTCAGTCTCTTTCCTAGTGCCGGTTTGAAGTTCCTGCAGTTTTCATAGTAAAACCGAGTTGGAGCTAGTACCTCTCCTTATATATGTATGGAGTGGAGTTTGCAACTGAAAAGAATCTTTGTGTTCAAAACAAGATAGGTGAAGGACGGCTTTCACACACACTTATCTCTCAGAACTGAGCATGTGGAGAGACGTTCGATCATCTAGCACAAAGGGAACGGTTTGCAGGAGAAACTTTTACTCTGGTTTCTCAGTCTGTTTCCTAGTGCCGGTTTGATGTTCCTGCATTTTTCACTGTAAAAGCGAGTTGGAGCTAGTACCTCCTCATATATATGTACGGAGTGGAGTTTGCAACTGAAAAGAAACTTTGTGTTCCCAACAAGCTAGGTGAAGGACGGCTTTCACACACACTAATTTCTCAGAACTGAGCATGTGGAGAGACGTTCGTTCATCCAGCACAAAGGGAACGGGTTGCAGTAGAAACTTTTACTCTGGTTTCTCAGTCTGTTTCCTAGTGCCGGTTTGAAGTTCCTGCAGTTTTCACTGTAAAACCGATTTGGAGCTAGTACCTCCCCATATATATGTATGGAGTGGAGTTTGCAACTGAAAAGCAACTTTGTGTTCCCAACAAGCTAGGTGAAGGACGGCTTTCACACACACTTATCTCTCAGAACTGAGCATGTGGAGAGACTTTCGTTCATCTAGCACAAAGGGAACGGTTTGCAGGAGAAACTATTACTCTGGTTTCTCAGCCTGCTTCCTAGAGTCGGTTTGATGTTCCTGCAGTTTTCACTGTAAAACCGAGTTGCAGCTAGTACCTCTCCTTATATATGTATGGAGTGGAGTTAGCAACTGAAAAGAATCTTTGTGTTCCCAACAAGCTACGTGAAGGACGGCTTTCACACACACTTACCTCTCAGAACTGAGCATGTGGAGAGACGTTCGTTCATCTAGCACAAAGGGAACGGGTTGCAGGAGAAACTTTACTCTGGTTTCTCAGTCTGTTTCCTAGTGCCGGTTTGAAGTTCCTGCAGTTTTCATAGTAAAACCGAGTTGGAGCTAGTACCTCTCCTTATATATGTATGGAGTGGAGTTTGCAACTGAAAAGAATCTTTGTGTTCAAAACAAGATAGGTGAATGACGGCTTTCACACACACTTATCTCTCAGAACTGAGCATGTGGAGAGACGTTCTTTCACCTAGCACAAAGGGAACGGGTTGCAGGAGAAACATTTACTCTGGATTCTCAGCCTGTTTCCTAGTGCCGGTTTGAAGTTCCTGCAGTTTTCACTGTAAAACCGAGTTGGAGCTAGTACCTCTCCTTATATATGTATGGAGTGGAGTTTGCAACTGAAAATAAACTTTGTTTTCTCAACAAGATAGGTGAAGGACGGCTTTCACACACACTTATCTCTCAGAACTGAGCATGTGGAGAGACGTTCGTTCATCTAGCACAATGGAAACGAGTTGCAGGAGAAACTTTTACTCTGGTTTCTCAGTCTGTTTCCTAGTGCCTGTTTGAAGTTCCTGCAGTTTTCATAGTAAAACCGAGTTGGAGCTAGTACCTCTCCTTATATATGTATGGAGTGGAGTTTGCAACTGAAAAGAATCTTTGTGTTCAAAACAAGATAGGTGAATGACGGCTTTCACACACACTTATCTCTCAGAACTGAGCATGTGGAGAGACGTTCGTTCATCTAGCACAAAGGGAACGGGTTGCAGGAGAAACATTTACTCTGGTTTCTCAGCCTGTTTCTTAGTGCCTGTTTGAAGTTCCTGCAGTTTTCACTGTAAAACCGAGTTGGACCTAGTACCTCCCCTTATATATGTATGGAGTGGAGTTTGCAACTGAAAATAAACTTTGTTTTCTCAACAAGATATGTGAAGGACGGCTTTCACACACACTTATCTCTCAGAACTGAGCATGTGGAGAGACGTTCGTTCATCTAGCACAATGGGAACGAGTTGCAGGAGAAACTTTTACTCTGGTTTCTCAGTCTGTTTCCTAGTGCCAGTTTGAAGTTCCTGCAGTTTTCATAGTAAAACCGAGTTGGAGCTAGTACCTCTCCTTATATATGTATGGAGTGGAGTTTGCAACTGAAAAGAATCTTTGTGTTCAAAACAAGATAGGTGAATGACGGCTTTCACACACACTTATCTCTCAGAACTGAGCATGTGGAGAGACGTTCGTTCATCTAGCACAAAGGGAACGGGTTGCAGGAGAAACATTTACTCTGGTTTCTCAGCCTGTTTCTTAGTGCCTGTTTGAAGTTCCTGCAGTTTTCACTGTAAAACCGAGTTGGACCTAGTACCTCTCCTTATATATGTATGGAGTGGAGTTTGCAACTGAAAATAAACTTTGTTTTCCCAACAAGATAGGTGAAGGACGGCTTTCACACACACTAATTTCTCAGAACTGAGCATGTGGAGAGACGTTCGTTCATCCAGCACAAAGGGAATGGTTTGCAGTAGAAACTTTTACTCTGGTTTCTCAGTCTGTTTCCTAGTGCCGGTTTGAAGTTCCTGCAGTTTTCACTGTAAAACCGATTTGGAGCTAGTACCTCCCCATATATATGTATGGAGTGGAGTTTGCAACTGAAAAGAAACTTTGTGTTCCCAACAAGCTAGGTGAAGTACGGCTTTCACACACACTTATCTCTCAGAACTTAGAATGTGAGGAGACGTTCGTTCATCTAGCACAAAGGGAACGGGATGCAGGAAACACTTTTACTCTGGTTCCTCAGTCTGTTTCCTAGTGCCTTTTTGAAGTTCCTTCAGTTTTCACTGTAAAACCGAGTTGGAGCTATTACCTCCCCATATGTAGGTATGTAGTGGAGTTTGCAACTGAAAATAAACTTTGTTTTCCCAACAAGATAGGTGAAGGACGGCTTTCACACACACTAATTTCTCAGAACTGAGCATGTGGAGAGACGTTCGTTCATCCAGCACAAAGGGAACGGGTTGCAGTAGAAACTTTTACTCTGGTTTCTCAGTCTGTATCCTAGTGCCGGTTTGAAAGTTCCTGCAGTTTTCACTGTAAAACCGATTTGGAGCTAGTACCTCCCCATATATATGTATGGAGTGGAGTTTGCAACTGAAAAGCAACTTTGTGTTCCCAACAAGCTAGGTGAAGGACGGCTTTCAGACACACTTCTCTCTCAGATCTGAGCATGTGGAGAGACGTTCTTTCATCTAGCACAAAGGGAACGGGTTGCAATAGAAATTTTTCTCTGGTTTCTCAGACTGTTTCCTAGTGCCGTTTTGAAGTTCCTTCAGTTTTCACTTTAAACCGAGTTGGAGCTAGTACCTCCCCATATATATGTACGGAGTGTAGTTTGCAACTGAAAAGAAACTTTGTGTTCCCAACAAGCTAGGTGAAGGACGGCTTTCACACACACTTATCTCTCAGAACTGAGCATGTGGAGAGACTTTCGTTCATCTAGCACAAAGGGAACGGGTTGCAGGAGAAACTATTACTCTGGTTTCTCAGCCTGTTTCCTAGAGTCGGTTTGATGTTTCTGCAGTTTTCACTGTAAAACCGAGTTGCAGCTAGTACCTCTCCTTATATATGTATGGAGTGGAGTTAGCAACTGAAAAGAATCTTTGTGTTCCCAACAAGCTACGTGAAGGACGGCTTTCACACACACTTACCTCTCAGAACTGAGCATGTGGAGAGACGTTCGTTCATCTAGCACAAAGGGAACGGGTTGCAGGAGAAACTTTTACTCTGGTTTCTCAGTCTGCTTCCTAGTGCCTGTTTGAAGTTCCTGCAGTTTTCATAGTAAAACCGAGTTGGAGCTAGTACCTCTCCTTATATATGTATGGAGTGGAGTTTGCAACTGAAAAGAATCTTTGTGTTCAAAACAAGATAGGTGAATGACGGCTTTCACACACACTTATCTCTCAGAACTGAGCATGTGGAGAGACGTTCGTTCATCTAGCACAAAGGGAACGGGTTGCAGGAGAAACATTTACTCTGGTTTCTCAGCCTGTTTCTTAGTGCCTGTTTGAAGTTCCTGCAGTTTTCACTGTAAAACCCAGTTGGACCTAGTACCTCCCCTTATATATGTATGGAGTGGAGTTTGCAACTGAAAATAAACTTTGTTTTCTCAACAAGATAGGTGAAGGACGGCTTTCACACACACTTATCTCTCAGAACTGAGCATGTGGAGAGACGTTCGTTCATCTAGCACAATGGGAACGAGTTGCAGGAGAAACTTTTACTCTGGTTTCTCAGTCTGTTTCCTAGTGCCAGTTTGAAGTTCCTGCAGTTTTCATAGTAAAACCGAGTTGGAGCTAGTACCTCTCCTTATATATGTATGGAGTGGAGTTTGCAACTGAAAATAAACTTTGTTTTCCCAACAAGATAGGTGAATGACGGCTTTCACACACACTAATTTCTCAGAACTGAGCATGTGGAGAGACGTTCGTTCATCCAGCACAAAGGGAATGGGTTGCAGTAGAAACTTTTACTCTGGTTTCTCAGTCTGTTTCCTAGTGCCGGTTTGAAGTTCCTGCAGTTTTCACTGTAAAACCGATTTGGAGCTAGTACCTCCCCATATATATGTATGGAGTGGAGTTTGCAACTGAAAAGAAACTTTGTGTTCCCAACAATCTAGGTGAAGTACGGCTTTCACACACACTTATCTCTCAGAACTTAGCATGTGAGGAGACGTTCGTTCATCTAGCACAAAGGGAACGGGTTGCAGGAAACACTTTTACTCTGGTTCCTCAGTCTGTTTCCTAGTGCCTTTTTGAAGTTCCTTCAGTTTTCACTGTAAAACCGAGTTGGAGCTATTACCTCCCCATATGTAGGTATGTAGTGGAGTTTGCAACTGAAAAGAAACTTTGTGTTCCCAGCAAGCTAGGTGAAGGACGGCTTTCACACACACTTATCTCTCAGAACTGAGCATGTGGAGAGACGTTCGTTCATCTAGCACAAAGGGAACGGGTTGCAGGAGAAACTTTTACTCTGGTTTCTCAGTCTGTTTCCTAGTGCCGGTTTGAAGTTCCTGCAGTTTTCATAGTAAAACCGAGTTGGAGCTAGTACCTCTCCTTATATATGTATGGAGTGGAGTTTGCAACTGAAAAGAATCTTTGTGTTCAAAACAAGATAGGTGAAAGACGGCTTTCACACACACTTATCTCTCAGAACTGAGCATGTGGAGAGACGTTCGTTCATCTAGCACAAAGGGAACGGGTTGCTGGAGAAACATTTACTCTGGTTTCTCAGCCTGTTTCCTAGTGCCGGTTTGAAGTTCCTGCAGTTTTCACTGTAAAACAGATTTGGAGCTAGTACCTCTCCTTATATATGTATGGAGTGGAGTTTGCAACTGAAAATAAACTTTGTTTTCTCAACAAGATAGGTGAAGGACGGCTTTCACACACACTTATCTCTCAGAACTGAGCATGTGGAGAGACGTTCGTTCATCTAGCACAATGGAAACGAGTTGCAGGAGAAACTTTTACTCTGGTTTCTCAGTCTGTTTCCTAGTGCCAGTTTGAAGTTCCTGCAGTTTTCATAGTAAAACCGAGTTGGAGCTAGTACCTCTCCTTATATATGTATGGATTGGAGTTTGCAACTGAAAAGAATCTTTGTGTTCAAAACAAGATAGGTGAATGACGGCTTTCACACACACTTATCTCTCAGAACTGAGCATGTGGAGAGACGTTCGTTCATCTAGCACAAAGGGAACGGGTTGCAGGAGAAACATTTACTCTGGTTTCTCAGCCTGTTTCTTAGTGCCTGTTTGAAGTTCCTGCAGTTTTCACTGTAAAACCGAGTTGGACCTAGTACCTCTCCCTATATATGTATGGAGTGGAGTTTGCAACTGAAAATAAACTTTGTTTTCCCAACAAGATAGGTGAAGGACGGCTTTCACACACACTAATTTCTCAGAACTGAGCATGTGGAGAGACGTTCGTTCATCCAGCACAAAGGGAATGGGTTGCAGTAGAAACTTTTACTCTGGTTTCTCAGTCTGTTTCCTAGTGCCGGTTTGAAGTTCCTGCAGTTTTCACTGTAAAAACGATTTGGAGCTAGTACCTCCCCATATATATGTATGGAGTGGAGTTTGCAACTGAAAAGAAACTTTGTGTTCCCAACAAACTAGGTGAAGTACGGCTTTCACACACACTTATCTCTCAGAACTTAGCATGTGAGGAGACGTTCGTTCATCTAGCACAAAGGGAACGGGTTGCAGGAAACACTTTTACTCTGGTTCCTCAGTGTGTTTCCTAGTGCCTTTTTGAAGTTCCTTCATTTTTCACTGTAAAACCGAGTTGGAGCTATTACCTCCCCATATGTAGGTATGTAGTGGAGTTTGCAACTGAAAAGAAACTTTGTGTTCCCAGCAAGCTAGGTGAAGGACGGCTTTCACACACACTTATCTCTCAGAACTTAGCATGTGGAGAGACGTTCGTTCATCTAGCACAAAGGGAACGGGTTGCAGGAGAAACTTTTACTCTGGTTTCTCAGCCTGTTTCCTAGAGCCGGTTTGATGTTCCTGCAGTTTTCACTGTAAAACCGAGTTGGAGCTAGTACCTCTCCTTATATATGTATGGAGTGGAGTCTGCAACTGAAAAGAATCTTTGTGTTCCCAACAAGCTACGTGAAGGACGGCTTTCACACACACTTACCTCTCAGAACTGAGCATGTGGAGAGACGTTCGTTCATCTAGCACAAAGGGAACGGGTTGCAGGAGAAACTTTTACTCTGGTTTCTCAGTCTGTTTCCTAGTGCCAGTTTGAAGTTCCTGCAGTTTTCATAGTAAAACCGAGTTGGAGCTAGTACCTCTCCTTATATATGTATGGAGTGGAGTTTGCAACTGAAAAGAATCTTTGTGTTCAAAACAAGATAGGTGAATGACGGCTTTCACACACACTTATCTCTCAGAACTGAGCATGTGGAGAGACGTTCGTTCATCTAGCACAAAGGGAACGGGTTGCAGGAGAAACATTTACTCTGGTTTCTCAGCCTGTTTCTTAGTGCCTGTTTGAAGTTCCTGCAGTTTTCACTGTAAAACCGAGTTGGACCTAGTACCTCTCCTTATATATGTATGGAGTGGAGTTTGCAACTGAAAATAAACTTTGTTTTCCCAACAAGATAGGTGAAGGACGGCTTTCACACACACTAATTTCTCAGAACTGAGCATGTGGAGAGACGTTCGTTCATCCAGCACAAAGGGAATGGTTTGCAGTAGAAACTTTTACTCTGGTTTCTCAGTCTGTTTCCTAGTGCCGGTTTGAAGTTCCTGCAGTTTTCACTGTAAAACCGATTTGGAGCTAGTACCTCCCCATATATATGTATGGAGTGGAGTTTGCAACTGAAAAGAAACTTTGTGTTCCCAACAAGCTAGGTGAAGTACGGCTTTCACACACACTTATCTCTCAGAACTTAGAATGTGAGGAGACGTTCGTTCATCTAGCACAAATGGAACGGGATGCAGGAAACACTTTTACTCTGGTTCCTCAGTCTGTTTCATAGTGCCTTTTTGAAGTTCCTTCAGTTTTCACTGTAAAACCGAGTTGGAGCTATTACCTCCCCATATGTAGGTATGTAGTGGAGTTTGCAACTGAAAATAAACTTTGTTTTCCCAACAAGATAGGTGAAGGACGGCTTTCACACACACTAATTTCTCAGAACTGAGCATGTGGAGAGACGTTCGTTCATCCAGCACAAAGGGAACGGGTTGCAGTAGAAACTTTTACTCTGGTTTCTCAGTCTGTATCCTAGTGCCGGTTTGAAAGTTCCTGCAGTTTTCACTGTAAAACCGATTTGGAGCTAGTACCTCCCCATATATATGTATGGAGTGGAGTTTGCAACTGAAAAGCAACTTTGTGTTCCCAACAAGCTAGGTGAAGGACGGCTTTCAGACACACTTCTCTCTCAGATCTGAGCATGTGGAGAGACGTTCTTTCATCTAGCACAAAGGGAACGGGTTGCAATAGAAATTTTTCTCTGGTTTCTCAGACTGTTTCCTAGTGCCGTTTTGAAGTTCCTTCAGTTTTCACTTTAAACCGAGTTGGAGCTAGTACCTCCCCATATATATGTACGGAGTGTAGTTTGCAACTGAAAAGAAACTTTGTGTTCCCAACAAGCTAGGTGAAGGACGGCTTTCACACACACTTATGTCTCAGAACTGAGCATGTGGAGAGACTTTCGTTCATCTAGCACAAAGGGAACGGTTTGCAGGAGAAACTATTACTCTGGTTTCTCAGCCTGTTTCCTAGAGTCGGTTTGATGTTTCTGCAGTTTTCACTGTAAAACCGAGTTGCAGCTAGTACCTCTCCTTATATATGTATGGAGTGGAGTTAGCAACTGAAAAGAATCTTTGTGTTCCCAACAAGCTACGTGAAGGACGGCTTTCACACACACTTACCTCTCAGAACTGAGCATGTGGAGAGACGTTCGTTCATCTAGCACAAAGGGAACGGGTTGCAGGAGAAACTTTTACTCTGGTTTCTCAGTCTGTTTCCTAGTGCCTGTTTGAAGTTCCTGCAGTTTTCATAGTAAAACCGAGTTGGAGCTAGTACCTCTCCTTATATATGTATGGATTGGAGTTTGCAACTGAAAAGAATCTTTGTGTTCAAAACAAGATAGGTGAATGACGGCTTTCACACACACTTATCTCTCAGAACTGAGCATGTGGAGAGACGTTCGTTCATCTAGCACAAAGGGAACGGGTTGCAGGAGAAACATTTACTCTGGTTTCTCAGCCTGTTTCTTAGTGCCTGTTTGAAGTTCCTGCAGTTTTCACTGTAAAACCGAGTTGGACCTAGTACCTCTCCCTATATATGTATGGAGTGGAGTTTGCAACTGAAAATAAACTTTGTTTTCCCAACAAGATAGGTGAAGGACGGCTTTCACACACACTAATTTCTCAGAACTGAGCATGTGGAGAGACGTTCGTTCATCCAGCACAAAGGGAATGGGTTGCAGTAGAAACTTTTACTCTGGTTTCTCAGTCTGTTTCCTAGTGCCGGTTTGAAGTTCCTGCAGTTTTCACTGTAAAAACGATTTGGAGCTAGTACCTCCCCATATATATGTATGGAGTGGAGTTTGCAACTGAAAAGAAACTTTGTGTTCCCAACAAACTAGGTGAAGTACGGCTTTCACACACACTTATCTCTCAGAACTTAGCATGTGAGGAGACGTTCGTTCATCTAGCACAAAGGGAACGGGTTGCAGGAAACACTTTTACTCTGGTTCCTCAGTGTGTTTCCTAGTGCCTTTTTGAAGTTCCTTCATTTTTCACTGTAAAACCGAGTTGGAGCTATTACCTCCCCATATGTAGGTATGTAGTGGAGTTTGCAACTGAAAAGAAACTTTGTGTTCCCAGCAAGCTAGGTGAAGGACGGCTTTCACACACACTTATCTCTCAGAACTTAGCATGTGGAGAGACGTTCGTTCATCTAGCACAAAGGGAACGGGTTGCAGGAGAAACTTTTACTCTGGTTTCTCAGCCTGTTTCCTAGAGCCGGTTTGATGTTCCTGCAGTTTTCACTGTAAAACCGAGTTGGAGCTAGTACCTCTCCTTATATATGTATGGAGTGGAGTCTGCAACTGAAAAGAATCTTTGTGTTCCCAACAAGCTACGTGAAGGACGGCTTTCACACACACTTACCTCTCAGAACTGAGCATGTGGAGAGACGTTCGTTCATCTAGCACAAAGGGAACGGGTTGCAGGAGAAACTTTTACTCTGGTTTCTCAGTCTGTTTCCTAGTGCCAGTTTGAAGTTCCTGCAGTTTTCATAGTAAAACCGAGTTGGAGCTAGTACCTCTCCTTATATATGTATGGAGTGGAGTTTGCAACTGAAAAGAATCTTTGTGTTCAAAACAAGATAGGTGAATGACGGCTTTCACACACACTTATCTCTCAGAACTGAGCATGTGGAGAGACGTTCGTTCATCTAGCACAAAGGGAACGGGTTGCAGGAGAAACATTTACTCTGGTTTCTCAGCCTGTTTCTTAGTGCCTGTTTGAAGTTCCTGCAGTTTTCACTGTAAAACCGAGTTGGACCTAGTACCTCTCCTTATATATGTATGGAGTGGAGTTTGCAACTGAAAATAAACTTTGTTTTCCCAACAAGATAGGTGAAGGACGGCTTTCACACACACTAATTTCTCAGAACTGAGCATGTGGAGAGACGTTCGTTCATCCAGCACAAAGGGAATGGTTTGCAGTAGAAACTTTTACTCTGGTTTCTCAGTCTGTTTCCTAGTGCCGGTTTGAAGTTCCTGCAGTTTTCACTGTAAAACCGATTTGGAGCTAGTACCTCCCCATATATATGTATGGAGTGGAGTTTGCAACTGAAAAGAAACTTTGTGTTCCCAACAAGCTAGGTGAAGTACGGCTTTCACACACACTTATCTCTCAGAACTTAGAATGTGAGGAGACGTTCGTTCATCTAGCACAAATGGAACGGGATGCAGGAAACACTTTTACTCTGGTTCCTCAGTCTGTTTCATAGTGCCTTTTTGAAGTTCCTTCAGTTTTCACTGTAAAACCGAGTTGGAGCTATTACCTCCCCATATGTAGGTATGTAGTGGAGTTTGCAACTGAAAATAAACTTTGTTTTCCCAACAAGATAGGTGAAGGACGGCTTTCACACACACTAATTTCTCAGAACTGAGCATGTGGAGAGACGTTCGTTCATCCAGCACAAAGGGAACGGGTTGCAGTAGAAACTTTTACTCTGGTTTCTCAGTCTGTATCCTAGTGCCGGTTTGAAAGTTCCTGCAGTTTTCACTGTAAAACCGATTTGGAGCTAGTACCTCCCCATATATATGTATGGAGTGGAGTTTGCAACTGAAAAGCAACTTTGTGTTCCCAACAAGCTAGGTGAAGGACGGCTTTCAGACACACTTCTCTCTCAGATCTGAGCATGTGGAGAGACGTTCTTTCATCTAGCACAAAGGGAACGGGTTGCAATAGAAATTTTTCTCTGGTTTCTCAGACTGTTTCCTAGTGCCGTTTTGAAGTTCCTTCAGTTTTCACTTTAAACCGAGTTGGAGCTAGTACCTCCCCATATATATGTACGGAGTGTAGTTTGCAACTGAAAAGAAACTTTGTGTTCCCAACAAGCTAGGTGAAGGACGGCTTTCACACACACTTATGTCTCAGAACTGAGCATGTGGAGAGACTTTCGTTCATCTAGCACAAAGGGAACGGTTTGCAGGAGAAACTATTACTCTGGTTTCTCAGCCTGTTTCCTAGAGTCGGTTTGATGTTTCTGCAGTTTTCACTGTAAAACCGAGTTGCAGCTAGTACCTCTCCTTATATATGTATGGAGTGGAGTTAGCAACTGAAAAGAATCTTTGTGTTCCCAACAAGCTACGTGAAGGACGGCTTTCACACACACTTACCTCTCAGAACTGAGCATGTGGAGAGACGTTCGTTCATCTAGCACAAAGGGAACGGGTTGCAGGAGAAACTTTTACTCTGGTTTCTCAGTCTGTTTCCTAGTGCCTGTTTGAAGTTCCTGCAGTTTTCATAGTAAAACCGAGTTGGAGCTAGTACCTCTCCTTATATATGTATGGAGTGGAGTTTGCAACTGAAAAGAATCTTTGTGTTCAAAACAAGATAGGTGAATGACGGCTTTCACACACACTTATCTCTCAGAACTGAGCATGTGGAGAGACGTTCGTTCATCTAGCACAAAGGGAACGGGTTGCAGGAGAAACATTTACTCTGGTTTCTCAGCCTGTTTCTTAGTGCCTGTTTGAAGTTCCTGCAGTTTTCACTGTAAAACCCAGTTGGACCTAGTACCTCCCCTTATATATGTATGGAGTGGAGTTTGCAACTGAAAATAAACTTTGTTTTCCCAACAAGATAGGTGAAGGACGGCTTTCACACACACTAATTTCTCAGAACTGAGCACGTGGAGAGACGTTCGTTCATCCAGCACAAAGGGAATGGGTTGCAGTAGAAACTTTTACTCTGGTTTCTCAGTCTGTTTCCTAGTGCCGGTTTGAAGTTCCTGCAGTTTTCACTGTAAAACCGATTTGGAGCTAGTACCTCCCCATATATATGTATGGAGTGGAGTTTGCAACTGAAAAGAAACTTTGTGTTCCCAACAATCTAGGTGAAGTACGGCTTTCACACACACTTATCTCTCAGAACTTAGCATGTGAGGAGACGTTCGTTCATCTAGCACAAAGGGAACGGGTTGCAGGAAACACTTTTACTCTGGTTCCTCAGTCTGTTTCCTAGTGCCTTTTTGAAGTTCCTTCAGTTTTCACTGTAAAACCCAGTTGGAGCTATTACCTCCCCATATGTAGGTATGTAGTGGAGTTTGCAACTGAAAAGAAACTTTGTGTTCCCAGCAAGCTAGGTGAAGGACGGCTTTCACACACACTTATCTCTCAGAACTTAGCATGTGGAGAGACGTTCGTTCATCTAGCACAAAGGGAACGGGTTGCAGGAGAAACTTTTACTCTGGTTTCTCAGCCTGTTTCCTAGAGCCGGTTTGATGTTCCTGCAGTTTTCACTGTAAAACCGAGTTGGAGCTAGTACCTCTCCTTATATATGTATGGAGTGGAGTCTGCAACTGAAAAGAATCTTTGTGTTCCCAACAAGCTACGTGAAGGACGGCTTTCACACACACTTACCTCTCAGAACTGAGCATGTGGAGAGACGTTCGTTCATCTAGCACAAAGGGAACGGGTTGCAGGAGAAACTTTTACTCTGGTTTCTCAGTCTGTTTCCTAGTGCCGGTTTGAATTTCCTGCAGTTTTCATAGTAAAACCGAGTTGGAGCTAGTACCTCTCCTTATATATGTATGGAGTGGAGTTTGCAACTGAAAAGAATCTTTGTGTTCAAAACAAGATAGGTGAAAGACGGCTTTCACACACACTTATCTCTCAGAACTGAGCATGTGGAGAGACGTTCGTTCATCTAGCACAAAGGGAACGGGTTGCTGGAGAAACATTTACTCTGGTTTCTCAGCCTGTTTCCTAGTGCCGGTTTGAAGTTCCTGCAGTTTTCACTGTAAAACAGATTTGGAGCTAGTACCTCTCCTTATATATGTATGGAGTGGAGTTTGCAACTGAAAATAAACTTTGTTTTCTCAACAAGATAGGTGAAGGACGGCTTTCACACACACTTATCTCTCAGAACTGAGCATGTGGAGAGACGTTCGTTCATCTAGCACAATGGAAACGAGTTGCAGGAGAAACTTTTACTCTGGTTTCTCAGTCTGTTTCCTAGTGCCAGTTTGAAGTTCCTTCAGTTTTCACTGTAAAACCGAGTTGGAGCTATTACCTCCCCATATGTAGGTATGTAGTGGAGTTTGCAACTGAAAAGAAACTTTGTGTTCCCAGCAAGCTAGGTGAAGGACGGCTTTCACACACACTTATCTCTCAGAACTTAGCATGTGGAGAGACGTTCGTTCATCTAGCACAAAGGGAACGGGTTGCAGGAGAAACTTTTACTCTGGTTTCTCAGCCTGTTTCCTAGAGCCGGTTTGATGTTCCTGCAGTTTTCACTGTAAAACCGAGTTGGAGCTAGTACCTCTCCTTATATATGTATGGAGTGGAGTTTGCAACTGAAAAGAATCTTTGTGTTCAAAACAAGATAGGTGAATGACGGCTTTCACACACACTTATCTCTCAGAACTGAGCATGTGGAGAGACGTTCGTTCATCTAGCACAAAGGGAACGGGTTGCAGGAGAAACATTTACTCTGGTTTCTCAGCCTGTTTCTTAGTGCCTGTTTGAAGTTCCTGCAGTTTTCACTGTAAAACCGAGTTGGACCTAGTACCTCTCCTTATATATGTATGGAGTGGAGTTTGCAACTGAAAATAAACTTTGTTTTCCCGACAAGATAGGTGAAGGACGGCTTTCACACACACTAATTTCTCAGAACTGAGCATGTGGAGAGACGTTCGTTCATCCAGCACAAAGGGAACGGGTTGCAGTAGAAACTTTTACTCTGGTTTCTCAGTCTGTTTCCTAGTGCCGGTTTGAAGTTCCTGCAGTTTTCACTGTAAAACCGATTTGGAGCTAGTACCTCCCCATATATATGTATGGAGTGGAGTTTGGAACTGAAAAGAAACTTTGTGTTCCCAACAAGCTAGGTGAAGTACGGCTTTCACACACACTTATCTCTCAGAACTTAGCATGTGAGGAGACGTTCGTTCATCTAGCACAAAGGGAACGGGTTGCAGGAAACACTTTTACTCTGGTTCCTCAGTCTGTTTCCTAGTGCCTTTTTGAAGTTCCTTCAGTTTTCACTGTAAAACCGAGTTGGAGCTATTACCTCCCCATATGTAGGTATGTAGTGGAGTTTGCAACTGAAAAGAAACTTTGTGTTCCCAGCAAGCTAGGTGAAGGACGGCTTTCACACACACTTATCTCTCAGAACTTAGCATGTGGAGAGAAGTTCGTTCATCTAGCACAAAGGGAACGGGTTGCAGGAGAAACTTTTACTCTGGTTTCTCAGCCTGTTTCCTAGAGCCGGTTTGATGTTCCTGCAGTTTTCACTGTAAAACCGAGTTGGAGCTAGTACCTCTCCTTATATATGTATGGAGTGGAGTCTGCAACTGAAAAGAATCTTTGTGTTCCCAACAAGCTACGTGAAGGACGGCTTTCACACACACTTACCTCTCAGAACTGAGCATGTGGAGAGACGTTCGTTCATCTAGCACAAAGGGAACGGGTTGCAGGAGAAACTTTTACTCTGGTTTCTCAGTCTGTTTCCTAGTGCCGGTTTGAAGTTCCTGCAGTTTTCATAGTAAAACCGAGTTGGAGCTAGTACCTCTCCTTATATATGTATGGAGTGGAGTTTGCAACTGAAAAGAATCTTTGTGTTCAAAACAAGATAGGTGAAAGACGGCTTTCACACACACTTATCTCTCAGAACTTAGCATGTGAGGAGACGTTCGTTCATCTAGCACAAAGGGAACGGGTTGCAGGAAACACTTTTACTCTGGTTCCTCAGTCTGTTTCCTAGTGCCTTTTTGAAGTTCCTTCAGTTTTCACTGTAAAACCGAGTTGGAGCTATTACCTCCCCATATGTAGGTATGTAGTGGAGTTTGCAACTGAAAAGAAACTTTGTGTTCCCAGCAAGCTAGGTGAAGAACGGCTTTCACACACACTTATCTCTCAGAACTTAGCATGTGGAGATACGTTCGTTCATCTAGCACAAAGGGAACGGGTTGCAGGAGAAACTTTTACTCTGGTTTCTCAGCCTGTTTCCTAGAGCCGGTTTGATGTTCCTGCAGTTTTCACTGTAAAACCGAGTTGGAGCTAGTACCTCTCCTTATATATGTATGGAGTGGAGTCTGCAACTGAAAAGAATCTTTGTGTTCCCAACAAGCTACGTGAAGGACGGCTTTCACACACACTTACCTCTCAGAACTGAGCATGTGGAGAGACGTTCGTTCATCTAGCACAAAGGGAACGGGTTGCAGGAGAAACTTTTACTCTGGTTTCTCAGTCTGTTTCCTAGTGCCGGTTTGAAGTTCCTGCAGTTTTCATAGTAAAACCGAGTTGGAGCTAGTACCTCTCCTTATATATGTATGGAGTGGAGTTTGCAACTGAAAAGAATCTTTGTGTTCAAAACAAGATAGGTGAAAGACGGCTTTCACACACACTTATCTCTCAGAACTGAGCATGTGGAGAGACGTTCGTTCATCTAGCACAAAGGGAACGGGTTGCTGGAGAAACATTTACTCTGGTTTCTCAGCCTGTTTCTTAGTGCCGGTTTGAAGTTCCTGCAGTTTTCACTGTAAAACAGATTTGGAGCTAGTACCTCTCCTTATATATGTATGGAGTGGAGTTTGCAACTGAAAATAAACTTTGTTTTCCCAACAAGATAGGTGAAGGACGGCTTTCACACACACTAATTTCTCAGAACTGAGCATGTGGAGAGACGTTCGTTCATCCAGCACAAAGGGAACGGGTTGCAGTAGAAACTTTTACTCTGGTTTCTCAGTCTGTTTCCTAGTGCCGGTTTGAAGTTCCTGCAGTTTTCACTGTAAAACCGATTTGGAGCTAGTACCTCCCCATATATATGTATGGAGTGGAGTTTGCAACTGAAAAGAAACTTTGTGTTCCCAACAAGCTAGGTGAAGTACGGCTTTCACACACACTTATCTCTCAGAACTTAGCATGTGAGGAGACGTTCGTTCATCTAGCACAAAGGGAACGGGTTGCAGGAAAAACTTTTACTCTGGTTCCTCAGTCTGTTTCCTAGTGCCTTTTTGAAGTTCCTTCAGTTTTCACTGTAAAACCGAGTTGGAGCTATTACCTCCCCATATGTAGGTATGTAGTGGAGTTTGCAACTGAAAAGAAACTTTGTGTTCCCAGCAAGCTAGGTGAAGGACGGCTTTCACACACACTTATCTCTCAGAACTTAGCATGTGGAGAGACGTTCGTTCATCTAGCACAAAGGGAACGGGTTGCAGGAGAAACTTTTACTCTGGTTTCTCAGCCTGTTTCCTAGAGCCGGTTTGATGTTCCTGCAGTTTTCACTGTAAAACCGAGTTGGAGCTAGTACCTCTCCTTATATATGTATGGAGTGGAGTCTGCAACTGAAAAGAATCTTTGTGTTCCCAACAAGCTACGTGAAGGACGGCTTTCACACACACTTACCTCTCAGAACTGAGCATGTGGAGAGACGTTCGTTCATCTAGCACAAAGGGAACGGGTTGCAGGAGAAACTTTTACTCTGGTTTCTCAGTCTGTTTCCTAGTGCCGGTTTGAAGTTCCTGCAGTTTTCATAGTAAAACCGAGTTGGAGCTAGTACCTCTCCTTATATATGTATGGAGTGGAGTTTGCAACTGAAAAGAATCTTTGTGTTCAAAACAAGATAGGTGAAAGACGGCTTTCACACACACTTATCTCTCAGAACTGAGCATGTGGAGAGACGTTCGTTCATCTAGCACAAAGTGAACGGGTTGCAGGAGAAACATTTACTCTGGTTTCTCAGCCTGTTTCTTAGTGCCGGTTTGAAGTTCCTGCAGTTTTCACTGTAAAACAGATTTGGAGCTAGTACCTCTCCTTATATATGTATGGAGTGGAGTTTGCAACTGAAAATAAACTTTGTTTTCCCACAAGATAGGTGAAGGACGGCTTTCACACACACTAATTTCTCAGAACTGAGCATGTGGAGAGACGTTCGTTCATCCAGCACAAAGGGAACGGGTTGCAGGAGAAACTTTTACTCTGGTTTCTCAGTCTGTTTCCTAGTGCCGGTTTGATGTTCCTGCAGTTTTCACTGTAAAACCGAGTTGGAGCTAGTACCTCCCCATATATATGTACGGAGTGGAGTATGCAACTGAAAAGAAACTTTGTGTTCCCAACAAGCTAGGTGAAGGACGGCTTTCACACACACTTATCTCTCAGAACTGAGCATGTGGAGAGACTTTCGTTCATCTAGCACAAAGGGAACGGTTTGCAGGAGAAACTATTACTCTGGTTTCTCAGCCTGTTTCCTAGAGTCGGTTTGATGTTCCTGCAGTTTTCACTGTAAAACCGAGTTGCAGCGAGTACCTCTCCTTATATATGTATGGAGTGGAGTTAGCAACTGAAAAGAATGTTTGTGTTCCCAACAAGCTACGTGAAGGACGGCTTTCACACACACTTACCTCTCAGAACTGAGCATGTGGAGAGACGTTCGTTCATCTAGCACAAAGGGAACGGGTTGCAGGAGAAACTTTTACTCTGGTTTCTCAGTCTGTTTCCTAGTGCCGGTTTGAAGTTCCTGCAGTTTTCATAGTAAAACCGAGTTGGAGCTAGTACCTCTCCTTATATATGTATGGAGTGGAGTTTGCAACTGAAAAGAATCTTTGTGTTCAAAACAAGATAGGTGAATGACGGCTTTCACACACACTTATCTCTCAGAACTGAGCATGTGGAGAGACGTTCTTTCACCTAGCACAAAGTGAACGGGTTGCAGGAGAAACATTTACTCTGGATTCTCAGCCTGTTTCCTAGTGCCGGTTTGAAGTTCCTGCAGTTTTCACTGTAAAACCGAGTTGGAGCTAGTACCTCTCCTTATATATGTATGGAGTGGACTTTGCAACTGAAAATAAACTTTGTTTTCTCAACAAGATAGGTGAAGGACGGCTTTCACACACACTTATCTCTCAGAACTGAGCATGTGGAGAGACGTTCGTTCATCTAGCACAATGGGAACGAGTTGCAGGAGAAACTTTTACTCTGGTTTCTCAGTCTGTTTCCTAGTGCCTGTTTGAAGTTCCTGCAGTTTTCATAGTAAAACCGAGTTGGAGCTAGTACCTCTCCTTATATATGTATGGAGTGGAGTTTGCAACTGAAAAGAATCTTTGTGTTCCCAACAAGCTACGTGAAGGACGGCTTTCACACACACTTATCTCTCAGAACTGAGCATGTGGAGAGACGTTCGTTCATCTAGCACAAAGGGAACGGGTTGCAGGAGAAACATTTACTCTGGTTTCTCAGCCTGTTTCTTAGTGCCTGTTTGAAGTTCCTGCAGTTTTCACTGTAAAACCGAGTTTGACCTAGTACCTCCCCTTATATATGTATGGAGTGGAGTTTGCAACTGAAAATAAACTTTGTTTTCTCAACAAGATAGGTGAAGGACGGCTTTCACACACACTTATCTCTCAGAACTGAGCATGTGGAGAGACGTTCGTTCATCTAGCACAATGGGAACGAGTTGCAGGAGAAACTTTTACTCTGGTTTCTCAGTCTGTTTCCTAGTGCCAGTTTGAAGTTCCTGCAGTTTTCATAGTAAAACCGAGTTGGAGCTAGTACCTCTCCTTATATATGTATGGAGTGGAGTTTGCAACTGAAAAGAATCTTTGTGTTCAAAACAAGATAGGTGAATGACGGCTTTCACACACACTTATCTCTCAGAACTGAGCATGTGGAGAGACGTTCGTTCATCTAGCACAAAGGGAACGGGTTGCAGGAGAAACATTTACTCTGGTTTCTCAGCCTGTTTCTTAGTGCCTGTTTGAAGTTCCTGCAGTTTTCACTGTAAAACCGAGTTGGACCTAGTACCTCTCCTTATATATGTATGGAGTGGAGTTTGCAACTGAAAATAAACTTTGTTTTCCCAACAAGATAGGTGAAGGACGGCTTTCACACACACTAATTTCTCAGAACTGAGCATGTGGAGAGACGTTCGTTCATCCAGCACAAAGGGAATGGGTTGCAGTAGAAACTTTTACTCTGGTTTCTCAGTCTGTTTCCTAGTGCCGGTTTGAAGTTCCTGCAGTTTTCACTGTAAAACCGATTTGGAGCTAGTACCTCCCCATATATATGTATGGAGTGGAGTTTGCAACTGAAAAGAAACTTTGTGTTCCCAACAAGCTAGGTGAAGTACGGCTTTCACACACACTTATCTCTCAGAACTTAGCATGTGAGGAGACGTTCGTTCATCTAGCACAAAGGGAACGGGTTGCAGGAAACACTTTTACTCTGGTTCCTCAGTCTGTTTCCTAGTGCCTTTTTGAAGTTCCTTCAGTTTTCACTGTAAAACCGAGTTGGAGCTATTACCTCCCCATATGTAGGTATGTAGTGGAGTTTGCAACTGAAAAGAAACTTTGTGTTCCCAGCAAGCTAGGTGAAGGACGGCTTTCACACACACTTATCTCTCAGAACTTAGCATGTGGAGAGACGTTCGTTCATCTAGCACAAAGGGAACGGGTTGCAGGAGAAACTTTTACTCTGGTTTCTCAGCCTGTTTCCTAGAGCCGGTTTGATGTTCCTGCAGTTTTCACTGTAAAACCGAGTTGGAGCTAGTACCTCTCCTTATATATGTATGGAGTGGAGTCTGCAACTGAAAAGAATCTTTGTGTTCCCAACAAGCTACGTGAAGGACGGCTTTCACACACACTTACCTCTCAGAACTGAGCATGTGGAGAGACGTTCGTTCATCTAGCACAAAGGGAACGGGTTGCAGGAGAAACTTTTACTCTGGTTTCTCAGTCTGTTTCCTAGTGCCGGTTTGAAGTTCCTGCAGTTTTCATAGTAAAACCGAGTTGGAGCTAGTACCTCTCCTTATATATGTATGGAGTGGAGTTTGCAACTGAAAAGAATCTTTGTGTTCAAAACAAGATAGGTGAAAGACGGCTTTCACACACACTTATCTCTCAGAACTGAGCATGTGGAGAGACGTTCGTTCATCTAGCACAAAGGGAACGGGTTGCAGGAGAAACATTTACTCTGGTTTCTCAGCCTGTTTCTTAGTGCCGGTTTGAAGTTCCTGCAGTTTTCACTGTAAAACAGATTTGGAGCTAGTACCTCTCCTTATATATGTATGGAGTGGAGTTTGCAACTGAAAATAAACTTTGTTTTCCCAACAAGATAGGTGAAGGACGGCTTTCACACACACTAATTTCTCAGAACTGAGCATGTGGAGAGACGTTCGTTCATCCAGCACAAAGGGAACGGGTTGCAGTAGAAACTTTTACTCTGGTTTCTCAGTCTGTTTCCTAGTGCCGGTTTGAAGTTCCTGCAGTTTTCACTGTAAAACCGATTTGGAGCTAGTACCTCCCCATATATATGTATGGAGTGGAGTTTGCAACTGAAAAGCAACTTTGTGTTCCCAACAAGCTAGGTGAAGGACGGCTTTCAGACACACTTCTCTCTCAGATCTGAGCATGTGGAGAGACGTTCTTTCATCTAGCACAAAGGGAACGGGTTGCAATAGAAATTTTTCTCTGGTTTCTCAGACTGTTTCCTAGTGCCGTTTTGAAGTTCCTTCAGTTTTCACTTTAAACCGAGTTGGAGCTAGTACCTCCCCATATATATGTACGGAGTGTAGTTTGCAACTGAAAAGAAACTTTGTGTTCCCAACAAGCTAGGTGAAGTACGGCTTTCACACACACTTATCTCTCAGAACTGAGCATGTGGAGAGACTTTCGTTCATCTAGCACAAAGGGAACGGTTTGCAGGAGAAACTATTACTCTGGTTTCTCAGCCTGTTTCCTAGAGTCGGTTTGATGTTCCTGCAGTTTTCACTGTAAAACCGAGTTGCAGCTAGTACCTCTCCTTATATATGAATGGAGTGGAGTTAGCAACTGAAAAGAATCTTTGTGTTCCCAACAAGCTACGTGAAGGACGGCTTTCACACACACTTACCTCTCAGAACTGAGCATGTGGAGAGACGTTCGTTCATCTAGCACAAAGGGAACGGGTTGCAGGAGAAACTTTTACTCTGGTTTCTCAGTCTGTTTCCTAGTGCCTGTTTGAAGTTCCTGCAGTTTTCATAGTAAAACCGAGTTGGAGCTAGTACCTCTCCTTATATATGTATGGAGTGGAGATTGCAACTGAAAAGAATCTTTGTGTTCAAAACAAGATAGGTGAATGACGGCTTTCACACACACTTATCTCTCAGAACTGAGCATGTGGAGAGACGTTCGTTCATCTAGCACAAAGGGAACGGTTTGCAGGAGAAACATTTACTCTGGTTTCTCAGCCTGTTTCTTAGTGCCTGTTTGAAGTTCCTGCAGTTTTCACTGTGAAACCGAGTTGGACCTAGTACCTCTCCTTATATATGTATGGAGTGGAGTTTGCAACTGAAAATAAACTTTGTTTTCCCAACAAGATAGTTGAAGGACGGCTTTCACACACACTAATTTCTCAGATCTGAGCATGTGGAGAGACGTTCGTTCATCCAGCACAAAGGGAATGGGTTGCAGTAGAAACTTTTACTCTGGTTTCTCAGTCTGTTTCCTAGTGCCGGTTTGAAGTTCCTGCAGTTTTCACTGTAAAACCGATTTGGAGCTAGTACCTCCCCATATATATGTATGGAGTGGAGTTTGCAACTGAAAAGAAACTTTGTGTTCCCAACAAGCTAGGTGAAGTACGGCTTTCACACACACTTATCTCTCAGAACTTAGCATGTGAGGAGACGTTCGTTCATCTAGCACAAAGGGAACGGGTTGCAGGAAACACTTTTACTCTGGTTCCTCAGTCTGTTTCCTAGTGCCTTTTTGAAGTTCCTTCAGTTTTCACTGTAAAACCGAGTTGGAGCTATTACCTCCCCATATGTAGGTATGTAGTGGAGTTTGCAACTGAAAAGAAACTTTGTGTTCCCAGCAAGCTAGGTGAAGGACGGCTTTCACACACACTTATCTCTCAGAACTTAGCATGTGGAGAGACGTTCGTTCATCTAGCACAAAAGGAACGGTTTGCAGGAGAAACAATTACTCTGGTTTCTCAGTCTGTTTCCTAGTGCCGGTTTGAAGTTCCTGCAGTTTTCATAGTACAACCGAGTTGGAGCTAGTACCTCTCCTTATATATGTATGGAGTGGAGTTTGCAACTGAAAGAATCTTTGTGTTCAAAACAAGATAGGTGAAAGACGGCTTTCACACACACTTATCTCTCAGAACTGAGCATGTGGAGAGACGTTCGTTCATCTAGCACAAAGGGAACGGGTTGCAGGAGAAACATTTACTCTAGTTTCTCAGCCTGTTTCTTAGTGCCGGTTTGAAGTTCCTGCAGTTTTCACTGTAAAACAGATTTGGAGCTAGTACCTCCCCATATATATGTATGGAGTGGAGTTTGCAACTGAAAAGCAACTTTGTGTTCCCAACAAGCTAGGTGAAGGACGGCTTTCAGACACACTTCTCTCTCAGATCTGAGCATGTGGAGAGACGTTCTTTCATCTAGCACAAAGGGAACGGGTTGCAGTAGAAATTTTACTCTGGTTTCTCAGTCTGTTTCCTAGTGCCTTTTGGAAGTTCCTGCAGTTTTCACTGTAAAACCGAGTTGGGGCTATTACCTCTCCTTATATATGTATGGAGTGGAGTTTGCAACTGAAAAGAATCTTTGTGTTCAAAACAAGATAGGTGAAGGACGGCTTTCACACACACTTATCTCTCAGAACTGAGCATGTGGAGAGACGTTCGTTCATCTAGCACAAATGGAACGGGTTGCAGGAAAAACTTTTACTCTGGTTTCTCAGTCTGTTTCCTATTGCCGGTTTGATGTTCCTGCAGTTTTCACTGTAAAACCGAGTTGGAGCTATTACCTCCCCATATATATGTATGGAGTGGAGTTTGCTACTGAAAAGAAACTTTGTGTTCCCAACAAGCTAGGTGAAGGACGGCTTTCACACACACTAATTTCTCAGAACTGAGCATGTGGAGAGACGTTCGTTCATCCAGCACAAAGGGAAAGGGTTGCAGTAGAAACTTTTACTCTGGTTTCTCTGTCTGTTTCCTAGTGCCGGTTTGAAGTTCCTACAGTTTTCACTGTAAAACTGATTTGGAGCTAGTACCTCCCCATATATATGTATGGAGTGGAGTTTGCAACTGAAAAGAAACTTTGTGTTCCCAACAAGCTAGGTGAAGTACGGCTTTCACACACACTTATCTCTCAGAACTTAGCATGTGAGGAGACGTTCGTTCATCTAGCACAAAGGGAACGGGTTGCAGGAAACACTTTTACTCTGGTTTCTCAGTCTGTTTCCTAGTGCCTTTTTGAAGTTCCTTCAGTTTTCACTGTAAAACCGAGTTGGAGCTATTACCTCCCCATATGTAGGTATGGAGTGGAGTTTGCAACTGAAAATAAACTTTGTCTTCCCAGCAAACTAGGTGAAGGACGGCTTTCACACACACTTATCTCTCAGAACTTAGCATGTGGAGAGACGTTCGTTCATCTAGCACAAATGGAACGGGTTGCAGGAGAAACTTTTACTCTGGTTTCTCAGTCTGTTTCCTAGTGCCGGTTTGATGTTCCTGCAGTTTTCACTGTAAAACCGACTTGGAGCTAGTACCTCCCCATATATATGTACGGAGTGGAGTTTGCAACTGAAAAGAAACTATTTGTTCCCAACAAGCTAGGTGAAGGACGGCTTTCACACACACTTATCTCTCAGAACTGAGCATGTGGAGAGACGTTCGTTCATCTAGCACAAAAGGAACGGTTTGCAGGAGAAACAATTACTCTGGTTTCTCAGTCTGTTTCCTAGTGCCGGTTTGAAGTTCCTGCAGTTTTCATAGTAAAACCGTGTTGGAGCTAGTACCTCTCCTTATATATGTATGGAGTGGAGTTTGCAACTCAAAAGAATCTTTGTGTTCAAAACAAGATAGGTGAATGACGGCTTTCACACACACTTATCTCTCAGAACTGAGCATGTGGAGAGACGTTCGTTCATCTAGCACAAAGGGAACGGGTTGCAGGAGAAACATTTACTCTGGTTTCTCAGCCTGTTTCCTAGTGCCGGTTTGAAGTTCCTGCAGTTTTCACTGTAAAACCGAGTTGGAGCTAGTACCTCTCCTTATATATGTATGGAGTGGAGTTTGCAACTGAAAATAAACTTTGTTTTCCCAACAAGATAGGTGAAGTACGGCTTTCACACACACTTATCTCTCAGAACTGAGCAAGTGGAGAGACGTTCGTTCATCCAGCACAAAGGGAAAGGGTTGCAGTAAAAACTTTTACTCTGGTTTCTCAGTCTGTTTCCTAGTGCCTGTTTGATGTTCCTACAGTTTTCACTGTAAAACCGATTTGGAGCTAGTACCTCCCCATATATATGTATGGAGTGGAGTTTGCAACTGAAAAGAAACTTTGACTTCCCAAAAAGCTAGGTGAAGTACTGCTTTCACACACACTTATCTCTCAGAACTTAGCATGTGAGGAGACGTTCGTTCATCTAGCACAAAGGGAACGGGTTGCCGAAAACACTTTTACTCTGGTTTCTCAGTCTGTTTCCTAGTGCCGGTTTGAAGTTCCTGCAGTTTTCATAGTAAAACCGAGTTGGAGCTAGTACCTCTCCTTATATATGTATGGAGTGGAGTTTGCAACTGAAAAGAATCTTTGTGTTCAAAACAAGATAGGTGAATGACGGCTTTCACACACACTTATCTCTCAGAACTGAGCATGTGGAGAGACGTTCTTTCACCTAGCACAAAGGGAACGGGTTGCAGGAGAAACATTTACTCTGGTTTCTCAGCCTGTTTCTTAGTGCCGGTTTGAAGTTCCTGCAGTTTTCACTGTAAAACAGATTTGGAGCTAGTACCTCCCCATATATATGTATGGAGTGGAGTTTGCAACTGAAAAGCAACTTTGTGTTCCCAACAAGCTAGGTGAAGGACGGCTTTCAGACACACTTCTCTCTCAGATCTGAGCATGTGGAGAGACGTTCTTTCATCTAGCACAAAGGGAACGGGTTGCAGTAGAAATTTTACTCTGGTTTCTCAGTCTGTTTCCTAGTGCCTTTTGGAAGTTCCTGCAGTTTTCACTGTAAAACCGAGTTGGGGCTATTACCTCTCCTTATATATGTATGGAGTGGAGTTTGCAACTGAAAAGAATCTTTGTGTTCAAAACAAGATAGGTGAAGGACGGCTTTCACACACACTTATCTCTCAGAACTGAGCATGTGGAGAGACGTTCGTTCATCTAGCACAAATGGAACGGGTTGCAGGAAAAACTTTTACTCTGGTTTCTCAGTCTGTTTCCTATTGCCGGTTTGATGTTCCTGCAGTTTTCACTGTAAAACCGAGTTGGAGCTATTACCTCCCCATATATATGTATGGAGTGGAGTTTGCAACTGAAAAGAAACTTTGTGTTCCCAACAAGCTAGGTGAAGGACGGCTTTCACACACACTAATTTCTCAGAACTGAGCATGTGGAGAGACGTTCGTTCATCCAGCACAAAGGGAAAGGGTTGCAGTAGAAACTTTTACTCTGGTTTCTCTGTCTGTTTCCTAGTGCCGGTTTGAAGTTCCTACAGTTTTCACTGTAAAACTGATTTGGAGCTAGTACCTCCCCATATATATGTATGGAGTGGAGTTTGCAACTGAAAAGAAACTTTGTGTTCCCAACAAGCTAGGTGAAGTACGGCTTTCACACACACTTATCTCTCAGAACTTAGCATGTGAGGAGACGTTCGTTCATCTAGCACAAAGGGAACGGGTTGCAGGAAACACTTTTACTCTGGTTTCTCAGTCTGTTTCCTAGTGCCTTTTTGAAGTTCCTTCAGTTTTCACTGTAAAACCGAGTTGGAGCTATTACCTCCCCATATGTAGGTATGGAGTGGAGTTTGCAACTGAAAATAAACTTTGTGTTCCCAGCAAACTAGGTGAAGGACGGCTTTCACACACACTTATCTCTCAGAACTTAGCATGTGGAGAGACGTTCGTTCATCTAGCACAAATGGAACGGGTTGCAGGAGAAACTTTTACTCTGGTTTCTCAGTCTGTTTCCTAGTGCCGGTTTGATGTTCCTGCAGTTTTCACTGTAAAACCGACTTGGAGCTAGTACCTCCCCATATATATGTACGGAGTGGAGTTTGCAACTGAAAAGAAACTATTTGTTCCCAACAAGCTAGGTGAAGGACGGCTTTCACACACACTTATCTCTCAGAACTGAGCATGTGGAGAGACGTTCGTTCATCTAGCACAAAAGGAACGGTTTGCAGGAGAAACAATTACTCTGGTTTCTCAGTCTGTTTCCTAGTGCCGGTTTGAAGTTCCTGCAGTTTTCATAGTAAAACCGTGTTGGAGCTAGTACCTCTCCTTATATATGTATGGAGTGGAGTTTGCAACTCAAAAGAATCTTTGTGTTCAAAACAAGATAGGTGAATGACGGCTTTCACACACACTTATCTCTCAGAACTGAGCATGTGGAGAGACGTTCGTTCATCTAGCACAAAGGGAACGGGTTGCAGGAGAAACATTTACTCTGGTTTCTCAGCCTGTTTCCTAGTGCCGGTTTGAAGTTCCTGCAGTTTTCACTGTAAAACCGAGTTGGAGCTAGTACCTCTCCTTATATATGTATGGAGTGGAGTTTGCAACTGAAAATAAACTTTGTTTTCCCAACAAGATAGGTGAAGTACGGCTTTCACACACACTTATCTCTCAGAACTGAGCAAGTGGAGAGACGTTCGTTCATCCAGCACAAAGGGAAAGGGTTGCAGTAAAAACTTTTACTCTGGTTTCTCAGTCTGTTTCCTAGTGCCTGTTTGATGTTCCTACAGTTTTCACTGTAAAACCGATTTGGAGCTAGTACCTCCCCATATATATGTATGGAGTGGAGTTTGCAACTGAAAAGAAACTTTGACTTCCCAAAAAGCTAGGTGAAGTACTGCTTTCACACACACTTATCTCTCAGAACTTAGCATGTGAGGAGACGTTCGTTCATCTAGCACAAAGGGAACGGGTTGCCGAAAACACTTTTACTCTGGTTTCTCAGTCTGTTTCCTAGTGCCGGTTTGAAGTTCCTGCAGTTTTCATAGTAAAACCGAGTTGGAGCTAGTACCTCTCCTTATATATGTATGGAGTGGAGTTTGCAACTGAAAAGAATCTTTGTGTTCAAAACAAGATAGGTGAATGACGGCTTTCACACACACTTATCTCTCAGAACTGAGCATGTGGAGAGACGTTCTTTCACCTAGCACAAAGGGAACGGGTTGCAGGAGAAACATTTACTCTGGTTTCTCAGCCTGTTTCCTAGTGCCGGTTTGAAGTTCCTGCAGTTTTCACTGTAAAACCGAGTTGGAGCTAGTACCTCCCCATATATATGTACGGAGTGGAGTTTGCAACTGAAAAGAAACTTTGTGTTCCCAACAAGCTAGGTGAAGTACGGCTTTCACACACACTTATCTCTCAGAACTTAGCATGTGAGGAGACGTTCGTTCATCTAGCACAAAGGGAACGGGTTGCAGGAAACACTTTTACTCTGGTTTCTCAGTCTGTTTCCTAGTGCCGGTTTGAAGTTCCTGCAGTTTTCACTGTAAAACCGAGTTGGAGCTATTACCTCCCCATATGTAGGTATGGAGTGGAGTTTGCAACTGAAAAGAAACTTTGTGTTCCCAGCAAGCTAGGTGAAGGACGGCTTTCAGACACACTTATCTCTCAGAACTTAGCATGTGGAGAGACGTTCGTTCATCTGGCACAAAGGGAACGGGTTGCAATAGAAACTTTTACTCTGGTTTCTCAGCCTGTTTCCTAGAGCCGGTTTGATGTTCCTTCAGTTTTCACTGTAAAACCGAGTTGGAGCTAGTACCTCTCCTTATATATGTATGGAGTGGAGTTTGCAACTGAAAATAAACTTTGTTTTCCCAACAAGATAGGTGAAGGACGGCTTTCACACACACTTATCTCTCAGAACTTAGCATGTGAGGAGACGTTCGTTCATCTAGCACAAAGGGAACGGGTTGCAGGAGAAACTTTTACTCTGGTTTCTCAGTCTGTTTCCTAGTGCCGGTTTGAAGTTCCTGCAGTTTTCATAGTAAAACCGAGTTGGAGCTAGTACCTCTCCTTATATATGTATGGAGTGGAGTTTGCAACTGAAAAGAATCTTTGTGTTCAAAACAAGATAGGGAATGACGGCTTTCACACACACTTATCTCTCAGAACTGAGCATGTGGAGAGACGTTCGTTCATCTAGCACAAAGGGAACGGGTTGCAGGAGAAACATTTACTCTGGTTTCTCAGCCTGTTTCTTAGTGCCGGTTTGAAGTTCCTGCAGTTTTCACAGTAAAACCGAGTTGGAGCTAGTACCTCTCCTTATATATGTATGGAGTGGAGTTTGCAACTGAAAATAAACTTTGTTTTCCCAACAAGATAGGTGAAGGACGGCTTTCACACACACTAATTTCTCAGAACTGAGCATGTGGAGAGACGTTCGTTCATCCAGCACAAAGGGAACGGGTTGCAGTAGAAACTTTTACTCTGGTTTCTCAGTCTGTTTCCTAGTGCCGGTTTGAAGTTCCTGCAGTTTTCACTGTAAAACCGATTTGGAGCTAGTACCTCCCCATATATATGTATGGAGTGGAGTTTGCAACTGAAAAGCAACTTTGTGTTCCCAACAAGCTAGGTGAAGGACGGCTTTCAGACACACTTCTCTCTCAGATCTGAGCATGTGGAGAGACGTTCTTTCATCTAGCACAAAGGGAACGGGTTGCAATAGAAATTTTTCTCTGGTTTCTCAGACTGTTTCCTAGTGCCGTTTTGAAGTTCCTTCAGTTTTCACTTTAAACCGAGTTGGAGCTAGTACCTCCCCATATATATGTACGGAGTGTAGTTTGCAACTGAAAAGAAACTTTGTGTTCCCAACAAGCTAGGTGAAGGACGGCTTTCACACACACTTATCTCTCAGAACTGAGCATGTGGAGAGACTTTCGTTCATCTAGCACAAAGGGAACGGTTTGCAGGAGAAACTATTACTCTGGTTTCTCAGCCTGTTTCCTAGAGTCGGTTTGATGTTCCTGCAGTTTTCACTGTAAAACCGAGTTGCAGCTAGTACCTCTCCTTATATATGTATGGAGTGGAGTTAGCAACTGAAAAGAATCTTTGTGTTCCCAACAAGCTACGTGAAGGACGGCTTTCACACACACTTACCTCTCAGAACTGAGCATGTGGAGAGACGTTCGTTCATCTAGCACAAAGGGAACGGGTTGCAGGAGAAACTTTTACTCTGGTTTCTCAGTCTGTTTCCTAGTGCCGGTTTGAAGTTCCTGCAGTTTTCATAGTAAAACCGAGATGGAGCTAGTACCTCTCCTTATATATGTATGGAGTGGAGTTTGCAACTGAAAAGAATCTTTGTGTTCAAAACAAGATAGGTGAATGACGGCTTTCACACACACTTATCTCTCAGAACTGAGCATGTGGAGAGACGTTCTTTCACCTAGCACAAAGGGAACGGGTTGCAGGAGAAACATTTACTCGGGATTCTCAGCCTGTTTCCTAGTGCCGGTTTGAAGTTCCTGCAGTTTTCACTGTAAAACCGAGTTGGAGCTAGTACCTCTCCTTATATATGTATGGAGTGGAGTTTGCAACTGAAAATAAACTTTGTTTTCTCAACAAGATAGGTGAAGGACGGCTTTCACACACACTTATCTCTCAGAACTTAGCATGTGGAGAGACGTTCGTTCATCTAGCACAATGGGAACGAGTTGCAGGAGAAACTTTTACTCTGGTTTCTCAGTCTGTTTCCTAGTGCCTGTTTGAAGTTCCTGCAGTTTTCATAGTAAAACCGAGTTGGAGCTAGTACCTCTCCTTATATATGTATGGAGTGGAGTTTGCAAGTGAAAAGAATCTTTGTGTTCAAAACAAGATAGGTCAATGACGGCTTTCACACACACTTATCTCTCAGAACTGAGCATGTGGAGAGACGTTCGTTCATCTAGCACAAAGGGAACGGGTTGCAGGATAAACATTTACTCTGGTTTCTCAGCCTGTTTCTTAGTGCCTGTTTGAAGTTCCTGCAGTTTTCACTGTAAAACCGAGTTGGACCTAGTACCTCCCCTTATATATGTATGGAGTGGAGTTTGCAACTGAAAATAAACTTTGTTTTCTCAACAAGATAGGTGAAGGACGGCTTTCACACACACTTATCTCTCAGAACTGAGCATGTGGAGAGACGTTCGTTCATCTAGCACAATGGGAACGAGTTGCAGGAGAAACTTTTACTCTGGTTTCTCAGTCTGTTTCCTAGTGCCAGTTTGAAGTTCCTGCAGTTTTCATAGTAAAACCGAGTTGGAGCTAGTACCTCCCCATATATATGTATGGAGTGGAGTTTGCAACTGAAAAGAAACTTTGTGTTCCCAACAAGCTAGGTGAAGTACGGCTTTCACACACACTTATCTCTCAAAACTTAGCATGTGAGGAGACGTTCGTTCATCTAGCTCAAAGGGAACGGGTTGCAGGAAACACTTTTACTCTGGTTCATCAGTCTGTTTCCTAGTGCCTTTTTGAAGTTCCTTCAGTTTTCACTGTAAAACCGAGTTGGAGCTATTACCTCCCCATATGTAGGTATGTAGTGGAGTTTGCAACTGAAAAGAAACTTTGTGTTCCCAGCAAGCTAGGTGAAGGACGGCTTTCACACACACTTATCTCTCAGAACTTAGCATGTGGAGAGACGTTCGTTCATCTAGCACAAAGGGAACGGGTTGCAGGAGAAACTTTTACTCTGGTTTCTCAGCCTGTTTCCTAGAGCCGGTTTGATGTTCCTGCAGTTTTCACTGTAAAACCGAGTTGGAGCTAGTACCTCTCCTTATATATGTATGGAGTGGAGTCTGCAACTGAAAAGAATCTTTGTGTTCCCAACAAGCTACGTGAAGGACGGCTTTCACACACACTTACCTCTCAGAACTGAGCATGTGGAGAGACGTTCGTTCATCTAGCACAAAGGGAACGGGTTGCAGGAGAAACTTTTACTCTGGTTTCTCAGTCTGTTTCCTAGTGCCGGTTTGAAGTTCCTGCAGTTTTCATAGTAAAACCGAGTTGGAGCTAGTACCTCTCCTTATATATGAATGGAGTGGAGTTTGCAACTGAAAAGAATCTTTGTGTTCAAAACAAGATAGGTGAAAGACGGCTTTCACACACACTTATCTCTCAGAACTGAGCATGTGGAGAGACGTTCGTTCATCTAGCACAAAGGGAACGGGTTGCAGGAGAAACATTTACTCTGGTTTCTCAGCCTGTTTCTTAGTGCCGGTTTGAAGTTCCTGCAGTTTTCACTGTAAAACAGATTTGGAGATAGTACCTCCCCATATATATGTATGGAGTGGAGTTTGCAACTGAAAAGCAACTTTGTGTTCCCAACAAGCTAGGTGAAGGACGGCTTTCAGACACACTTCTCTCTCAGATCTGAGCATGTGGAGAGACGTTCTTTCATCTAGCACAAAGGGAACGGGTTGCAGTAGAAATTTTACTCTGGTTTCTCAGTCTGTTTCCTAGTGCCTTTTGGAAGTTCCTGCAGTTTTCACTGTAAAACCGAGTTGGGGCTATTACCTCTCCTTATATATGTATGGAGTGGAGTTTGCAACTGAAAAGAATCTTTGTGTTCAAAACAAGATAGGTGAAGGACGGCTTTCACACACACTTATCTCTCAGAACTGAGCATGTGGAGAGACGTTCGTTCATCCAGCACAAAGGGAACTGGTTGCAGTAGAAACTTTTACTCTGGTTTCTCAGTCTGTTTCCTAGTGCCGGTTTGAAGTTCCTGCAGTTTTCACTGTAAAACCGATTTGGAGCTAGTACCTCCCCATATATATGTATGGAGTGGAGTTTGCAACTGAAAAGCAACTTTGTGTTCCCAACAAGCTAGATGAAGGACGGCTTTCAGACACACTTCTCTCTCAGATCTGAGCATGTGGAGAGACGTTCGTTCATCTAGCACAAAGGGAACGGGTTGCAGAAAACACTTTTACTCTGGTTTCTCAGTCTGTTTCCTAGTGCCTTTTTGAAGTTCCTTCAGTTTTCACTGTAAAATCGAGTTGGAGCTATTACCTCCCCATATGTAGGTATGGAGTGGAGTTTGCAACTGAAAAGAAACTTTGTGTTCCCAGCAAGCTAGGTGAAGGACGGCTTTCACACACACTTATCTCTCAGAACTTAGCATGTGGAGAGACGTTCGTTCATCTAGCACAAAGGGAACGGGTTGCAGGAGAAACTTTTACTCTGGTTTCTCAGCCTGTTTCCTAGAGCCGGTTTGATGTTCCTGCAGTTTTCACTGTAAAACCGAGTTGGAGCTAGTACCTCTCCTTATATATGTATGGAGTGGAGTTTGCAACTGAAAAGAATCTTTGTGTTCCCAACAAGCTACGTGAAGGACGGCTTTCACACACACTTACCTCTCAGAACTGAGCAACTGGAGAGACGTTCGTTCATCTAGCACAAAGGGAACGGGTTGCAGGAAACACTTTTACTCTGGTTTCTCAGTCTGTTTCCTAGTGCCTTTTTGAAGTTCCTTCAGTTTTCACTGTAAAACCGAGTTGGAGCTATTACCTCCCCATATGTAGGTATGGAGTGGAGTTTGCAACTGAAAAGAAACTTTGTGTTCCCAACAAGCTATGTGAAGGACGGCTTTCACACACACTTATCTCTCAGAACTTAGCATGTGGAGAGACGTTCGTTCATCTAGCACAAAGGGAACGGGTTGCAGGAGAAACTTTTACTCTGGTTTCTCAGTCTGTTTCCTAGTGCCTTTTTGAAGTTCCTTCAGTTTTCACTGTAAAACCGAGTTGGAGCTATTACCTCCCCATATGTAGGTATGGAGTGGAGTTTGCAACTGAAAAGAAACTTTGTGTTCCCAACAAGCTATGTGAAGGACGGCTTTCACACACACTTATCTCTCAGAACTTAGCATGTGGAGAGACGTTCGTTCATCTAGCACAAAGGGAACGGGTTGCAGGAGAAACTTTTACTCTAGTTTCTCAGTCTGTTTCCTAGTGCCTTTTTGAAGTTCCTTCAGTTTTCACTGTAAAACCGAGTTGGAGCTATTACCTCCCCATATGTAGGTATGGAGTGGAGTTTGCAACTGAAAAGAAACTTTGTGTTCCCAGCAAGCTAGGTGAAGGACGGCTTTCACACACACTTATCTCTCAGAACTTAGCATGTGGAGAGACGTTCGTTCATCTAGCACAAAGGGAACGGGTTGCAGGAGAAACTTTTACTCTGGTTTCTCAGCCTGTTTCCTAGAGCCGGTTTGATGTTCCTGCAGTTTTCACTGTAAAACCGAGTTGGAGCTAGTATCTCTCCTTATATATGTATGGAGTGGAGTTTGCAACTGAAAAGAATCTTTGTGTTCCCAACAAGCTACGTGAAGGACGGCTTTCACACACACTTATCTCTCAGAACTGAGCATCTGGAGAGACGTTCGTTCATCTAGCACAAAGGGAACGGGTTGCAGGAAACACTTTTACTCTGGTTTCTCAGTCTGTTTCCTAGTGCCTTTTTGAAGTTCCTTCAGTTTTCACTGTAAAACCGAGTTGGAGCTATTACCTCCCCATATGTAGGTATGGAGTGGAGTTTGCAACTGAAAAGAAACTTTGTGTTCCCAACAAGCTATGTGAAGGACGGCTTTCACACACACTTATCTCTCAGAACTTAGCATGTGGAGAGACGTTCGTTCATCTAGCACAAAGGGAACGGGTTGCAGGAGAAACTTTTACTCTGGTTTCTCAGTCTGTTTCCTAGTGCCGGTTTGAAGTTCCTGCAGTTTTCACTGTAAAACCGATTTGGAGCTAGTACCTCCCCATATATATGTATGGAGTGGAGTTTGCAACTGAAAAGCAACTTTGTGTTCCCAACAAGCTAGGTGAAGGACGGCTTTCAGACACACTTCTCTCTCAGATCTGAGCATGTGGAGAGACGTTCTTTCATCTAGCACAAAGGGAACGGGTTGCAATAGAAATTTTTCTCTGGTTTCTCAGACTGTTTCCTAGTGCCGTTTTGAAGTTCCTTCAGTTTTCACTTTAAACCGAGTTGGAGCTAGTACCTCCCCATATATATGTACGGAGTGTAGTTTGCAACTGAAAAGAAAATTTGTGTTCCCAACAAGCTAGGTGAAGGACGGCTTTCACACACACTTATCTCTCAGAACTGAGCATGTGGAGAGACGTTCGTTCACCTAGCACAAAGGGAACGGGTTGCAGGAGAAACATTTACTCTGGTTTCTCAGCCTGTTTCCTAGTGCCGGTTTGAAGTTCCTGCAGTTTTCACTGTAAAACCGAGTTGGAGCTAGTACCTCTCCTTATATATGTATGGAGTGGAGTTTGCAACTGAAAATAAACTTTGTTTTCTCAACAAGATAGGTGAAGGACGGCTTTCACACACACTTATCTCTCAGAACTGAGCATGTGGAGAGACGTTCGTTCATCTAGCACAATGGGAACGAGTTGCAGGAGAAACTTTTACTCTGGTTTCTCAGTCTGTTTCCTAGTGCCAGTTTGAAGTTCCTGCAGTTTTCATAGTAAAACCGATTTGGAGCTATTACCTCCCCATATATATGTATGGAGTGGAGTTTGCAACTGAAAAGAATCTTTGTGTTCAAAACAAGATAGGTGAATGACGGCTTTCACACACACTTATCTCTCAGAACTGAGCATGTGGAGAGACGTTCGTTCATCTAGCACAAAGGGAACGGGTTGCAGGAGAAACATTTATTCTGGTTTCTCAGCCTGTTTCTTAGTGCCGGTTTGAAGTTCCTGCAGTTTTCACTGTAAAACCGAGTTGGAGCTAGTACCTCTCCTTATATATGTATGGAGTGGAGTTTGCAACTGAAAATAAACTTTGTTTTCCCAACAAGATAGGTGAAGGATGGCTTTCACACACACTAATTTCTCAGAACTGAGCATGTGGAGAGACGTTCGTTCATCCAGCACAAAGGGAACTGGTTGCAGTAGAAACTTTTACTCTGGTTTCTCAGTCTGTTTCCTAGTGCCGGTTTGAAGTTCCTGCAGTTTTCACTGTAAAACCGATTTGGAGCTAGTACCTCCCCATATATATGTATGGAGTGGAGTTTGCAACTGAAAAGCAACTTTGTGTTCCCAACAAGCTAGATGAAGGACGGCTTTCAGACACACTTCTCTCTCAGATCTGAGCATGTGGAGAGACGTTCGTTCATCTAGCACAAAGGGAACGGGTTGCAGAAAACACTTTTACTCTGGTTTCTCAGTCTGTTTCCTAGTGCCTTTTTGAAGTTCCTTCAGTTTTCACTGTAAAATCGAGTTGGAGCTATTACCTCCCCATATGTAGGTATGGAGTGGAGTTTGCAACTGAAAAGAAACTTTGTGTTCCCAGCAAGCTAGGTGAAGGACGGCTTTCACACACACTTATCTCTCAGAACTTAGCATGTGGAGAGACGTTCGTTCATCTAGCACAAAGGGAACGGGTTGCAGGAGAAACTTTTACTCTGGTTTCTCAGCCTGTTTCCTAGAGCCGGTTTGATGTTCCTGCAGTTTTCACTGTAAAACCGAGTTGGAGCTAGTACCTCTCCTTATATATGTATGGAGTGGAGTTTGCAACTGAAAAGAATCTTTGTGTTCCCAACAAGCTACGTGAAGGACGGCTTTCACACACACTTACCTCTCAGAACTGAGCAACTGGAGAGACGTTCGTTCATCTAGCACAAAGGGAACGGGTTGCAGGAAACACTTTTACTCTGGTTTCTCAGTCTGTTTCCTAGTGCCTTTTTGAAGTTCCTTCAGTTTTCACTGTAAAACCGAGTTGGAGCTATTACCTCCCCATATGTAGGTATGGAGTGGAGTTTGCAACTGAAAAGAAACTTTGTGTTCCCAACAAGCTATGTGAAGGACGGCTTTCACACACACTTATCTCTCAGAACTTAGCATGTGGAGAGACGTTCGTTCATCTAGCACAAAGGGAACGGGTTGCAGGAGAAACTTTTACTCTGGTTTCTCAGTCTGTTTCCTAGTGCCGGTTTGATGTTCCTGCAGTTTTCACTGTAAAACCGAGTTGGAGCTAGTACCTCCCCATATATATGTACGGAGTGGAGTTTGCAACTGAAAAGAAACTTTTTGTTCCCAACAAGCTAGGTGAAGGACGGCTTTCACACACACATATCTATCAGAACTGAGCATGTGGAGAGACGTTCGTTCATCTAGCACAAAAGGAACGGTTTGCAGGAGAAACTATTACTCTGGTTTCTCAGTCTTTTTCCTAGTGCCGGTTGGAAGTTCCTGCAGTTTTCATAGTAAAACCGAGTTGGAGCTAGTACCTCACCTTATATATATATGGAGTGGAGTTTGCAACTCAAAAGAATCTTTGTGTTCAAAACAAGATAGGTGAATGACGGCTTTCACACACACTTTTCTCTCAGAACTGAGCATGTGGAGAGACGTTCGTTCATCTAGCACAAAGAGAACGGGTTGCAGGGGAAACTTTTACTCTGGTTTCTCAGTCTGTTTCCTAGTGCCGGTTTGAAGTTCCTGCAGTTTTCACTGTAAAACCGATTTGGAGCTAGTACCTCCCCATATATATGTATGGAGTGGAGTTTGCAACTGAAAAGCAACTTTGTGTTCCCAACAAGCTAGGTGAAGGACGGCTTTCAGACACACTTCTCTCTCAGATCTGAGCATGTGGAGAGACGTTCTTTCATCTAGCACAAAGGGAACGGGTTGCAATAGAAATTTTTCTCTGGTTTCTCAGACTGTTTCCTAGTGCCGTTTTGAAGTTCCTTCAGTTTTCACTTTAAACCGAGTTGGAGCTAGTACCTCCCCATATATATGTACGGAGTGTAGTTTGCAACTGAAAAGAAACTTTGTGTTCCCAACAAGCTAGGTGAAGGACGGCTTTCACACACACTTATCTCTCAGAACTGAGCATGTGGAGAGACGTTCGTTCATCTAGCACAAAGGGAACGGGTTGCAGGAGAAACTTTTACTCTGGTTTCTCAGTCTGTTTCCTAGTGCCGGTTTGATGTTCCTGCAGTTTTCACTGTAAAACCGAGTTGGAGCTAGTACCTCCCCATATATATGTACGGAGTGGAGTTTGCAACTGAAAAGAAACTTTGTGTTCCCAACAAGCTAGGTGAAGGACGGCTTTCACACACACTTACCTCTCAGAACTGAGCATGTGGAGAGACTTTCGTTCATCTAGCACAAAGAGAACGGGTTGCAGGAGAAACTTTTACTCTGGTTTCTCAGTCTGTTTCCTAGTGCCGGTTTGAAGTTCCTGCAGTTTTCACTGTAAAACCGATTTGGAGCTAGTACCTCCCCATATATATGTATGGAGTGGAGTTTGCAACTGAAAAGCAACTTTGTGTTCCCAACAAGCTAGGTGAAGGACGGCTTTCAGACACACTTCTCTCTCAGATCTGAGCATGTGGAGAGACGTTCTTTCATCTAGCACAAAGGGAACGGGTTGCAATAGAAATTTTTCTCTGGTTTCTCAGACTGTTTCCTAGTGCCGTTTTGAAGTTCCTTCAGTTTTCACTTTAAACCGAGTTGGAGCTAGTACCTCCCCATATATATGTACGGAGTGTAGTTTGCAACTGAAAAGAAACTTTGTGTTCCCAACAAGCTAGGTGAAGGACGGCTTTCACACACACTTATCTCTCAGAACTGAGCATGTGGAGAGACGTTCGTTCATCTAGCACAAAGGGAACGGGTTGCAGGAGAAACTTTTACTCTGGTTTCTCAGTCTGTTTCCTAGTGCCGGTTTGATGTTCCTGCAGTTTTCACTGTAAAACCGAGTTGGAGCTAGTACCTCCCCATATATATGTACGGAGTGGAGTTTGCAACTGAAAAGAAACTTTGTGTTCCAAACAAGCTAGGTGAAGGACGGCTTTCACACACACTTATCTCTCAGAACTGAGCATGTGGAGAGACTTTCGTTCATCTAGCACAAAGGGAACGGTTTGCAGGAGAAACTATTACTCTGGTTTCTCAGCCTGTTTCCTAGAGTCGGTTTGATGTTCCTGCAGTTTTCACTGTAAAACCGAGTTGCAGCTAGTACCTCTCCTTATATATGTATGGAGTGGAGTTAGCAACTGAAAAGAATCTTTGTGTTCCCAACAAGCTACGTGAAGGACGGCTTTCACACACACTTACCTCTCAGAACTGAGCATGTGGAGAGACGTTCGTTCATCTAGCACAAAGGGAACGGGTTGCAGGAGAAACTTTTACTCTGGTTTCTCAGTCTGTTTCCTAGTGCCGGTTTGATGTTCCTGCAGTTTTCATAGTAAAACCGAGTTGTAGCTAGTACCTCTCCTTATATATGTATGGAGTGGAGTTTGCAACTGAAAAGAATCTTTGTGTTCAAAACAAGATAGGTGAATGACGGCTTTCACACACACTTATCTCTCAGAACTGAGCATGTGGAGAGACGTTCGTTCACCTAGCACAAAGGGAACGGGTTGCAGGAGAAACATTTACTCTGGTTTCTCAGCCTGTTTCCTAGTGCCGGTTTGAAGTTCCTGCAGTTTTCACTGTAAAACCGAGTTGGGGCTAGTACCTCTCCTTATATATGTATGGAGTGGAGTTTGCAACTGAAAATAAACTTTGTTTTCTCAACAAGATAGGTGAAGGACGGCTTTCACACACACTTATCTCTCAGAACTGAGCATGTGGAGAGACGTTCGTTCATCTAGCACAAAGGGAACGGGTTGCAGAAAACACTTTTACTCTGGTTTCTCAGTCTGTTTCCTAGTGCCTTTTTGAAGTTCCTTCAGTTTTCACTGTAAAACCGAGTTGGAGCTATTACCTCCCCATATGTAGGTATGGAGTGGAGTTTGCAACTGAAAAGAAACTTTGTGTTCCCAGCAAGCTAGGTGAAGGACGGCTTTCACACACACTTATCTCTCAGAACTTAGCATGTGGAGAGACGTTCGTTCATCTAGCACAAAGAGAACGGGTTGCAGGAGAAACTTTTACTCTGGTTTCTCAGTCTGTTTCCTAGTGCCGGTTTGAAGTTCCTGCAGTTTTCACTGTAAAACCGATTTGGAGCTAGTACCTCCCCATATATATGTATGGAGTGGAGTTTGCAACTGAAAAGCAACTTTGTGTTCCCAACAAGCTAGGTGAAGGACGGCTTTCAGACACACTTCTCTCTCAGATCTGAGCATGTGGAGAGACGTTCTTTCATCTAGCACAAAGGGAACGGGTTGCAATAGAAATTTTTCTCTGGTTTCTCAGACTGTTTCCTAGTGCCGTTTTGAAGTTCCTTCAGTTTTCACTTTAAACCGAGTTGGAGCTAGTACCTCCCCATATATATGTACGGAGTGTAGTTTGCAACTGAAAAGAAACTTTGTGTTCCCAACAAGCTAGGTGAAGGACGGCTTTCACACACACTTATCTCTCAGAACTGAGCATGTGGAGAGACGTTCGTTCACCTAGCACAAAGGGAACGGGTTGCAGGAGAAACATTTACTCTGGTTTCTCAGCCTGTTTCCTAGTGCCGGTTTGAAGTTCCTGCAGTTTTCACTGTAAAACCGAGTTGGAGCTAGTACCTCTCCTTATATATGTATGGAGTGGAGTTTGCAACTGAAAATAAACTTTGTTTTCTCAACAAGATAGGTGAAGGACGGCTTTCACACACACTTATCTCTCAGAACTGAGCATGTGGAGAGACGTTCGTTCATCTAGCACAATGGGAACGAGTTGCAGGAGAAACTTTTACTCTGGTTTCTCAGTCTGTTTCCTAGTGCCAGTTTGAAGTTCCTGCAGTTTTCATAGTAAAACCGATTTGGAGCTATTACCTCCCCATATATATGTATGGAGTGGAGTTTGCAACTGAAAAGAATCTTTGTGTTCAAAACAAGATAGGTGAATGACGGCTTTCACACACACTTATCTCTCAGAACTGAGCATGTGGAGAGACGTTCGTTCATCTAGCACAAAGGGAACGGGTTGCAGGAGAAACATTTATTCTGGTTTCTCAGACTGTTTCTTAGTGCCGGTTTGAAGTTCCTGCAGTTTTCACTGTAAAACCGAGTTGGAGCTAGTACCTCTCCTTATATATGTATGGAGTGGAGTTTGCAACTGAAAATAAACTTTGTTTTCCCAACAAGATAGGTGAAGGATGGCTTTCACACACACTAATTTCTCAGAACTGAGCATGTGGAGAGACGTTCGTTCATCCAGCACAAAGGGAACTGGTTGCAGTAGAAACTTTTACTCTGGTTTCTCAGTCTGTTTCCTAGTGCCGGTTTGAAGTTCCTGCAGTTTTCACTGTAAAACCGATTTGGAGCTAGTACCTCCCCATATATATGTATGGAGTGGAGTTTGCAACTGAAAAGCAACTTTGTGTTCCCAACAAGCTAGATGAAGGACGGCTTTCAGACACACTTCTCTCTCAGATCTGAGCATGTGGAGAGACGTTCGTTCATCTAGCACAAAGGGAACGGGTTGCAGAAAACACTTTTACTCTGGTTTCTCAGTCTGTTTCCTAGTGCCTTTTTGAAGTTCCTTCAGTTTTCACTGTAAAATCGAGTTGGAGCTATTACCTCCCCATATGTAGGTATGGAGTGGAGTTTGCAACTGAAAAGAAACTTTGTGTTCCCAGCAAGCTAGGTGAAGGACGGCTTTCACACACACTTATCTCTCAGAACTTAGCATGTGGAGAGACGTTCGTTCATCTGGCACAAAGGGAACGGGTTGCAGGAGAAACTTTTACTCTGGTTTCTCAGCCTGTTTCCTAGAGCCGGTTTGATGTTCCTTCAGTTTTCACTGTAAAACCGAGTTGGAGCTAGTACCTCTCCTTATATATGTATGGAGTGGAGTTTGCAACTGAAAATAAACTTTGTTTTCCCAACAAGATAGGTGAAGGACGGCTTTCACACACACTTATCTCTCAGAACTTAGCATGTGAGGAGACGTTCGTTCATCTAGCACAAAGGGAACGGGTTGCAGGAGAAACTTTTACTCTGGTTTCTCAGTCTGTTTCCTAGTGCCGGTTTGAAGTTCCTGCAGTTTTCATAGTAAAACCGAGTTGGAGCTAGTACCTCTCCTTATATATGTATGGAGTGGAGTTTGCAACTGAAAAGAATCTTTGTGTTCAAAACAAGATAGGGAATGACGGCTTTCACACACACTTATCTCTCAGAACTGAGCATGTGGAGAGACGTTCGTTCATCTAGCACAAAGGGAACGGGTTGCAGGAGAAACATTTACTCTGGTTTCTCAGCCTGTTTCTTAGTGCCGGTTTGAAGTTCCTGCAGTTTTCACAGTAAAACCGAGTTGGAGCTAGTACCTCTCCTTATATATGTATGGAGTGGAGTTTGCAACTGAAAATAAACTTTGTTTTCCCAACAAGATAGGTGAAGGACGGCTTTCACACACACTAATTTCTCAGAACTGAGCATGTGGAGAGACGTTCGTTCATCCAGCACAAAGGGAACGGGTTGCAGTAGAAACTTTTACTCTGGTTTCTCAGTCTGTTTCCTAGTGCCGGTTTGAAGTTCCTGCAGTTTTCACTGTAAAACCGATTTGGAGCTAGTACCTCCCCATATATATGTATGGAGTGGAGTTTGCAACTGAAAAGCAACTTTGTGTTCCCAACAAGCTAGGTGAAGGACGGCTTTCAGACACACTTCTCTCTCAGATCTGAGCATGTGGAGAGACGTTCTTTCATCTAGCACAAAGGGAACGGGTTGCAATAGAAATTTTTCTCTGGTTTCTCAGACTGTTTCCTAGTGCCGTTTTGAAGTTCCTTCAGTTTTCACTTTAAACCGAGTTGGAGCTAGTACCTCCCCATATATATGTACGGAGTGTAGTTTGCAACTGAAAAGAAACTTTGTGTTCCCAACAAGCTAGGTGAAGGACGGCTTTCACACACACTTATCTCTCAGAACTGAGCATGTGGAGAGACTTTCGTTCATCTAGCACAAAGGGAACGGTTTGCAGGAGAAACTATTACTCTGGTTTCTCAGCCTGTTTCCTAGAGTCGGTTTGATGTTCCTGCAGTTTTCACTGTAAAACCGAGTTGCAGCTAGTACCTCTCCTTATATATGTATGGAGTGGAGTTAGCAACTGAAAAGAATCTTTGTGTTCCCAACAAGCTACGTGAAGGACGGCTTTCACACACACTTACCTCACAGAACTGAGCATGTGGAGAGACGTTCGTTCATCTAGCACAAAGGGAACGGGTTGCAGGAGAAACTTTTACTCTGGTTTCTCAGTCTGTTTCCTAGTGCCGGTTTGAAGTTCCTGCAGTTTTCATAGTAAAACCGAGATGGAGCTAGTACCTCTCCTTATATATGTATGGAGTGGAGTTTGCAACTGAAAAGAATCTTTGTGTTCAAAACAAGATAGGTGAATGACGGCTTTCACACACACTTATCTCTCAGAACTGAGCATGTGGAGAGACGTTCTTTCACCTAGCACAAAGGGAACGGGTTGCAGGAGAAACATTTACTCTGGATTCTCAGCCTGTTTCCTAGTGCCGGTTTGAAGTTCCTGCAGTTTTCACTGTAAAACCGAGTTGGAGCTAGTACCTCTCCTTATATATGTATGGAGTGGAGTTTGCAACTGAAAATAAACTTTGTTTTCTCAACAAGATAGGTGAAGGACGGCTTTCACACACACTTATCTCTCAGAACTTAGCATGTGGAGAGACGTTCGTTCATCTAGCACAATGGGAACGAGTTGCAGGAGAAACTTTTACTCTGGTTTCTCAGTCTGTTTCCTAGTGCCTGTTTGAAGTTCCTGCAGTTTTCATAGTAAAACCGAGTTGGAGCTAGTACCTCTCCTTATATATGTATGGAGTGGAGTTTGCAAGTGAAAAGAATCTTTGTGTTCAAAACAAGATAGGTCAATGACGGCTTTCACACACACTTATCTCTCAGAACTGAGCATGTGGAGAGACGTTCGTTCATCTAGCACAAAGGGAACGGGTTGCAGGATAAACATTTACTCTGGTTTCTCAGCCTGTTTCTTAGTGCCTGTTTGAAGTTCCTGCAGTTTTCACTGTAAAACCGAGTTGGACCTAGTACCTCCCCTTATATATGTATGGAGTGGAGTTTGCAACTGAAAATAAACTTTGTTTTCTCAACAAGATAGGTGAAGGACGGCTTTCACACACACTTATCTCTCAGAACTGAGCATGTGGAGAGACGTTCGTTCATCTAGCACAATGGGAACGAGTTGCAGGAGAAACTTTTACTCTGGTTTCTCAGTCTGTTTCCTAGTGCCAGTTTGAAGTTCCTGCAGTTTTCATAGTAAAACCGAGTTGGAGCTAGTACCTCCCCATATATATGTATGGAGTGGAGTTTGCAACTGAAAAGAAACTTTGTGTTCCCAACAAGCTAGGTGAAGTACGGCTTTCACACACACTTATCTCTCAAAACTTAGCATGTGAGGAGACGTTCGTTCATCTAGCTCAAAGGGAACGGGTTGCAGGAAACACTTTTACTCTGGTTCATCAGTCTGTTTCCTAGTGCCTTTTTGAAGTTCCTTCAGTTTTCACTGTAAAACCGAGTTGGAGCTATTACCTCCCCATATGTAGGTATGTAGTGGAGTTTGCAACTGAAAAGAAACTTTGTGTTCCCAGCAAGCTAGGTGAAGGACGGCTTTCACACACACTTATCTCTCAGAACTTAGCATGTGGAGAGACGTTCGTTCATCTAGCACAAAGGGAACGGGTTGCAGGAGAAACTTTTACTCTGGTTTCTCAGCCTGTTTCCTAGAGCCGGTTTGATGTTCCTGCAGTTTTCACTGTAAAACCGAGTTGGAGCTAGTACCTCTCCTTATATATGTATGGAGTGGAGTTTGCAACTGAAAAGAATCTTTGTGTTCAAAACAAGATAGGTGAAAGACGGCTTTCACACACACTTATCTCTCAGAACTGAGCATGTGGAGAGACGTTCGTTCATCTAGCACAAAGGGAACGGGTTGCAGGAGAAACATTTACTCTGGTTTCTCAGCCTGTTTCTTAGTGCCGGTTTGAAGTTCCTGCAGTTTTCACTGTAAAACAGATTTGGAGATAGTACCTCCCCATATATATGTATGGAGTGGAGTTTGCAACTGAAAAGCAACTTTGTGTTCCCAACAAGCTAGGTGAAGGACGGCTTTCAGACACACTTCTCTCTCAGATCTGAGCATGTGGAGAGACGTTCTTTCATCTAGCACAAAGGGAACGGGTTGCAGTAGAAATTTAACTCTGGTTTCTCAGTCTGTTTCCTAGTGCCTTTTGGAAGTTCCTGCAGTTTTCACTGTAAAACCGAGTTGGGGCTATTACCTCTCCTTATATATGTATGGAGTGGAGTTTGCAACTGAAAAGAATCTTTGTGTTCAAAACAAGATAGGTGAAGGACGGCTTTCACACACACTTATCTCTCAGAACTGAGCATGTGGAGAGACGTTCGTTCATCCAGCACAAAGGGAACTGGTTGCAGTAGAAACTTTTACTCTGGTTTCTCAGTCTGTTTCCTAGTGCCGGTTTGAAGTTCCTGCAGTTTTCACTGTAAAACCGATTTGGAGCTAGTACCTCCCCATATATATGTATGGAGTGGAGTTTGCAACTGAAAAGCAACTTTGTGTTCCCAACAAGCTAGATGAAGGACGGCTTTCAGACACACTTCTCTCTCAGATCTGAGCATGTGGAGAGACGTTCGTTCATCTAGCACAAAGGGAACGGGTTGCAGAAAACACTTTTACTCTGGTTTCTCAGTCTGTTTCCTAGTGCCTTTTTGAAGTTCCTTCAGTTTTCACTGTAAAATCGAGTTGGAGCTATTACCTCCCCATATGTAGGTATGGAGTGGAGTTTGCAACTGAAAAGAAACTTTGTGTTCCCAGCAAGCTAGGTGAAGGACGGCTTTCACACACACTTATCTCTCAGAACTTAGCATGTGGAGAGACGTTCGTTCATCTAGCACAAAGGGAACGGGTTGCAGGAGAAACTTTTACTCTGGTTTCTCAGCCTGTTTCCTAGAGCCGGTTTGATGTTCCTGCAGTTTTCACTGTAAAACCGAGTTGGAGCTAGTACCTCTCCTTATATATGTATGGAGTGGAGTTTGCAACTGAAAAGAATCTTTGTGTTCCCAACAAGCTACGTGAAGGACGGCTTTCACACACACTTACCTCTCAGAACTGAGCAACTGGAGAGACGTTCGTTCATCTAGCACAAAGGGAACGGGTTGCAGGAAACACTTTTACTCTGGTTTCTCAGTCTGTTTCCTAGTGCCTTTTTGAAGTTCCTTCAGTTTTCACTGTAAAACCGAGTTGGAGCTATTACCTCCCCATATGTAGGTATGGAGTGGAGTTTGCAACTGAAAAGAAACTTTGTGTTCCCAACAAGCTATGTGAAGGACGGCTTTCACACACACTTATCTCTCAGAACTTAGCATGTGGAGAGACGTTCGTTCATCTAGCACAAAGGGAACGGGTTGCAGGAGAAACTTTTACTCTGGTTTCTCAGTCTGTTTCCTAGTGCCTTTTTGAAGTTCCTTCAGTTTTCACTGTAAAACCGAGTTGGAGCTATTACCTCCCCATATGTAGGTATGGAGTGGAGTTTGCAACTGAAAAGAAACTTTGTGTTCCCAACAAGCTATGTGAAGGACGGCTTTCACACACACTTATCTCTCAGAACTTAGCATGTGGAGAGACGTTCGTTCATCTAGCACAAAGGGAACGGGTTGCAGGAGAAACTTTTACTCTAGTTTCTCAGTCTGTTTCCTAGTGCCTTTTTGAAGTTCCTTCAGTTTTCACTGTAAAACCGAGTTGGAGCTATTACCTCCCCATATGTAGGTATGGAGTGGAGTTTGCAACTGAAAAGAAACTTTGTGTTCCCAGCAAGCTAGGTGAAGGACGGCTTTCACACACACTTATCTCTCAGAACTTAGCATGTGGAGAGACGTTCGTTCATCTAGCACAAAGGGAACGGGTTGCAGGAGAAACTTTTACTCTGGTTTCTCAGCCTGTTTCCTAGAGCCGGTTTGATGTTCCTGCAGTTTTCACTGTAAAACCGAGTTGGAGCTAGTACCTCTCCTTATATATGTATGGAGTGGAGTTTGCAACTGAAAAGAATCTTTGTGTTCCCAACAAGCTACGTGAAGGACGGCTTTCACACACACTTATCTCTCAGAACTGAGCATCTGGAGAGACGTTCGTTCATCTAGCACAAAGGGAACGGGTTGCAGGAAACACTTTTACTCTGGTTTCTCAGTCTGTTTCCTAGTGCCTTTTTGAAGTTCCTTCAGTTTTCACTGTAAAACCGAGTTGGAGCTATTACCTCCCCATATGTAGGAATGGAGTGGAGTTTGCAACTGAAAAGAAACTTTGTGTTCCCAACAAGCTATGTGAAGGACGGCTTTCATACACACTTATCTCTCAGAACTTAGCATGTGGAGAGACGTTCGTTCATCTAGCACAAAGGGAACGGGTTGCAGGAGAAACTTTTACTCTGGTTTCTCAGTCTGTTTCCTAGTGCCGGTTTGAAGTTCCTGCAGTTTTCACTGTAAAACCGATTTGGAGCTAGTACCTCCCCATATATATGTATGGAGTGGAGTTTGCAACTGAAAAGCAACTTTGTGTTCCCAACAAGCTAGGTGAAGGACGGCTTTCAGACACACTTCTCTCTCAGATCTGAGCATGTGGAGAGACGTTCTTTCATCTAGCACAAAGGGAACGGGTTGCAATAGAAATTTTTCTCTGGTTTCTCAGACTGTTTCCTAGTGCCGTTTTGAAGTTCCTTCAGTTTTCACTTTAAACCGAGTTGGAGCTAGTACCTCCCCATATATATGTACAGAGTGTAGTTTGCAACTGAAAAGAAACTTTGTGTTCCCAACAAGCTAGGTGAAGGACGGCTTTCACACACACTTATCTCTCAGAACTGAGCATGTGGAGAGACGTTCGTTCACCTAGCACAAAGGGAACGGGTTGCAGGAGAAACATTTACTCTGGTTTCTCAGCCTGTTTCCTAGTGCCGGTTTGAAGTTCCTGCAGTTTTCACTGTAAAACCGAGTTGGAGCTAGTACCTCTCCTTATATATGTATGGAGTGGAGTTTGCAACTGAAAATAAACTTTGTTTTCTCAACAAGATAGGTGAAGGACGGCTTTCACACACACTTATCTCTCAGAACTGAGCATGTGGAGAGACGTTCGTTCATCTAGCACAATGGGAACGAGTTGCAGGAGAAACTTTTACTCTGGTTTCTCAGTCTGTTTCCTAGTGCCAGTTTGAAGTTCCTGCAGTTTTCATAGTAAAACCGATTTGGAGCTATTACCTCCCCATATATATGTATGGAGTGGAGTTTGCAACTGAAAAGAATCTTTGTGTTCAAAACAAGATACGTGAATGACGGCTTTCACACACACTTATCTCTCAGAACTGAGCATGTGGAGAGACGTTCGTTCATCTAGCACAAAGGGAACGGGTTGCAGGAGAAACATTTATTCTGGTTTCTCAGCCTGTTTCTTAGTGCCGGTTTGAAGTTCCTGCAGTTTTCACTGTAAAACCGAGTTGGAGCTAGTACCTCTCCTTATATATGTATGGAGTGGAGTTTGCAACTGAAAATAAACTTTGTTTTCCCAACAAGATAGGTGAAGGATGGCTTTCACACACACTAATTTCTCAGAACTGAGCATGTGGAGAGACGTTCGTTCATCCAGCACAAAGGGAACTGGTTGCAGTAGAAACTTTTACTCTGGTTTCTCAGTCTGTTTCCTAGTGCCGGTTTGAAGTTCCTGCAGTTTTCACTGTAAAACCGATTTGGAGCTAGTACCTCCCCATATATATGTATGGAGTGGAGTTTGCAACTGAAAAGCAACTTTGTGTTCCCAACAAGCTAGATGAAGGACGGCTTTCAGACACACTTCTCTCTCAGATCTGAGCATGTGGAGAGACGTTCGTTCATCTAGCACAAAGGGAACGGGTTGCAGAAAACACTTTTACTCTGGTTTCTCAGTCTGTTTCCTAGTGCCTTTTTGAAGTTCCTTCAGTTTTCACTGTAAAATCGAGTTGGAGCTATTACCTCCCCATATGTAGGTATGGAGTGGAGTTTGCAACTGAAAAGAAACTTTGTGTTCCCAGCAAGCTAGGTGAAGGACGGCTTTCACACACACTTATCTCTCAGAACTTAGCATGTGGAGAGACGTTCGTTCATCTAGCACAAAGGGAACGGGTTGCAGGAGAAACTTTTACTCTGGTTTCTCAGCCTGTTTCCTAGAGCCGGTTTGATGTTCCTGCAGTTTTCACTGTAAAACCGAGTTGGAGCTAGTACCTCTCCTTATATATGTATGGAGTGGAGTTTGCAACTGAAAAGAATCTTTGTGTTCCCAACAAGCTACGTGAAGGACGGCTTTCACACACACTTACCTCTCAGAACTGAGCAACTGGAGAGACGTTCGTTCATCTAGCACAAAGGGAACGGGTTGCAGGAAACACTTTTACTCTGGTTTCTCAGTCTGTTTCCTAGTGCCTTTTTGAAGTTCCTTCAGTTTTCACTGTAAAACCGAGTTGGAGCTATTACCTCCCCATATGTAGGTATGGAGTGGAGTTTGCAACTGAAAAGAAACTTTGTGTTCCCAACAAGCTATGTGAAGGACGGCTTTCACACACACTTATCTCTCAGAACTTAGCATGTGGAGAGACGTTCGTTCATCTAGCACAAAGGGAACGGGTTGCAGGAGAAACTTTTACTCTGGTTTCTCAGTCTGTTTCCTAGTGCCGGTTTGATGTTCCTGCAGTTTTCACTGTAAAACCGAGTTGGAGCTAGTACCTCCCCATATATATGTACGGAGTGGAGTTTGCAACTGAAAAGAAACTTTTTGTTCCCAACAAGCTAGGTGAAGGACGGCTTTCACACACACATATCTATCAGAACTGAGCATGTGGAGAGACGTTCGTTCATCTAGCACAAAAGGAACGGTTTGCAGGAGAAACTATTACTCTGGTTTCTCAGTCTTTTTCCTAGTGCCGGTTGGAAGTTCCTGCAGTTTTCATAGTAAAACCGAGTTGGAGCTAGTACCTCACCTTATATATGTATGGAGTGGAGTTTGCAACTCAAAAGAATCTTTGTGTTCAAAACAAGATAGGTGAATGACGGCTTTCACACACACTTTTCTCTCAGAACTGAGCATGTGGAGAGACGTTCGTTCATCTAGCACAAAGAGAACGGGTTGCAGGAGAAACTTTTACTCTGGTTTCTCAGTCTGTTTCCTAGTGCCGGTTTGAAGTTCCTGCAGTTTTCACTGTAAAACCGATTTGGAGCTAGTACCTCCCCATATATATGTATGGAGTGGAGTTTGCAACTGAAAAGCAACTTTGTGTTCCCAACAAGCTAGGTGAAGGACGGCTTTCAGACACACTTCTCTCTCAGATCTGAGCATGTGGAGAGACGTTCTTTCATCTAGCACAAAGGGAACGGGTTGCAATAGAAATTTTTCTCTGGTTTCTCAGACTGTTTCCTAGTGCCGTTTTGAAGTTCCTTCAGTTTTCACTTTAAACCGAGTTGGAGCTAGTACCTCCCCATATATATGTACGGAGTGTAGTTTGCAACTGAAAAGAAACTTTGTGTTCCCAACAAGCTAGGTGAAGGACGGCTTTCACACACACTTATCTCTCAGAACTGAGCATGTGGAGAGACGTTCGTTCATCTAGCACAAAGGGAACGGGTTGCAGGAGAAAATTTTACTCTGGTTTCTCAGTCTGTTTCCTAGTGCCGGTTTGATGTTCCTGCAGTTTTCACTGTAAAACCGAGTTGGAGCTAGTACCTCCCCATATATATGTACGGAGTGGAGTTTGCAACTGAAAAGCAACTTTGTGTTCCCAACAAGCTAGGTGAAGGACGGCTTTCACACACACTTATCTCTCAGAACTGAGCATGTGGAGAGACTTTCGTTCATCTAGCACAAAGGGAACGGTTTGCAGGAGAAACTATTACTCTGGTTTCTCAGCCTGTTTCCTAGAGTCGGTTTGATGTTCCTGCAGTTTTCACTGTAAAACCGAGTTGCAGCTAGTACCTCTCCTTATATATGTATGGAGTGGAGTTAGCAACTGAAAAGAATCTTTGTGTTCCCAACAAGCTACGTGAAGGACGGCTTTCACACACACTTACCTCTCAGAACTGAGCATGTGGAGAGACTTTCGTTCATCTAGCACAAAGAGAACGGGTTGCAGGAGAAACTTTTACTCTGGTTTCTCAGTCTGTTTCCTAGTGCCGGTTTGAAGTTCCTGCAGTTTTCACTGTAAAACCGATTTGGAGCTAGTACCTCCCCATATATATGTATGGAGTGGAGTTTGCAACTGAAAAGCAACTTTGTGTTCCCAACAAGCTAGGTGAAGGACGGCTTTCAGACACACTTCTCTCTCAGATCTGAGCATGTGGAGAGACGTTCTTTCATCTAGCACAAAGGGAACGGGTTGCAATAGAAATTTTTCTCTGGTTTCTCAGACTGTTTCCTAGTGCCGTTTTGAAGTTCCTTCAGTTTTCACTTTAAACCGAGTTGGAGCTAGTACCTCCCCATATATATGTACGGAGTGTAGTTTGCAACTGAAAAGAAACTTTGTGTTCCCAACAAGCTAGGTGAAGGACGGCTTTCACACACACTTATCTCTCAGAACTGAGCATGTGGAGAGACGTTCGTTCATCTAGCACAAAGGGAACGGGTTGCAGGAGAAACTTTTACTCTGGTTTCTCAGTCTGTTTCCTAGTGCCGGTTTGATGTTCCTGCAGTTTTCACTGTAAAACCGAGTTGGAGCTAGTACCTCCCCATATATATGTACGGAGTGGAGTTAGCAACTGAAAAGAATCTTTGTGTTCCCAACAAGCTACGTGAAGGACGGCTTTCACACACACTTACCTCTCAGAACTGAGCATGTGGAGAGACGTTCGTTCATCTAGCACAAAGGGAACGGGTTGCAGGAGAAACTTTTACTCTGGTTTCTCAGTCTGTTTCCTAGTGCCGGTTTGATGTTCCTGCAGTTTTCATAGTAAAACCGAGTTGTAGCTAGTACCTCTCCTTATATATGTATGGAGTGGAGTTTGCAACTGAAAAGAATCTTTGTGTTCAAAACAAGATAGGTGAATGACGGCTTTCACACACACTTATCTCTCAGAACTGAGCATGTGGAGAGACGTTCGTTCACCTAGCACAAAGGGAACGGGTTGCAGGAGAAACATTTACTCTGGTTTCTCAGCCTGTTTCCTAGTGCCGGTTTGAAGTTCCTGCAGTTTTCACTGTAAAACCGAGTTGGGGCTAGTACCTCTCCTTATATATGTATGGAGTGGAGTTTGCAACTGAAAATAAACTTTGTTTTCTCAACAAGATAGGTGAAGGACGGCTTTCACACACACTTATCTCTCAGAACTGAGCATGTGGAGAGACGTTCGTTCATCTAGCACAAAGGGAACGGGTTGCAGAAAACACTTTTACTCTGGTTTCTCAGTCTGTTTCCTAGTGCCTTTTTGAAGTTCCTTCAGTTTTCACTGTAAAACCGAGTTGGAGCTATTACCTCCCCATATGTAGGTATGGAGTGGAGTTTGCAACTGAAAAGAAACTTTGTGTTCCCAGCAAGCTAGGTGAAGGACGGCTTTCACACACACTTATCTCTCAGAACTTAGCATGTGGAGAGAAGTTCGTTCATCTAGCACAAAGAGAACGGGTTGCAGGAGAAACTTTTACTCTGGTTTCTCAGTCTGTTTCCTAGTGCCGGTTTGAAGTTCCTGCAGTTTTCACTGTAAAACCGATTTGGAGCTAGTACCTCCCCATATATATGTATGGAGTGGAGTTTGCAACTGAAAAGCAACTTTGTGTTCCCAACAAGCTAGGTGAAGGACGGCTTTCAGACACACTTCTCTCTCAGATCTGAGCATGTGGAGAGACGTTCTTTCATCTAGCACAAAGGGAACGGGTTGCAATAGAAATTTTTCTCTGGTTTCTCAGACTGTTTCCTAGTGCCGTTTTGAAGTTCCTTCAGTTTTCACTTTAAACCGAGTTGGAGCTAGTACCTCCCCATATATATGTACGGAGTGTAGTTTGCAACTGAAAAGAAACTTTGTGTTCCCAACAAGCTAGGTGAAGGACGGCTTTCACACACACTTATCTCTCAGAACTGAGCATGTGGAGAGACGTTCGTTCACCTAGCACAAAGGGAACGGGTTGCAGGAGAAACATTTACTCTGGTTTCTCAGCCTGTTTCCTAGTGCCGGTTTGAAGTTCCTGCAGTTTTCACTGTAAAACCGAGTTGGAGCTAGTACCTCTCCTTATATATGTATGGAGTGGAGTTTGCAACTGAAAATAAACTTTGTTTTCTCAACAAGATAGGTGAAGGACGGCTTTCACACACACTTATCTCTCAGAACTGAGCATGTGGAGAGACGTTCGTTCATCTAGCACAATGGGAACGAGTTGCAGGAGAAACTTTTACTCTGGTTTCTCAGTCTGTTTCCTAGTGCCAGTTTGAAGTTCCTGCAGTTTTCATAGTAAAACCGATTTGGAGCTATTACCTCCCCATATATATGTATGGAGTGGAGTTTGCAACTGAAAAGAATCTTTGTGTTCAAAACAAGATAGGTGAATGACGGCTTTCACACACACTTATCTCTCAGAACTGAGCATGTGGAGAGACGTTCGTTCATCTAGCACAAAGGGAACGGGTTGCAGGAGAAACATTTATTCTGGTTTCTCAGCCTGTTTCTTAGTGCCGGTTTGAAGTTCCTGCAGTTTTCACTGTAAAACCGAGTTGGAGCTAGTACCTCTCCTTATATATGTATGGAGTGGAGTTTGCAACTGAAAATAAACTTTGTTTTCCCAACAAGATAGGTGAAGGATGGCTTTCACACACACTAATTTCTCAGAACTGAGCATGTGGAGAGACGTTCGTTCATCCAGCACAAAGGGAACTGGTTGCAGTAGAAACTTTTACTCTGGTTTCTCAGTCTGTTTCCTAGTGCCGGTTTGAAGTTCCTGCAGTTTTCACTGTAAAACCGATTTGGAGCTAGTACCTCCCCATATATATGTATGGAGTGGAGTTTGCAACTGAAAAGCAACTTTGTGTTCCCAACAAGCTAGATGAAGGACGGCTTTCAGACACACTTCTCTCTCAGATCTGAGCATGTGGAGAGACGTTCGTTCATCTAGCACAAAGGGAACGGGTTGCAGAAAACACTTTTACTCTGGTTTCTCAGTCTGTTTCCTAGTGCCTTTTTGAAGTTCCTTCAGTTTTCACTGTAAAATCGAGTTGGAGCTATTACCTCCCCATATGTAGGTATGGAGTGGAGTTTGCAACTGAAAAGAAACTTTGTGTTCCCAGCAAGCTAGGTGAAGGACGGCTTTCACACACACTTATCTCTCAGAACTTAGCATGTGGAGAGACGTTCGTTCATCCAGCACAAAGGGAACGGGTTGCAGGAGAAACTTTTACTCTGGTTTCTCAGCCTGTTTCCTAGAGCCGGTTTGATGTTCCTGCAGTTTTCACTGTAAAACCGAGTTGGAGCTAGTACCTCTCCTTATATATGTATGGAGTGGAGTTTGCAACTGAAAAGAATCTTTGTGTTCCCAACAAGCTACGTGAAGGACGGCTTTCACACACACTTACCTCTCAGAACTGAGCAACTGGAGAGACGTTCGTTCATCTAGCACAAAGGGAACGGGTTGCAGGAAACACTTTTACTCTGGTTTCTCAGTCTGTTTCCTAGTGCCTTTTTGAAGTTCCTTCAGTTTTCACTGTAAAACCGAGTTGGAGCTATTACCTCCCCATATGTAGGTATGGAGTGGAGTTTGCAACTGAAAAGAAACTTTGTGTTCCCAACAAGCTATGTGAAGGACGGCTTTCACACACACTTATCTCTCAGAACTTAGCATGTGGAGAGACGTTCGTTCATCTAGCACAAAGGGAACGGGTTGCAGGAGAAACTTTTACTCTGGTTTCTCAGTCTGTTTCCTAGTGCCGGTTTGATGTTCCTGCAGTTTTCACTGTAAAACCGAGTTGGAGCTAGTACCTCCCCATATATATGTACGGAGTGGAGTTTGCAACTGAAAAGAAACTTTTTGTTCCCAACAAGCTAGGTGAAGGACGGCTTTCACACACACATATCTATCAGAACTGAGCATGTGGAGAGACGTTCGTTCATCTAGCACAAAAGGAACGGTTTGCAGGAGAAACTATTACTCTGGTTTCTCAGTCTTTTTCCTAGTGCCGGTTGGAAGTTCCTGCAGTTTTCATAGTAAAACCGAGTTGGAGCTAGTACCTCACCTTATATATGTATGGAGTGGAGTTTGCAACTCAAAAGAATCTTTGTGTTCAAAACAAGATAGGTGAATGACGGCTTTCACACACACTTTTCTCTCAGAACTGAGCATGTGGAGAGACGTTCGTTCATCTAGCACAAAGAGAACGGGTTGCAGGAGAAACTTTTACTCTGGTTTCTCAGTCTGTTTCCTAGTGCCGGTTTGAAGTTCCTGCAGTTTTCACTGTAAAACCGATTTGGAGCTAGTACCTCCCCATATATATGTATGGAGTGGAGTTTGCAACTGAAAAGCAACTTTGTGTTCCCAACAAGCTAGGTGAAGGACGGCTTTCAGACACACTTCTCTCTCAGATCTGAGCATGTGGAGAGACGTTCTTTCATCTAGCACAAAGGGAACGGGTTGCAATAGAAATTTTTCTCTGGTTTCTCAGACTGTTTCCTAGTGCCGTTTTGAAGTTCCTTCAGTTTTCACTTTAAACCGAGTTGGAGCTAGTACCTCCCCATATATATGTACGGAGTGTAGTTTGCAACTGAAAAGAAACTTTGTGTTCCCAACAAGCTAGGTGAAGGACGGCTTTCACACACACTTATCTCTCAGAACTGAGCATGTGGAGAGACGTTCGTTCATCTAGCACAAAGGGAACGGGTTGCAGGAGAAACTTTTACTCTGGTTTCTCAGTCTGTTTCCTAGTGCCGGTTTGATGTTCCTGCAGTTTTCACTGTAAAACCGAGTTGGAGCTAGTACCTCCCCATATATATGTACGGAGTGGAGTTTGCAACTGAAAAGAAACTTTGTGTTCCAAACAAGCTAGGTGAAGTACGGCTTTCACACACACTTATCTCTCAGAACTGAGCATGTGGAGAGACTTTCGTTCATCTAGCACAAAGGGAACGGTTTGCAGGAGAAACTAATACTCTGGTTTCTCAGCCTGTTTCCTAGAGTCGGTTTGATGTTCCTGCAGTTTTCACTGTAAAACCGAGTTGCAGCTAGTACCTCTCCTTATATATGTATGGAGTGGAGTTAGCAACTGAAAAGAATCTTTGTGTTCCCAACAAGCTACGTGAAGGACGGCTTTCACACACACTTACCTCTCAGAACTGAGCATGTGGAGAGACGTTCGTTCATCTAGCACAAAGAGAACGGGTTGCAGGAGAAACTTTTACTCTGGTTTCTCAGTCTGTTTCCTAGTGCCGGTTTGAAGTTCCTGCAGTTTTCACTGTAAAACCCATTTGGAGCTAGTACCTCCCCATATATATGTATGGAGTGGAGTTTGCAACTGAAAAGCAACTTTGTGTTCCCAACAAGCTAGGTGAAGTACGGCTTTCAGACACACTTCTCTCTCAGATCTGAGCATGTGGAGAGACGTTCGTTCATCTAGCACAAAGGGAACGGGTTGCAGGAGAAACTTTTACTCTGGTTTCTCAGTCTGTTTCCTAGTGCCGGTTTGAAGTTCCTGCAGTTTTCATAGTAAAACCGAGTTGTAGCTAGTACCTCTCCTTATATATGTATGGAGTGGAGTTTGCAACTGAAAAGAATCTTTGTGTTCAAAACAAGATAGGTGAATGACGGCTTTCACACACACTTATCTCTCAGAACTGAGCATGTGGAGAGACGTTCGTTCACCTAGCACAAAGGGAACGGGTTGCAGGAGAAACATTTACTCTGGTTTCTCAGTCTGTTTCCTAGTGCCTTTTGGAAGTTCCTGCAGTTTTCACTGTAAAACCGAGTTGGGGCTATTACCTCTCCTTATATATGTATGGAGTGGAGTTTGCAACTGAAAAGAATCTTTGTGTTCAAAACAAGATAGGTGAAGGACGGCTTTCACACACACTTATCTCTCAGAACTGAGCATGTGGAGAGACGTTCGTTCATCCAGCACAAAGGGAACTGGTTGCAGTAGAAACTTTTACTCTGGTTTCTCAGTCTGTTTCCTAGTGCCGGTTTGAAGTTCCTGCAGTTTTCACTGTAAAACCGATTTGGAGCTAGTACCTCCCCATATATATGTATGGAGTGGAGTTTGCAACTGAAAAGCAACTTTGTGTTCCCAACAAGCTAGATGAAGGACGGCTTTCAGACACACTTCTCTCTCAGATCTGAGCATGTGGAGAGACGTTCGTTCATCTAGCACAAAGGGAACGGGTTGCAGAAAACACTTTTACTCTGGTTTCTCAGTCTGTTTCCTAGTGCCTTTTTGAAGTTCCTTCAGTTTTCACTGTAAAATCGAGTTGGAGCTATTACCTCCCCATATGTAGGTATGGAGTGGAGTTTGCAACTGAAAAGAAACTTTGTGTTCCCAGCAAGCTAGGTGAAGGACGGCTTTCACACACACTTATCTCTCAGAACTTAGCATGTGGAGAGACGTTCGTTCATCTAGCACAAAGGGAACGGGTTGCAGGAGAAACTTTTACTCTGGTTTCTCAGCCTGTTTCCTAGAGCCGGTTTGATGTTCCTGCAGTTTTCACTGTAAAACCGAGTTGGAGCTAGTACCTCTCCTTATATATGTATGGAGTGGAGTTTGCAACTGAAAAGAATCTTTGTGTTCCCAACAAGCTACGTGAAGGACGGCTTTCACACACACTTACCTCTCAGAACTGAGCAACTGGAGAGACGTTCGTTCATCTAGCACAAAGGGAACGGGTTGCAGGAAACACTTTTACTCTGGTTTCTCAGTCTGTTTCCTAGTGCCTTTTTGAAGTTCCTTCAGTTTTCACTGTAAAACCGAGTTGGAGCTATTACCTCCCCATATGTAGGTATGGAGTGGAGTTTGCAACTGAAAAGAAACTTTGTGTTCCCAACAAGCTATGTGAAGGACGGCTTTCACACACACTTATCTCTCAGAACTTAGCATGTGGAGAGACGTTCGTTCATCTAGCACAAAGGGAACGGGTTGCAGGAGAAACTTTTACTCTGGTTTCTCAGTCTGTTTCCTAGTGCCTTTTTGAAGTTCCTTCAGTTTTCACTGTAAAACCGAGTTGGAGCTATTACCTCCCCATATGTAGGTATGGAGTGGAGTTTGCAACTGAAAAGAAACTTTGTGTTCCCAACAAGCTATGTGAAGGACGGCTTTCACACACACTTATCTCTCAGAACTTAGCATGTGGAGAGACGTTCGTTCATCTAGCACAAAGGGAACGGGTTGCAGGAGAAACTTTTACTCTAGTTTCTCAGTCTGTTTCCTAGTGCCTTTTTGAAGTTCCTTCAGTTTTCACTGTAAAACCGAGTTGGAGCTATTACCTCCCCATATGTAGGTATGGAGTGGAGTTTGCAACTGAAAAGAAACTTTGTGTTCCCAGCAAGCTAGGTGAAGGACGGCTTTCACACACACTTATCTCTCAGAACTTAGCATGTGGAGAGACGTTCGTTCATCTAGCACAAAGGGAACGGGTTGCAGGAGAAACTTTTACTCTGGTTTCTCAGCCTGTTTCCTAGAGCCGGTTTGATGTTCCTGCAGTTTTCACTGTAAAACCGAGTTGGAGCTAGTACCTCTCCTTATATATGTATGGAGTGGAGTTTGCAACTGAAAAGAATCTTTGTGTTCCCAACAAGCTACGTGAAGGACGGCTTTCACACACACTTATCTCTCAGAACTGAGCATCTGGAGAGACGTTCGTTCATCTAGCACAAAGGGAACGGGTTGCAGGAAACACTTTTACTCTGGTTTCTCAGTCTGTTTCCTAGTGCCTTTTTGAAGTTCCTTCAGTTTTCACTGTAAAACCGAGTTGGAGCTATTACCTCCCCATATGTAGGAATGGAGTGGAGTTTGCAACTGAAAAGAAACTTTGTGTTCCCAACAAGCTATGTGAAGGACGGCTTTCATACACACTTATCTCTCAGAACTTAGCATGTGGAGAGACGTTCGTTCATCTAGCACAAAGGGAACGGGTTGCAGGAGAAACTTTTACTCTGGTTTCTCAGTCTGTTTCCTAGTGCCGGTTTGAAGTTCCTGCAGTTTTCACTGTAAAACCGATTTGGAGCTAGTACCTCCCCATATATATGTATGGAGTGGAGTTTGCAACTGAAAAGCAACTTTGTGTTCCCAACAAGCTAGGTGAAGGACGGCTTTCAGACACACTTCTCTCTCAGATCTGAGCATGTGGAGAGACGTTCTTTCATCTAGCACAAAGGGAACGGGTTGCAATAGAAATTTTTCTCTGGTTTCTCAGACTGTTTCCTAGTGCCGTTTTGAAGTTCCTTCAGTTTTCACTTTAAACCGAGTTGGAGCTAGTACCTCCCCATATATATGTACAGAGTGTAGTTTGCAACTGAAAAGAAACTTTGTGTTCCCAACAAGCTAGGTGAAGGACGGCTTTCACACACACTTATCTCTCAGAACTGAGCATGTGGAGAGACGTTCGTTCACCTAGCACAAAGGGAACGGGTTGCAGGAGAAACATTTACTCTGGTTTCTCAGCCTGTTTCCTAGTGCCGGTTTGAAGTTCCTGCAGTTTTCACTGTAAAACCGAGTTGGAGCTAGTACCTCTCCTTATATATGTATGGAGTGGAGTTTGCAACTGAAAATAAACTTTGTTTTCTCAACAAGATAGGTGAAGGACGGCTTTCACACACACTTATCTCTCAGAACTGAGCATGTGGAGAGACGTTCGTTCATCTAGCACAATGGGAACGAGTTGCAGGAGAAACTTTTACTCTGGTTTCTCAGTCTGTTTCCTAGTGCCAGTTTGAAGTTCCTGCAGTTTTCATAGTAAAACCGATTTGGAGCTATTACCTCCCCATATATATGTATGGAGTGGAGTTTGCAACTGAAAAGAATCTTTGTGTTCAAAACAAGATACGTGAATGACGGCTTTCACACACACTTATCTCTCAGAACTGAGCATGTGGAGAGACGTTCGTTCATCTAGCACAAAGGGAACGGGTTGCAGGAGAAACATTTATTCTGGTTTCTCAGCCTGTTTCTTAGTGCCGGTTTGAAGTTCCTGCAGTTTTCACTGTAAAACCGAGTTGGAGCTAGTACCTCTCCTTATATATGTATGGAGTGGAGTTTGCAACTGAAAATAAACTTTGTTTTCCCAACAAGATAGGTGAAGGATGGCTTTCACACACACTAATTTCTCAGAACTGAGCATGTGGAGAGACGTTCGTTCATCCAGCACAAAGGGAACTGGTTGCAGTAGAAACTTTTACTCTGGTTTCTCAGTCTGTTTCCTAGTGCCGGTTTGAAGTTCCTGCAGTTTTCACTGTAAAACCGATTTGGAGCTAGTACCTCCCCATATATATGTATGGAGTGGAGTTTGCAACTGAAAAGCAACTTTGTGTTCCCAACAAGCTAGATGAAGGACGGCTTTCAGACACACTTCTCTCTCAGATCTGAGCATGTGGAGAGACGTTCGTTCATCTAGCACAAAGGGAACGGGTTGCAGAAAACACTTTTACTCTGGTTTCTCAGTCTGTTTCCTAGTGCCTTTTTGAAGTTCCTTCAGTTTTCACTGTAAAATCGAGTTGGAGCTATTACCTCCCCATATGTAGGTATGGAGTGGAGTTTGCAACTGAAAAGAAACTTTGTGTTCCCAGCAAGCTAGGTGAAGGACGGCTTTCACACACACTTATCTCTCAGAACTTAGCATGTGGAGAGACGTTCGTTCATCTAGCACAAAGGGAACGGGTTGCAGGAGAAACTTTTACTCTGGTTTCTCAGCCTGTTTCCTAGAGCCGGTTTGATGTTCCTGCAGTTTTCACTGTAAAACCGAGTTGGAGCTAGTACCTCTCCTTATATATGTATGGAGTGGAGTTTGCAACTGAAAAGAATCTTTGTGTTCCCAACAAGCTACGTGAAGGACGGCTTTCACACACACTTACCTCTCAGAACTGAGCAACTGGAGAGACGTTCGTTCATCTAGCACAAAGGGAACGGGTTGCAGGAAACACTTTTACTCTGGTTTCTCAGTCTGTTTCCTAGTGCCTTTTTGAAGTTCCTTCAGTTTTCACTGTAAAACCGAGTTGGAGCTATTACCTCCCCATATGTAGGTATGGAGTGGAGTTTGCAACTGAAAAGAAACTTTGTGTTCCCAACAAGCTATGTGAAGGACGGCTTTCACACACACTTATCTCTCAGAACTTAGCATGTGGAGAGACGTTCGTTCATCTAGCACAAAGGGAACGGGTTGCAGGAGAAACTTTTACTCTGGTTTCTCAGTCTGTTTCCTAGTGCCGGTTTGATGTTCCTGCAGTTTTCACTGTAAAACCGAGTTGGAGCTAGTACCTCCCCATATATATGTACGGAGTGGAGTTTGCAACTGAAAAGAAACTTTTTGTTCCCAACAAGCTAGGTGAAGGACGGCTTTCACACACACATATCTATCAGAACTGAGCATGTGGAGAGACGTTCGTTCATCTAGCACAAAAGGAACGGTTTGCAGGAGAAACTATTACTCTGGTTTCTCAGTCTTTTTCCTAGTGCCGGTTGGAAGTTCCTGCAGTTTTCATAGTAAAACCGAGTTGGAGCTAGTACCTCACCTTATATATGTATGGAGTGGAGTTTGCAACTCAAAAGAATCTTTGTGTTCAAAACAAGATAGGTGAATGACGGCTTTCACACACACTTTTCTCTCAGAACTGAGCATGTGGAGAGACGTTCGTTCATCTAGCACAAAGAGAACGGGTTGCAGGAGAAACTTTTACTCTGGTTTCTCAGTCTGTTTCCTAGTGCCGGTTTGAAGTTCCTGCAGTTTTCACTGTAAAACCGATTTGGAGCTAGTACCTCCCCATATATATGTATGGAGTGGAGTTTGCAACTGAAAAGCAACTTTGTGTTCCCAACAAGCTAGGTGAAGGACGGCTTTCAGACACACTTCTCTCTCAGATCTGAGCATGTGGAGAGACGTTCTTTCATCTAGCACAAAGGGAACGGGTTGCAATAGAAATTTTTCTCTGGTTTCTCAGACTGTTTCCTAGTGCCGTTTTGAAGTTCCTTCAGTTTTCACTTTAAACCGAGTTGGAGCTAGTACCTCCCCATATATATGTACGGAGTGTAGTTTGCAACTGAAAAGAAACTTTGTGTTCCCAACAAGCTAGGTGAAGGACGGCTTTCACACACACTTATCTCTCAGAACTGAGCATGTGGAGAGACGTTCGTTCATCTAGCACAAAGGGAACGGGTTGCAGGAGAAAATTTTACTCTGGTTTCTCAGTCTGTTTCCTAGTGCCGGTTTGATGTTCCTGCAGTTTTCACTGTAAAACCGAGTTGGAGCTAGTACCTCCCCATATATATGTACGGAGTGGAGTTTGCAACTGAAAAGCAACTTTGTGTTCCCAACAAGCTAGGTGAAGGACGGCTTTCACACACACTTATCTCTCAGAACTGAGCATGTGGAGAGACTTTCGTTCATCTAGCACAAAGGGAACGGTTTGCAGGAGAAACTATTACTCTGGTTTCTCAGCCTGTTTCCTAGAGTCGGTTTGATGTTCCTGCAGTTTTCACTGTAAAACCGAGTTGCAGCTAGTACCTCTCCTTATATATGTATGGAGTGGAGTTAGCAACTGAAAAGAATCTTTGTGTTCCCAACAAGCTACGTGAAGGACGGCTTTCACACACACTTACCTCTCAGAACTGAGCATGTGGAGAGACTTTCGTTCATCTAGCACAAAGAGAACGGGTTGCAGGAGAAACTTTTACTCTGGTTTCTCAGTCTGTTTCCTAGTGCCGGTTTGAAGTTCCTGCAGTTTTCACTGTAAAACCGATTTGGAGCTAGTACCTCCCCATATATATGTATGGAGTGGAGTTTGCAACTGAAAAGCAACTTTGTGTTCCCAACAAGCTAGGTGAAGGACGGCTTTCAGACACACTTCTCTCTCAGATCTGAGCATGTGGAGAGACGTTCTTTCATCTAGCACAAAGGGAACGGGTTGCAATAGAAATTTTTCTCTGGTTTCTCAGACTGTTTCCTAGTGCCGTTTTGAAGTTCCTTCAGTTTTCACTTTAAACCGAGTTGGAGCTAGTACCTCCCCATATATATGTACGGAGTGTAGTTTGCAACTGAAAAGAAACTTTGTGTTCCCAACAAGCTAGGTGAAGGACGGCTTTCACACACACTTATCTCTCAGAACTGAGCATGTGGAGAGACGTTCGTTCATCTAGCACAAAGGGAACGGGTTGCAGGAGAAACTTTTACTCTGGTTTCTCAGTCTGTTTCCTAGTGCCGGTTTGATGTTCCTGCAGTTTTCACTGTAAAACCGAGTTGGAGCTAGTACCTCCCCATATATATGTACGGAGTGGAGTTAGCAACTGAAAAGAATCTTTGTGTTCCCAACAAGCTACGTGAAGGACGGCTTTCACACACACTTACCTCTCAGAACTGAGCATGTGGAGAGACGTTCGTTCATCTAGCACAAAGGGAACGGGTTGCAGGAGAAACTTTTACTCTGGTTTCTCAGTCTGTTTCCTAGTGCCGGTTTGATGTTCCTGCAGTTTTCATAGTAAAACCGAGTTGTAGCTAGTACCTCTCCTTATATATGTATGGAGTGGAGTTTGCAACTGAAAAGAATCTTTGTGTTCAAAACAAGATAGGTGAATGACGGCTTTCACACACACTTATCTCTCAGAACTGAGCATGTGGAGAGACGTTCGTTCACCTAGCACAAAGGGAACGGGTTGCAGGAGAAACATTTACTCTGGTTTCTCAGCCTGTTTCCTAGTGCCGGTTTGAAGTTCCTGCAGTTTTCACTGTAAAACCGAGTTGGGGCTAGTACCTCTCCTTATATATGTATGGAGTGGAGTTTGCAACTGAAAATAAACTTTGTTTTCTCAACAAGATAGGTGAAGGACGGCTTTCACACACACTTATCTCTCAGAACTGAGCATGTGGAGAGACGTTCGTTCATCTAGCACAAAGGGAACGGGTTGCAGAAAACACTTTTACTCTGGTTTCTCAGTCTGTTTCCTAGTGCCTTTTTGAAGTTCCTTCAGTTTTCACTGTAAAACCGAGTTGGAGCTATTACCTCCCCATATGTAGGTATGGAGTGGAGTTTGCAACTGAAAAGAAACTTTGTGTTCCCAGCAAGCTAGGTGAAGGACGGCTTTCACACACACTTATCTCTCAGAACTTAGCATGTGGAGAGAAGTTCGTTCATCTAGCACAAAGAGAACGGGTTGCAGGAGAAACTTTTACTCTGGTTTCTCAGTCTGTTTCCTAGTGCCGGTTTGAAGTTCCTGCAGTTTTCACTGTAAAACCGATTTGGAGCTAGTACCTCCCCATATATATGTATGGAGTGGAGTTTGCAACTGAAAAGCAACTTTGTGTTCCCAACAAGCTAGGTGAAGGACGGCTTTCAGACACACTTCTCTCTCAGATCTGAGCATGTGGAGAGACGTTCTTTCATCTAGCACAAAGGGAACGGGTTGCAATAGAAATTTTTCTCTGGTTTCTCAGACTGTTTCCTAGTGCCGTTTTGAAGTTCCTTCAGTTTTCACTTTAAACCGAGTTGGAGCTAGTACCTCCCCATATATATGTACGGAGTGTAGTTTGCAACTGAAAAGAAACTTTGTGTTCCCAACAAGCTAGGTGAAGGACGGCTTTCACACACACTTATCTCTCAGAACTGAGCATGTGGAGAGACGTTCGTTCACCTAGCACAAAGGGAACGGGTTGCAGGAGAAACATTTACTCTGGTTTCTCAGCCTGTTTCCTAGTGCCGGTTTGAAGTTCCTGCAGTTTTCACTGTAAAACCGAGTTGGAGCTAGTACCTCTCCTTATATATGTATGGAGTGGAGTTTGCAACTGAAAATAAACTTTGTTTTCTCAACAAGATAGGTGAAGGACGGCTTTCACACACACTTATCTCTCAGAACTGAGCATGTGGAGAGACGTTCGTTCATCTAGCACAATGGGAACGAGTTGCAGGAGAAACTTTTACTCTGGTTTCTCAGTCTGTTTCCTAGTGCCAGTTTGAAGTTCCTGCAGTTTTCATAGTAAAACCGATTTGGAGCTATTACCTCCCCATATATATGTATGGAGTGGAGTTTGCAACTGAAAAGAATCTTTGTGTTCAAAACAAGATAGGTGAATGACGGCTTTCACACACACTTATCTCTCAGAACTGAGCATGTGGAGAGACGTTCGTTCATCTAGCACAAAGGGAACGGGTTGCAGGAGAAACATTTATTCTGGTTTCTCAGCCTGTTTCTTAGTGCCGGTTTGAAGTTCCTGCAGTTTTCACTGTAAAACCGAGTTGGAGCTAGTACCTCTCCTTATATATGTATGGAGTGGAGTATGCAACTGAAAATAAACTTTGTTTTCCCAACAAGATAGGTGAAGGATGGCTTTCACACACACTAATTTCTCAGAACTGAGCATGTGGAGAGACGTTCGTTCATCCAGCACAAAGGGAACTGGTTGCAGTAGAAACTTTTACTCTGGTTTCTCAGTCTGTTTCCTAGTGCCGGTTTGAAGTTCCTGCAGTTTTCACTGTAAAACCGATTTGGAGCTAGTACCTCCCCATATATATGTATGGAGTGGAGTTTGCAACTGAAAAGCAACTTTGTGTTCCCAACAAGCTAGATGAAGGACGGCTTTCAGACACACTTCTCTCTCAGATCTGAGCATGTGGAGAGACGTTCGTTCATCTAGCACAAAGGGAACGGGTTGCAGAAAACACTTTTACTCTGGTTTCTCAGTCTGTTTCCTAGTGCCTTTTTGAAGTTCCTTCAGTTTTCACTGTAAAATCGAGTTGGAGCTATTACCTCCCCATATGTAGGTATGGAGTGGAGTTTGCAACTGAAAAGAAACTTTGTGTTCCCAGCAAGCTAGGTGAAGGACGGCTTTCACACACACTTATCTCTCAGAACTTAGCATGTGGAGAGACGTTCGTTCATCCAGCACAAAGGGAACGGGTTGCAGGAGAAACTTTTACTCTGGTTTCTCAGCCTGTTTCCTAGAGCCGGTTTGATGTTCCTGCAGTTTTCACTGTAAAACCGAGTTGGAGCTAGTACCTCTCCTTATATATGTATGGAGTGGAGTTTGCAACTGAAAAGAATCTTTGTGTTCCCAACAAGCTACGTGAAGGACGGCTTTCACACACACTTACCTCTCAGAACTGAGCAACTGGAGAGACGTTCGTTCATCTAGCACAAAGGGAACGGGTTGCAGGAAACACTTTTACTCTGGTTTCTCAGTCTGTTTCCTAGTGCCTTTTTGAAGTTCCTTCAGTTTTCACTGTAAAACCGAGTTGGAGCTATTACCTCCCCATATGTAGGTATGGAGTGGAGTTTGCAACTGAAAAGAAACTTTGTGTTCCCAACAAGCTATGTGAAGGACGGCTTTCACACACACTTATCTCTCAGAACTTAGCATGTGGAGAGACGTTCGTTCATCTAGCACAAAGGGAACGGGTTGCAGGAGAAACTTTTACTCTGGTTTCTCAGTCTGTTTCCTAGTGCCGGTTTGATGTTCCTGCAGTTTTCACTGTAAAACCGAGTTGGAGCTAGTACCTCCCCATATATATGTACGGAGTGGAGTTTGCAACTGAAAAGAAACTTTTTGTTCCCAACAAGCTAGGTGAAGGACGGCTTTCACACACACATATCTATCAGAACTGAGCATGTGGAGAGACGTTCGTTCATCTAGCACAAAAGGAACGGTTTGCAGGAGAAACTATTACTCTGGTTTCTCAGTCTTTTTCCTAGTGCCGGTTGGAAGTTCCTGCAGTTTTCATAGTAAAACCGAGTTGGAGCTAGTACCTCACCTTATATATGTATGGAGTGGAGTTTGCAACTCAAAAGAATCTTTGTGTTCAAAACAAGATAGGTGAATGACGGCTTTCACACACACTTTTCTCTCAGAACTGAGCATGTGGAGAGACGTTCGTTCATCTAGCACAAAGAGAACGGGTTGCAGGAGAAACTTTTACTCTGGTTTCTCAGTCTGTTTCCTAGTGCCGGTTTGAAGTTCCTGCAGTTTTCACTGTAAAACCGATTTGGAGCTAGTACCTCCCCATATATATGTATGGAGTGGAGTTTGCAACTGAAAAGCAACTTTGTGTTCCCAACAAGCTAGGTGAAGGACGGCTTTCAGACACACTTCTCTCTCAGATCTGAGCATGTGGAGAGACGTTCTTTCATCTAGCACAAAGGGAACGGGTTGCAATAGAAATTTTTCTCTGGTTTCTCAGACTGTTTCCTAGTGCCGTTTTGAAGTTCCTTCAGTTTTCACTTTAAACCGAGTTGGAGCTAGTACCTCCCCATATATATGTACGGAGTGTAGTTTGCAACTGAAAAGAAACTTTGTGTTCCCAACAAGCTAGGTGAAGGACGGCTTTCACACACACTTATCTCTCAGAACTGAGCATGTGGAGAGACGTTCGTTCATCTAGCACAAAGGGAACGGGTTGCAGGAGAAACTTTTACTCTGGTTTCTCAGTCTGTTTCCTAGTGCCGGTTTGATGTTCCTGCAGTTTTCACTGTAAAACCGAGTTGGAGCTAGTACCTCCCCATATATATGTACGGAGTGGAGTTTGCAACTGAAAAGAAACTTTGTGTTCCAAACAAGCTAGGTGAAGTACGGCTTTCACACACACTTATCTCTCAGAACTGAGCATGTGGAGAGACTTTCGTTCATCTAGCACAAAGGGAACGGTTTGCAGGAGAAACTAATACTCTGGTTTCTCAGCCTGTTTCCTAGAGTCGGTTTGATGTTCCTGCAGTTTTCACTGTAAAACCGAGTTGCAGCTAGTACCTCTCCTTATATATGTATGGAGTGGAGTTAGCAACTGAAAAGAATCTTTGTGTTCCCAACAAGCTACGTGAAGGACGGCTTTCACACACACTTACCTCTCAGAACTGAGCATGTGGAGAGACGTTCGTTCATCTAGCACAAAGAGAACGGGTTGCAGGAGAAACTTTTACTCTGGTTTCTCAGTCTGTTTCCTAGTGCCGGTTTGAAGTTCCTGCAGTTTTCACTGTAAAACCCATTTGGAGCTAGTACCTCCCCATATATATGTATGGAGTGGAGTTTGCAACTGAAAAGCAACTTTGTGTTCCCAACAAGCTAGGTGAAGTACGGCTTTCAGACACACTTCTCTCTCAGATCTGAGCATGTGGAGAGACGTTCGTTCATCTAGCACAAAGGGAACGGGTTGCAGGAGAAACTTTTACTCTGGTTTCTCAGTCTGTTTCCTAGTGCCGGTTTGAAGTTCCTGCAGTTTTCATAGTAAAACCGAGTTGTAGCTAGTACCTCTCCTTATATATGTATGGAGTGGAGTTTGCAACTGAAAAGAATCTTTGTGTTCAAAACAAGATAGGTGAATGACGGCTTTCACACACACTTATCTCTCAGAACTGAGCATGTGGAGAGACGTTCGTTCACCTAGCACAAAGGGAACGGGTTGCAGGAGAAACATTTACTCTGGTTTCTCAGCCTGTTTCCTAGTGCCGGTTTGAAGTTCCTGCAGTTTTCACTGTAAAACCGAGTTGGAGCTAGTACCTCTCCTTATATATGTATGGAGTGGAGTTTGCAACTGAAAATAAACTTTGTTTTCTCAACAAGATAGGTGAAGGACGGCTTTCACACACACTTATCTCTCAGAACTGAGCATGTGGAGAGACGTTCGTTCATCCAGCACAAAGGGAACTGGTTGCAGTAGAAACTTTTACTCTGGTTTCTCAGTCTGTTTCCTAGTGCCGGTTTGAAGTTCCTGCAGTTTTCACTGTAAAACCGATTTGGAGCTAGTACCTCCCCATATATATGTATGGAGTGGAGTTTGCAACTGAAAAGCAACTTTGTGTTCCCAACAAGCTAGATGAAGGACGGCTTTCAGACACACTTCTCTCTCAGATCTGAGCATGTGGAGAGACGTTCGTTCATCTAGCACAAAGGGAACGGGTTGCAGAAAACACTTTTACTCTGGTTTCTCAGTCTGTTTCCTAGTGCCTTTTTGAAGTTCCTTCAGTTTTCACTGTAAAATCGAGTTGGAGCTATTACCTCCCCATATGTAGGTATGGAGTGGAGTTTGCAACTGAAAAGAAACTTTGTGTTCCCAGCAAGCTAGGTGAAGGACGGCTTTCACACACACTTATCTCTCAGAACTTAGCATGTGGAGAGACGTTCGTTCATCTAGCACAAAGGGAACGGGTTGCAGGAGAAACTTTTACTCTGGTTTCTCAGCCTGTTTCCTAGAGCCGGTTTGATGTTCCTGCAGTTTTCACTGTAAAACCGAGTTGGAGCTAGTACCTCTCCTTATATATGTATGGAGTGGAGTTTGCAACTGAAAAGAATCTTTGTGTTCAAAACAAGATAGGTGAATGACGGCTTTCACACACACTTATCTCTCAGAACTGAGCATGTGGAGAGACGTTCGTTCACCTAGCACAAAGGGAACGGGTTGCAGGAGAAACATTTACTCTGGTTTCTCAGCCTGTTTCCTAGTGCCGGTTTGAAGTTCCTGCAGTTTTCACTGTAAAACCGAGTTGGAGCTAGTACCTCTCCTTATATATGTATGGAGTGGAGTTTGCAACTGAAAATAAACTTTGTTTTCTCAACAAGATAGGTGAAGGACGGCTTTCACACACACTTATCTCTCAGAACTGAGCATGTGGAGAGACGTTCGTTCATCTAGCACAAAGGGAACGGGTTGCAGAAAACACTTTTACTCTGGTTTCTCAGTCTGTTTCCTAGTGCCGTTTTGAAGTTCCTTCAGTTTTCACTTTAAACCGAGTTGGAGCTAGTACCTCCCCATATATATGTACGGAGTGTAGTTTGCAACTGAAAAGAAACTTTGTGTTCCCAACAAGCTAGGTGAAGGACGGCTTTCACACACACTTATCTCTCAGAACTGAGCATGTGGAGAGACGTTCGTTCATCTAGCACAAAGGGAACGGGTTGCAGGAGAAACTTTTACTCTGGTTTCTCAGTCTGTTTCCTAGTGCCGGTTTGATGTTCCTGCAGTTTTCACTGTAAAACCGAGTTGGAGCTAGTACCTCCCCATATATATGTACGGAGTGGAGTTTGCAACTGAAAAGAAACTTTGTGTTCCCAACAAGCTAGGTGAAGGACGGCTTTCACACACACTTATCTCTCAGAACTGAGCATGTGGAGAGACTTTCGTTCATCTAGCACAAAGGGAACGGTTTGCAGGAGAAACTATTACTCTGGTTTCTCAGCCTGTTTCCTAGAGTCGGTTTGATGTTCCTGCAGTTTTCACTGTAAAACCGAGTTGCAGCTAGTACCTCTCCTTATATATGTATGGAGTGGAGTTAGCAACTGAAAAGAATTTTTGTGTTCCCAACAAGCTACGTGAAGGACGGCTTTCACACACACTTACCTCTCAGAACTGAGCATGTGGAGAGACGTTCGTTCATCTAGCACAAAGAGAACGGGTTGCAGGAGAAACTTTTACTCTGGTTTCTCAGTCTGTTTCCTAGTGCCGGTTTGAAGTTCCTGCAGTTTTCACTGTAAAACCGATTTGGAGCTAGTACCTCCCCATATATATATATGGAGTGGAGTTTGCAACTGAAAAGCAACTTTGTGTTCCCAACAAGCTAGGTGAAGGACGGCTTTCAGACACACATCTCTCTCAGATCTGAGCATGTGGAGAGACGTTCGTTCATCTAGCACAAAGGGAACGGGTTGCAGAAAACACTTTTACTCTGGTTTCTCAGTCTGTTTCCTAGTGCCTTTTTGAAGTTCCTTCAGTTTTCACTGTAAAACCGAGTTGGAGCTATTACCTCCCCATATGTAGGTATGGAGTGGAGTTTGCAACTGAAAAGAAACTTTGTGTTCCCAGCAAGCTAGGTGAAGGACGGCTTTCACACACACTTATCTCTCAGAACTTAGCATGTGGAGAGACGTTCGTTCATCTAGCACAAAGGGAACGGGTTGCAGGAGAAACTTTTACTCTGGTTTCTCAGCCTGTTTCCTAGAGCCGGTTTGATGTTCCTGCAGTTTTCACTGTAAAACCGAGTTGGAGCTAGTACCTCTCCTTATATATGTATGGAGTGGAGTTTGCAACTGAAAAGCAACTTTGTGTTCCCAACAAGCTAGGTGAAGTACGGCTTTCAGACACACTTCTCTCTCAGATCTGAGCATGTGGAGAGACGTTCGTTCATCTAGCACAAAGGGAACGGGTTGCAGGAGAAACTTTTACTCTGGTTTCTCAGTCTGTTTCCTAGTGCCGGTTTGAAGTTCCTGCAGTTTTCATAGTAAAACCGAGTTGTAGCTAGTACCTCTCCTTATATATGTATGGAGTGGAGTTTGCAACTGAAAAGAATCTTTGTGTTCAAAACAAGATAGGTGAATGACGGCTTTCACACACACTTATCTCTCAGAACTGAGCATGTGGAGAGACGTTCGTTCACCTAGCACAAAGGGAACGGGTTGCAGGAGAAACATTTACTCTGGTTTCTCAGCCTGTTTCCTAGTGCCGGTTTGAAGTTCCTGCAGTTTTCACTGTAAAACCGAGTTGGAGCTAGTACCTCTCCTTATATATGTATGGAGTGGAGTTTGCAACTGAAAATAAACTTTGTTTTCTCAACAAGATAGGTGAAGGACGGCTTTCACACACACTTATCTCTCAGAACTGAGCATGTGGAGAGACGTTCGTTCATCCAGCACAAAGGGAACTGGTTGCAGTAGAAACTTTTACTCTGGTTTCTCAGTCTGTTTCCTAGTGCCGGTTTGAAGTTCCTGCAGTTTTCACTGTAAAACCGATTTGGAGTTAGTACCTCCCCATATATATGTATGGAGTGGAGTTTGCAACTGAAAAGCAACTTTGTGTTCCCAACAAGCTAGATGAAGGACGGCTTTCAGACACACTTCTCTCTCAGATCTGAGCATGTGGAGAGACGTTCGTTCATCTAGCACAAAGGGAACGGGTTGCAGAAAACACTTTTACTCTGGTTTCTCAGTCTGTTTCCTAGTGCCTTTTTGAAGTTCCTTCAGTTTTCACTGTAAAATCGAGTTGGAGCTATTACCTCCCCATATGTAGGTATGGAGTGGAGTTTGCAACTGAAAAGAAACTTTGTGTTCCCAGCAAGCTAGGTGAAGGACGGCTTTCACACACACTTATCTCTCAGAACTTAGCATGTGGAGAGACGTTCGTTCATCTAGCACAAAGGGAACGGGTTGCAGGAGAAACTTTTACTCTGGTTTCTCAGCCTGTTTCCTAGAGCCGGTTTGATGTTCCTGCAGTTTTCACTGTAAAACCGAGTTGGAGCTAGTACCTCTCCTTATATATGTATGGAGTGGAGTTTGCAACTGAAAAGAATCTTTGTGTTCAAAACAAGATAGGTGAATGACGGCTTTCACACACACTTATCTCTCAGAACTGAGCATGTGGAGAGACGTTCGTTCACCTAGCACAAAGGGAACGGGTTGCAGGAGAAACATTTACTCTGGTTTCTCAGCCTGTTTCCTAGTGCCGGTTTGAAGTTCCTGCAGTTTTCACTGTAAAACCGAGTTGGAGCTAGTACCTCTCCTTATATATGTATGGAGTGGAGTTTGCAACTGAAAATAAACTTTGTTTTCTCAACAAGATAGGTGAAGGACGGCTTTCACACACACTTATCTCTCAGAACTGAGCATGTGGAGAGACGTTCGTTCATCTAGCACAAAGGGAACGGGTTGCAGAAAACACTTTTACTCTGGTTTCTCAGTCTGTTTCCTAGTGCCGTTTTGAAGTTCCTTCAGTTTTCACTTTAAACCGAGTTGGAGCTAGTACCTCCCCATATATATGTACGGAGTGTAGTTTGCAACTGAAAAGAAACTTTGTGTTCCCAACAAGCTAGGTGAAGGACGGCTTTCACACACACTTATCTCTCAGAACTGAGCATGTGGAGAGACGTTCGTTCATCTAGCACAAAGGGAACGGGTTGCAGGAGAAACTTTTACTCTGGTTTCTCAGTCTGTTTCCTAGTGCCGGTTTGATGTTCCTGCAGTTTTCACTGTAAAACCGAGTTGGAGCTAGTACCTCCCCATATATATGTACGGAGTGGAGTTTGCAACTGAAAAGAAACTTTGTGTTCCCAACAAGCTAGGTGAAGGACGGCTTTCACACACACTTATCTCTCAGAACTGAGCATGTGGAGAGACTTTCGTTCATCTAGCACAAAGGGAACGGTTTGCAGGAGAAACTATTACTCTGGTTTCTCAGCCTGTTTCCTAGAGTCGGTTTGATGTTCCTGCAGTTTTCACTGTAAAACCGAGTTGCAGCTAGTACCTCTCCTTATATATGTATGGAGTGGAGTTAGCAACTGAAAAGAATTTTTGTGTTCCCAACAAGCTACGTGAAGGACGGCTTTCACACACACTTACCTCTCAGAACTGAGCATGTGGAGAGACGTTCGTTCATCTAGCACAAAGAGAACGGGTTGCAGGAGAAACTTTTACTCTGGTTTCTCAGTCTGTTTCCTAGTGCCGGTTTGAAGTTCCTGCAGTTTTCACTGTAAAACCGATTTGGAGCTAGTACCTCCCCATATATATGTATGGAGTGGAGTTTGCAACTGAAAAGCAACTTTGTGTTCCCAACAAGCTAGGTGAAGGACGGCTTTCAGACACACTTCTCTCTCAGATCTGAGCATGTGGAGAGACGTTCGTTCATCTAGCACAAAGGGAACGGGTTGCAGAAAACACTTTTACTCTGGTTTCTCAGTCTGTTTCCTAGTGCCTTTTTGAAGTTCCTTCAGTTTTCACTGTAAAACCGAGTTGGAGCTATTACCTCCCCATATGTAGGTATGGAGTGGAGTTTGCAACTGAAAAGAAACTTTGTGTTCCCAGCAAGCTAGGTGAAGGACGGCTTTCACACACACTTATCTCTCAGAACTTAGCATGTGGAGAGACGTTCGTTCATCTAGCACAAAGGGAACGGGTTGCAGGAGAAACTTTTACTCTGGTTTCTCAGCCTGTTTCCTAGAGCCGGTTTGATGTTCCTGCAGTTTTCACTGTAAAACCGAGTTGGAGCTAGTACCTCTCCTTATATATGTATGGAGTGGAGTTTGCAACTGAAAAGAATCTTTGTGTTCCCAACAAGCTACGTGAAGGACGGCTTTCACACACACTTACCTCTCAGAACTGAGCATCTGGAGAGACGTTCGTTCATCTAGCACAGAGGGAACGGGTTGCAGGAAACACTTTTACTCTGGTTTCTCAGTCTGTTTCCTAGTGCCTTTTTGAAGTTCCTTCAGTTTTCACTGTAAAACCGAGTTGGAGCTATTACCCCCCCATATGTAGGTATGGAGTGGAGTTTGCAACTGAAAAGAAACTTTGTGTTCCCAACAAGCTATGTGAAGGACGGCTTTCACACACACTTATCTCTCAGAACTTAGCATGTGGAGAGACGTTCGTTCATCTAGCACAAAGGGAACGGGTTGCAGTAGAAACTTTTACTCTGGTTTCTCAGTCTGTTTCCTAGTGCCGGTTTGAAGTTCCTGCAGTTTTCATTGTAAAACCGATTTGGAGCTAGTACCTCCCCATATATATGTATGGAGTGGAGTTTGCAACTGAAAAGCAACTTTGTGTTCCCAACAAGCTAGGTGAAGGACGGCTTTCAGACACACTTCTCTCTCAGATCTGAGCATGTGGAGAGACGTTCTTTCATCTAGCACAAAGGGAACGGGTTGCAATAGAAATTTTTCTCTGGTTTCTCAGACTGTTTCCTAGTGCCGTTTTGAAGTTCCTTCAGTTTTCACTTTAAACCGAGTTGGAGCTAGTACCTCTCCTTATATATGTATGGAGTGGAGTTTGCAACTGAAAAGAATCTTTGTGTTCAAAACAAGATAGGTGAAGGACGGCTTTCACACACACTTATCTCTCAGAACTGAGCATGTGGAGAGACGTTCGTTCACCTAGCACAAAGGGAACGGGTTGCAGGAAAAACATTTACTCTGGTTTCTCAGCCTGTTTCCTAGTGCCGGTTTGAAGTTCCTGCAGTTTTCACTGTAAAACCGAGTTGGAGCTAGTACCTCTCCTTATATATGTATGGAGTGGAGTTTGCAACTGAAAATAAACTTTGTTTTCCCAACAAGATAGGTGAAGGACGGCTTTCACAGACACTTACCTCTCAGAACTGAGCATGTGGAGAGACGTTCGTTCATCTAGCACAATGGGAACGAGTTGCAGGAGAAACTTTTACTCTGGTTTCTCAGTCTGTTTCCTAGTGCCAGTTTGAAGTTCCTGCAGTTTTCATAGTAAAACCGAGATGGAGCTAGTACCTCTCCTTATATATGTATGGAGTGGAGTTTGCAACTGAAAAGAATCTTTGTGTTCAAAACAAGATAGTTGAATGACGGTTTTCACACACACTTATCTCTCAGAACTGAGCATGTGGAGAGACGTTCGTTCATCTAGCACAAAGGGAACGGGTTGCAGGAGAAACATTTACTCTGGTTTCTCAGCCTGTTTCTTAGTGCCGGTTTGAAGTTCCTGCAGTTTTCACTGTAAAATCGAGTTGGAGCTAGTACCTCTCCTTATATATGTATGGAGTGGAGATTGCAACTGAAAATAAACTTTGTTTTCCCAACAAGATAGGTGAAGGATGGCTTTCACACACACTAATTTCTCTGAACTGAGCATGTGGAGAGACGTTCGTTCATCTAGCACAAATGGAACGGGTTGCAGGAAAAACTTTTACTCTGGTTTCTCAATCTGTTTCCTATTGCCGGTTTGATGTTCCTGCAGTTTTCACTGTAAAACCGAGTTTGAGCTAGTACCTCTCCTTATATATGTAAGGAGTGGAGTTTGAAACTGAAAAATATCTTTGTGTTCCCAACAAGCTAGGTGAAGGACGGCTTTCACACACACTTACCTCTCAGAACTGAGCATGTGGAGAGACGTTCGTTCATCTAGCACAAAGGGAACGGGTTGCAGGAGAAACATTTACTCTGGTTTCTCAGCCTGTTTGTTAGTGCCGGTTTGAAGTTCCTGCAGTTTTCACTGAAAAACCGAGTTGGAGCTAGTACCTCTCCTTATATATGTATGGAGTGGAGTTTGCAACTGAAAAGAATCTTTGTGTTCTAAACAAGATAGTTGAATCACGGCTTTCACACACACTTACCTCTCAGAACTGAGCATGTGGAGAGACGTTCGTTCATCTAGCACAAAGGGAACGGGTTGCAGGAGAAACTTTTACTCTGGTTTCTCAGTCTGTTTCCTAGTGCCGGTTTGAAGTTCCTGCAGTTTTCATAGTAAAACCGAGTTGGAGCTAGTACCTCTCCTTATATATGTATGGAGTGGAGTTTGCAACTGAAAAGAATCTTTGTGTTCAAAACAAGATAGGTGAATGACGGCTTTCACACACACTTATCTCTCAGAACTGAGCATGTGGAGAGACGTTCGTTCATCTAGCACAAAGGGAACGGGTTGCAGGAGAAACATTTACTCTGGTTTCTCAGCCTGTTTCCTAGTGCCGGTTTGAAGTTCCTGCAGTTTTCACTGTAAAACCGAGTTGGAGCTAGTACCTCTCCTTATATATGTATGGAGTGGAGTTTGCAACTGAAAAGAATCTTTGTGTTCAAAACAAGATAGGTGAAGGACGGCTTTCACACACACTTACCTCTCAGAACTGAGCATGTGGAGAGACGTTCGTTTATCTAGCACAATGGGAACGAGTTGCAGGAGAAACTTTTACTCTGGTTTCTCAGTCTGTTTCCTAGTGCCGGTTTGAAGTTCCTGCAGTTTTCATAGTAAAACCGAGTTGGAGCTAGTACCTCTCCTTATATATGTATGGAGTGGAGTTTGCAACTGAAAAGAATCTTTGTGTTCAAAACAAGATAGGTGAAGGACGGCTTTCACACACACTTATCTCTCAGAACTGAGCATGTGGAGAGACGTTCGTTCATCTAGCACAAAGGGAACGGGTTGCAGGAGAAACATTTACTCTGGTTTCTCAGCCTGTTTCTTAGTGCCGGTTTGAAGTTCCTGCAGTTTTCACTGTAAAACCGAGTTGGAGCTAGTACCTCTCCTTATATATGTATGGAGTGGAGTTTGCAACTGAAAATAAACTTTGTTTTCCCAACAAGATAGGTGAAGGATGGCTTTCACACACACTAATTTCTCAGAACTGAGCATGTGGAGAGACGTTCGTTCATCTAGCACAAATGGAACGGGTTGCAGGAAAAACTTTTACTCTGGTTTCTCAGTCTGTTTCCTATTGCCGGTTTGATGTTCCTGCAGTTTTCACTGTAAAACCGAGTTGGAGCTAGTACCTCTCCTTATATATGTATGGAGTGGAGTTTGCAACTGAAAAGTATCTTTGTGTTCCCAACAAGCTAGGTGAAGGACGGCTTTCACACACACTTATCTCTCAGAACTGAGCAAGTGGAGAGACGTTCGTTCATCTAGCACAAAGGGAACGGGTTGCAGGAGAAACATTTACTCTGGTTTCTCAGCCTGTTTCTTAGTGCCGGTTTGAAGTTCCTGCAGTTTTCACTGTAAAACCGAGTTGGAGCTAGTACCTCTCCTTATATATGTATGGAGTGGAGTTTGCAACTGAAAAGAATCTTTGTGTTCCCAACAAGCTACGTGAAGGACGGCTTTCACACACACTTACCTCTCAGAACTGAGCATGTGGAGAGACGTTCGTTCATCTAGCACAAAGGGAACGGGTTGCAGGAGAAACTTTTACTCTGGTTTCTCAGTCTGTTTCCTAGTGCCGGTTTGAAGTTCCTGCAGTTTTCATAGTAAAACCGAGTTGTAGCTAGTACCTCTCCTTATATATGTATGGAGTGGAGTTTGCAACTGAAAAGAATCTTTGTGTTCAAAACAAGATAGGTGAATGACGGCTTTCACACACACTTATCTCTCAGAACTGAGCATGTGGAGAGACGTTCGTTCACCTAGCACAAAGGGAACGGGTTGCAGGAGAAACATTTACTCTGGTTTCTCAGCCTGTTTCCTAGTGCCGGTTTGAAGTTCCTGCAGTTTTCACTTTAAACCGAGTTGGAGCTAGTACCTCCCCATATATATGTACGGAGTGTAGTTTGCAACTGAAAAGAAACTTTGTGTTCCCAACAAGCTAGGTGAAGGACGGCTTTCACACACACTTATCTCTCAGAACTGAGCATGTGGAGAGACGTTCGTTCATCTAGCACAAAGGGAACGGGTTGCAGGAGAAACTTTTACTCTGGTTTCTCAGTCTGTTTCCTAGTGCCGGTTTGATGTTCCTGCAGTTTTCACTGTAAAACCGAGTTGGAGCTAGTACCTCCCCATATATATGTACGGAGTGGAGTTTGCAACTGAAAAGAAACTTTGTGTTCCCAACAAGCTAGGTGAAGGACGGCTTTCACACACACTTATCTCTCAGAACTGAGCATGTGGAGAGACTTTCGTTCATCTAGCACAAAGGGAACGGTTTGCAGGAGAAACTATTACTCTGGTTTCTCAGCCTGTTTCCTAGAGTCGGTTTGATGTTCCTGCAGTTTTCACTGTAAAACCGAGTTGCAGCTAGTACCTCTCCTTATATATGTATGGAGTGGAGTTAGCAACTGAAAAGAATTTTTGTGTTCCCAACAAGCTACGTGAAGGACGGCTTTCACACACACTTACCTCTCAGAACTGAGCATGTGGAGAGACGTTCGTTCATCTAGCACAAAGAGAACGGGTTGCAGGAGAAACTTTTACTCTGGTTTCTCAGTCTGTTTCCTAGTGCCGGTTTGAAGTTCCTGCAGTTTTCACTGTAAAACCGATTTGGAGCTAGTACCTCCCCATATATATGTATGGAGTGGAGTTTGCAACTGAAAAGCAACTTTGTGTTCCCAACAAGCTAGGTGAAGGACGGCTTTCAGACACACTTCTCTCTCAGATCTGAGCATGTGGAGAGACGTTCGTTCATCTAGCACAAAGGGAACGGGTTGCAGAAAACACTTTTACTCTGGTTTCTCAGTCTGTTTCCTAGTGCCTTTTTGAAGTTCCTTCAGTTTTCACTGTAAAACCGAGTTGGAGCTATTACCTCCCCATATGTAGGTATGGAGTGGAGTTTGCAACTGAAAAGAAACTTTGTGTTCCCAGCAAGCTAGGTGAAGGACGGCTTTCACACACACTTATCTCTCAGAACTTAGCATGTGGAGAGACGTTCGTTCATCTAGCACAAAGGGAACGGGTTGCAGGAGAAACTTTTACTCTGGTTTCTCAGCCTGTTTCCTAGAGCCGGTTTGATGTTCCTGCAGTTTTCACTGTAAAACCGAGTTGGAGCTAGTACCTCTCCTTATATATGTATGGAGTGGAGTTTGCAACTGAAAAGAATCTTTGTGTTCCCAACAAGCTACGTGAAGGACGGCTTTCACACACACTTACCTCTCAGAACTGAGCATCTGGAGAGACGTTCGTTCATCTAGCACAGAGGGAACGGGTTGCAGGAAACACTTTTACTCTGGTTTCTCAGTCTGTTTCCTAGTGCCTTTTTGAAGTTCCTTCAGTTTTCACTGTAAAACCGAGTTGGAGCTATTACCTCCCCATATGTAGGTATGGAGTGGAGTTTGCAACTGAAAAGCAACTTTGTGTTCCCAACAAGCTAGGTGAAGGACGGCTTTCAGACACACTTCTCTCTCAGATCTGAGCATGTGGAGAGACGTTCTTTCATCTAGCACAAAGGGAACGGGTTGCAATAGAAATTTTTCTCTGGTTTCTCAGACTGTTTCCTAGTGCCGTTTTGAAGTTCCTTCAGTTTTCACTTTAAACCGAGTTGGAGCTAGTACCTCTCCTTATATATGTATGGAGTGGAGTTTGCAACTGAAAAGAATCTTTGTGTTCAAAACAAGATAGGTGAATGACGGCTTTCACACACACTTATCTCTCAGAACTGAGCATGTGGAGAGACGTTCGTTCACCTAGCACAAAGGGAACGGGTTGCAGGAAAAACATTTACTCTGGTTTCTCAGCCTGTTTCCTAGTGCCGGTTTGAAGTTCCTGCAGTTTTCACTGTAAAACCGAGTTGGAGCTAGTACCTCTCCTTATATATGTATGGAGTGGAGTTTGCAACTGAAAATAAACTTTGTTTTCCCAACAAGATAGGTGAAGGACGGCTTTCACAGACACTTACCTCTCAGAACTGAGCATGTGGAGAGACGTTCGTTCATCTAGCACAATGGGAACGAGTTGCAGGAGAAACTTTTACTCTGGTTTCTCAGTCTGTTTCCTAGTGCCAGTTTGAAGTTCCTGCAGTTTTCATAGTAAAACCGAGATGGAGCTAGTACCTCTCCTTATATATGTATGGAGTGGAGTTTGCAACTGAAAAGAATCTTTGTGTTCAAAACAAGATAGTTGAATGACGGTTTTCACACACACTTATCTCTCAGAACTGAGCATGTGGAGAGACGTTCGTTCATCTAGCACAAAGGGAACGGGTTGCAGGAGAAACATTTACTCTGGTTTCTCAGCCTGTTTCTTAGTGCCGGTTTGAAGTTCCTGCAGTTTTCACTGTAAAATCGAGTTGGAGCTAGTACCTCTCCTTATATATGTATGGAGTGGAGATTGCAACTGAAAATAAACTTTGTTTTCCCAACAAGATAGGTGAAGGATGGCTTTCACACACACTAATTTCTCTGAACTGAGCATGTGGAGAGACGTTCGTTCATCTAGCACAAATGGAACGGGTTGCAGGAAAAACTTTTACTCTGGTTTCTCAATCTGTTTCCTATTGCCGGTTTGATGTTCCTGCAGTTTTCACTGTAAAACCGAGTTTGAGCTAGTACCTCTCCTTATATATGTAAGGAGTGGAGTTTGCAACTGAAAAATATCTTTGTGTTCCCAACAAGCTAGGTGAAGGACGGCTTTCACACACACTTACCTCTCAGAACTGAGCATGTGGAGAGACGTTCGTTCATCTAGCACAAAGGGAACGGGTTGCAGGAGAAACATTTACTCTGGTTTCTCAGCCTGTTTGTTAGTGCCGGTTTGAAGTTCCTGCAGTTTTCACTGAAAAACCGAGTTGGAGCTAGTACCTCTCCTTATATATGTATGGAGTGGAGTTTGCAACTGAAAAGAATCTTTGTGTTCAAAACAAGATAGGTGAATGACGGCTTTCACACACACTTACCTCTCAGAACTGAGCATGTGGAGAGACGTTCGTTCATCTAGCACAAAGGGAACGGGTTGCAGGAGAAACTTTTACTCTGGTTTCTCAGTCTGTTTCCTAGTGCCGGTTTGAAGTTCCTGCAGTTTTCATAGTAAAACCGAGTTGGAGCTAGTACCTCTCCTTATATATGTATGGAGTGGAGTTTGCAACTGAAAAGAATCTTTGTGTTCAAAACAAGATAGGTGAATGACGGCTTTCACACACACTTATCTCTCAGAACTGAGCATGTGGAGAGACGTTCGTTCATCTAGCACAAAGGGAACGGGTTGCAGGAGAAACATTTACTCTGGTTTCTCAGCCTGTTTCCTAGTGCCGGTTTGAAGTTCCTGCAGTTTTCACTGTAAAACCGAGTTGGAGCTAGTACCTCTCCTTATATATGTATGGAGTGGAGTTTGCAACTGAAAAGAATCTTTGTGTTCAAAACAAGATAGGTGAAGGACGGCTTTCACACACACTTATCTCTCAGAACTGAGCATGTGGAGAGACGTTCGTTTATCTAGCACAATGGGAACGAGTTGCAGGAGAAACTTTTACTCTGGTTTCTCAGTCTGTTTCCTAGTGCCAGTTTGAAGTTCCTGCAGTTTTCATAGTAAAACCGAGTTGGAGCTAGTACCTCTCCTTATATATGTATGGAGTGGAGTTTGCAACTGAAAAGAATCTTTGTGTTCAAAACAAGATAGGTGAATGACGGCTTTCACACACACTTACCTCTAGAACTGAGCATGTGGAGAGACGTTCGTTCATCTAGCACAAAGGGAACGGGTTGCAGGAGAAACTTTTACTCTGGTTTCTCAGTCTGTTTCCTAGTGCCGGTTTGAAGTTCCTGCAGTTTTCATAGTAAAACCGAGTTGGAGCTAGTACCTCTCCTTATATATGTATGGAGTGGAGTTTGCAACTGAAAAGAATCTTTGTGTTCAAAACAAGATAGGTGAAGGATGGCTTTCACACACACTAATTTCTCAGAACTGAGCATGTGGAGAGACGTTCGTTCATCTAGCACAAATGGAACGGGTTGCAGGAAAAACTTTTACTCTGGTTTCTCAGTCTGTTTCCTATTGCCGGTTTGATGTTCCTGCAGTTTTCACTGTAAAACCGAGTTGGAGCTAGTACCTCTCCTTATATATGTATGGAGTGGAGTTTGCAACTGAAAAGTATCTTTGTGTTCCCAACAAGCTAGGTGAAGGACGGCTTTCACACACACTTATCTCTCAGAACTGAGCAAGTGGAGAGACGTTCGTTCATCTAGCACAAAGGGAACGGGTTGCAGGAGAAACATTTACTCTGGTTTCTCAGCCTGTTTCTTAGTGCCGGTTTGAAGTTCCTGCAGTTTTCACTGTAAAACCGAGTTGGAGCTAGTACCTCTCCTTATATATGTATGGAGTGGAGTTTGCAACTGAAAAGAATCTTTGTGTTCCCAACAAGCTACGTGAAGGACGGCTTTCACACACACTTACCTCTCAGAACTGAGCATGTGGAGAGACGTTCGTTCATCTAGCACAAAGGGAACGGGTTGCAGGAGAAACTTTTACTCTGGTTTCTCAGTCTGTTTCCTAGTGCCGGTTTGAAGTTCCTGCAGTTTTCATAGTAAAACCGAGTTGTAGCTAGTACCTCTCCTTATATATGTATGGAGTGGAGTTTGCAACTGAAAAGAATCTTTGTGTTCAAAACAAGATAGGTGAATGACGGCTTTCACACACACTTATCTCTCAGAACTGAGCATGTGGAGAGACGTTCGTTCACCTAGCACAAAGGGAACGGGTTGCAGGAGAAACATTTACTCTGGTTTCTCAGCCTGTTTCCTAGTGCCGGTTTGAAGTTCCTGCAGTTTTCATAGTAAAACCGAGTTGTAGCTAGTACCTCTCCTTATATATGTATGGAGTGGAGTTTGCAACTGAAAATAAACTTTGTTTTCTCAACAAGATAGGTGAAGGACGGCTTTCACACACACTTATCTCTCAGAACTGAGCATGTGGAGAGACGTTCGTTCATCTAGCACAATGGGAACGAGTTGCAGGAGAAACTTTTACTCTGGTTTCTCAGTCTGTTTCCTAGTGCCAGTTTGAAGTTCCTGCAGTTTTCATAGTAAAACCGATTTGGAGCTATTACCTCCCCATATATATGTATGGAATGGAGATTGCAACTGAAAAGAAACTTTGTGTTCCCAACAAGCTAGGTGAAGGACGGCTTTCACACACACTTATCTCTCAGAACTGAGCAAGTGGAGAGACGTTCGTTCATCTAGCACAAAGGGAACGGGTTGCAGGAGAAACATTTACTCTGGTTTCTCAGCCTGTTTCTTAGTGCCGGTTTGAAGTTCCTGCAGTTTTCACTGTAAAACCGAGTTGGAGCTAGTACCTCTCCTTATATATGTATGGAGTGGAGTTTGCAACTGAAAAGAATCTTTGTGTTCCCAACAAGCTACGTGAAGGACGGCTTTCACACACACTTACCTCTCAGAACTGAGCATGTGGAGAGACGTTCGTTCATCTAGCACAAAGGGAACGGGTTGCAGGAGAAACTTTTACTCTGGTTTCTCAGTCTGTTTCCTAGTGCCGGTTTGAAGTTCCTGCAGTTTTCATAGTAAAACCGAGTTGTAGCTAGTACCTCTCCTTATATATGTATGGAGTGGAGTTTGCAACTGAAAAGAATCTTTGTGTTCAAAACAAGATAGGTGAATGACGGCTTTCACACACACTTATCTCTCAGAACTGAGCATGTGGAGAGACGTTCGTTCACCTAGCACAAAGGGAACGGGTTGCAGGAGAAACATTTACTCTGGTTTCTCAGCCTGTTTCCTAGTGCCGGTTTGAAGTTCCTGCAGTTTTCACTGTAAAACCGAGTTGGAGCTAGTACCTCTCCTTATATATGTATGGAGTGGAGTTTGCAACTGAAAATAAACTTTGTTTTCTCAACAAGATAGGTGAAGGACGGCTTTCACACACACTTATCTCTCAGAACTGAGCATGTGGAGAGACGTTCGTTCATCTAGCACAATGGGAACGAGTTGCAGGAGAAACTTTTACTCTGGTTTCTCAGTCTGTTTCCTAGTGCCAGTTTGAAGTTCCTGCAGTTTTCATAGTAAAACCGATTTGGAGCTATTACCTCCCCATATATATGTATGGAATGGAGATTGCAACTGAAAAGAAACTTTGTGTTCCCAACAAGCTAGGTGAAGGACGGCTTTCACACACACTTATCTCTCAGAACTGAGCAAGTGGAGAGACGTTCGTTCATCTAGCACAAAGGGAACGGGTTGCAGGAGAAACATTTACTCTGGTTTCTCAGCCTGTTCCTTAGTGCCGGTTTGAAGTTCCTGCAGTTTTCACTGTAAAACCGAGTTGGAGCTAGTACCTCTCCTTATATATGTATGGAGTGGAGTTTGCAACTGAAAAGAATCTTTGTGTTCCCAACAAGCTACGTGAAGGACGGCTTTCACACACACTTACCTCTCAGAACTGAGCATGTGGAGAGACGTTCGTTCATCTAGCACAAAGGGAACGAGTTGCAGGAGAAACTTTTACTCTGGTTTCTCAGTCTGTTTCCTAGTGCCGGTTTGAAGTTCCTGCAGTTTTCATAGTAAAACCGAGTTGTAGCTAGTACCTCTCCTTATATATGTATGGAGTGGAGTTTGCAACTGAAAAGAATCTTTGTGTTCCCAACAAGCTACGTGAAGGACGGCTTTCACACACACTTACCTCTCAGAACTGAGCATGTGGAGAGACGTTCGTTCATCTAGCACAAAGGGAACGGGTTGCAGGAGAAACTTTTACTCTGGTTTCTCAGTCTGTTTCCTAGTGCCGGTTTGAAGTTCCTGCAGTTTTCATAGTAAAACCGAGTTTGAGCTAGTACCTCTCCTTATATATGTAAGGAGTGGAGTTTGCAACTGAAAAATATCTTTGTGTTCCCAACAAGCTAGGTGAAGGACGGCTTTCACACACACTTACCTCTCAGAACTGAGCATGTGGAGAGACGTTCGTTCATCTAGCACAAAGGGAACGGGTTGCAGGAGAAACATTTACTCTGGTTTCTCAGCCTGTTTGTTAGTGCCGGTTTGAAGTTCCTGCAGTTTTCACTGAAAAACCGAGTTGGAGCTAGTACCTCTCCTTATATATGTATGGAGTGGAGTTTGCAACTGAAAAGAATCTTTGTGTTCAAAACAAGATAGGTGAATGACGGCTTTCACACACACTTACCTCTCAGAACTGAGCATGTGGAGAGACGTTCGTTCATCTAGCACAAAGGGAACGGGTTGCAGGAGAAACTTTTACTCTGGTTTCTCAGTCTGTTTCCTAGTGCCGGTTTGAAGTTCCTGCAGTTTTCATAGTAAAACCGAGTTGGAGCTAGTACCTCTCCTTATATATGTATGGAGTGGAGTTTGCAACTGAAAAGAATCTTTGTGTTCAAAACAAGATAGGTGAATGACGGCTTTCACACACACTTATCTCTCAGAACTGAGCATGTGGAGAGACGTTCGTTCATCTAGCACAAAGGGAACGGGTTGCAGGAGAAACATTTACTCTGGTTTCTCAGCCTGTTTCCTAGTGCCGGTTTGAAGTTCCTGCAGTTTTCACTGTAAAACCGAGTTGGAGCTAGTACCTCTCCTTATATATGTATGGAGTGGAGTTTGCAACTGAAAAGAATCTTTGTGTTCAAAACAAGATAGGTGAAGGACGGCTTTCACACACACTTATCTCTCAGAACTGAGCATGTGGAGAGACGTTCGTTTATCTAGCACAATGGGAACGAGTTGCAGGAGAAACTTTTACTCTGGTTTCTCAGTCTGTTTCCTAGTGCCAGTTTGAAGTTCCTGCAGTTTTCATAGTAAAACCGAGTTGGAGCTAGTACCTCTCCTTATATATGTATGGAGTGGAGTTTGCAACTGAAAAGAATCTTTGTGTTCAAAACAAGATAGGTGAATGACGGCTTTCACACACACTTACCTCTAGAACTGAGCATGTGGAGAGACGTTCGTTCATCTAGCACAAAGGGAACGGGTTGCAGGAGAAACTTTTACTCTGGTTTCTCAGTCTGTTTCCTAGTGCCGGTTTGAAGTTCCTGCAGTTTTCATAGTAAAACCGAGTTGGAGCTAGTACCTGTCCTTATATATGTATGGAGTGGAGTTTGCAACTGAAAAGAATCTTTGTGTTCAAAACAAGATAGGTGAAGGACGGCTTTCACACACACTTATCTCTCAGAACTGAGCATGTGGAGAGACGTTCGTTCATCTAGCACAAAGGGAACGGGTTGCAGGAGAAACATTTACTCTGGTTTCTCAGCCTGTGTCTTAGTGCCGGTTTGAAGTTCCTGCAGTTTTCACTGTAAAACCGAGTTGGAGCTAGTACCTCTCCTTATATATGTATGGAGTGGAGTTTGCAACTGAAAATAAACTTTGTTTTCCCAACAAGATAGGTGAAGGATGGCTTTCACACACACTAATTTCTCAGAACTGAGCATGTGGAGAGACGTTCGTTCATCTAGCACAAATGGAACGGGTTGCAGGAAAAACTTTTACTCTGGTTTCTCAGTCTGTTTCCTATTGCCGGTTTGATGTTCCTGCAGTTTTCACTGTAAAACCGAGTTGGAGCTAGTACCTCTCCTTATATATGTATGGAGTGGAGTTTGCAACTGAAAAGAATCTTTGTGTTCAAAACAAGATAGGTGAATGACGGCTTTCACACACACTTATCTCTCAGAACTGAGCATGTGGAGAGACGTTCGTTCACCTAGCACAAAGGGAACGGGTTGCAGGAGAAACATTTACTCTGGTTTCTCAGCCTGTTTCCTAGTGCCGGTTTGAAGTTCCTGCAGTTTTCACTGTAAAACCGAGTTGGAGCTAGTACCTCTCCTTATATATGTATGGAGTGGAGTTTGCAACTGAAAATAAACTTTGTTTTCTCAACAAGATAGGTGAAGGACGGCTTTCACACACACTTATCTCTCAGAACTGAGCATGTGGAGAGACGTTCGTTCATCTAGCACAATGGGAACGAGTTGCAGGAGAAACTTTTACTCTGGTTTCTCAGTCTGTTTCCTAGTGCCAGTTTGAAGTTCCTGCAGTTTTCATAGTAAAACCGATTTGGAGCTATTACCTCCCCATATATATGTATGGAATGGAGATTGCAACTGAAAAGAAACTTTGTGTTCCCAACAAGCTAGGTGAAGGACGGCTTTCACACACACTTATCTCTCAGAACTGAGCAAGTGGAGAGACGTTCGTTCATCTAGCACAAAGGGAACGGGTTGCAGGAGAAACATTTACTCTGGTTTCTCAGCCTGTTTCTTAGTGCCGGTTTGAAGTTCCTGCAGTTTTCACTGTAAAACCGAGTTGGAGCTAGTACCTCTCCTTATATATGTATGGAGTGGAGTTTGCAACTGAAAAGAATCTTTGTGTTCCCAACAAGCTACGTGAAGGACGGCTTTCACACACACTTACCTCTCAGAACTGAGCATGTGGAGAGACGTTCGTTCATCTAGCACAAAGGGAACGGGTTGCAGGAGAAACTTTTACTCTGGTTTCTCAGTCTGTTTCCTAGTGCCGGTTTGAAGTTCCTGCAGTTTTCATAGTAAAACCGAGTTGTAGCTAGTACCTCTCCTTATATATGTATGGAGTGGAGTTTGCAACTGAAAAGAATCTTTGTGTTCAAAACAAGATAGGTGAATGACGGCTTTCACACACACTTATCTCTCAGAACTGAGCATGTGGAGAGACGTTCGTTCACCTAGCACAAAGGGAACGGGTTGCAGGAGAAACATTTACTCTGGTTTCTCAGCCTGTTTCCTAGTGCCGGTTTGAAGTTCCTGCAGTTTTCACTGTAAAACCGAGTTGGAGCTAGTACCTCTCCTTATATATGTATGGAGTGGAGTTTGCAACTGAAAATAAACTTTGTTTTCTCAACAAGATAGGTGAAGGACGGCTTTCACACACACTTATCTCTCAGAACTGAGCATGTGGAGAGACGTTCGTTCATCTAGCACAATGGGAACGAGTTGCAGGAGAAACTTTTACTCTGGTTTCTCAGTCTGTTTCCTAGTGCCAGTTTGAAGTTCCTGCAGTTTTCATAGTAAAACCGATTTGGAGCTATTACCTCCCCATATATATGTATGGAATGGAGATTGCAACTGAAAAGAAACTTTGTGTTCCCAACAAGCTAGGTGAAGGACGGCTTTCACACACACTTATCTCTCAGAACTGAGCAAGTGGAGAGACGTTCGTTCATCTAGCACAAAGGGAACGGGTTGCAGGAGAAACATTTACTCTGGTTTCTCAGCCTGTTTCTTAGTGCCGGTTTGAAGTTCCTGCAGTTTTCACTGTAAAACCGAGTTGGAGCTAGTACCTCTCCTTATATATGTATGGAGTGGAGTTTGCAACTGAAAAGAATCTTTGTGTTCCCAACAAGCTACGTGAAGGACGGCTTTCACACACACTTACCTCTCAGAACTGAGCATGTGGAGAGACGTTCGTTCATCTAGCACAAAGGGAACGGGTTGCAGGAGAAACTTTTACTCTGGTTTCTCAGTCTGTTTCCTAGTGCCGGTTTGAAGTTCCTGCAGTTTTCATAGTAAAACCGAGTTGTAGCTAGTACCTCTCCTTATATATGTATGGAGTGGAGTTTGCAACTGAAAAGAATCTTTGTGTTCAAAACAAGATAGGTGAATGACGGCTTTCACACACACTTATCTCTCAGAACTGAGCATGTGGAGAGACGTTCGTTCACCTAGCACAAAGGGAACGGGTTGCAGGAGAAACATTTACTCTGGTTTCTCAGCCTGTTTCCTAGTGCCGGTTTGAAGTTCCTGCAGTTTTCACTGTAAAACCGAGTTGGAGCTAGTACCTCTCCTTATATATGTATGGAGTGGAGTTTGCAACTGAAAATAAACTTTGTTTTCTCAACAAGATAGGTGAAGGACGGCTTTCACACACACTTATCTCTCAGAACTGAGCATGTGGAGAGACGTTCGTTCATCTAGCACAATGGGAACGAGTTGCAGGAGAAACTTTTACTCTGGTTTCTCAGTCTGTTTCCTAGTGCCAGTTTGAAGTTCCTGCAGTTTTCATAGTAAAACCGATTTGGAGCTATTACCTCCCCATATATATGTATGGAATGGAGATTGCAACTGAAAAGAAACTTTGTGTTCCCAACAAGCTAGGTGAAGGACGGCTTTCACACACACTTATCTCTCAGAACTGAGCAAGTGGAGAGACGTTCGTTCATCTAGCACAAAGGGAACGGGTTGCAGGAGAAACATTTACTCTGGTTTCTCAGCCTGTTTCTTAGTGCCGGTTTGAAGTTCCTGCAGTTTTCACTGTAAAACCGAGTTGGAGCTAGTACCTCTCCTTATATATGTATGGAGTGGAGTTTGCAACTGAAAAGAATCTTTGTGTTCCCAACAAGCTACGTGAAGGACGGCTTTCACACACACTTACCTCTCAGAACTGAGCATGTGGAGAGACGTTCGTTCATCTAGCACAAAGGGAACGGGTTGCAGGAGAAACTTTTACTCTGGTTTCTCAGTCTGTTTCCTAGTGCCGGTTTGAAGTTCCTGCAGTTTTCATAGTAAAACCGAGTTGTAGCTAGTACCTCTCCTTATATATGTATGGAGTGGAGTTTGCAACTGAAAAGAATCTTTGTGTTCAAAACAAGATAGGTGAATGACGGCTTTCACACACACTTATCTCTCAGAACTGAGCATGTGGAGAGACGTTCGTTCACCTAGCACAAAGGGAACGGGTTGCAGGAGAAACATTTACTCTGGTTTCTCAGCCTGTTTCCTAGTGCCGGTTTGAAGTTCCTGCAGTTTTCACTGTAAAACCGAGTTGGAGCTAGTACCTCTCCTTATATATGTATGGAGTGGAGTTTGCAACTGAAAATAAACTTTGTTTTCTCAACAAGATAGGTGAAGGACGGCTTTCACACACACTTATCTCTCAGAACTGAGCATGTGGAGAGACGTTCGTTCATCTAGCACAATGGGAACGAGTTGCAGGAGAAACTTTTACTCTGGTTTCTCAGTCTGTTTCCTAGTGCCAGTTTGAAGTTCCTGCAGTTTTCATAGTAAAACCGATTTGGAGCTATTACCTCCCCATATATATGTATGGAATGGAGATTGCAACTGAAAAGAAACTTTGTGTTCCCAACAAGCTAGGTGAAGGACGGCTTTCACACACACTTATCTCTCAGAACTGAGCAAGTGGAGAGACGTTCGTTCATCTAGCACAAAGGGAACGGGTTGCAGGAGAAACATTTACTCTGGTTTCTCAGCCTGTTTCTTAGTGCCGGTTTGAAGTTCCTGCAGTTTTCACTGTAAAACCGAGTTGGAGCTAGTACCTCTCCTTATATATGTATGGAGTGGAGTTTGCAACTGAAAAGAATCTTTGTGTTCCCAACAAGCTACGTGAAGGACGGCTTTCACACACACTTACCTCTCAGAACTGAGCATGTGGAGAGACGTTCGTTCATCTAGCACAAAGGGAACGGGTTGCAGGAGAAACTTTTACTCTGGTTTCTCAGTCTGTTTCCTAGTGCCGGTTTGAAGTTCCTGCAGTTTTCATAGTAAAACCGAGTTGTAGCTAGTACCTCTCCTTATATATGTATGGAGTGGAGTTTGCAACTGAAAAGAATCTTTGTGTTCCCAACAAGCTACGTGAAGGACGGCTTTCACACACACTTACCTCTCAGAACTGAGCATGTGGAGAGACGTTCGTTCATCTAGCACAAAGGGAACGGGTTGCAGGAGAAACTTTTACTCTGGTTTCTCAGTCTGTTTCCTAGTGCCGGTTTGAAGTTCCTGCAGTTTTCATAGTAAAACCGAGTTGTAGCTAGTACCTCTCCTTATATATGTATGGAGTGGAGTTTGCAACTGAAAAGAATCTTTGTGTTCAAAACAAGATAGGTGAATGACGGCTTTCACACACACTTATCTCTCAGAACTGAGCATGTGGAGAGACGTTCGTTCATCTAGCACAAAGGGAACGGGTTGCAGGAGAAACATTTACTCTGGTTTCTCAGCCTGTTTCCTAGTGCCGGTTTGAAGTTCCTGCAGTTTTCACTGTAAAACCGAGTTGGAGCTAGTACCTCTCCTTATATATGTATGGAGTGGAGTTTGCAACTGAAAATAAACTTTGTTTTCTCAACAAGATAGGTGAAGGACGGCTTTCACACACACTTATCTCTCAGAACTGAGCATGTGGAGAGACGTTCGTTCATCTAGCACAATGGGAACGAGTTGCAGGAGAAACTTTTACTCTGGTTTCTCAGTCTGTTTCCTAGTGCCAGTTTGAAGTTCCTGCAGTTTTCATAGTAAAACCGATTTGGAGCTATTACCTCCCCATATATATGTATGGAATGGAGATTGCAACTGAAAAGAAACTTTGTGTTCCCAACAAGCTAGGTGAAGGACGGCTTTCACACACACTTATCTCTCAGAACTGAGCAAGTGGAGAGACGTTCGTTCATCTAGCACAAAGGGAACGGGTTGCAGGAGAAACATTTACTCTGGTTTCTCAGCCTGTTTCTTAGTGCCGGTTTGAAGTTCCTGCAGTTTTCACTGTAAAACCGAGTTGGAGCTAGTACCTCTCCTTATATATGTATGGAGTGGAGTTTGCAACTGAAAATAAACTTTGTTTTCCCAACAAGATAGGTGAAGGATGGCTTTCACACACACTAATTTCTCAGAACTGAGCATGTGGAGAGACGTTCGTTCATCTAGCACAAATGGAACGGGTTGCAGGAAAAACTTTTACTCTGGTTTCTCAGTCTGTTTCCTATTGCCGGTTTGATGTTCCTGCAGTTTTCACTGTAAAACCGAGTTGGAGCTAGTACCTCTCCTTATATATGTATGGAGTGGAGTTTGCAACTGAAAAGTATCTTTGTGTTCCCAACAAGCTAGGTGAAGGACGGCTTTCACACACACTTATCTCTCAGAACTGAGCAAGTGGAGAGACGTTCGTTCATCTAGCACAAAGGGAACGGGTTGCAGGAGAAACATTTACTCTGGTTTCTCAGCCTGTTTCTTAGTGCCGGTTTGAAGTTCCTGCAGTTTTCACTGTAAAACCGAGTTGGAGCTAGTACCTCTCCTTATATATGTATGGAGTGGAGTTTGCAACTGAAAAGAATCTTTGTGTTCCCAACAAGCTACGTGAAGGACGGCTTTCACACACACTTACCTCTCAGAACTGAGCATGTGGAGAGACGTTCGTTCATCTAGCACAAAGGGAACGGGTTGCAGGAGAAACTTTTACTCTGGTTTCTCAGTCTGTTTCCTAGTGCCGGTTTGAAGTTCCTGCAGTTTTCATAGTAAAACCGAGTTGTAGCTAGTACCTCTCCTTATATATGTATGGAGTGGAGTTTGCAACTGAAAAGAATCTTTGTGTTCAAAACAAGATAGGTGAATGACGGCTTTCACACACACTTATCTCTCAGAACTGAGCATGTGGAGAGACGTTCGTTCACCTAGCACAAAGGGAACGGGTTGCAGGAGAAACATTTACTCTGGTTTCTCAGCCTGTTTCCTAGTGCCGGTTTGAAGTTCCTGCAGTTTTCACTGTAAAACCGAGTTGGAGCTAGTACCTCTCCTTATATATGTATGGAGTGGAGTTTGCAACTGAAAATAAACTTTGTTTTCTCAACAAGATAGGTGAAGGACGGCTTTCACACACACTTATCTCTCAGAACTGAGCATGTGGAGAGACGTTCGTTCATCTAGCACAATGGGAACGAGTTGCAGGAGAAACTTTTACTCTGGTTTCTCAGTCTGTTTCCTAGTGCCAGTTTGAAGTTCCTGCAGTTTTCATAGTAAAACCGATTTGGAGCTATTACCTCCCCATATATATGTATGGAATGGAGATTGCAACTGAAAAGAAACTTTGTGTTCCCAACAAGCTAGGTGAAGGACGGCTTTCACACACACTTATCTCTCAGAACTGAGCAAGTGGAGAGACGTTCGTTCATCTAGCACAAAGGGAACGGGTTGCAGGAGAAACATTTACTCTGGTTTCTCAGCCTGTTTCTTAGTGCCGGTTTGAAGTTCCTGCAGTTTTCACTGTAAAACCGAGTTGGAGCTAGTACCTCTCCTTATATATGTATGGAGTGGAGTTTGCAACTGAAAAGAATCTTTGTGTTCCCAACAAGCTACGTGAAGGACGGCTTTCACACACACTTACCTCTCAGAACTGAGCATGTGGAGAGACGTTCGTTCATCTAGCACAAAGGGAACGGGTTGCAGGAGAAACTTTTACTCTGGTTTCTCAGTCTGTTTCCTAGTGCCGGTTTGAAGTTCCTGCAGTTTTCATAGTAAAACCGAGTTGTAGCTAGTACCTCTCCTTATATATGTATGGAGTGGAGTTTGCAACTGAAAATAAACTTTGTTTTCTCAACAAGATAGGTGAAGGACGGCTTTCACACACACTTATCTCTCAGAACTGAGCATGTGGAGAGACGTTCGTTCATCTAGCACAATGGGAACGAGTTGCAGGAGAAACTTTTACTCTGGTTTCTCAGTCTGTTTCCTAGTGCCAGTTTGAAGTTCCTGCAGTTTTCATAGTAAAACCGATTTGGAGCTATTACCTCCCCATATATATGTATGGAATGGAGATTGCAACTGAAAAGAAACTTTGTGTTCCCAACAAGCTAGGTGAAGGACGGCTTTCACACACACTTATCTCTCAGAACTGAGCAAGTGGAGAGACGTTCGTTCATCTAGCACAAAGGGAACGGGTTGCAGGAGAAACATTTACTCTGGTTTCTCAGCCTGTTTCTTAGTGCCGGTTTGAAGTTCCTGCAGTTTTCACTGTAAAACCGAGTTGGAGCTAGTACCTCTCCTTATATATGTATGGAGTGGAGTTTGCAACTGAAAAGAATCTTTGTGTTCCCAACAAGCTACGTGAAGGACGGCTTTCACACACACTTACCTCTCAGAACTGAGCATGTGGAGAGACGTTCGTTCATCTAGCACAAAGGGAACGGGTTGCAGGAGAAACTTTTACTCTGGTTTCTCAGTCTGTTTCCTAGTGCCGGTTTGAAGTTCCTGCAGTTTTCATAGTAAAACCGAGTTGTAGCTAGTACCTCTCCTTATATATGTATGGAGTGGAGTTTGCAACTGAAAAGAATCTTTGTGTTCCCAACAAGCTACGTGAAGGACGGCTTTCACACACACTTACCTCTCAGAACTGAGCATGTGGAGAGACGTTCGTTCATCTAGCACAAAGGGAACGGGTTGCAGGAGAAACTTTTACTCTGGTTTCTCAGTCTGTTTCCTAGTGCCGGTTTGAAGTTCCTGCAGTTTTCATAGTAAAACCGAGTTGTAGCTAGTACCTCTCCTTATATATGTATGGAGTGGAGTTTGCAACTGAAAAGAATCTTTGTGTTCAAAACAAGATAGGTGAATGACGGCTTTCACACACACTTATCTCTCAGAACTGAGCATGTGGAGAGACGTTCGTTCATCTAGCACAAAGGGAACGGGTTGCAGGAGAAACATTTACTCTGGTTTCTCAGCCTGTTTCCTAGTGCCGGTTTGAAGTTCCTGCAGTTTTCACTGTAAAACCGAGTTGGAGCTAGTACCTCTCCTTATATATGTATGGAGTGGAGTTTGCAACTGAAAATAAACTTTGTTTTCTCAACAAGATAGGTGAAGGACGGCTTTCACACACACTTATCTCTCAGAACTGAGCATGTGGAGAGACGTTCGTTCATCTAGCACAATGGGAACGAGTTGCAGGAGAAACTTTTACTCTGGTTTCTCAGTCTGTTTCCTAGTGCCAGTTTGAAGTTCCTGCAGTTTTCATAGTAAAACCGATTTGGAGCTATTACCTCCCCATATATATGTATGGAATGGAGATTGCAACTGAAAAGAAACTTTGTGTTCCCAACAAGCTAGGTGAAGGACGGCTTTCACACACACTTATCTCTCAGAACTGAGCAAGTGGAGAGACGTTCGTTCATCTAGCACAAAGGGAACGGGTTGCAGGAGAAACATTTACTCTGGTTTCTCAGCCTGTTTCTTAGTGCCGGTTTGAAGTTCCTGCAGTTTTCACTGTAAAACCGAGTTGGAGCTAGTACCTCTCCTTATATATGTATGGAGTGGAGTTTGCAACTGAAAATAAACTTTGTTTTCCCAACAAGATAGGTGAAGGATGGCTTTCACACACACTAATTTCTCAGAACTGAGCATGTGGAGAGACGTTCGTTCATCTAGCACAAATGGAACGGGTTGCAGGAAAAACTTTTACTCTGGTTTCTCAGTCTGTTTCCTATTGCCGGTTTGATGTTCCTGCAGTTTTCACTGTAAAACCGAGTTGGAGCTAGTACCTCTCCTTATATATGTATGGAGTGGAGTTTGCAACTGAAAAGTATCTTTGTGTTCCCAACAAGCTAGGTGAAGGACGGCTTTCACACACACTTATCTCTCAGAACTGAGCAAGTGGAGAGACGTTCGTTCATCTAGCACAAAGGGAACGGGTTGCAGGAGAAACATTTACTCTGGTTTCTCAGCCTGTTTCTTAGTGCCGGTTTGAAGTTCCTGCAGTTTTCACTGTAAAACCGAGTTGGAGCTAGTACCTCTCCTTATATATGTATGGAGTGGAGTTTGCAACTGAAAAGAATCTTTGTGTTCCCAACAAGCTACGTGAAGGACGGCTTTCACACACACTTACCTCTCAGAACTGAGCATGTGGAGAGACGTTCGTTCATCTAGCACAAAGGGAACGGGTTGCAGGAGAAACTTTTACTCTGGTTTCTCAGTCTGTTTCCTAGTGCCGGTTTGAAGTTCCTGCAGTTTTCATAGTAAAACCGAGTTGTAGCTAGTACCTCTCCTTATATATGTATGGAGTGGAGTTTGCAACTGAAAAGAATCTTTGTGTTCAAAACAAGATAGGTGAATGACGGCTTTCACACACACTTATCTCTCAGAACTGAGCATGTGGAGAGACGTTCGTTCACCTAGCACAAAGGGAACGGGTTGCAGGAGAAACATTTACTCTGGTTTCTCAGCCTGTTTCCTAGTGCCGGTTTGAAGTTCCTGCAGTTTTCACTGTAAAACCGAGTTGGAGCTAGTACCTCTCCTTATATATGTATGGAGTGGAGTTTGCAACTGAAAATAAACTTTGTTTTCTCAACAAGATAGGTGAAGGACGGCTTTCACACACACTTATCTCTCAGAACTGAGCATGTGGAGAGACGTTCGTTCATCTAGCACAATGGGAACGAGTTGCAGGAGAAACTTTTACTCTGGTTTCTCAGTCTGTTTCCTAGTGCCAGTTTGAAGTTCCTGCAGTTTTCATAGTAAAACCGATTTGGAGCTATTACCTCCCCATATATATGTATGGAATGGAGATTGCAACTGAAAAGAAACTTTGTGTTCCCAACAAGCTAGGTGAAGGACGGCTTTCACACACACTTATCTCTCAGAACTGAGCAAGTGGAGAGACGTTCGTTCATCTAGCACAAAGGGAACGGGTTGCAGGAGAAACATTTACTCTGGTTTCTCAGCCTGTTTCTTAGTGCCGGTTTGAAGTTCCTGCAGTTTTCACTGTAAAACCGAGTTGGAGCTAGTACCTCTCCTTATATATGTATGGAGTGGAGTTTGCAACTGAAAAGAATCTTTGTGTTCCCAACAAGCTACGTGAAGGACGGCTTTCACACACACTTACCTCTCAGAACTGAGCATGTGGAGAGACGTTCGTTCATCTAGCACAAAGGGAACGGGTTGCAGGAGAAACTTTTACTCTGGTTTCTCAGTCTGTTTCCTAGTGCCGGTTTGAAGTTCCTGCAGTTTTCATAGTAAAACCGAGTTGTAGCTAGTACCTCTCCTTATATATGTATGGAGTGGAGTTTGCAACTGAAAAGAATCTTTGTGTTCAAAACAAGATAGGTGAATGACGGCTTTCACACACACTTATCTCTCAGAACTGAGCATGTGGAGAGACGTTCGTTCACCTAGCACAAAGGGAACGGGTTGCAGGAGAAACATTTACTCTGGTTTCTCAGCCTGTTTCCTAGTGCCGGTTTGAAGTTCCTGCAGTTTTCACTGTAAAACCGAGTTGGAGCTAGTACCTCTCCTTATATATGTATGGAGTGGAGTTTGCAACTGAAAATAAACTTTGTTTTCTCAACAAGATAGGTGAAGGACGGCTTTCACACACACTTATCTCTCAGAACTGAGCATGTGGAGAGACGTTCGTTCATCTAGCACAAAGGGAACGGGTTGCAGGAGAAACATTTACTCTGGTTTCTCAGCCTGTGTCTTAGTGCCGGTTTGAAGTTCCTGCAGTTTTCACTGTAAAACCGAGTTGGAGCTAGTACCTCTCCTTATATATGTATGGAGTGGAGTTTGCAACTGAAAATAAACTTTGTTTTCCCAACAAGATAGGTGAAGGATGGCTTTCACACACACTAATTTCTCAGAACTGAGCATGTGGAGAGACGTTCGTTCATCTAGCACAAATGGAACGGGTTGCAGGAAAAACTTTTACTCTGGTTTCTCAGTCTGTTTCCTATTGCCGGTTTGATGTTCCTGCAGTTTTCACTGTAAAACCGAGTTGGAGCTAGTACCTCTCCTTATATATGTATGGAGTGGAGTTTGCAACTGAAAAGTATCTTTGTGTTCCCAACAAGCTAGGTGAAGGACGGCTTTCACACACACTTATCTCTCAGAACTGAGCAAGTGGAGAGACGTTCGTTCATCTAGCACAAAGGGAACGGGTTGCAGGAGAAACATTTACTCTGGTTTCTCAGCCTGTTTCTTAGTGCCGGTTTGAAGTTCCTGCAGTTTTCACTGTAAAACCGAGTTGGAGCTAGTACCTCTCCTTATATATGTATGGAGTGGAGTTTGCAACTGAAAAGAATCTTTGTGTTCCCAACAAGCTACGTGAAGGACGGCTTTCACACACACTTACCTCTCAGAACTGAGCATGTGGAGAGACGTTCGTTCATCTAGCACAAAGGGAACGGGTTGCAGGAGAAACTTTTACTCTGGTTTCTCAGTCTGTTTCCTAGTGCCGGTTTGAAGTTCCTGCAGTTTTCATAGTAAAACCGAGTTGTAGCTAGTACCTCTCCTTATATATGTATGGAGTGGAGTTTGCAACTGAAAAGAATCTTTGTGTTCAAAACAAGATAGGTGAATGACGGCTTTCACACACACTTATCTCTCAGAACTGAGCATGTGGAGAGACGTTCGTTCACCTAGCACAAAGGGAACGGGTTGCAGGAGAAACATTTACTCTGGTTTCTCAGCCTGTTTCCTAGTGCCGGTTTGAAGTTCCTGCAGTTTTCACTGTAAAACCGAGTTGGAGCTAGTACCTCTCCTTATATATGTATGGAGTGGAGTTTGCAACTGAAAATAAACTTTGTTTTCTCAACAAGATAGGTGAAGGACGGCTTTCACACACACTTATCTCTCAGAACTGAGCATGTGGAGAGACGTTCGTTCATCTAGCACAATGGGAACGAGTTGCAGGAGAAACTTTTACTCTGGTTTCTCAGTCTGTTTCCTAGTGCCAGTTTGAAGTTCCTGCAGTTTTCATAGTAAAACCGATTTGGAGCTATTACCTCCCCATATATATGTATGGAATGGAGATTGCAACTGAAAAGAAACTTTGTGTTCCCAACAAGCTAGGTGAAGGACGGCTTTCACACACACTTATCTCTCAGAACTGAGCAAGTGGAGAGACGTTCGTTCATCTAGCACAAAGGGAACGGGTTGCAGGAGAAACATTTACTCTGGTTTCTCAGCCTGTTTCTTAGTGCCGGTTTGAAGTTCCTGCAGTTTTCACTGTAAAACCGAGTTGGAGCTAGTACCTCTCCTTATATATGTATGGAGTGGAGTTTGCAACTGAAAAGAATCTTTGTGTTCCCAACAAGCTACGTGAAGGACGGCTTTCACACACACTTACCTCTCAGAACTGAGCATGTGGAGAGACGTTCGTTCATCTAGCACAAAGGGAACGGGTTGCAGGAGAAACTTTTACTCTGGTTTCTCAGTCTGTTTCCTAGTGCCGGTTTGAAGTTCCTGCAGTTTTCATAGTAAAACCGAGTTGTAGCTAGTACCTCTCCTTATATATGTATGGAGTGGAGTTTGCAACTGAAAAGAATCTTTGTGTTCAAAACAAGATAGGTGAATGACGGCTTTCACACACACTTATCTCTCAGAACTGAGCATGTGGAGAGACGTTCGTTCACCTAGCACAAAGGGAACGGGTTGCAGGAGAAACATTTACTCTGGTTTCTCAGCCTGTTTCCTAGTGCCGGTTTGAAGTTCCTGCAGTTTTCACTGTAAAACCGAGTTGGAGCTAGTACCTCTCCTTATATATGTATGGAGTGGAGTTTGCAACTGAAAATAAACTTTGTTTTCTCAACAAGATAGGTGAAGGACGGCTTTCACACACACTTATCTCTCAGAACTGAGCATGTGGAGAGACGTTCGTTCATCTAGCACAATGGGAACGAGTTGCAGGAGAAACTTTTACTCTGGTTTCTCAGTCTGTTTCCTAGTGCCAGTTTGAAGTTCCTGCAGTTTTCATAGTAAAACCGATTTGGAGCTATTACCTCCCCATATATATGTATGGAATGGAGATTGCAACTGAAAAGAAACTTTGTGTTCCCAACAAGCTAGGTGAAGGACGGCTTTCACACACACTTATCTCTCAGAACTGAGCAAGTGGAGAGACGTTCGTTCATCTAGCACAAAGGGAACGGGTTGCAGGAGAAACATTTACTCTGGTTTCTCAGCCTGTTTCTTAGTGCCGGTTTGAAGTTCCTGCAGTTTTCACTGTAAAACCGAGTTGGAGCTAGTACCTCTCCTTATATATGTATGGAGTGGAGTTTGCAACTGAAAAGAATCTTTGTGTTCCCAACAAGCTACGTGAAGGACGGCTTTCACACACACTTACCTCTCAGAACTGAGCATGTGGAGAGACGTTCGTTCATCTAGCACAAAGGGAACGGGTTGCAGGAGAAACTTTTACTCTGGTTTCTCAGTCTGTTTCCTAGTGCCGGTTTGAAGTTCCTGCAGTTTTCATAGTAAAACCGAGTTGTAGCTAGTACCTCTCCTTATATATGTATGGAGTGGAGTTTGCAACTGAAAAGAATCTTTGTGTTCAAAACAAGATAGGTGAATGACGGCTTTCACACACACTTATCTCTCAGAACTGAGCATGTGGAGAGACGTTCGTTCACCTAGCACAAAGGGAACGGGTTGCAGGAGAAACATTTACTCTGGTTTCTCAGCCTGTTTCCTAGTGCCGGTTTGAAGTTCCTGCAGTTTTCACTGTAAAACCGAGTTGGAGCTAGTACCTCTCCTTATATATGTATGGAGTGGAGTTTGCAACTGAAAATAAACTTTGTTTTCTCAACAAGATAGGTGAAGGACGGCTTTCACACACACTTATCTCTCAGAACTGAGCATGTGGAGAGACGTTCGTTCATCTAGCACAATGGGAACGAGTTGCAGGAGAAACTTTTACTCTGGTTTCTCAGTCTGTTTCCTAGTGCCAGTTTGAAGTTCCTGCAGTTTTCATAGTAAAACCGATTTGGAGCTATTACCTCCCCATATATATGTATGGAATGGAGATTGCAACTGAAAAGAAACTTTGTGTTCCCAACAAGCTAGGTGAAGGACGGCTTTCACACACACTTATCTCTCAGAACTGAGCAAGTGGAGAGACGTTCGTTCATCTAGCACAAAGGGAACGGGTTGCAGGAGAAACATTTACTCTGGTTTCTCAGCCTGTTTCTTAGTGCCGGTTTGAAGTTCCTGCAGTTTTCACTGTAAAACCGAGTTGGAGCTAGTACCTCTCCTTATATATGTATGGAGTGGAGTTTGCAACTGAAAAGAATCTTTGTGTTCCCAACAAGCTACGTGAAGGACGGCTTTCACACACACTTACCTCTCAGAACTGAGCATGTGGAGAGACGTTCGTTCATCTAGCACAAAGGGAACGGGTTGCAGGAGAAACTTTTACTCTGGTTTCTCAGTCTGTTTCCTAGTGCCGGTTTGAAGTTCCTGCAGTTTTCATAGTAAAACCGAGTTGTAGCTAGTACCTCTCCTTATATATGTATGGAGTGGAGTTTGCAACTGAAAAGAATCTTTGTGTTCAAAACAAGATAGGTGAATGACGGCTTTCACACACACTTATCTCTCAGAACTGAGCATGTGGAGAGACGTTCGTTCACCTAGCACAAAGGGAACGGGTTGCAGGAGAAACATTTACTCTGGTTTCTCAGCCTGTTTCCTAGTGCCGGTTTGAAGTTCCTGCAGTTTTCACTGTAAAACCGAGTTGGAGCTAGTACCTCTCCTTATATATGTATGGAGTGGAGTTTGCAACTGAAAATAAACTTTGTTTTCTCAACAAGATAGGTGAAGGACGGCTTTCACACACACTTATCTCTCAGAACTGAGCATGTGGAGAGACGTTCGTTCATCTAGCACAATGGGAACGAGTTGCAGGAGAAACTTTTACTCTGGTTTCTCAGTCTGTTTCCTAGTGCCAGTTTGAAGTTCCTGCAGTTTTCATAGTAAAACCGATTTGGAGCTATTACCTCCCCATATATATGTATGGAATGGAGATTGCAACTGAAAAGAAACTTTGTGTTCCCAACAAGCTAGGTGAAGGACGGCTTTCACACACACTTATCTCTCAGAACTGAGCAAGTGGAGAGACGTTCGTTCATCTAGCACAAAGGGAACGGGTTGCAGGAGAAACATTTACTCTGGTTTCTCAGCCTGTTTCTTAGTGCCGGTTTGAAGTTCCTGCAGTTTTCACTGTAAAACCGAGTTGGAGCTAGTACCTCTCCTTATATATGTATGGAGTGGAGTTTGCAACTGAAAAGAATCTTTGTGTTCCCAACAAGCTACGTGAAGGACGGCTTTCACACACACTTACCTCTCAGAACTGAGCATGTGGAGAGACGTTCGTTCATCTAGCACAAAGGGAACGGGTTGCAGGAGAAACTTTTACTCTGGTTTCTCAGTCTGTTTCCTAGTGCCGGTTTGAAGTTCCTGCAGTTTTCATAGTAAAACCGAGTTGTAGCTAGTACCTCTCCTTATATATGTATGGAGTGGAGTTTGCAACTGAAAAGAATCTTTGTGTTCCCAACAAGCTACGTGAAGGACGGCTTTCACACACACTTACCTCTCAGAACTGAGCATGTGGAGAGACGTTCGTTCATCTAGCACAAAGGGAACGGGTTGCAGGAGAAACTTTTACTCTGGTTTCTCAGTCTGTTTCCTAGTGCCGGTTTGAAGTTCCTGCAGTTTTCATAGTAAAACCGAGTTGTAGCTAGTACCTCTCCTTATATATGTATGGAGTGGAGTTTGCAACTGAAAAGAATCTTTGTGTTCAAAACAAGATAGGTGAATGACGGCTTTCACACACACTTATCTCTCAGAACTGAGCATGTGGAGAGACGTTCGTTCATCTAGCACAAAGGGAACGGGTTGCAGGAGAAACATTTACTCTGGTTTCTCAGCCTGTTTCCTAGTGCCGGTTTGAAGTTCCTGCAGTTTTCACTGTAAAACCGAGTTGGAGCTAGTACCTCTCCTTATATATGTATGGAGTGGAGTTTGCAACTGAAAATAAACTTTGTTTTCTCAACAAGATAGGTGAAGGACGGCTTTCACACACACTTATCTCTCAGAACTGAGCATGTGGAGAGACGTTCGTTCATCTAGCACAATGGGAACGAGTTGCAGGAGAAACTTTTACTCTGGTTTCTCAGTCTGTTTCCTAGTGCCAGTTTGAAGTTCCTGCAGTTTTCATAGTAAAACCGATTTGGAGCTATTACCTCCCCATATATATGTATGGAATGGAGATTGCAACTGAAAAGAAACTTTGTGTTCCCAACAAGCTAGGTGAAGGACGGCTTTCACACACACTTATCTCTCAGAACTGAGCAAGTGGAGAGACGTTCGTTCATCTAGCACAAAGGGAACGGGTTGCAGGAGAAACATTTACTCTGGTTTCTCAGCCTGTTTCTTAGTGCCGGTTTGAAGTTCCTGCAGTTTTCACTGTAAAACCGAGTTGGAGCTAGTACCTCTCCTTATATATGTATGGAGTGGAGTTTGCAACTGAAAATAAACTTTGTTTTCCCAACAAGATAGGTGAAGGATGGCTTTCACACACACTAATTTCTCAGAACTGAGCATGTGGAGAGACGTTCGTTCATCTAGCACAAATGGAACGGGTTGCAGGAAAAACTTTTACTCTGGTTTCTCAGTCTGTTTCCTATTGCCGGTTTGATGTTCCTGCAGTTTTCACTGTAAAACCGAGTTGGAGCTAGTACCTCTCCTTATATATGTATGGAGTGGAGTTTGCAACTGAAAAGTATCTTTGTGTTCCCAACAAGCTAGGTGAAGGACGGCTTTCACACACACTTATCTCTCAGAACTGAGCAAGTGGAGAGACGTTCGTTCATCTAGCACAAAGGGAACGGGTTGCAGGAGAAACATTTACTCTGGTTTCTCAGCCTGTTTCTTAGTGCCGGTTTGAAGTTCCTGCAGTTTTCACTGTAAAACCGAGTTGGAGCTAGTACCTCTCCTTATATATGTATGGAGTGGAGTTTGCAACTGAAAAGAATCTTTGTGTTCCCAACAAGCTACGTGAAGGACGGCTTTCACACACACTTACCTCTCAGAACTGAGCATGTGGAGAGACGTTCGTTCATCTAGCACAAAGGGAACGGGTTGCAGGAGAAACTTTTACTCTGGTTTCTCAGTCTGTTTCCTAGTGCCGGTTTGAAGTTCCTGCAGTTTTCATAGTAAAACCGAGTTGTAGCTAGTACCTCTCCTTATATATGTATGGAGTGGAGTTTGCAACTGAAAAGAATCTTTGTGTTCAAAACAAGATAGGTGAATGACGGCTTTCACACACACTTATCTCTCAGAACTGAGCATGTGGAGAGACGTTCGTTCACCTAGCACAAAGGGAACGGGTTGCAGGAGAAACATTTACTCTGGTTTCTCAGCCTGTTTCCTAGTGCCGGTTTGAAGTTCCTGCAGTTTTCACTGTAAAACCGAGTTGGAGCTAGTACCTCTCCTTATATATGTATGGAGTGGAGTTTGCAACTGAAAATAAACTTTGTTTTCTCAACAAGATAGGTGAAGGACGGCTTTCACACACACTTATCTCTCAGAACTGAGCATGTGGAGAGACGTTCGTTCATCTAGCACAATGGGAACGAGTTGCAGGAGAAACTTTTACTCTGGTTTCTCAGTCTGTTTCCTAGTGCCAGTTTGAAGTTCCTGCAGTTTTCATAGTAAAACCGATTTGGAGCTATTACCTCCCCATATATATGTATGGAATGGAGATTGCAACTGAAAAGAAACTTTGTGTTCCCAACAAGCTAGGTGAAGGACGGCTTTCACACACACTTATCTCTCAGAACTGAGCAAGTGGAGAGACGTTCGTTCATCTAGCACAAAGGGAACGGGTTGCAGGAGAAACATTTACTCTGGTTTCTCAGCCTGTTTCTTAGTGCCGGTTTGAAGTTCCTGCAGTTTTCACTGTAAAACCGAGTTGGAGCTAGTACCTCTCCTTATATATGTATGGAGTGGAGTTTGCAACTGAAAAGAATCTTTGTGTTCCCAACAAGCTACGTGAAGGACGGCTTTCACACACACTTACCTCTCAGAACTGAGCATGTGGAGAGACGTTCGTTCATCTAGCACAAAGGGAACGGGTTGCAGGAGAAACTTTTACTCTGGTTTCTCAGTCTGTTTCCTAGTGCCGGTTTGAAGTTCCTGCAGTTTTCATAGTAAAACCGAGTTGTAGCTAGTACCTCTCCTTATATATGTATGGAGTGGAGTTTGCAACTGAAAAGAATCTTTGTGTTCAAAACAAGATAGGTGAATGACGGCTTTCACACACACTTATCTCTCAGAACTGAGCATGTGGAGAGACGTTCGTTCACCTAGCACAAAGGGAACGGGTTGCAGGAGAAACATTTACTCTGGTTTCTCAGCCTGTTTCCTAGTGCCGGTTTGAAGTTCCTGCAGTTTTCACTGTAAAACCGAGTTGGAGCTAGTACCTCTCCTTATATATGTATGGAGTGGAGTTTGCAACTGAAAATAAACTTTGTTTTCTCAACAAGATAGGTGAAGGACGGCTTTCACACACACTTATCTCTCAGAACTGAGCATGTGGAGAGACGTTCGTTCATCTAGCACAATGGGAACGAGTTGCAGGAGAAACTTTTACTCTGGTTTCTCAGTCTGTTTCCTAGTGCCAGTTTGAAGTTCCTGCAGTTTTCATAGTAAAACCGATTTGGAGCTATTACCTCCCCATATATATGTATGGAATGGAGATTGCAACTGAAAAGAAACTTTGTGTTCCCAACAAGCTAGGTGAAGGACGGCTTTCACACACACTTATCTCTCAGAACTGAGCAAGTGGAGAGACGTTCGTTCATCTAGCACAAAGGGAACGGGTTGCAGGAGAAACATTTACTCTGGTTTCTCAGCCTGTTTCTTAGTGCCGGTTTGAAGTTCCTGCAGTTTTCACTGTAAAACCGAGTTGGAGCTAGTACCTCTCCTTATATATGTATGGAGTGGAGTTTGCAACTGAAAAGAATCTTTGTGTTCAAAACAAGATAGGTGAATGACGGCTTTCACACACACTTATCTCTCAGAACTGAGCATGTGGAGAGACGTTCGTTCACCTAGCACAAAGGGAACGGGTTGCAGGAGAAACATTTACTCTGGTTTCTCAGCCTGTTTCCTAGTGCCGGTTTGAAGTTCCTGCAGTTTTCACTGTAAAACCGAGTTGGAGCTAGTACCTCTCCTTATATATGTATGGAGTGGAGTTTGCAACTGAAAATAAACTTTGTTTTCTCAACAAGATAGGTGAAGGACGGCTTTCACACACACTTATCTCTCAGAACTGAGCATGTGGAGAGACGTTCGTTCATCTAGCACAATGGGAACGAGTTGCAGGAGAAACTTTTACTCTGGTTTCTCAGTCTGTTTCCTAGTGCCAGTTTGAAGTTCCTGCAGTTTTCATAGTAAAACCGATTTGGAGCTATTACCTCCCCATATATATGTATGGAATGGAGATTGCAACTGAAAAGAAACTTTGTGTTCCCAACAAGCTAGGTGAAGGACGGCTTTCACACACACTTATCTCTCAGAACTGAGCAAGTGGAGAGACGTTCGTTCATCTAGCACAAAGGGAACGGGTTGCAGGAGAAACATTTACTCTGGTTTCTCAGCCTGTTTCTTAGTGCCGGTTTGAAGTTCCTGCAGTTTTCACTGTAAAACCGAGTTGGAGCTAGTACCTCTCCTTATATATGTATGGAGTGGAGTTTGCAACTGAAAAGAATCTTTGTGTTCCCAACAAGCTACGTGAAGGACGGCTTTCACACACACTTACCTCTCAGAACTGAGCATGTGGAGAGACGTTCGTTCATCTAGCACAAAGGGAACGGGTTGCAGGAGAAACTTTTACTCTGGTTTCTCAGTCTGTTTCCTAGTGCCGGTTTGAAGTTCCTGCAGTTTTCATAGTAAAACCGAGTTGTAGCTAGTACCTCTCCTTATATATGTATGGAGTGGAGTTTGCAACTGAAAAGAATCTTTGTGTTCAAAACAAGATAGGTGAATGACGGCTTTCACACACACTTATCTCTCAGAACTGAGCATGTGGAGAGACGTTCGTTCACCTAGCACAAAGGGAACGGGTTGCAGGAGAAACATTTACTCTGGTTTCTCAGCCTGTTTCCTAGTGCCGGTTTGAAGTTCCTGCAGTTTTCACTGTAAAACCGAGTTGGAGCTAGTACCTCTCCTTATATATGTATGGAGTGGAGTTTGCAACTGAAAATAAACTTTGTTTTCTCAACAAGATAGGTGAAGGACGGCTTTCACACACACTTATCTCTCAGAACTGAGCATGTGGAGAGACGTTCGTTCATCTAGCACAATGGGAACGAGTTGCAGGAGAAACTTTTACTCTGGTTTCTCAGTCTGTTTCCTAGTGCCAGTTTGAAGTTCCTGCAGTTTTCATAGTAAAACCGATTTGGAGCTATTACCTCCCCATATATATGTATGGAATGGAGATTGCAACTGAAAAGAAACTTTGTGTTCCCAACAAGCTAGGTGAAGGACGGCTTTCACACACACTTATCTCTCAGAACTGAGCAAGTGGAGAGACGTTCGTTCATCTAGCACAAAGGGAACGGGTTGCAGGAGAAACATTTACTCTGGTTTCTCAGCCTGTTTCTTAGTGCCGGTTTGAAGTTCCTGCAGTTTTCACTGTAAAACCGAGTTGGAGCTAGTACCTCTCCTTATATATGTATGGAGTGGAGTTTGCAACTGAAAAGAATCTTTGTGTTCCCAACAAGCTACGTGAAGGACGGCTTTCACACACACTTACCTCTCAGAACTGAGCATGTGGAGAGACGTTCGTTCATCTAGCACAAAGGGAACGGGTTGCAGGAGAAACTTTTACTCTGGTTTCTCAGTCTGTTTCCTAGTGCCGGTTTGAAGTTCCTGCAGTTTTCATAGTAAAACCGAGTTGTAGCTAGTACCTCTCCTTATATATGTATGGAGTGGAGTTTGCAACTGAAAAGAATCTTTGTGTTCCCAACAAGCTACGTGAAGGACGGCTTTCACACACACTTACCTCTCAGAACTGAGCATGTGGAGAGACGTTCGTTCATCTAGCACAAAGGGAACGGGTTGCAGGAGAAACTTTTACTCTGGTTTCTCAGTCTGTTTCCTAGTGCCGGTTTGAAGTTCCTGCAGTTTTCATAGTAAAACCGAGTTGTAGCTAGTACCTCTCCTTATATATGTATGGAGTGGAGTTTGCAACTGAAAAGAATCTTTGTGTTCAAAACAAGATAGGTGAATGACGGCTTTCACACACACTTATCTCTCAGAACTGAGCATGTGGAGAGACGTTCGTTCATCTAGCACAAAGGGAACGGGTTGCAGGAGAAACATTTACTCTGGTTTCTCAGCCTGTTTCCTAGTGCCGGTTTGAAGTTCCTGCAGTTTTCACTGTAAAACCGAGTTGGAGCTAGTACCTCTCCTTATATATGTATGGAGTGGAGTTTGCAACTGAAAATAAACTTTGTTTTCTCAACAAGATAGGTGAAGGACGGCTTTCACACACACTTATCTCTCAGAACTGAGCATGTGGAGAGACGTTCGTTCATCTAGCACAATGGGAACGAGTTGCAGGAGAAACTTTTACTCTGGTTTCTCAGTCTGTTTCCTAGTGCCAGTTTGAAGTTCCTGCAGTTTTCATAGTAAAACCGATTTGGAGCTATTACCTCCCCATATATATGTATGGAATGGAGATTGCAACTGAAAAGAAACTTTGTGTTCCCAACAAGCTAGGTGAAGGACGGCTTTCACACACACTTATCTCTCAGAACTGAGCAAGTGGAGAGACGTTCGTTCATCTAGCACAAAGGGAACGGGTTGCAGGAGAAACATTTACTCTGGTTTCTCAGCCTGTTTCTTAGTGCCGGTTTGAAGTTCCTGCAGTTTTCACTGTAAAACCGAGTTGGAGCTAGTACCTCTCCTTATATATGTATGGAGTGGAGTTTGCAACTGAAAAGAATCTTTGTGTTCCCAACAAGCTACGTGAAGGACGGCTTTCACACACACTTACCTCTCAGAACTGAGCATGTGGAGAGACGTTCGTTCATCTAGCACAAAGGGAACGGGTTGCAGGAGAAACTTTTACTCTGGTTTCTCAGTCTGTTTCCTAGTGCCGGTTTGAAGTTCCTGCAGTTTTCATAGTAAAACCGAGTTGTAGCTAGTACCTCTCCTTATATATGTATGGAGTGGAGTTTGCAACTGAAAAGAATCTTTGTGTTCAAAACAAGATAGGTGAATGACGGCTTTCACACACACTTATCTCTCAGAACTGAGCATGTGGAGAGACGTTCGTTCACCTAGCACAAAGGGAACGGGTTGCAGGAGAAACATTTACTCTGGTTTCTCAGCCTGTTTCCTAGTGCCGGTTTGAAGTTCCTGCAGTTTTCACTGTAAAACCGAGTTGGAGCTAGTACCTCTCCTTATATATGTATGGAGTGGAGTTTGCAACTGAAAATAAACTTTGTTTTCTCAACAAGATAGGTGAAGGACGGCTTTCACACACACTTATCTCTCAGAACTGAGCATGTGGAGAGACGTTCGTTCATCTAGCACAATGGGAACGAGTTGCAGGAGAAACTTTTACTCTGGTTTCTCAGTCTGTTTCCTAGTGCCAGTTTGAAGTTCCTGCAGTTTTCATAGTAAAACCGATTTGGAGCTATTACCTCCCCATATATATGTATGGAATGGAGATTGCAACTGAAAAGAAACTTTGTGTTCCCAACAAGCTAGGTGAAGGACGGCTTTCACACACACTTATCTCTCAGAACTGAGCAAGTGGAGAGACGTTCGTTCATCTAGCACAAAGGGAACGGGTTGCAGGAGAAACATTTACTCTGGTTTCTCAGCCTGTTTCTTAGTGCCGGTTTGAAGTTCCTGCAGTTTTCACTGTAAAACCGAGTTGGAGCTAGTACCTCTCCTTATATATGTATGGAGTGGAGTTTGCAACTGAAAAGAATCTTTGTGTTCAAAACAAGATAGGTGAATGACGGCTTTCACACACACTTATCTCTCAGAACTGAGCATGTGGAGAGACGTTCGTTCACCTAGCACAAAGGGAACGAGTTGCAGGAGAAACTTTTACTCTGGTTTCTCAGTCTGTTTCCTAGTGCCAGTTTGAAGTTCCTGCAGTTTTCATAGTAAAACCGATTTGGAGCTATTACCTCCCCGTATATATGTATGGAATGGAGATTGCAACTGAAAAGAAACTTTGTGTTCCCAACAAGCTAGGTGAAGGACGGCTTTCACACACACTTATCTCTCAGAACTGAGCAAGTGGAGAGACGTTCGTTCATCTAGCACAAAGGGAACGGGTTGCAGGAGAAACATTTACTCTGGTTTCTCAGCCTGTTTCTTAGTGCCGGTTTGAAGTTCCTGCAGTTTTCACTGTAAAACCGAGTTGGAGCTAGTACCTCTCCTTATATATGTATGGAGTGGAGTTTGCAACTGAAAAGAATCTTTGTGTTCCCAACAAGCTACGTGAAGGACGGCTTTCACACACACTTACCTCTCAGAACTGAGCATGTGGAGAGACGTTCGTTCATCTAGCACAAAGGGAACGGGTTGCAGGAGAAACTTTTACTCTGGTTTCTCAGTCTGTTTCCTAGTGCCGGTTTGAAGTTCCTGCAGTTTTCATAGTAAAACCGAGTTGTAGCTAGTACCTCTCCTTATATATGTATGGAGTGGAGTTTGCAACTGAAAAGAATCTTTGTGTTCAAAACAAGATAGGTGAATGACGGCTTTCACACACACTTATCTCTCAGAACTGAGCATGTGGAGAGACGTTCGTTCACCTAGCACAAAGGGAAAGGGTTGCAGGAGAAACATTTACTCTGGTTTCTCAGCCTGTTTCCTAGTGCCGGTTTGAAGTTCCTGCAGTTTTCACTGTAAAACCGAGTTGGAGCTAGTACCTCTCCTTATATATGTATGGAGTGGAGTTTGCAACTGAAAATAAACTTTGTTTTCTCAACAAGATAGGTGAAGGACGGCTTTCACACACACTTATCTCTCAGAACTGAGCATGTGGAGAGACGTTCGTTCATCTAGCACAATGGGAACGAGTTGCAGGAGAAACTTTTACTCTGGTTTCTCAGTCTGTTTCCTAGTGCCAGTTTGAAGTTCCTGCAGTTTTCATAGTAAAACCGATTTGGAGCTATTACCTCCCCGTATATATGTATGGAATGGAGATTGCAACTGAAAAGAAACTTTGTGTTCCCAACAAGCTAGGTGAAGGACGGCTTTCACACACACTTATCTCTCAGAACTGAGCAAGTGGAGAGACGTTCGTTCATCTAGCACAAAGGGAACGGGTTGCAGGAGAAACATTTACTCTGGTTTCTCAGCCTGTTTCTTAGTGCCGGTTTGAAGTTCCTGCAGTTTTCACTGTAAAACCGAGTTGGAGCTAGTACCTCTCCTTATATATGTATGGAGTGGAGTTTGCAACTGAAAAGAATCTTTGTGTTCCCAACAAGCTACGTGAAGGACGGCTTTCACACACACTTACCTCTCAGAACTGAGCATGTGGAGAGACGTTCGTTCATCTAGCACAAAGGGAACGGGTTGCAGGAGAAACTTTTACTCTGGTTTCTCAGTCTGTTTCCTAGTGCCGGTTTGAAGTTCCTGCAGTTTTCATAGTAAAACCGAGTTGTAGCTAGTACCTCTCCTTATATATGTATGGAGTGGAGTTTGCAACTGAAAAGAATCTTTGTGTTCAAAACAAGATAGGTGAATGACGGCTTTCACACACACTTATCTCTCAGAACTGAGCATGTGGAGAGACGTTCGTTCACCTAGCACAAAGGGAACGGGTTGCAGGAGAAACATTTACTCTGGTTTCTCAGCCTGTTTCCTAGTGCCGGTTTGAAGTTCCTGCAGTTTTCACTGTAAAACCGAGTTGGAGCTAGTACCTCTCCTTATATATGTATGGAGTGGAGTTTGCAACTGAAAATAAACTTTGTTTTCTCAACAAGATAGGTGAAGGACGGCTTTCACACACACTTATCTCTCAGAACTGAGCATGTGGAGAGACGTTCGTTCATCTAGCACAATGGGAACGAGTTGCAGGAGAAACTTTTACTCTGGTTTCTCAGTCTGTTTCCTAGTGCCAGTTTGAAGTTCCTGCAGTTTTCATAGTAAAACCGATTTGGAGCTATTACCTCCCCATATATATGTATGGAATGGAGATTGCAACTGAAAAGAAACTTTGTGTTCCCAACAAGCTAGGTGAAGGACGGCTTTCACACACACTTATCTCTCAGAACTGAGCAAGTGGAGAGACGTTCGTTCATCTAGCACAAAGGGAACGGGTTGCAGGAGAAACATTTACTCTGGTTTCTCAGCCTGTTTCTTAGTGCCGGTTTGAAGTTCCTGCAGTTTTCACTGTAAAACCGAGTTGGAGCTAGTACCTCTCCTTATATATGTATGGAGTGGAGTTTGCAACTGAAAAGAATCTTTGTGTTCCCAACAAGCTACGTGAAGGACGGCTTTCACACACACTTACCTCTCAGAACTGAGCATGTGGAGAGACGTTCGTTCATCTAGCACAAAGGGAACGGGTTGCAGGAGAAACTTTTACTCTGGTTTCTCAGTCTGTTTCCTAGTGCCGGTTTGAAGTTCCTGCAGTTTTCATAGTAAAACCGAGTTGTAGCTAGTACCTCTCCTTATATATGTATGGAGTGGAGTTTGCAACTGAAAAGAATCTTTGTGTTCAAAACAAGATAGGTGAATGACGGCTTTCACACACACTTATCTCTCAGAACTGAGCATGTGGAGAGACGTTCGTTCACCTAGCACAAAGGGAACGGGTTGCAGGAGAAACATTTACTCTGGTTTCTCAGCCTGTTTCCTAGTGCCGGTTTGAAGTTCCTGCAGTTTTCACTGTAAAACCGAGTTGGAGCTAGTACCTCTCCTTATATATGTATGGAGTGGAGTTTGCAACTGAAAATAAACTTTGTTTTCTCAACAAGATAGGTGAAGGACGGCTTTCACACACACTTATCTCTCAGAACTGAGCATGTGGAGAGACGTTCGTTCATCTAGCACAATGGGAACGAGTTGCAGGAGAAACTTTTACTCTGGTTTCTCAGTCTGTTTCCTAGTGCCAGTTTGAAGTTCCTGCAGTTTTCATAGTAAAACCGATTTGGAGCTATTACCTCCCCATATATATGTATGGAATGGAGATTGCAACTGAAAAGAAACTTTGTGTTCCCAACAAGCTAGGTGAAGGACGGCTTTCACACACACTTATCTCTCAGAACTGAGCAAGTGGAGAGACGTTCGTTCATCTAGCACAAAGGGAACGGGTTGCAGGAGAAACATTTACTCTGGTTTCTCAGCCTGTTTCTTAGTGCCGGTTTGAAGTTCCTGCAGTTTTCACTGTAAAACCGAGTTGGAGCTAGTACCTCTCCTTATATATGTATGGAGTGGAGTTTGCAACTGAAAAGAATCTTTGTGTTCCCAACAAGCTACGTGAAGGACGGCTTTCACACACACTTACCTCTCAGAACTGAGCATGTGGAGAGACGTTCGTTCATCTAGCACAAAGGGAACGGGTTGCAGGAGAAACTTTTACTCTGGTTTCTCAGTCTGTTTCCTAGTGCCGGTTTGAAGTTCCTGCAGTTTTCATAGTAAAACCGAGTTGTAGCTAGTACCTCTCCTTATATATGTATGGAGTGGAGTTTGCAACTGAAAAGAATCTTTGTGTTCAAAACAAGATAGGTGAATGACGGCTTTCACACACACTTATCTCTCAGAACTGAGCATGTGGAGAGACGTTCGTTCACCTAGCACAAAGGGAACGGGTTGCAGGAGAAACATTTACTCTGGTTTCTCAGCCTGTTTCCTAGTGCCGGTTTGAAGTTCCTGCAGTTTTCACTGTAAAACCGAGTTGGAGCTAGTACCTCTCCTTATATATGTATGGAGTGGAGTTTGCAACTGAAAATAAACTTTGTTTTCTCAACAAGATAGGTGAAGGACGGCTTTCACACACACTTATCTCTCAGAACTGAGCATGTGGAGAGACGTTCGTTCATCTAGCACAAAGGGAACGGGTTGCAGAAAACACTTTTACTCTGGTTTCTCAGTCTGTTTCCTAGTGCCTTTTTGAAGTTCCTTCAGTTTTCACTGTAAAACCGAGTTGGAGCTATTACCTCCCCATATGTAGGTATGGAGTGGAGTTTGCAACTGAAAAGAAACTTTGTGTTCCCAGCAAGCTAGGTGAAGGACGGCTTTCACACACACTTATCTCTCAGAACTTAGCATGTGGAGAGACGTTCGTTCATCTAGCACAAAGAGAACGGGTTGCAGGAGAAACTTTTACTCTGGTTTCTCAGTCTGTTTCCTAGTGCCGGTTTGAAGTTCCTGCAGTTTTCACTGTAAAACCGATTTGGAGCTAGTACCTCCCCATATATATGTATGGAGTGGAGTTTGCAACTGAAAAGCAACTTTGTGTTCCCAACAAGCTAGGTGAAGGACGGCTTTCAGACACACTTCTCTCTCAGATCTGAGCATGTGGAGAGACGTTCTTTCATCTAGCACAAAGGGAACGGGTTGCAATAGAAATTTTTCTCTGGTTTCTCAGACTGTTTCCTAGTGCCGTTTTGAAGTTCCTTCAGTTTTCACTTTAAACCGAGTTGGAGCTAGTACCTCCCCATATATATGTACGGAGTGTAGTTTGCAACTGAAAAGAAACTTTGTGTTCCCAACAAGCTAGGTGAAGGACGGCTTTCACACACACTTATCTCTCAGAACTGAGCATGTGGAGAGACGTTCGTTCACCTAGCACAAAGGGAACGGGTTGCAGGAGAAACATTTACTCTGGTTTCTCAGCCTGTTTCCTAGTGCCGGTTTGAAGTTCCTGCAGTTTTCACTGTAAAACCGAGTTGGAGCTAGTACCTCTCCTTATATATGTATGGAGTGGAGTTTGCAACTGAAAATAAACTTTGTTTTCTCAACAAGATAGGTGAAGGACGGCTTTCACACACACTTATCTCTCAGAACTGAGCATGTGGAGAGACGTTCGTTCATCTAGCACAATGGGAACGAGTTGCAGGAGAAACTTTTACTCTGGTTTCTCAGTCTGTTTCCTAGTGCCAGTTTGAAGTTCCTACAGTTTTCATAGTAAAACCGATTTGGAGCTATTACCTCCCCATATATATGTATGGAGTGGAGTTTGCAACTGAAAAGAATCTTTGAGTTCAAAACAAGATAGGTGAATGACGGCTTTCACACACACTTATCTCTCAGAACTGAGCATGTGGAGATACGTTCGTTCATCTAGCACAAAGGGAACGGGTTGCAGGAGAAACATTTATTCTGGTTTCTCAGCCTGTTTCTTAGTGCCGGTTTGAAGTTCCTGCAGTTTTCACTGTAAAACCGAGTTGGAGCTAGTACCTCTCCTTATATATGTATGGAGTGGAGTTTGCAACTGAAAATAAACTTTGTTTTCCCAACAAGATAGGTGAAGGATGGCTTTCACACACACTAATTTCTCAGAACTGAGCATGTGGAGAGACGTTCGTTCATCCAGCACAAAGGGAACTGGTTGCAGTAGAAACTTTTACTCTGGTTTCTCAGTCTGTTTCCTAGTGCCGGTTTGAAGTTCCTGCAGTTTTCACTGTAAAACCGATTTGGAGCTAGTACCTCCCCATATATATGTATGGAGTGGAGTTTGCAACTGAAAAGCAACTTTGTGTTCCCAACAAGCTAGATGAAGGACGGCTTTCAGACACACTTCTCTCTCAGATCTGAGCATGTGGAGAGACGTTCGTTCATCTAGCACAAAGGGAACGGGTTGCAGAAAACACTTTTACTCTGGTTTCTCAGTCTGTTTCCTAGTGCCTTTTTGAAGTTCCTTCAGTTTTCACTGTAAAATCGAGTTGGAGCTATTACCTCCCCATATGTAGGTATGGAGTGGAGTTTGCAACTGAAAAGAAACTTTGTGTTCCCAGCAAGCTAGGTGAAGGACGGCTTTCACACACACTTATCTCTCAGAACTTAGCATGTGGAGAGACGTTCGTTCATCTAGCACAAAGGGAACGGGTTGCAGGAGAAACTTTTACTCTGGTTTCTCAGCCTGTTTCCTAGAGCCGGTTTGATGTTCCTGCAGTTTTCACTGTAAAACCGAGTTGGAGCTAGTACCTCTCCTTATATATGTATGGAGTGGAGTTTGCAACTGAAAAGAATCTTTGTGTTCCCAACAAGCTACGTGAAGGACGGCTTTCACACACACTTACCTCTCAGAACTGAGCAACTGGAGAGACGTTCGTTCATCTAGCACAAAGGGAACGGGTTGCAGGAAACACTTTTACTCTGGTTTCTCAGTCTGTTTCCTAGTGCCTTTTTGAAGTTCCTTCAGTTTTCACTGTAAAACCGAGTTGGAGCTATTACCTCCCCATATGTAGGTATGGAGTGGAGTTTGCAACTGAAAAGAAACTTTGTGTTCCCAACAAGCTATGTGAAGGACGGCTTTCACACACACTTATCTCTCAGAACTTAGCATGTGGAGAGACGTTCGTTCATCTAGCACAAAGGGAACGGGTTGCAGGAGAAACTTTTACTCTGGTTTCTCAGTCTGTTTCCTAGTGCCGGTTTGATGTTCCTGCAGTTTTCACTGTAAAACCGAGTTGGAGCTAGTACCTCCCCATATATATGTACGGAGTGGAGTTTGCAACTGAAAAGAAACTTTTTGTTCCCAACAAGCTAGGTGAAGGACGGCTTTCACACACACATATCTATCAGAACTGAGCATGTGGAGAGACGTTCGTTCATCTAGCACAAAAGGAACGGTTTGCAGGAGAAACTATTACTCTGGTTTCTCAGTCTTTTTCCTAGTGCCGGTTGGAAGTTCCTGCAGTTTTCATAGTAAAACCGAGTTGGAGCTAGTACCTCACCTTATATATGTATGGAGTGGAGTTTGCAACTCAAAAGAATCTTTGTGTTCAAAACAAGATAGGTGAATGACGGCTTTCACACACACTTTTCTCTCAGAACTGAGCATGTGGAGAGACGTTCGTTCATCTAGCACAAAGAGAACGTGTTGCAGGAGAAACTTTTACTCTAGTTTCTCAGTCTGTTTCCTAGTGCCGGTTTGAAGTTCCTGCAGTTTTCACTGTAAAACCGATTTGGAGCTAGTACCTCCCCATATATATGTATGGAGTGGAGTTTGCAACTGAAAAGCAACTTTGTGTTCCCAACAAGCTAGGTGAAGGACGGCTTTCAGACACACTTCTCTCTCAGATCTGAGCATGTGGAGAGACGTTCTTTCATCTAGCACAAAGGGAACGGGTTGCAATAGAAATTTTTCTCTGGTTTCTCAGACTGTTTCCTAGTGCCGTTTTGAAGTTCCTTCAGTTTTCACTTTAAACCGAGTTGGAGCTAGTACCTCCCCATATATATGTACGGAGTGTAGTTTGCAACTGAAAAGAAACTTTGTGTTCCCAACAAGCTAGGTGAAGGACGGCTTTCACACACACTTATCTCTCAGAACTGAGCATGTGGAGAGACGTTCGTTCATCTAGCACAAAGGGAACGGGTTGCAGGAGAAACTTTTACTCTGGTTTCTCAGTCTGTTTCCTAGTGCCGGTTTGATGTTCCTGCAGTTTTCACTGTAAAACCGAGTTGGAGCTAGTACCTCCCCATATATATGTACGGAGTGGAGTTTGCAACTGAAAAGAAACTTTGTGTTCCCAACAAGCTAGGTGAAGGACGGCTTTCACACACACTTATCTCTCAGAACTGAGCATGTGGAGAGACTTTCGTTCATCTAGCACAAAGGGAACGGTTTGCAGGAGAAACTATTACTCTGGTTTCTCAGCCTGTTTCCTAGAGTCGGTTTGATGTTCCTGCAGTTTTCACTGTAAAACCGAGTTGCAGCTAGTACCTCTCCTTATATATGTATGGAGTGGAGTTAGCAACTGAAAAGAATCTTTGTGTTCCCAACAAGCTACGTGAAGGATGGCTTTCACACACACTTACCTCTCAGAACTGAGCATGTGGAGAGACGTTCGTTCATCTAGCACAAAGAGAACGGGTTGCAGGAGAAACTTTTACTCTGCTTTCTCAGTCTGTTTCCTAGTGCCGGTTTGAAGTTCCTGCAGTTTTCACTGTAAAACCGATTTGGAGCTAGTACCTCCCCATATATATGTATGGAGTGGAGTTTGCAACTGAAAAGCAACTTTGTGTTCCCAAGAAGCTAGGTGAAGGACGGCTTTCAGACACACTTCTCTCTCAGATCTGAGCATGTGGAGAGACGTTCTTTCATCTAGCACAAAGGGAACGGGTTGCAATAGAAATTTTTCTCTGGTTTCTCAGACTGTTTCCTAGTGCCGTTTTGAAGTTCCTTCAGTTTTCACTTTAAACCGAGTTGGAGCTAGTACCTCCCCATATATATGTACGGAGTGTAGTTTGCAACTGAAAAGAAACTTTGTGTTCCCAACAAGCTAGGTGAAGGACGGCTTTCACACACACTTATCTCTCAGAACTGAGCATGTGGAGAGACGTTCGTTCATCTAGCACAAAGGGAACGGGTTGCAGGAGAAACTTTTACTCTGGTTTCTCAGTCTGTTTCCTAGTGCCGGTTTGATGTTCCTGCAGTTTTCACTGTAAAACCGAGTTGGAGCTAGTACCTCCCCATATATATGTACGGAGTGGAGTTTGCAACTGAAAAGAAACTTTGTGTTCCAAACAAGCTAGGTGAAGGACGGCTTTCACACACACTTATCTCTCAGAACTGAGCATGTGGAGAGACTTTCGTTCATCTAGCACAAAGGGAACGGTTTGCAGGAGAAACTATTACTCTGGTTTCTCAGCCTGTTTCCTAGAGTCGGTTTGATGTTCCTGCAGTTTTCACTGTAAAACCGAGTTGCAGCTAGTACCTCTCCTTATATATGTATGGAGTGGAGTTAGCAACTGAAAAGAATCTTTGTGTTCCCAACAAGCTACGTGAAGGACGGCTTTCACACACACTTACCTCTCAGAACTGAGCATGTGGAGAGACGTTCGTTCATCTAGCACAAAGGGAACGGGTTGCAGGAGAAACTTTTACTCTGGTTTCTCAGTCTGTTTCCTAGTGCCAGTTTGAAGTTCCTGCAGTTTTCATAGTAAAACCGATTTGGAGCTATTACCTCCCCATATATATGTATGGAATGGAGATTGCAACTGAAAAGAAACTTTGTGTTCCCAACAAGCTAGGTGAAGGACGGCTTTCACACACACTTATCTCTCAGAACTGAGCAAGTGGAGAGACGTTCGTTCATCTAGCACAAAGGGAACGGGTTGCAGGAGAAACATTTACTCTGGTTTCTCAGCCTGTTTCTTAGTGCCGGTTTGAAGTTCCTGCAGTTTTCACTGTAAAACCGAGTTGGAGCTAGTACCTCTCCTTATATATGTATGGAGTGGAGTTTGCAACTGAAAAGAATCTTTGTGTTCCCAACAAGCTACGTGAAGGACGGCTTTCACACACACTTACCTCTCAGAACTGAGCATGTGGAGAGACGTTCGTTCATCTAGCACAAAGGGAACGGGTTGCAGGAGAAACTTTTACTCTGGTTTCTCAGTCTGTTTCCTAGTGCCGGTTTGAAGTTCCTGCAGTTTTCATAGTAAAACCGAGTTGTAGCTAGTACCTCTCCTTATATATGTATGGAGTGGAGTTTGCAACTGAAAAGAATCTTTGTGTTCAAAACAAGATAGGTGAATGACGGCTTTCACACACACTTATCTCTCAGAACTGAGCATGTGGAGAGACGTTCGTTCACCTAGCACAAAGGGAACGGGTTGCAGGAGAAACATTTACTCTGGTTTCTCAGCCTGTTTCCTAGTGCCGGTTTGAAGTTCCTGCAGTTTTCACTGTAAAACCGAGTTGGAGCTAGTACCTCTCCTTATATATGTATGGAGTGGAGTTTGCAACTGAAAATAAACTTTGTTTTCTCAACAAGATAGGTGAAGGACGGCTTTCACACACACTTATCTCTCAGAACTGAGCATGTGGAGAGACGTTCGTTCATCTAGCACAATGGGAACGAGTTGCAGGAGAAACTTTTACTCTGGTTTCTCAGTCTGTTTCCTAGTGCCAGTTTGAAGTTCCTGCAGTTTTCATAGTAAAACCGATTTGGAGCTATTACCTCCCCATATATATGTATGGAATGGAGATTGCAACTGAAAAGAAACTTTGTGTTCCCAACAAGCTAGGTGAAGGACGGCTTTCACACACACTTATCTCTCAGAACTGAGCAAGTGGAGAGACGTTCGTTCATCTAGCACAAAGGGAACGGGTTGCAGGAGAAACATTTACTCTGGTTTCTCAGCCTGTTTCTTAGTGCCGGTTTGAAGTTCCTGCAGTTTTCACTGTAAAACCGAGTTGGAGCTAGTACCTCTCCTTATATATGTATGGAGTGGAGTTTGCAACTGAAAAGAATCTTTGTGTTCCCAACAAGCTACGTGAAGGACGGCTTTCACACACACTTACCTCTCAGAACTGAGCATGTGGAGAGACGTTCGTTCATCTAGCACAAAGGGAACGGGTTGCAGGAGAAACTTTTACTCTGGTTTCTCAGTCTGTTTCCTAGTGCCGGTTTGAAGTTCCTGCAGTTTTCATAGTAAAACCGAGTTGTAGCTAGTACCTCTCCTTATATATGTATGGAGTGGAGTTTGCAACTGAAAAGAATCTTTGTGTTCAAAACAAGATAGGTGAATGACGGCTTTCACACACACTTATCTCTCAGAACTGAGCATGTGGAGAGACGTTCGTTCACCTAGCACAAAGGGAACGGGTTGCAGGAGAAACATTTACTCTGGTTTCTCAGCCTGTTTCCTAGTGCCGGTTTGAAGTTCCTGCAGTTTTCACTGTAAAACCGAGTTGGAGCTAGTACCTCTCCTTATATATGTATGGAGTGGAGTTTGCAACTGAAAATAAACTTTGTTTTCTCAACAAGATAGGTGAAGGACGGCTTTCACACACACTTATCTCTCAGAACTGAGCATGTGGAGAGACGTTCGTTCATCTAGCACAAAGGGAACGGGTTGCAGAAAACACTTTTACTCTGGTTTCTCAGTCTGTTTCCTAGTGCCTTTTTGAAGTTCCTTCAGTTTTCACTGTAAAACCGAGTTGGAGCTATTACCTCCCCATATGTAGGTATGGAGTGGAGTTTGCAACTGAAAAGAAACTTTGTGTTCCCAGCAAGCTAGGTGAAGGACGGCTTTCACACACACTTATCTCTCAGAACTTAGCATGTGGAGAGACGTTCGTTCATCTAGCACAAAGAGAACGGGTTGCAGGAGAAACTTTTACTCTGGTTTCTCAGTCTGTTTCCTAGTGCCGGTTTGAAGTTCCTGCAGTTTTCACTGTAAAACCGATTTGGAGCTAGTACCTCCCCATATATATGTATGGAGTGGAGTTTGCAACTGAAAAGCAACTTTGTGTTCCCAACAAGCTAGGTGAAGGACGGCTTTCAGACACACTTCTCTCTCAGCTCTGAGCATGTGGAGAGACGTTCTTTCATCTAGCACAAAGGGAACGGGTTGCAATAGAAATTTTTCTCTGGTTTCTCAGACTGTTTCCTAGTGCCGTTTTGAAGTTCCTTCAGTTTTCACTTTAAACCGAGTTGGAGCTAGTACCTCCCCATATATATGTACGGAGTGTAGTTTGCAACTGAAAAGAAACTTTGTGTTCCCAACAAGCTAGGTGAAGGACGGCTTTCACACACACTTATCTCTCAGAACTGAGCATGTGGAGAGACGTTCGTTCACCTAGCACAAAGGGAACGGGTTGCAGGAGAAACATTTACTCTGGTTTCTCAGCCTGTTTCCTAGTGCCGGTTTGAAGTTCCTGCAGTTTTCACTGTAAAACCGAGTTGGAGCTAGTACCTCTCCTTATATATGTATGGAGTGGAGTTTGCAACTGAAAATAAACTTTGTTTTCTCAACAAGATAGGTGAAGGACGGCTTTCACACACACTTATCTCTCAGAACTGAGCATGTGGAGAGACGTTCGTTCATCTAGCACAATGGGAACGAGTTGCAGGAGAAACTTTTACTCTGGTTTCTCAGTCTGTTTCCTAGTGCCAGTTTGAAGTTCCTACAGTTTTCATAGTAAAACCGATTTGGAGCTATTACCTCCCCATATATATGTATGGAGTGGAGTTTGCAACTGAAAAGAATCTTTGAGTTCAAAACAAGATAGGTGAATGACGGCTTTCACACACACTTATCTCTCAGAACTGAGCATGTGGAGATACGTTCGTTCATCTAGCACAAAGGGAACGGGTTGCAGGAGAAACATTTATTCTGGTTTCTCAGCCTGTTTCTTAGTGCCGGTTTGAAGTTCCTGCAGTTTTCACTGTAAAACCGAGTTGGAGCTAGTACCTCTCCTTATATATGTATGGAGTGGAGTTTGCAACTGAAAATAAACTTTGTTTTCCCAACAAGATAGGTGAAGGATGGCTTTCACACACACTAATTTCTCAGAACTGAGCATGTGGAGAGACGTTCGTTCATCCAGCACAAAGGGAACTGGTTGCAGTAGAAACTTTTACTCTGGTTTCTCAGTCTGTTTCCTAGTGCCGGTTTGAAGTTCCTGCAGTTTTCACTGTAAAACCGATTTGGAGCTAGTACCTCCCCATATATATGTATGGAGTGGAGTTTGCAACTGAAAAGCAACTTTGTGTTCCCAACAAGCTAGATGAAGGACGGCTTTCAGACACACTTCTCTCTCAGATCTGAGCATGTGGAGAGACGTTCGTTCATCTAGCACAAAGGGAACGGGTTGCAGAAAACACTTTTACTCTGGTTTCTCAGTCTGTTTCCTAGTGCCTTTTTGAAGTTCCTTCAGTTTTCACTGTAAAATCGAGTTGGAGCTATTACCTCCCCATATGTAGGTATGGAGTGGAGTTTGCAACTGAAAAGAAACTTTGTGTTCCCAGCAAGCTAGGTGAAGGACGGCTTTCACACACACTTATCTCTCAGAACTTAGCATGTGGAGAGACGTTCGTTCATCTAGCACAAAGGGAACGGGTTGCAGGAGAAACTTTTACTCTGGTTTCTCAGCCTGTTTCCTAGAGCCGGTTTGATGTTCCTGCAGTTTTCACTGTAAAACCGAGTTGGAGCTAGTACCTCTCCTTATATATGTATGGAGTGGAGTTTGCAACTGAAAAGAATCTTTGTGTTCCCAACAAGCTACGTGAAGGACGGCTTTCACACACACTTACCTCTCAGAACTGAGCAACTGGAGAGACGTTCGTTCATCTAGCACAAAGGGAACGGGTTGCAGGAAACACTTTTACTCTGGTTTCTCAGTCTGTTTCCTAGTGCCTTTTTGAAGTTCCTTCAGTTTTCACTGTAAAACCGAGTTGGAGCTATTACCTCCCCATATGTAGGTATGGAGTGGAGTTTGCAACTGAAAAGAAACTTTGTGTTCCCAACAAGCTATGTGAAGGACGGCTTTCACACACACTTATCTCTCAGAACTTAGCATGTGGAGAGACGTTCGTTCATCTAGCACAAAGGGAACGGGTTGCAGGAGAAACTTTTACTCTGGTTTCTCAGTCTGTTTCCTAGTGCCGGTTTGATGTTCCTGCAGTTTTCACTGTAAAACCGAGTTGGAGCTAGTACCTCCCCATATATATGTACGGAGTGGAGTTTGCAACTGAAAAGAAACTTTTTGTTCCCAACAAGCTAGGTGAAGGACGGCTTTCACACACACATATCTATCAGAACTGAGCATGTGGAGAGACGTTCGTTCATCTAGCACAAAAGGAACGGTTTGCAGGAGAAACTATTACTCTGGTTTCTCAGTCTTTTTCCTAGTGCCGGTTGGAAGTTCCTGCAGTTTTCATAGTAAAACCGAGTTGGAGCTAGTACCTCACCTTATATATGTATGGAGTGGAGTTTGCAACTCAAAAGAATCTTTGTGTTCAAAACAAGATAGGTGAATGACGGCTTTCACACACACTTTTCTCTCAGAACTGAGCATGTGGAGAGACGTTCGTTCATCTAGCACAAAGAGAACGTGTTGCAGGAGAAACTTTTACTCTAGTTTCTCAGTCTGTTTCCTAGTGCCGGTTTGAAGTTCCTGCAGTTTTCACTGTAAAACCGATTTGGAGCTAGTACCTCCCCATATATATGTATGGAGTGGAGTTTGCAACTGAAAAGCAACTTTGTGTTCCCAACAAGCTAGGTGAAGGACGGCTTTCAGACACACTTCTCTCTCAGATCTGAGCATGTGGAGAGACGTTCTTTCATCTAGCACAAAGGGAACGGGTTGCAATAGAAATTTTTCTCTGGTTTCTCAGACTGTTTCCTAGTGCCGTTTTGAAGTTCCTTCAGTTTTCACTTTAAACCGAGTTGGAGCTAGTACCTCCCCATATATATGTACGGAGTGTAGTTTGCAACTGAAAAGAAACTTTGTGTTCCCAACAAGCTAGGTGAAGGACGGCTTTCACACACACTTATCTCTCAGAACTGAGCATGTGGAGAGACGTTCGTTCATCTAGCACAAAGGGAACGGGTTGCAGGAGAAACTTTTACTCTGGTTTCTCAGTCTGTTTCCTAGTGCCGGTTTGATGTTCCTGCAGTTTTCACTGTAAAACCGAGTTGGAGCTAGTACCTCCCCATATATATGTACGGAGTGGAGTTTGCAACTGAAAAGAAACTTTGTGTTCCCAACAAGCTAGGTGAAGGACGGCTTTCACACACACTTATCTCTCAGAACTGAGCATGTGGAGAGACTTTCGTTCATCTAGCACAAAGGGAACGGTTTGCAGGAGAAACTATTACTCTGGTTTCTCAGCCTGTTTCCTAGAGTCGGTTTGATGTTCCTGCAGTTTTCACTGTAAAACCGAGTTGCAGCTAGTACCTCTCCTTATATATGTATGGAGTGGAGTTAGCAACTGAAAAGAATCTTTGTGTTCCCAACAAGCTACGTGAAGGATGGCTTTCACACACACTTACCTCTCAGAACTGAGCATGTGGAGAGACGTTCGTTCATCTAGCACAAAGAGAACGGGTTGCAGGAGAAACTTTTACTCTGGTTTCTCAGTCTGTTTCCTAGTGCCGGTTTGAAGTTCCTGCAGTTTTCACTGTAAAACCGATTTGGAGCTAGTACCTCCCCATATATATGTATGGAGTGGAGTTTGCAACTGAAAAGCAACTTTGTGTTCCCAAGAAGCTAGGTGAAGGACGGCTTTCAGACACACTTCTCTCTCAGATCTGAGCATGTGGAGAGACGTTCTTTCATCTAGCACAAAGGGAACGGGTTGCAATAGAAATTTTTCTCTGGTTTCTCAGACTGTTTCCTAGTGCCGTTTTGAAGTTCCTTCAGTTTTCACTTTAAACCGAGTTGGAGCTAGTACCTCCCCATATATATGTACGGAGTGTAGTTTGCAACTGAAAAGAAACTTTGTGTTCCCAACAAGCTAGGTGAAGGACGGCTTTCACACACACTTATCTCTCAGAACTGAGCATGTGGAGAGACGTTCGTTCATCTAGCACAAAGGGAACGGGTTGCAGGAGAAACTTTTACTCTGGTTTCTCAGTCTGTTTCCTAGTGCCGGTTTGATGTTCCTGCAGTTTTCACTGTAAAACCGAGTTGGAGCTAGTACCTCCCCATATATATGTACGGAGTGGAGTTTGCAACTGAAAAGAAACTTTGTGTTCCAAACAAGCTAGGTGAAGGACGGCTTTCACACACACTTATCTCTCAGAACTGAGCATGTGGAGAGACTTTCGTTCATCTAGCACAAAGGGAACGGTTTGCAGGAGAAACTATTACTCTGGTTTCTCAGCCTGTTTCCTAGAGTCGGTTTGATGTTCCTGCAGTTTTCACTGTAAAACCGAGTTGCAGCTAGTACCTCTCCTTATATATGTATGGAGTGGAGTTAGCAACTGAAAAGAATCTTTGTGTTCCCAACAAGCTACGTGAAGGACGGCTTTCACACACACTTACCTCTCAGAACTGAGCATGTGGAGAGACGTTCGTTCATCTAGCACAAAGGGAACGGGTTGCAGGAGAAACTTTTACTCTGGTTTCTCAGTCTGTTTCCTAGTGCCGGTTTGAAGTTCCTGCAGTTTTCATAGTAAAACCGAGTTGTAGCTAGTACCTCTCCTTATATATGTATGGAGTGGAGTTTGCAACTGAAAAGAATCTTTGTGTTCAAAACAAGATAGGTGAATGACGGCTTTCACACACACTTATCTCTCAGAACTGAGCATGTGGAGAGACGTTCGTTCACCTAGCACAAAGGGAACGGGTTGCAGGAGAAACATTTACTCTGGTTTCTCAGCCTGTTTCCTAGTGCCGGTTTGAAGTTCCTGCAGTTTTCACTGTAAAACCGAGTTGGAGCTAGTACCTCTCCTTATATATGTATGGAGTGGAGTTTGCAACTGAAAATAAACTTTGTTTTCTCAACAAGATAGGTGAAGGACGGCTTTCACACACACTTATCTCTCAGAACTGAGCATGTGGAGAGACGTTCGTTCATCTAGCACAATGGGAACGAGTTGCAGGAGAAACTTTTACTCTGGTTTCTCAGTCTGTTTCCTAGTGCCTTTTTGAAGTTCCTTCAGTTTTCACTGTAAAACCGAGTTGGAGCTATTACCTCCCCATATGTAGGTATGGAGTGGAGTTTGCAACTGAAAAGAAACTTTGTGTTCCCAGCAAGCTAGGTGAAGGACGGCTTTCACACACACTTATCTCTCAGAACTTAGCATGTGGAGAGACGTTCGTTCATCTAGCACAAAGAGAACGGGTTGCAGGAGAAACTTTTACTCTGGTTTCTCAGTCTGTTTCCTAGTGCCAGTTTGAAGTTCCTGCAGTTTTCACTGTAAAACCGATTTGGAGCTAGTACCTCCCCATATATATGTATGGAGTGGAGTTTGCAACTGAAAAGCAACTTTGTGTTCCCAACAAGCTAGGTGAAGGACGGCTTTCACACACACTTATCTCTCAGAACTGAGCATGTGGAGAGACGTTCGTTCATCTAGCACAAAGGGAACGGGTTGCAGGAGAAACTTTTACTCTGGTTTCTCAGTCTGTTTCCTAGTGCCGGTTTGATGTTCCTGCAGTTTTCACTGTAAAACCGAGTTGGAGCTAGTACCTCCCCATATATATGTACGGAGTGGAGTTTGGAACTGAAAAGAAACTTTGTGTTCCCAACAAGCTAGGTGAAGGACGGCTTTCACACACACTTATCTCTCAGAACTGAGCATGTGGAGAGACGTTCGTTCATCTAGCACAAAGGGAACGGGTTGCAGGAGAAACATTTACTCTGGTTTCTCAGCCTGTTTCTTAGTGCCGGTTTGAAGTTCCTGCAGTTTTCACTGTAAAACCGAGTTGGAGCTAGTACCTCTCCTTATATATGTATGGAGTGGAGTTTGCAACTGAAAATAAACTTTGTTTTCCCAACATGATAGGTGAAGGATGGCTTTCACACACACTAATTTCTCAGAACTGAGCATGTGGAGAGACGTTCGTTCATCCAGCACAAAGGGAACTGGTTGCAGTAGAAACTTTTACTCTGGTTTCTCAGTCTGTTTCCTAGTGCCGGTTTAAAGTTCCTGCAGTTTTCACTGTAAAACCGATTTGGAGCTAGTACCTCCCCATATATATGTATGGAGTGGAGTTTGCAACTGAAAAGCAACTTTGTGTTCCCAACAAGCTAGATGAAGGACGGCTTTCAGACACACTTCTCTCTCAGATCTGAGCATGTGGAGAGACGTTCGTTCATCTAGCACAAAGAGAACGGGTTGCAGGAGAAACTTTTACTCTGGTTTCTCAGTCTGTTTCCTAGTGCCAGTTTGAAGTTCCTGCAGTTTTCACTGTAAAACCGATTTGGAGCTAGTACCTCCCCATATATATGTATGGAGTGGAGTTTGCAACTGAAAAGCAACTTTGTGTTCCCAACAAGCTAGGTGAAGGACGGCTTTCACACACACTTATCTCTCAGAACTGAGCATGTGGAGAGACGTTCGTTCATCTAGCACAAAGGGAACGGGTTGCAGGAGAAACTTTTACTCTGGTTTCTCAGTCTGTTTCCTAGTGCCGGTTTGATGTTCCTGCAGTTTTCACTGTAAAACCGAGTTGGAGCTAGTACCTCCCCATATATATGTACGGAGTGGAGTTTGGAACTGAAAAGAAACTTTGTGTTCCCAACAAGCTAGGTGAAGGACGGCTTTCACACACACTTATCTCTCAGAACTGAGCATGTGGAGAGACGTTCGTTCATCTAGCACAAAGGGAACGGGTTGCAGGAGAAACATTTACTCTGGTTTCTCAGCCTGTTTCTTAGTGCCGGTTTGAAGTTCCTGCAGTTTTCACTGTAAAACCGAGTTGGAGCTAGTACCTCTCCTTATATATGTATGGAGTGGAGTTTGCAACTGAAAATAAACTTTGTTTTCCCAACATGATAGGTGAAGGATGGCTTTCACACACACTAATTTCTCAGAACTGAGCATGTGGAGAGACGTTCGTTCATCCAGCACAAAGGGAACTGGTTGCAGTAGAAACTTTTACTCTGGTTTCTCAGTCTGTTTCCTAGTGCCGGTTTGAAGTTCCTGCAGTTTTCACTGTAAAACCGATTTGGAGCTAGTACCTCCCCATATATATGTATGGAGTGGAGTTTGCAACTGAAAAGCAACTTTGTGTTCCCAACAAGCTAGATGAAGGACGGCTTTCAGACACACTTCTCTCTCAGATCTGAGCATGTGGAGAGACGTTCGTTCATCTAGCACAAAGGGAACGGGTTGCAGAAAACACTTTTACTCTGGTTTCTCAGTCTGTTTCCTAGTGCCTTTTTGAAGTTCCTTCAGTTTTCACTGTAAAACCGAGTTGGAGCTATTACCTCCCCATATGTAGGTATGGAGTGGAGTTTGCAACTGAAAAGAAACTTTGTGTTCCCAGCAAGCTAGGTGAAGGACGGCTTTCACACACACTTATCTCTCAGAACTTAGCATGTGGAGAGACGTTCGTTCATCTAGCACAAAGGGAACGGGTTGCAGGAGAAACTTTTACTCTGGTTTCTCAGCCTGTTTCCTAGAGCCGGTTTGATGTTCCTGCAGTTTTCATTGTAAAACCGAGTTGGAGCTAGTACCTCTCCTTATATATGTAGGGAGTGGAGTTTGCAACTGAAAAGAATCTTTGTGTTCCCAACAAGCTACGTGAAGGACGGCTTTCACACACACTTACCTCTCAGAACTGAGCATCTGGAGAGACGTTCGTTCATCTAGCACAGAGGGAACGGGTTGCAGGAAACACTTTTACTCTGGTTTCTCAGTCTGTTTCCTAGTGCCTTTTTGAAGTTCCTTCAGTTTTCACTGTAAAACCGAGTTGGAGCTATTACCTCCCCATATGTAGGTATGGAGTGGAGTTTGCAACTGAAAAGAAACTTTGTGTTCCCAACAAGCTATGTGAAGGACGGTTTTCACACACACTTATCTCTCAGAACTTAGCATGTGGAGAGACGTTCGTTCATCTAGCACAAAGGGAACGGGTTGCAGTAGAAACTTTTACTCTGGTTTCTCAGTCTGTTTCCTAGTGCCGGTTTGAAGTTCCTGCAGTTTTCACTGTAAAACCGATTTGGAGCTAGTACCTCCCCATATATATGTATGGAGTGGAGTTTGCAACTGAAAAGCAACTTTGTGTTCCCAACAAGCTAGGTGAAGGACGGCTTTCAGACACACTTCTCTCTCAGATCTGAGCATGTGGAGAGACGTTCTTTCATCTAGCACAAAGGGAACGGGTTGCAATAGAAATTTTTCTCTGGTTTCTCAGACTGTTTCCTAGTGCCGTTTTGAAGTTCCTTCAGTTTTCACTTTAAACCGAGTTGGAGCTAGTACCTCCCCATATATATGTACGCAGTGTAGTTTGCAACTGAAAAGAAACTTTGTGTTCCCAACAACCTAGGTGAAGGACGGCTTTCACACACACTTATCTCTCAGAACTGAGCATGTGGAGAGACGTTCGTTCATCTAGCACAAAGGGAACGGGTTGCAGGAGAAACTTTTACTCTGGTTTCTCAGTCTGTTTCCTAGTGCCGGTTTGATGTTCCTGCAGTTTTCACTGTAAAACCGAGTTGGAGCTAGTACCTCCCCATATATATGTACGGAGTGGAGTATGCAACTGAAAAGAAACTTTGTGTTCCCAACAAGCTAGGTGAAGGACGGCTTTCACACACACTTATCTCTCAGAACTGAGCATGTGGAGAGACTTTCGTTCATCTAGCACAAAGGGAACGGTTTGCAGGAGAAACTATTACTCTGGTTTCTCAGCCTGTTTCCTAGAGTCGGTTTGATGTTCCTGCAGTTTTCACTGTAAAACCGAGTTGCAGCTAGTACCTCTCCTTATATATGTATGGAGTGGAGTTAGCAACTGAAAAGAATCTTTGTGTTCCCAACAAGCTACGTGAAGGACGGCTTTCACACACACTTACCTCTCAGAACTGAGCATGTGGAGAGACGTTCGTTCATCTAGCACAAAGGGAACGGGTTGCAGGAGAAACTTTTACTCTGGTTTCTCAGTCTGTTTCCTAGTGCCGGTTTGAAGTTCCTGCCGTTTTCACTGTAAAACCGATTTGGAGCTAGTACCTCCCCATATATATGTATGGAGTGGAGTTTGCAACTGAAAAGCAACTTTGTGTTCCCAACAAGCTAGGTGAAGGACGGCTTTCACACACACTTATCTCTCTGATCTGAGCATGTGGAGAGACGTTCGTTCATCTAGCACAATGGGAACGAGTTGCAGGAGAAACTTTTACTCTGGTTTCTCAGTCTGTTTCCTAGTGCCAGTTTGAAGTTCCTGCAGTTTTCATAGTAAAACCGAGTTGGAGCTAGTACCTCTCCTTATATATGTATGGAGTGGAGTTTGCAACTGAAAAGAATCTTTGTGTTCAAAACAAGATAGTTGAATGACGGTTTTCACACACACTTATCTCTCAGAACTGAGCATGTGGAGAGACGTTCGTTCATCTAGCACAAAGGGAACGGGTTGCAGGAGAAACATTTACTCTGGTTTCTCAGCCTGTTTCTTAGTGCCGGTTTGAAGTTCCTGCAGTTTTCACTGTAAAACCGAGTTGGAGCTAGTACCTCTCCTTATATATGTATGGAGTGGAGTTTGCAACTGAAAATAAACTTTGTTTTCCCAACAAGATAGGTGAAGGATGGCTTTCACACACACTAATTTCTCAGAACTGAGCATGTGGAGAGACGTTCGTTCATCTAGCACAAATGGAACGGGTTGCAGGAAAAACTTTTACTCTGGTTTCTCAGTCTGTTTCCTATTGCCGGTTTGATGTTCCTGCAGTTTTCACTGTAAAACCGAGTTGGAGCTAGTACCTCTCCTTATATATGTATGGAGTGGAGTTTGCAACTGAAAAGTATCTTTGTGTTCCCAACAAGCTAGGTGAAGGACGGCTTTCACACACACTTATCTCTCAGAACTGAGCATGTGGAGAGACGTTCGTTCATCTAGCACAATGGGAACGAGTTGCAGGAGAAACATTTACTCTGGTTTCTCAGTCTGTTTCCTAGTGCCGGTTTGAAGTTCCTGCAGTTTTCATAGTAAAACCGAGTTGGAGCTAGTACCTCTCCTTATATATGTATGGAGTGGAGTTTGCAACTGAAAATAAACTTTGTTTTCCCAACAAGATAGGTGAAGGATGGCTTTCACACACACTAATTTCTCAGAACTGAGCATGTGGAGAGACGTTCGTTCATCTAGCACAAATGGAACGGGTTGCAGGAAAAACTTTTACTCTGGTTTCTCAGTCTGTTTCCTATTGCCGGTTTGATGTTCCTGCAGTTTTCACTGTAAAACCGAGTTGGAGCTAGTACCTCTCCTTATATATGTATGGAGTGGAGTTTGCAACTGAAAAGTATCTTTGTGTTCCCAACAATCTAGGTGAAGGACGGCTTTCACACACACTTACCTCTCAGAACTGAGCATGTGGAGAGACGTTCGTTCATCTAGCACAAAGGGAACGGGTTGCAGGAGAAACATTTACTCTGGTTTCTCAGCCTGTTTCTTAGTGCCGGTTTGAAGTTCCTGCAGTTTTCACTGTAAAACCGAGTTGGAGCTAGTACCTCTCCTTATATATGTATGGAGTGGAGTTTGCAACTGAAAAGAATCTTTGTGTTCAAAACAAGATAGGTGAATGACGGCTTTCACACACACTTATCTCTCAGAACTGAGCATGTGGAGAGACGTTCGTTCACCTAGCACAAAGGGATCGGTTTGCAGGAAAAACATTTACTCTGGTTTCTCAGCCTGTTTCCTAGTGCCGGTTTGAAGTTCCTGCAGTTTTCACTGTAAAACCGAGTTGGAGCTAGTACCTCTCCTTATATATGTATGGAGTGGAGTTTGCAACTGAAAAGTATCTTTGTGTTCCCAACAAGCTAGGTGAAGGACGGCTTTCACACACACTTACCTCTCAGAACTGAGCATGTGGAGAGACGTTCGTTCATCTAGCACAAAGGGAACGGGTTGCAGGAGAAACATTTACTCTGGTTTCTCAGCCTGTTTCCTAGTGCCGGTTTGAAGTTCCTGCAGTTTTCACTGTAAAACCGAGTTGGAGCTAGTACCTCTCCTTATATATGTATGGAGTGGAGTTTGCAACTGAAAATAAACTTTGTTTTCCCAACAAGATAGGTGAAGGATGGCTTTCACACACACTTACCTCTCAGAACTGAGCATGTGGAGAGACGTTCGTTCATCTAGCACAAATGGAACGGGTTGCAGGAAAAACTTTTACTCTGGTTTCTCAGTCTGTTTCCTATTGCCGGTTTGATGTTCCTGCAGTTTTCACTGTAAAACCGAGTTGGAGCTAGTACCTCTCCTTATATATGTATGGAGTGGAGTTTGCAACTGAAAAGTATCTTTGTGTTCCCAACAAGCTAGGTGAAGGACGGCTTTCACACACACTTACCTCTCAGAACTGAGCATGTGGAGAGACGTTCGTTCATCTAGCACAAAGGGAACGGGTTGCAGGAGAAACATTTACTCTGGTTTCTCAGCCTGTTTCCTAGTGCCGGTTTGAAGTTCCTGCAGTTTTCACTGTAAAACCGAGTTGGAGCTAGTACCTCTCCTTATATATGTATGGAGTGGAGTTTGCAACTGAAAAGAATCTTTGTGTTCAAAACAAGATAGGTGAATGACGGCTTTCACACACACTTATCTCTCAGAACTGAGCATGTGGAGAGACGTTCGTTCATCTAGCACAAAGGGAACGGGTTGCAGGAAAAACATTTACTCTGGTTTCTCAGCCTGTTTCCTAGTGCCGGTTTGAAGTTCCTGCAGTTTTCACTGTAAAACCGAGTTGGAGCTAGTACCTCTCCTTATATATGTATGGAGTGGAGTTTGCAACTGAAAATAAACTTTGTTTTCCCAACAAGATAGGTGAAGGACGGCTTTCACACACACTTATCTCTCAGAACTGAGCATGTGGAGAGACGTTCGTTCATCTAGCACAATGGGAACGAGTTGCAGGAGAAACTTTTACTCTGGTTTCTCAGTCTGTTTCCTAGTGCCAGTTTGAAGTTCCTGCAGTTTTCATAGTAAAACCGAGTTGGAGCTAGTACCTCTCCTTATATATGTATGGAGTGGAGTTTGCAACTGAAAAGAATCTTTGTGTTCAAAACAAGATAGTTGAATGACGGTTTTCACACACACTTATCTCTCAGAACTGAGCATGTGGAGAGACGTTCGTTCATCTAGCACAAACGGAACGGGTTGCAGGAGAAACATTTACTCTGGTTTCTCAGCCTGTTTCTTAGTGCCGGTTTGAAGTTCCTGCAGTTTTCACTGTAAAACCGAGTTGGAGCTAGTACCTCTCCTTATATATGTATGGAGTGGAGTTTGCAACTGAAAATAAACTTTGTTTTCCCAACAAGATAGGTGAAGGATGGCTTTCACACACACTAATTTCTCAGAACTGAGCATGTGGAGAGACGTTCGTTCATCTAGCACAAATGGAACGGGTTGCAGGAAAAACTTTTACTCTGGTTTCTCAGTCTGTTTCCTATTGCCGGTTTGATGTTCCTGCAGTTTTCACTGTAAAACCGAGTTGGAGCTAGTACCTCTCCTTATATATGTATGGAGTGGAGTTTGCAACTGAAAAGTATCTTTGTGTTCCCAACAAGCTAGGTGAAGGACGGCTTTCACACACACTTACCTCTCAGAACTGAGCATGTGGAGAGACGTTCGTTCATCTAGCACAAAGGGAACGGGTTGCAGGAGAAACATTTACTCTGGTTTCTCAGCCTGTTTCTTAGTGCCGGTTTGAAGTTCCTGCAGTTTTCACTGTAAAACCGAGTTGGAGCTAGTACCTCTCCTTATATATGTATGGAGTGGAGTTTGCAACTGAAAATAAACTTTGTTTTCCCAACAAGATAGGTGAAGGATGGCTTTCACACACACTAATTTCTCAGAACTGAGCATGTGGAGAGACGTTCGTTCATCTAGCACAAATGGAACGGGTTGCAGGAAAAACTTTTACCCTGGTTTCTCAGTCTGTTTCCTATTGCCGGTTTGATGTTCCTGCAGTTTTCACTGTAAAACCGAGTTGGAGCTAGTACCTCTCCTTATATATGTATGGAGTGGAGTTTGCAACTGAAAATAAACTTTGTTTTCCCAACAAGATAGGTGAAGGACGGCTTTCACACACACTTATCTCTCAGAACTGAGCATGTGGAGAGACGTTCGTTCATCTAGCACAATGGGAACGAGTTGCAGGAGAAACTTTTACTCTGGTTTCTCAGTCTGTTTCCTAGTGCCAGTTTGAAGTTCCTGCAGTTTTCATAGTAAAACCGAGTTGGAGCTAGTACCTCTCCTTATATATGTATGGAGTGGAGTTTGCAACTGAAAAGAATCTTTGTGTTCAAAACAAGATAGTTGAATGACGGTTTTCACACACACTTATCTCTCAGAACTGAGCATGTGGAGAGACGTTCGTTTATCTAGCACAAAGGGAACGGGTTGCAGGAGAAACATTTACTCTGGTTTCTCAGCCTGTTTCTTAGTGCCGGTTTGAAGTTCCTGCAGTTTTCACTGTAAAACCGAGTTGGAGCTAGTACCTCTCCTTATATATGTATGGAGTGGAGTTTGCAACTGAAAATAAACTTTGTTTTCCCAACAAGATAGGTGAAGGATGGCTTTCACACACACTAATTCTCAGAACTGAGCATGTGGAGAGACGTTCGTTCATCTAGCACAAATGGAACGGGTTGCAGGAAAAACTTTTACTCTGGTTTCTCAGTCTGTTTCCTAGTGCCGGTTTGATGTTCCTGCAGTTTTCACTGTAAAACCGAGTTGGAGCTAGTACCTCTCCTTATATATGTATGGAGTGGAGTTTGCAACTGAAAAGTATCTTTGTGTTCCCAACAAGCTAGGTGAAGGACGGCTTTCACACACACTGATCTCTCAGAACTGAGCATGTGGAGAGACGTTCGTTCATCTAGCACAATGGGAACGAGTTGCAGGAGAAACATTTACTCTGGTTTCTCAGTCTGTTTCCTAGTGCCGGTTTGAAGTTCCTGCAGTTTTCATAGTAAAACCGAGTTGGAGCTAGTACCTCTCCTTATATATGTATGGAGTGGAGTTTGCAACTGAAAATAAACTTTGTTTTCCCAACAAGATAGGTGAAGGATGGCTTTCACACACACTAATTTCTCAGAACTGAGCATGTGGAGAGACGTTCGTTCATCTAGCACAAATGGAACGGGTTGCAGGAAAAACTTTTACTCTGGTTTCTCAGTCTGTTTCCTATTGCCGGTTTGATGTTCCTGCAGTTTTCACTGTAAAACCGAGTTGGAGCTAGTACCTCTCCTTATATATGTATGGAGTGGAGTTTGCAACTGAAAAGTATCTTTGTGTTCCCAACAAGCTAGGTGAAGGACGGCTTTCACACACACTTACCTCTCAGAACTGAGCATGTGGAGAGACGTTCGTTCATCTAGCACAAAGGGAACGGGTTGCAGGAGAAACATTTACTCTGGTTTCTCAGCCTGTTTCTTAGTGCCGGTTTGAAGTTCCTGCAGTTTTCACTGTAAAACCGAGTTGGAGCTAGTACCTCTCCTTATATATGTATGGAGTGGAGTTTGCAACTGAAAAGAATCTTTGTGTTCAAAACAAGATAGGTGAATGACGGCTTTCACACACACTTATCTCTCAGAACTGAGCATGTGGAGAGACGTTCGTTCACCTAGCACAAAGGGAACGGGTTGCAGGAAAAACATTTACTCTGGTTTCTCAGCCTGTTTCCTAGTGCCGGTTTGAAGTTCCTGCAGTTTTCACTGTAAAACCGAGTTGGAGCTAGTACCTCTCCTTATATATGTATGGAGTGGAGTTTGCAACTGAAAAGTATCTTTGTGTTCCCAACAAGCTAGGTGAAGGACGGCTTTCACACACACTTACCTCTCAGAACTGAGCATGTGGAGAGACGTTCGTTCATCTAGCACAAAGGGAACGGGTTGCAGGAGAAACATTTACTCTGGTTTCTCAGCCTGTTTCTTAGTGCCGGTTTGAAGTTCCTGCAGTTTTCACTGTAAAACCGAGTTGGAGCTAGTACCTCTCCTTATATATGTATGGAGTGGAGTTTGCAACTGAAAATAAACTTTGTTTTCCCAACAAGATAGGTGAAGGATGGCTTTCACACACACTAATTTCTCAGAACTGAGCATGTGGAGAGACGTTCGTTCATCTAGCACAAATGGAACGGGTTGCAGGAAAAACTTTTACTCTGGTTTCTCAGTCTGTTTCCTATTGCCGGTTTGATGTTCCTGCAGTTTTCACTGTAAAACCGAGTTGGAGCTAGTACCTCTCCTTATATATGTATGGAGTGGAGTTTGCAACTGAAAAGTATCTTTGTGTTCCCAACAAGCTAGGTGAAGGACGGCTTTCACACACACTTACCTCTCAGAACTGAGCATGTGGAGAGACGTTCGTTCATCTAGCACAAAGGGAACGGGTTGCAGGAGAAACATTTACTCTGGTTTCTCAGCCTGTTTCTTAGTGCCGGTTTGAAGTTCCTGCAGTTTTCACTGTAAAACCGAGTTGGAGCTAGTACCTCTCCTTATATATGTATGGAGTGGAGTTTGCAACTGAAAATAAACTTTGTTTTCCCAACAAGATAGGTGAAGGATGGCTTTCACACACACTAATTTCTCAGAACTGAGCATGTGGAGAGACGTTCGTTCATCTAGCACAAATGGAACGGGTTGCAGGAAAAACTTTTACTCTGGTTTCTCAGTCTGTTTCCTATTGCCGGTTTGATGTTCCTGCAGTTTTCACTGTAAAACCGAGTTGGAGCTAGTACCTCTCCTTATATATGTATGGAGTGGAGTTTGCAACTGAAAAGTATCTTTGTGTTCCCAACAAGCTAGGTGAAGGACGGCTTTCACACACACTTACCTCTCAGAACTGAGCATGTGGAGAGACGTTCGTTCATCTAGCACAAAGGGAACGGGTTGCAGGAGAAACATTTACTCTGGTTTCTCAGCCTGTTTCTTAGTGCCGGTTTGAAGTTCCTGCAGTTTTCACTGTAAAACCGAGTTGGAGCTAGTACCTCTCCTTATATATGTATGGAGTGGAGTTTGCAACTGAAAATAAACTTTGTTTTCCCAACAAGATAGGTGAAGGATGGCTTTCACACACACTAATTTCTCAGAACTGAGCATGTGGAGAGACGTTCGTTCATCTAGCACAAATGGAACGGGTTGCAGGAAAAACTTTTACTCTGGTTTCTCAGTCTGTTTCCTATTGCCGGTTTGATGTTCCTGCAGTTTTCACTGTAAAACCGAGTTGGAGCTAGTACCTCTCCTTATATATGTATGGAGTGGAGTTTGCAACTGAAAAGTATCTTTGTGTTCCCAACAAGCTAGGTGAAGGACGGCTTTCACACACACTTATCTCTCAGAACTGAGCATGTGGAGAGACGTTCGTTCATCTAGCACAATGGGAACGAGTTGCAGGAGAAACATTTACTCTGGTTTCTCAGTCTGTTTCCTAGTGCCGGTTTGAAGTTCCTGCAGTTTTCATAGTAAAACCGAGTTGGAGCTAGTACCTCTCCTTATATATGTATGGAGTGGAGTTTGCAACTGAAAAGAATCTTTGTGTTCAAAACAAGATAGTTGAATGACGGTTTTCACACACACTTATCTCTCAGAACTGAGCATGTGGAGAGACGTTCGTTCATCTAGCACAAAGGGAACGGATTGCAGGAGAAACATTTACTCTGGTTTCTCAGCCTGTTTCTTAGTGCCGGTTTGAAGTTCCTGCAGTTTTCACTGTAAAACCGAGTTTGAGCTAGTACCTCTCCTTATATATGTATGGAGTGGAGTTTGCAACTGAAAATAAACTTTGTTTTCCCAACAAGATATGTGAAGGATGGCTTTCACACACACTAATTTCTCAGAACTGAGCATGTGGAGAGACGTTCGTTCATCTAGCACAAAGGGAACGGGTTGCAGGAGAAACATTTACTCTGGTTTCTCAGCCTGTTTCTTAGTGCCGGTTTGAAGTTCCTGCAGTTTTCACTGTAAAACCGTGTTGGAGCTAGTACCTCTCCTTATATATGTATGGAGTGGAGTTTGCAACTGAAAAGAATCTTTGTGTTCAAAACAAGATAGGTGAATGACGGCTTTCACACACACTTATCTCTCAGAACTGAGCATGTGGAGAGACGTTCGTTCACCTAGCACAAAGGGAACGGGTTGCAGGAAAAACATTTACTCTGGTTTCTCAGCCTGTTTCCTAGTGCCGGTTTGAAGTTCCTGCAGTTTTCACTGTAAAACCGAGTTGGAGCTATTACCTCTCCTTATATATGTATGGAGTGGAGTTTGCAACTGAAAATAAACTTTGTTTTCCCAACAAGATAGGTGAAGGATGGCTTTCACACACACTTATCTCTCAGAACTGAGCATGTGGAGAGACGTTCGTTCATCTAGCACAATGGGAACGAGTTGCAGGAAAAACTTTTACTCTGGTTTCTCAGTCTGTTTCCTATTGCCGGTTTGATGTTCCTGCAGTTTTCACTGTAAAACCGAGTTGGAGCTAGTACCTCTCCTTCTATATGTATGGAGTGGAGTTTGCAACTGAAAAGTATCTTTGTGTTCCCAACAAGCTAGGTGAAGGACGGCTTTCACACACACTTACCTCTCAGAACTGAGCATGTGGAGAGACGTTCGTTCATCTAGCACAATGGGAACGAGTTGCAGGAGAAACTTTTACTCTGGTTTCTCAGCCTGTTTCTTAGTGCCGGTTTGAAGTTCCTGCAGTTTTCACTGTAAAACCGTGTTGGAGCTAGTACCTCTCCTTATATATGTATGGAGTGGAGTTTGCAACTGAAAAGAATCTTTGTGTTCAAAACAAGATAGTTGAATGACGGTTTTCACACACACTTATCTCTCAGAACTGAGCATGTGGAGAGACGTTCGTTCATCTAGCACAAAGGGAACGGGTTGCAGGAGAAACATTTACTCTGGTTTCTCAGCCTGTTTCTTAGTGCCGGTTTGAAGTTCCTGCAGTTTTCACTGTAAAACCGAGTTGGAGCTAGTACCTCTCCTTATATATGTATGGAGTGGAGTTTGCAACTGAAAATAAACTTTGTTTTCCCAACAAGATAGGTGAAGGATGGCTTTCACACACACTAATTTCTCAGAACTGAGCATGTGGAGAGACGTTCGTTCATCTAGCACAAATGGAACGGGTTGCAGGAAAAACTTTTACTCTGGTTTCTCAGTCTGTTTCCTATTGCCGGTTTGATGTTCCTGCAGTTTTCACTGTAAAACCGAGTTGGAGCTAGTACCTCTCCTTATATATGTATGGAGTGGAGTTTGCAACTGAAAAGTATCTTTGTGTTCCCAACAAGCTAGGTGAAGGACGGCTTTCACACACACTTACCTCTCAGAACTGAGCATGTGGAGAGACGTTCGTTCATCTAGCACAAAGGGAACGGGTTGCAGGAGAAACATTTACTCTGGTTTCTCAGCCTGTTTCTTAGTGCCGGTTTGAAGTTCCTGCAGTTTTCACTGTAAAACCGTGTTGGAGCTAGTACCTCTCCTTATATATGTATGGAGTGGAGTTTGCAACTGAAAAGAATCTTTGTGTTCAAAACAAGATAGGTGAATGACGGCTTTCACACACACTTATCTCTCAGACCTGAGCATGTGGAGAGACGTTCGTTCACCTAGCACAAAGGGAACGGGTTGCAGGAAAAACATTTACTCTGGTTTCTCAGCCTGTTTCCTAGTGCCGGTTTGAAGTTCCTGCAGTTTTCACTGTAAAACCGAGTTGGAGCTAGTACCTCTCCTTATATATGTATGGAGTGGAGTTTGCAACTGAAAAGAAACTTTGTGTTCCCAGCAAGCTAGGTGAAGGACGGCTTTCACACACACTTATCTCTCAGAACTGAGCATGTGGAGAGACGTTCGTTCATCTAGCACAAAGGGAACGGGTTGCAGGAGAAACTTTTACTCTGGTTTCTCAGTCTGTTTCCTAGTGCCAGTTTGAAGTTCCTGCAGTTTTCACTGTAAAACCGAGTTGGAGCTAGTACCTCTCCTTATATATGTATGGAGTGGAGTTTGCAACTGAAAAGAATCTTTGTGTTCAAAACAAGATAGGTGAATGACGGCTTTCACACACACTTACCTCTCAGAACTGAGCATGTGGAGAGACGTTCGTTCATCTAGCACAAAGGGAACGGGTTGCAGGAGAAACTTTTACTCTGGTTTCTCAGTCTGTTTCCTAGTGCCGGTTTGAAGTTCCTGCAGTTTTCATAGTAAAACCGAGTTGGAGCTAGTACCTCTCCATATATATGTATGGAGTGGAGTTTGCAACTGAAAATAAACTTTGTTTTCCCAACAAGATAGGTGAAGGACGGCTTTCACACACACTTATCTCTCAGACCTGAGCATGTGGAGAGACGTTCGTTCATCTAGCACAAATGGAACGGGTTGCAGGAGAAACATTTACTCTGGTTTCTCAGTCTGTTTCCTAGTGCCGGTTTGAAGTTCCTGCAGTTTTCACTGTAAAACCGAGTTGGAGCTAGTACCTCTCCTTATATATGTATGGAGTGGAGTTTGCAACTGAAAAGTATCTTTGTGTTCCCAACAAGATAGGTGAAGGACGGCTTTCACACACACTTATCTCTCAGAACTGAGCATGTGGAGAGACGTTCGTTCATCTAGCACAATGGGAACGGGTTGCAAGAGAAACATTTACTCTGGTTTCTCAGCCTGTTTCTTAGTGCCGGTTTGAAGTTCCTGCAGTTTTCATAGTAAAACCGAGTTGGAGCTAGTACCTCTCCTTATATATGTATGGAGTGGAGTTTGCAACTGAAAAGAATCTTTGTGTTCAAAACAAGATAGTTGAATGACGGCTTTCACACACACTTACCTCTCAGAACTGAGCATGTGGAGAGACGTTCGTTCATCTAGCACAAAGGGAACGGGTTGCAGGAGAAACTTTTACTCTGGTTTCTCAGCCTGTTTCTTAGTGCCGGTTTGAAGTTCCTGCAGTTTTCACTGTAAAACCGAGTTGGAGCTAGTACCTCTCCTTATATATGTATGGAGTGGAGTTTGCAACTGAAAATAAACTTTGTTTTCCAAACAAGCTAGGTGAAGGACGGCTTTCACACACACTTACCTCTCAGAACTGAGCATGTGGAGAGACGTTCGTTCATCTAGCACAAAGGGAACGGTTTGCAGGAGAAACTTTTACTCTGGTTTCTCAGTCTGTTTCCTAGTGCCGGTTTGAAGTTCCTGCAGTTTTCATAGTAAAACCGAGTTGGAGCTAGTACCTCTCCTTATATATGTATGGAGTGGAGTTTGCAACTGAAAAGAATCTTTGTGTTCAAAACAAGATAGTTGAATGACGGCTTTCACACACACTTACCTCTCAGAACTGAGCATGTGGAGAGACGTTCGTTCATCTAGCACAAAGGGAACGGGTTGCAGGAGAAACTTTTACTCTGGTTTCTCAGTCTGTTTCCTAGTGCCGGTTTGAAGTTCCTGCAGTTTTCATAGTAAAACCGATTTGGAGCTAGTACCTCTCCTTATATATGTATGGAGTGGAGTTTGCAACTGAAAAGAAACTTTGTGTTCCCAGCAAGCTAGGTGAAGTACGGCTTTCACACACACTTATCTCTCAGAACTTAGCATGTGGAGAGACGTTCGTTCATCTAGCACAAAGGGAACGGGTTGCAGGAGAAACTTTTACTCTGGTTTCTCAGCCTGTTTCTTAGTGCCGGTTTGAAGTTCCTGCAGTTTTCACTGTAAAACCGAGTTGGAGCTAGTACCTCTCCTTATATATGTATGGAGTGGAGTTTGCAACTGAAAATAAACTTTGTTTTCCCAACAAGCTAGGTGAAGGACGGCTTTCACACACACTTATCTCTCAGAACTGAGCATGTGGAGAGACGTTCGTTCATCTAGCACAATGGGAACGAGTTGCAGGAGAAACTTTTACTCTGGTTTCTCAGTCTGTTTCCTAGTGCCAGTTTGAAGTTCCTGCAGTTTTCATAGTAAAACCGAGTTGGAGCTCCTACCTCTCCTTATATATGTATGGAGTGGAGTTTGCAACTGAAAAGAATCTTTGTGTTCAAAACAAGATAGGTGAATGACGGCTTTCACACACACTTACCTCTCAGAACTGAGCATGTGGAGAGACGTTCGTTCATCTAGCACAAAGGGAACGGGTTGCAGGAGAAACTTTTACTCTGGTTTCTCAGTCTGTTTCCTAGTGCCGGTTTGAAGTTCCTGCAGTTTTCATAGTAAAACCGAGTTGGAGCTAGTACCTCTCCTTATATATGTATGGAGTGGAGTTTGCAACTGAAAAGAAACTTTGTGTTCCCAGCAAGCTAGGTGAAGGACGGCTTTCACACACACTTATCTCTCAGAACTTAGCATGTGGAGAGACGTTCGTTCATCTAGCACAAAGGGAACGGGTTGCAGGAGAAACTTTTACTCTGGTTTCTCAGCCTGTTTCTTAGTGCCGGTTTGAAGTTCCTGCAGTTTTCACTGTAAAACCGAGTTGGAGCTAGTACCTCTCCTTATATATGTATGGAGTGGAGTTTGCAACTGAAAATAAACTTTGTTTTCCCAACAAGATAGGTGAAGGACGGCTTTCACACACACTTATCTCTCAGAACTGAGCATGTGGAGAGACGTTCGTTCATCTAGCACAATGGGAACGAGTTGCAGGAGAAACTTTTACTCTGGTTTCTCAGTCTGTTTCCTAGTGCCAGTTTGAAGTTCCTGCAGTTTTCATAGTAAAACCGAGTTGGAGCTAGTACCTCTCCTTATATATGTATGGAGTGGAGTTTGCAACTGAAAAGAATCTTTGTGTTCAAAACAAGATAGGTGAATGACGGCTTTCACACACACTTACCTCTCAGAACTGAGCATGTGGAGAGACGTTCGTTCATCTAGCACAAAGGGAACGGGTTGCAGGAGAAACTTTTACTCTGGTTTCTCAGTCTGTTTCCTAGTGCCGGTTTGAAGTTCCTGCAGTTTTCATAGTAAAACCGAGTTGGAGCTAGTACCTCTCCTTATATATGTATGGAGTGGAGTTTGCAACTGAAAGGAATCTTTGTGTTCAAAACAAGATAGGTGAATGACGGCTTTCACACACACTTACCTCTCAGAACTGAGCATGTGGAGAGACGTTCGTTCATCTAGCACAAAGGGAACGGGTTGCAGGAGAAACTTTTACTCTGGTTTCTCAGCCTGTTTCTTAGTGCCGGTTTGAAGTTCCTGCAGTTTTCATAGTAAAACCGAGTTGGAGCTAGTACCTCTCCTTATATATGTATGGAGTGGAGTTTGCAACTGAAAATAAACTTTGTTTTCCCAACAAGATAGGTGAAGGACGGCTTTCACACACACTTATCTCTCAGAACTGAGCATGTGGAGAGACGTTAGTTCATCTAGCACAATGGGAACGGGTTGCAGGAGAAACTTTTACTCTGGTTTCTCAGTCTGTTTCCTAGTGCCGGTTTGAAGTTCCTGCAGTTTTCATAGTAAAACCGAGTTGGAGCTAGTACCTCTCCTTATATATGTATGGAGTGGAGTTTGCAACTGAAAAGAATCTTTGTGTTCAAAACAAGATAGGTGAATGACGGCTTTCACACACACTTACCTCTCAGAACTGAGCATGTGGAGAGACGTTCGTTCATCTAGCACAAAGGGAACGGGTTGCAGGAGAAACTTTTACTCTGGTTTCTCAGTCTGTTTCCTAGTGCCGGTTTGAAGTTCCTGCAGTTTTCATAGTAATACCGAGTTGGAGCTAGTACCTCTCCTTATATATGTATGGAGTGGAGTTTGCAACTGAAAAGAATCTTTGTGTTCAAAACAAGATAGGTGAATGACGGCTTTCACACACACTTACCTCTCAGAACTGAGCATGTGGAGAGACGTTCGTTCATCTAGCACAAAGGGAACGGGTTGCAGGAGAAACTTTTACTCTGGTTTCTCAGTCTGTTTCCTAGTGCCGGTTTGAAGTTCCTGCAGTTTTCACTGTAAAACCGAGTTGGAGCTAGTACCTCTCCTTATATATGTATGGAGTGGAGTTTGCAACTGAAAAGTATCTTTGTGTTCCCAACAAGATAGGTGAAGGACGGCTTTCACACACACTTATCTCTCAGAACTGAGCATGTGGAGAGACGTTCGTTCATCTAGCACAATGGGAACGGGTTGCAAGAGAAACATTTACTCTGGTTTCTCAGCCTGTTTCTTAGTGCCGGTTTGAAGTTCCTGCAGTTTTCATAGTAAAACCGAGTTGGAGCTAGTACCTCTCCTTATATATGTATGGAGTGGAGTTTGCAACTGAAAAGAATCTTTGTGTTCAAAACAAGATAGTTGAATGACGGCTTTCACACACACTTACCTCTCAGAACTGAGCATGTGGAGAGACGTTCGTTCATCTAGCACAAAGGGAACGGGTTGCAGGAGAAACTTTTACTCTGGTTTCTCAGTCTGTTTCCTAGTGCCGGTTTGAAGTTCCTGCAGTTTTCATAGTAAAACCGATTTGGAGCTAGTACCTCTCCTTATATATGTATGGAGTGGAGTTTGCAACTGAAAAGAAACTTTGTGTTCCCAGCAAGCTAGGTGAAGTACGGCTTTCACACACACTTATCTCTCAGAACTTAGCATGTGGAGAGACGTTCGTTCATCTAGCACAAAGGGAACGGGTTGCAGGAGAAACTTTTACTCTGGTTTCTCAGCCTGTTTCTTAGTGCCGGTTTGAAGTTCCTGCAGTTTTCACTGTAAAACCGAGTTGGAGCTAGTACCTCTCCTTATATATGTATGGAGTGGAGTTTGCAACTGAAAATAAACTTTGTTTTCCAAACAAGCTAGGTGAAGGACGGCTTTCACACACACTTATCTCTCAGAACTGAGCATGTGGAGAGACGTTCGTTCATCTAGCACAATGGGAACGAGTTGCAGGAGAAACTTTTACTCTGGTTTCTCAGTCTGTTTCCTAGTGCCAGTTTGAAGTTCCTGCAGTTTTCATAGTAAAACCGAGTTGGAGCTAGTACCTCTCCTTATATATGTATGGAGTGGAGTTTGCAACTGAAAAGAATCTTTGTGTTCAAAACAAGATAGGTGAATGACGGCTTTCACACACACTTACCTCTCAGAACTGAGCATGTGGAGAGACGTTCGTTCATCTAGCACAAAGGGAACGGTTTGCAGGAGAAACTTTTACTCTGGTTTCTCAGTCTGTTTCCTAGTGCCGGTTTGAAGTTCCTGCAGTTTTCATAGTAAAACCGAGTTGGAGTTAGTACCTCTCCTTATATATGTATGGAGTGGAGTTTGCAACTGAAAAGAATCTTTGTGTTCAAAACAAGATAGTTGAATGACGGCTTTCACACACACTTACCTCTCAGAACTGAGCATGTGGAGAGACGTTCGTTCATCTAGCACAAAGGGAACGGGTTGCAGGAGAAACTTTTACTCTGGTTTCTCAGTCTGTTTCCTAGTGCCGGTTTGAAGTTCCTGCAGTTTTCATAGTAAAACCGATTTGGAGCTAGTACCTCTCCTTATATATGTATGGAGTGGAGTTTGCAACTGAAAAGAAACTTTGTGTTCCCAGCAAGCTAGGTGAAGTACGGCTTTCACACACACTTATCTCTCAGAACTTAGCATGTGGAGAGACGTTCGTTCATCTAGCACAAAGGGAACGGGTTGCAGGAGAAACTTTTACTCTGGTTTCTCAGCCTGTTTCTTAGTGCCGGTTTGAAGTTCCTGCAGTTTTCACTGTAAAACCGAGTTGGAGCTAGTACCTCTCCTTATATATGTATGGAGTGGAGTTTGCAACTGAAAATAAACTTTGTTTTCCCAACAAGCTAGGTGAAGGACGGCTTTCACACACACTTATCTCTCAGAACTGAGCATGTGGAGAGACGTTCGTTCATCTAGCACAATGGGAACGAGTTGCAGGAGAAACTTTTACTCTGGTTTCTCAGTCTGTTTCCTAGTGCCAGTTTGAAGTTCCTGCAGTTTTCATAGTAAAACCGAGTTGGAGCTCCTACCTCTCCTTATATATGTATGGAGTGGAGTTTGCAACTGAAAAGAATCTTTGTGTTCAAAACAAGATAGGTGAATGACGGCTTTCACACACACTTACCTCTCAGAACTGAGCATGTGGAGAGACGTTCGTTCATCTAGCACAAAGGGAACGGGTTGCAGGAGAAACTTTTACTCTGGTTTCTCAGTCTGTTTCCTAGTGCCGGTTTGAAGTTCCTGCAGTTTTCATAGTAAAACCGAGTTGGAGCTAGTACCTCTCCTTATATATGTATGGAGTGGAGTTTGCAACTGAAAAGAAACTTTGTGTTCCCAGCAAGCTAGGTGAAGGACGGCTTTCACACACACTTATCTCTCAGAACTTAGCATGTGGAGAGACGTTCGTTCATCTAGCACAAAGGGAACGGGTTGCAGGAGAAACTTTTACTCTGGTTTCTCAGCCTGTTTCTTAGTGCCGGTTTGAAGTTCCTGCAGTTTTCACTGTAAAACCGAGTTGGAGCTAGTACCTCTCCTTATATATGTATGGAGTGGAGTTTGCAACTGAAAATAAACTTTGTTTTCCCAACAAGATAGGTGAAGGACGGCTTTCACACACACTTATCTCTCAGAACTGAGCATGTGGAGAGACGTTCGTTCATCTAGCACAATGGGAACGAGTTGCAGGAGAAACTTTTACTCTGGTTTCTCAGTCTGTTTCCTAGTGCCAGTTTGAAGTTCCTGCAGTTTTCATAGTAAAACCGAGTTGGAGCTAGTACCTCTCCTTATATATGTATGGAGTGGAGTTTGCAACTGAAAAGAATCTTTGTGTTCAAAACAAGATAGGTGAATGACGGCTTTCACACACACTTACCTCTCAGAACTGAGCATGTGGAGAGACGTTCGTTCATCTAGCACAAAGGGAACGGGTTGCAGGAGAAACTTTTACTCTGGTTTCTCAGTCTGTTTCCTAGTGCCGGTTTGAAGTTCCTGCAGTTTTCATAGTAAAACCGAGTTGGAGCTAGTACCTCTCCTTATATATGTATGGAGTGGAGTTTGCAACTGAAAGGAATCTTTGTGTTCAAAACAAGATAGATGAATGACGGCTTTCACACACACTTACCTCTCAGAACTGAGCATGTGGAGAGACGTTCGTTCATCTAGCACAAAGGGAACGGGTTGCAGGAGAAACTTTTACTCTGGTTTCTCAGCCTGTTTCTTAGTGCCGGTTTGAAGTTCCTGCAGTTTTCATAGTAAAACCGAGTTGGAGCTAGTACCTCTCCTTATATATGTATGGAGTGGAGTTTGCAACTGAAAATAAACTTTGTTTTCCCAACAAGATAGGTGAAGGACGGCTTTCACACACACTTATCTCTCAGAACTGAGCATGTGGAGAGACGTTAGTTCATCTAGCACAATGGGAACGGGTTGCAGTAGAAACTTTTACTCTGGTTTCTCAGTCTGTTTCCTAGTGCCGGTTTGAAGTTCCTGCAGTTTTCATAGTAAAACCGAGTTGGAGCTAGTACCTCTCCTTATATATGTATGGAGTGGAGTTTGCAACTGAAAAGAATCTTTGTGTTCAAAACAAGATAGGTGAATGACGGCTTTCACACACACTTACCTCTCAGAACTGAGCATGTGGAGAGACGTTCGTTCATCTAGCACAAAGGGAACGGGTTGCAGGAGAAACTTTTACTCTGGTTTCTCAGTCTGTTTCCTAGTGCCGGTTTGAAGTTCCTGCAGTTTTCATAGTAATACCGATTTGGAGCTAGTACCTCTCCTTATATATGTATGGAGTGGAGTTTGCAACTGAAAAGAATCTTTGTGTTCAAAACAAGATAGGTGAATGACGGCTTTCACACACACTTACCTCTCAGAACTGAGCATGTGGAGAGACGTTCGTTCATCTAGCACAAAGGGAACGGGTTGCAGGAGAAACTTTTACTCTGGTTTCTCAGTCTGTTTCCTAGTGCCGGTTTGAAGTTCCTGCAGTTTTCATAGTAAAACCGAGTTGGAGCTAGTACCTCTCCTTATATATGTATGGAGTGGAGTTTGCAACTGAAAAGAAACTTTGTGTTCCCAGCAAGCTAGGTGAAGGACGGCTTTCACATACACTTATCTCTCAGAACTTAGCATGTGGAGAGACGTTCGTTCATCTAGCACAATGGGAACGGGTTGCAGGAGAAACTTTTACTCTGGTTTCTCAGCCTGTTTCTTAGTGCGGGTTTGAAGTTCCTGCAGTTTTCACTGTAAAACCGAGTTGGAGCTAGTACCTCTCCTTATATATGTATGGAGTGGAGTTTGCAACTGAAAATAAACTTTGTTTTCCCAACAAGATAGGTGAAGGACGGCTTTCACACACACTTATCTCTCAGAACTGAGCATGTGGAGAGACGTTCGTTCATCTAGCACAATGGGAACGAGTTGCAGGAGAAACTTTTACTCTGGTTTCTCAGTCTGTTTCCTAGTGCCAGTTTGAAGTTCCTGCAGTTTTCATAGTAAAACCGAGTTGGAGCTAGTACCTCTCCTTATATATGTATGGAATGGAGTTTGCAACTGAAAATAAACTTTGTGTTCCCAACAAGCTAGGTGAAGTACGGCTTTCACACACACTTAAATCTCAGAACTGAGCAAGTGGAGAGACTTTCGTTCATCTAGCACCAAGGGAACGGGTTGCAGGAGACACTTTTTCTCTGCTTTCTCAGTCTGTTTCCTAGTGCCGGTTTGAAGTTCCTGCAGTTTTCACTGTCAAACCGAGTTGGAGCTAGTACCTCCCCATATATATGTATGGAATGGAGTTTGCAACTGAAAATAAACTTTGTGTTCCCAACAAGCTAGGTGAAGTACGGCTTTCACACACACTTAAATCTCAGAACTGAGCAAGTGGAGAGACGTTCGTTCATCTAGCACCAAGGGAACGGGTTGCAGGAGACACTTTTTCTCTGCTTTCTCAGTCTGTTTCCTAGTGCCGGTTGGAAGTTCCTGCAGTTTTCACTGTAAAACCGAGTTGGAGCCAGTACCGCCTCATATATATGTATGGAATGGAGTTTGCAACTGAAAAGAAACTTTGTGTTCCCAACAAGCTAGGTGAAGGACAGCTTTCACACTCACTTGTCTCTCAGAACTGAGCAAGTGGAGAGACGTTCGTTCATCTAGCACCAAGGGAACGGGTTGCAGGAGACACTTTTTCTCTGCTTTCTCAGTCCGTTTCCTAGTGCCGGTTTGAAGTACCTGCAGTTTTCACTGTAAAACCGAGTTGGAGATAGTACCTCCCCATATATATGTATGGAATGGAGTTTGCTACTGAAAAGAAACTTTGTGTTCCCAACAAGCTAGGTGAAGGACAGCTTTCACACACACTTACCTCTCAGACCTGAGCATGTGGAGAGACGTTCGTTCACCTAGCACAAAGGGAACGGGTTGCAGGAAAAACATTTACTCTGGTTTCTCAGCCTGTTTCCTAGTGCCGGTTTGAAGTTCCTGCAGTTTTCACTGTAAAACCGAGTTGGAGCTAGTACCTCTCCTTATATATGTATGGAGTGGAGTTTGCAACTGAAAAGAAACTTTGTGTTCCCAGCAAGCTAGGTGAAGGACGGCTTTCACACACACTTATCTCTCAGAACTGAGCATGTGGAGAGACGTTCGTTCATCTAGCACAAAGGGAACGGGTTGCAGGAGAAACTTTTACTCTGGTTTCTCAGTCTGTTTCCTAGTGCCAGTTTGAAGTTCCTGCAGTTTTCACTGTAAAACCGAGTTGGAGCTAGTACCTCTCCTTATATATGTATGGAGTGGAGTTTGCAACTGAAAAGAATCTTTGTGTTCAAAACAAGATAGGTGAATGACGGCTTTCACACACACTTACCTCTCAGAACTGAGCATGTGGAGAGACGTTCGTTCATCTAGCACAAAGGGAACGGGTTGCAGGAGAAACTTTTACTCTGGTTTCTCAGTCTGTTTCCTAGTGCCGGTTTGAAGTTCCTGCAGTTTTCATAGTAAAACCGAGTTGGAGCTAGTACCTCTCCATATATATGTATGGAGTGGAGTTTGCAACTGAAAATAAACTTTGTTTTCCCAACAAGATAGGTGAAGGACGGCTTTCACACACACTTATCTCTCAGACCTGAGCATGTGGAGAGACGTTCGTTCATCTAGCACAAATGGAACGGGTTGCAGGAGAAACATTTACTCTGGTTTCTCAGTCTGTTTCCTAGTGCCGGTTTGAAGTTCCTGCAGTTTTCACTGTAAAACCGAGTTGGAGCTAGTACCTCTCCTTATATATGTATGGAGTGGAGTTTGCAACTGAAAAGTATCTTTGTGTTCCCAACAAGATAGGTGAAGGACGGCTTTCACACACACTTATCTCTCAGAACTGAGCATGTGGAGAGACGTTCGTTCATCTAGCACAATGGGAACGGGTTGCAAGAGAAACATTTACTCTGGTTTCTCAGCCTGTTTCTTAGTGCCGGTTTGAAGTTCCTGCAGTTTTCATAGTAAAACCGAGTTGGAGCTAGTACCTCTCCTTATATATGTATGGAGTGGAGTTTGCAACTGAAAAGAATCTTTGTGTTCAAAACAAGATAGTTGAATGACGGCTTTCACACACACTTACCTCTCAGAACTGAGCATGTGGAGAGACGTTCGTTCATCTAGCACAAAGGGAACGGGTTGCAGGAGAAACTTTTACTCTGGTTTCTCAGCCTGTTTCTTAGTGCCGGTTTGAAGTTCCTGCAGTTTTCACTGTAAAACCGAGTTGGAGCTAGTACCTCTCCTTATATATGTATGGAGTGGAGTTTGCAACTGAAAATAAACTTTGTTTTCCAAACAAGCTAGGTGAAGGACGGCTTTCACACACACTTACCTCTCAGAACTGAGCATGTGGAGAGACGTTCGTTCATCTAGCACAAAGGGAACGGTTTGCAGGAGAAACTTTTACTCTGGTTTCTCAGTCTGTTTCCTAGTGCCGGTTTGAAGTTCCTGCAGTTTTCATAGTAAAACCGAGTTGGAGCTAGTACCTCTCCTTATATATGTATGGAGTGGAGTTTGCAACTGAAAAGAATCTTTGTGTTCAAAACAAGATAGTTGAATGACGGCTTTCACACACACTTACCTCTCAGAACTGAGCATGTGGAGAGACGTTCGTTCATCTAGCACAAAGGGAACGGGTTGCAGGAGAAACTTTTACTCTGGTTTCTCAGTCTGTTTCCTAGTGCCGGTTTGAAGTTCCTGCAGTTTTCATAGTAAAACCGATTTGGAGCTAGTACCTCTCCTTATATATGTATGGAGTGGAGTTTGCAACTGAAAAGAAACTTTGTGTTCCCAGCAAGCTAGGTGAAGTTCGGCTTTCACACACACTTATCTCTCAGAACTTAGCATGTGGAGAGACTTTCGTTCATCTAGCACAAAGGGAACGGGTTGCAGGAGAAACTTTTACTCTGGTTTCTCAGCCTGTTTCTTAGTGCCGGTTTGAAGTTCCTGCAGTTTTCACTGTAAAACCGAGTTGGAGCTAGTACCTCTCCTTATATATGTATGGAGTGGAGTTTGCAACTGAAAATAAACTTTGTTTTCCCAACAAGCTAGGTGAAGGACGGCTTTCACACACACTTATCTCTCAGAACTGAGCATGTGGAGAGACGTTCGTTCATCTAGCACAATGGGAACGAGTTGCAGGAGAAACTTTTACTCTGGTTTCTCAGTCTGTTTCCTAGTGCCAGTTTGAAGTTCCTGCAGTTTTCATAGTAAAACCGAGTTGGAGCTCCTACCTCTCCTTATATATGTATGGAGTGGAGTTTGCAACTGAAAAGAATCTTTGTGTTCAAAACAAGATAGGTGAATGACGGCTTTCACACACACTTACCTCTCAGAACTGAGCATGTGGAGAGACGTTCGTTCATCTAGCACAAAGGGAACGGGTTGCAGGAGAAACTTTTACTCTGGTTTCTCAGTCTGTTTCCTAGTGCCGGTTTGAAGTTCCTGCAGTTTTCATAGTAAAACCGAGTTGGAGCTAGTACCTCTCCTTATATATGTATGGAGTGGAGTTTGCAACTGAAAAGAAACTTTGTGTTCCCAGCAAGCTAGGTGAAGGACGGCTTTCACACACACTTATCTCTCAGAACTTAGCATGTGGAGAGACGTTCGTTCATCTAGCACAAAGGGAACGGGTTGCAGGAGAAACTTTTACTCTGGTTTCTCAGCCTGTTTCTTAGTGCCGGTTTGAAGTTCCTGCAGTTTTCACTGTAAAACCGAGTTGGAGCTAGTACCTCTCCTTATATATGTATGGAGTGGAGTTTGCAACTGAAAATAAACTTTGTTTTCCCAACAAGATAGGTGAAGGACGGCTTTCACACACACTTATCTCTCAGAACTGAGCATGTGGAGAGACGTTCGTTCATCTAGCACAATGGGAACGAGTTGCAGGAGAAACTTTTACTCTGGTTTCTCAGTCTGTTTCCTAGTGCCAGTTTGAAGTTCCTGCAGTTTTCATAGTAAAACCGAGTTGGAGCTAGTACCTCTCCTTATATATGTATGGAGTGGAGTTTGCAACTGAAAAGAATCTTTGTGTTCAAAACAAGATAGGTGAATGACGGCTTTCACACACACTTACCTCTCAGAACTGAGCATGTGGAGAGACGTTCGTTCATCTAGCACAAAGGGAACGGGTTGCAGGAGAAACTTTTACTCTGGTTTCTCAGTCTGTTTCCTAGTGCCGGTTTGAAGTTCCTGCAGTTTTCATAGTAAAACCGAGTTGGAGCTAGTACCTCTCCTTATATATGTATGGAGTGGAGTTTGCAACTGAAAGGAATCTTTGTGTTCAAAACAAGATAGGTGAATGACGGCTTTCACACACACTTACCTCTCAGAACTGAGCATGTGGAGAGACGTTCGTTCATCTAGCACAAAGGGAACGGGTTGCAGGAGAAACTTTTACTCTGGTTTCTCAGCCTGTTTCTTAGTGCCGGTTTGAAGTTCCTGCAGTTTTCATAGTAAAACCGAGTTGGAGCTAGTACCTCTCCTTATATATGTATGGAGTGGAGTTTGCAACTGAAAATAAACTTTGTTTTCCCAACAAGATAGGTGAAGGACGGCTTTCACACACACTTATCTCTCAGAACTGAGCATGTGGAGAGACGTTAGTTCATCTAGCACAATGGGAACGGGTTGCAGGAGAAACTTTTACTCTGGTTTCTCAGTCTGTTTCCTAGTGCCGGTTTGAAGTTCCTGCAGTTTTCATAGTAAAACCGAGTTGGAGCTAGTACCTCTCCTTATATATGTATGGAGTGGAGTTTGCAACTGAAAAGAATCTTTGTGTTCAAAACAAGATAGGTGAATGACGGCTTTCACACACACTTACCTCTCAGAACTGAGCATGTGGAGAGACGTTCGTTCATCTAGCACAAAGGGAACGGGTTGCAGGAGAAACTTTTACTCTGGTTTCTCAGTCTGTTTCCTAGTGCCGGTTTGAAGTTCCTGCAGTTTTCATAGTAATACCGAGTTGGAGCTAGTACCTCTCCTTATATATGTATGGAGTGGAGTTTGCAACTGAAAAGAATCTTTGTGTTCAAAACAAGATAGGTGAATGACGGCTTTCACACACACTTACCTCTCAGAACTGAGCATGTGGAGAGACGTTCGTTCATCTAGCACAAAGGGAACGGGTTGCAGGAGAAACTTTTACTCTGGTTTCTCAGTCTGTTTCCTAGTGCCGGTTTGAAGTTCCTGCAGTTTTCACTGTAAAACCGAGTTGGAGCTAGTACCTCTCCTTATATATGTATGGAGTGGAGTTTGCAACTGAAAAGTATCTTTGTGTTCCCAACAAGATAGGTGAAGGACGGCTTTCACACACACTTATCTCTCAGAACTGAGCATGTGGAGAGACGTTCGTTCATCTAGCACAATGGGAACGGGTTGCAAGAGAAACATTTACTCTGGTTTCTCAGCCTGTTTCTTAGTGCCGGTTTGAAGTTCCTGCAGTTTTCATAGTAAAACCGAGTTGGAGCTAGTACCTCTCCTTATATATGTATGGAGTGGAGTTTGCAACTGAAAAGAATCTTTGTGTTCAAAACAAGATAGTTGAATGACGGCTTTCACACACACTTACCTCTCAGAACTGAGCATGTGGAGAGACGTTCGTTCATCTAGCACAAAGGGAACGGGTTGCAGGAGAAACTTTTACTCTGGTTTCTCAGTCTGTTTCCTAGTGCCGGTTTGAAGTTCCTGCAGTTTTCATAGTAAAACCGATTTGGAGCTAGTACCTCTCCTTATATATGTATGGAGTGGAGTTTGCAACTGAAAAGAAACTTTGTGTTCCCAGCAAGCTAGGTGAAGTACGGCTTTCACACACACTTATCTCTCAGAACTTAGCATGTGGAGAGACGTTCGTTCATCTAGCACAAAGGGAACGGGTTGCAGGAGAAACTTTTACTCTGGTTTCTCAGCCTGTTTCTTAGTGCCGGTTTGAAGTTCCTGCAGTTTTCACTGTAAAACCGAGTTGGAGCTAGTACCTCTCCTTATATATGTATGGAGTGGAGTTTGCAACTGAAAATAAACTTTGTTTTCCAAACAAGCTAGGTGAAGGACGGCTTTCACACACACTTATCTCTCAGAACTGAGCATGTGGAGAGACGTTCGTTCATCTAGCACAATGGGAACGAGTTGCAGGAGAAACTTTTACTCTGGTTTCTCAGTCTGTTTCCTAGTGCCAGTTTGAAGTTCCTGCAGTTTTCATAGTAAAACCGAGTTGGAGCTAGTACCTCTCCTTATATATGTATGGAGTGGAGTTTGCAACTGAAAAGAATCTTTGTGTTCAAAACAAGATAGGTGAATGACGGCTTTCACACACACTTACCTCTCAGAACTGAGCATGTGGAGAGACGTTCGTTCATCTAGCACAAAGGGAACGGTTTGCAGGAGAAACTTTTACTCTGGTTTCTCAGTCTGTTTCCTAGTGCCGGTTTGAAGTTCCTGCAGTTTTCATAGTAAAACCGAGTTGGAGTTAGTACCTCTCCTTATATATGTATGGAGTGGAGTTTGCAACTGAAAAGAATCTTTGTGTTCAAAACAAGATAGTTGAATGACGGCTTTCACACACACTTACCTCTCAGAACTGAGCATGTGGAGAGACGTTCGTTCATCTAGCACAAAGGGAACGGGTTGCAGGAGAAACTTTTACTCTGGTTTCTCAGTCTGTTTCCTAGTGCCGGTTTGAAGTTCCTGCAGTTTTCATAGTAAAACCGATTTGGAGCTAGTACCTCTCCTTATATATGTATGGAGTGGAGTTTGCAACTGAAAAGAAACTTTGTGTTCCCAGCAAGCTAGGTGAAGTACGGCTTTCACACACACTTATCTCTCAGAACTTAGCATGTGGAGAGACGTTCGTTCATCTAGCACAAAGGGAACGGGTTGCAGGAGAAACTTTTACTCTGGTTTCTCAGCCTGTTTCTTAGTGCCGGTTTGAAGTTCCTGCAGTTTTCACTGTAAAACCGAGTTGGAGCTAGTACCTCTCCTTATATATGTATGGAGTGGAGTTTGCAACTGAAAATAAACTTTGTTTTCCCAACAAGCTAGGTGAAGGACGGCTTTCACACACACTTATCTCTCAGAACTGAGCATGTGGAGAGACGTTCGTTCATCTAGCACAATGGGAACGAGTTGCAGGAGAAACTTTTACTCTGGTTTCTCAGTCTGTTTCCTAGTGCCAGTTTGAAGTTCCTGCAGTTTTCATAGTAAAACCGAGTTGGAGCTCCTACCTCTCCTTATATATGTATGGAGTGGAGTTTGCAACTGAAAAGAATCTTTGTGTTCAAAACAAGATAGGTGAATGACGGCTTTCACACACACTTACCTCTCAGAACTGAGCATGTGGAGAGACGTTCGTTCATCTAGCACAAAGGGAACGGGTTGCAGGAGAAACTTTTACTCTGGTTTCTCAGTCTGTTTCCTAGTGCCGGTTTGAAGTTCCTGCAGTTTTCATAGTAAAACCGAGTTGGAGCTAGTACCTCTCCTTATATATGTATGGAGTGGAGTTTGCAACTGAAAAGAAACTTTGTGTTCCCAGCAAGCTAGGTGAAGGACGGCTTTCACACACACTTATCTCTCAGAACTTAGCATGTGGAGAGACGTTCGTTCATCTAGCACAAAGGGAACGGGTTGCAGGAGAAACTTTTACTCTGGTTTCTCAGCCTGTTTCTTAGTGCCGGTTTGAAGTTCCTGCAGTTTTCACTGTAAAACCGAGTTGGAGCTAGTACCTCTCCTTATATATGTATGGAGTGGAGTTTGCAACTGAAAATAAACTTTGTTTTCCCAACAAGCTAGGTGAAGGACGGCTTTCACACACACTTATCTCTCAGAACTGAGCATGTGGAGAGACGTTCGTTCATCTAGCACAATGGGAACGAGTTGCAGGAGAAACTTTTACTCTGGTTTCTCAGTCTGTTTCCTAGTGCCAGTTTGAAGTTCCTGCAGTTTTCATAGTAAAACCGAGTTGGAGCTCCTACCTCTCCTTATATATGTATGGAGTGGAGTTTGCAACTGAAAAGAATCTTTGTGTTCAAAACAAGATAGGTGAATGACGGCTTTCACACACACTTACCTCTCAGAACTGAGCATGTGGAGAGACGTTCGTTCATCTAGCACAAAGGGAACGGGTTGCAGGAGAAACTTTTACTCTGGTTTCTCAGTCTGTTTCCTAGTGCCGGTTTGAAGTTCCTGCAGTTTTCATAGTAAAACCGAGTTGGAGCTAGTACCTCTCCTTATATATGTATGGAGTGGAGTTTGCAACTGAAAAGAAACTTTGTGTTCCCAGCAAGCTAGGTGAAGGACGGCTTTCACACACACTTATCTCTCAGAACTTAGCATGTGGAGAGACGTTCGTTCATCTAGCACAAAGGGAACGGGTTGCAGGAGAAACTTTTACTCTGGTTTCTCAGCCTGTTTCTTAGTGCCGGTTTGAAGTTCCTGCAGTTTTCACTGTAAAACCGAGTTGGAGCTAGTACCTCTCCTTATATATGTATGGAGTGGAGTTTGCAACTGAAAATAAACTTTGTTTTCCCAACAAGATAGGTGAAGGACGGCTTTCACACACACTTATCTCTCAGAACTGAGCATGTGGAGAGACGTTCGTTCATCTAGCACAATGGGAACGAGTTGCAGGAGAAACTTTTACTCTGGTTTCTCAGTCTGTTTCCTAGTGCCAGTTTGAAGTTCCTGCAGTTTTCATAGTAAAACCGAGTTGGAGCTAGTACCTCTCCTTATATATGTATGGAGTGGAGTTTGCAACTGAAAAGAATCTTTGTGTTCAAAACAAGATAGGTGAATGACGGCTTTCACACACACTTACCTCTCAGAACTGAGCATGTGGAGAGACGTTCGTTCATCTAGCACAAAGGGAACGGGTTGCAGGAGAAACTTTTACTCTGGTTTCTCAGTCTGTTTCCTAGTGCCGGTTTGAAGTTCCTGCAGTTTTCATAGTAAAACCGAGTTGGAGCTAGTACCTCTCCTTATATATGTATGGAGTGGAGTTTGCAACTGAAAGGAATCTTTGTGTTCAAAACAAGATAGATGAATGACGGCTTTCACACACACTTACCTCTCAGAACTGAGCATGTGGAGAGACGTTCGTTCATCTAGCACAAAGGGAACGGGTTGCAGGAGAAACTTTTACTCTGGTTTCTCAGCCTGTTTCTTAGTGCCGGTTTGAAGTTCCTGCAGTTTTCATAGTAAAACCGAGTTGGAGCTAGTACCTCTCCTTATATATGTATGGAGTGGAGTTTGCAACTGAAAATAAACTTTGTTTTCCCAACAAGATAGGTGAAGGACGGCTTTCACACACACTTATCTCTCAGAACTGAGCATGTGGAGAGACGTTAGTTCATCTAGCACAATGGGAACGGGTTGCAGTAGAAACTTTTACTCTGGTTTCTCAGTCTGTTTCCTAGTGCCGGTTTGAAGTTCCTGCAGTTTTCATAGTAAAACCGAGTTGGAGCTAGTACCTCTCCTTATATATGTATGGAGTGGAGTTTGCAACTGAAAAGAATCTTTGTGTTCAAAACAAGATAGGTGAATGACGGCTTTCACACACACTTACCTCTCAGAACTGAGCATGTGGAGAGACGTTCGTTCATCTAGCACAAAGGGAACTGGTTGCAGGAGAAACTTTTACTCTGGTTTCTCAGTCTGTTTCCTAGTGCCGGTTTGAAGTTCCTGCAGTTTTCATAGTAATACCGATTTGGAGCTAGTACCTCTCCTTATATATGTATGGAGTGGAGTTTGCAACTGAAAAGAATCTTTGTGTTCAAAACAAGATAGGTGAATGACGGCTTTCACACACACTTACCTCTCAGAACTGAGCATGTGGAGAGACGTTCGTTCATCTAGCACAAAGGGAACGGGTTGCAGGAGAAACTTTTACTCTGGTTTCTCAGTCTGTTTCCTAGTGCCGGTTTGAAGTTCCTGCAGTTTTCATAGTAAAACCGAGTTGGAGCTAGTACCTCTCCTTATATATGTATGGAGTGGAGTTTGCAACTGAAAAGAAACTTTGTGTTCCCAGCAAGCTAGGTGAAGGACGGCTTTCACATACACTTATCTCTCAGAACTTAGCATGTGGAGAGACGTTCGTTCATCTAGCACAATGGGAACGGGTTGCAGGAGAAACTTTTACTCTGGTTTCTCAGCCTGTTTCTTAGTGCGGGTTTGAAGTTCCTGCAGTTTTCACTGTAAAACCGAGTTGGAGCTAGTACCTCTCCTTATATATGTATGGAGTGGAGTTTGCAACTGAAAATAAACTTTGTTTTCCCAACAAGATAGGTGAAGGACGGCTTTCACACACACTTATCTCTCAGAACTGAGCATGTGGAGAGACGTTCGTTCATCTAGCACAATGGGAACGAGTTGCAGGAGAAACTTTTACTCTGGTTTCTCAGTCTGTTTCCTAGTGCCAGTTTGAAGTTCCTGCAGTTTTCATAGTAAAACCGAGTTGGAGCTAGTACCTCTCCTTATATATGTATGGAATGGAGTTTGCAACTGAAAATAAACTTTGTGTTCCCAACAAGCTAGGTGAAGTACGGCTTTCACACACACTTAAATCTCAGAACTGAGCAAGTGGAGAGACTTTCGTTCATCTAGCACCAAGGGAACGGGTTGCAGGAGACACTTTTTCTCTGCTTTCTCAGTCTGTTTCCTAGTGCCGGTTTGAAGTTCCTGCAGTTTTCACTGTCAAACCGAGTTGGAGCTAGTACCTCCCCATATATATGTATGGAATGGAGTTTGCAACTGAAAATAAACTTTGTGTTCCCAACAAGCTAGGTGAAGTACGGCTTTCACACACACTTAAATCTCAGAACTGAGCAAGTGGAGAGACGTTCGTTCATCTAGCACCAAGGGAACGGGTTGCAGGAGACACTTTTTCTCTGCTTTCTCAGTCTGTTTCCTAGTGCCGGTTGGAAGTTCCTGCAGTTTTCACTGTAAAACCGAGTTGGAGCCAGTACCGCCTCATATATATGTATGGAATGGAGTTTGCAACTGAAAAGAAACTTTGTGTTCCCAACAAGCTAGGTGAAGGACAGCTTTCACACTCACTTGTCTCTCAGAACTGAGCAAGTGGAGAGACGTTCGTTCATCTAGCACCAAGGGAACGGGTTGCAGGAGACACTTTTTCTCTGCTTTCTCAGTCCGTTTCCTAGTGCCGGTTTGAAGTACCTGCAGTTTTCACTGTAAAACCGAGTTGGAGATAGTACCTCCCCATATATATGTATGGAATGGAGTTTGCTACTGAAAAGAAACTTTGTGTTCCCAACAAGCTAGGTGAAGGACGGCTTTCACACTCACTTGTCTCTCAGAACTGAGCAAGTGGAGAGACGTTCGTTCATCTAGCACCAAGGGAACGGGTTGCAGGAGGCACTTTTTGTCTGCTTTCTCAGTATGTTTCCTAGTGCCGGTTTGAAGTTCCTGCAGTTTTCACTGTCAAACCGAGTTGGAGCTAGTACCTCCCCTTATATATGTATGGAATGGAGTTTGCAACTGAAAAGAAACTTTGTGTTCCCAACAAGCTAGGTGAAGGAAGGCTTTCACACACACTTATATCTCGGAACTGAGCAAGTGGAGAGACGTTCGTTCATCTAGCACCAAGGGAACGGGTTGCAGGAGACACTTTTTCTCTGCTTTCTCAGTCTGTTTCCTAGTGCCGGTTTGAAGTTCCTGCAGTTTTCAATGTAAAACCGAGTTGGAGCCAGTACCGCCCCGTATATATGTATGGATTGGAGTTTGCAACTGAAAAGAAACTTTGTGTTCCCAACAAGCTAGGTGAAGGACGGCTTTCACACAGACTTATCTCTCAGAACTGAGCAAGTGGAGAGACGTTCGTTCATCTAGTACCAAGGGAACGGGTTGCAGGAGACACTTTTTCTCTGCTTTCTCATTCTGTTTCCTAGTGCCGGTTTGAAGTTCCTGCAGTTTTCACTGTCAAACCGAGTTGGAGCTAGTACCTCCCCATATATATGTATGGAATGGAGTTTGCAACTGAAAAGAAACTTTGTGTTCCCAACAAGCTAGGTGAAGGACGGCTTTCACACACACTTATCTCTCAGAACTGAGCAAGTGGAGAGACGTTAGTTCATCTAGCACCAAGGGAACGGGTTGCAGGAGACACTTTTTCTCTGCTTTCTCAGTCTGTTTCCTAGTGCCGGTTGGAAGTTCCTGCAGTTTTCACTGTCAAAACGAGTTGGAGCTTATACCTCCCCATATATATGTATGGAATGGAGTTTGCAACTGAAAAGAAACTTTGTGTTCCCAACAAGCTAGGTGAAGGACGGCTTTCACACACACTTATATCTCGGAACTGAGCAAGTGGAGAGACGTTCGTTCATCTAGCACCAAGGGAACGGGTTGCAGGAGACACTTTTTCTCTGCTTTCTCAGTCTGTTTCCTAGTGCCGGTTTGAAGTTCCTGCAGTTTTCACTGTCAAACCGAGTTGGAGCCAGTACCGCCTCATATATATGTATGGAATGGAGTTTGCAACTGAAAAGAAACTTTGTGTTCCCAACAAGCTAGGTGAAGGACGGCTTTCACACACACTTATCTCTCAGAACTGAGCAAGTAGAGAGACGTTCGTTCATCTAGCACCAAGGGAACGGGTTACAGGAGACACTTTTTCTCTGCTTTCTCAGTCTGTTTCCTAGTGCCGGTTTGAAGTTCCTGCAGTTTTCACTGTAAAACCGAGTTGGAGATAGTACCTCCCCATATATATGTATGGAATGGAGTTTGCTACTGAAAAGAAACTTTGTGTTCCCAACAAGCTAGGTGAAGGACGGCTTTCACACTCACTTGTCTCTCAGAACTGAGCAAGTGGAGAGACGTTCGTTCATCTAGCACCAAGGGAACGGGTTGCAGGAGGCACTTTTTGTCTGCTTTCTCAGTATGTTTCCTAGTGCCGGTTTGAAGTTCCTGCAGTTTTCACTGTCAAAAAGAGTTGGAGCTTATACCTCCCCATATATATGTATTTAATGGAGTTTGCAACTGAAAAGAAACTTTGTGTTCCCAACAAGCTAGGTGAAGGAAGGCTTTCACACACACTTATATCTCGGAACTGAGCAAGTGGAGAGACGTTCGTTCATCTAGCACCAAGGGAACGGGTTGCAGGAGACACTTTTTCTCTGCTTTCTCAGTCTGTTTCCTAGTGCCGGTTTGAAGTTCCTGCAGTTTTCAATGTAAAACCGAGTTGGAGCCAGTACCGCCTCATATATATGTATGGAATGGAGTTTGCAACTGAAAAGAAACTTTGTGTTCCCAACAAGCTAGGTGAAGGACGGCTTTCACACACACTTACCTCTCAGAACTGAGCAAGTGGAGAGACGTTAGTTCATCTAGCACCAAGGGAACGGGTTGCAGGAGACACTTTTTCTCTGCTTTCTCAGTCTGTTTCCTAGTGCCGGTTGGAAGTTCCTGCAGTTTTCACTGTAAAACCGAGTTGGAGCCAGTACCGCCTCATATATATGTATGGAATGGAGTTTGCAACTGAAAAGAAACTTTGTGTTCCCAACAAGCTAGGTGAAGGACAGCTTTCACACTCACTTGTCTCTCAGAACTGAGCAAGTGGAGAGACGTTCGTTCATCTAGCACCAAGGGAATGGGTTGCAGGAGACACTTTTTCTCTGCTTTCTCAGTCTGTTTCCTAGTGCCGGTTTGAAGTTCCTGCAGTTTTCACTGTCAAACCGAGTTGGAGCTAGTACCTCCCCATATATATGTATGGAATGGAGTTTGCAACTGAAAAGAAACTTTGTGTTCCCAACAAGCTAGGTGAAGTACGGCTTTCACACACACTTAAATCTCAGAACTGAGCAAGTGGAGAGACGTTCGTTCATCTAGCACCAAGGGAACGGGTTGCAGGAGACACTTTTTCTCTGCTTTCTCAGTCCGTTTCCTAGTGCCGGTTTGAAGTACCTGCAGTTTTCACTGTAAAACCGAGTTGGAGATAGTACCTCCCCATATATATGTATGGAATGGAGTTTGCTACTGAAAAGAAACTTTGTGTTCCCAACAAGCTAGGTGAAGGACGGCTTTCACACTCACTTGTCTCTCAGAACTGAGCAAGTGGAGAGACGTTCGTTCATCTAGCACCAAGGGAACGGGTTGCAGGAGGCACTTTTTGTCTGCTTTCTCAGTATGTTTCCTAGTGCCGGTTTGAAGTTCCTGCAGTTTTCACTGTCAAACCGAGTTGGAGCTAGTACCTCCCCTTATATATGTATGGAATGGAGTTTGCAACTGAAAAGAAACTTTGTGTTCCCAACAAGCTAGGTGAAGGAAGGCTTTCACACACACTTATATCTCGGAACTGAGCAAGTGGAGAGACGTTCGTTCATCTAGCACCAAGGGAACGGGATGCAGGAGACACTTTTTCTCTGCTTTCTCAGTCTGTTTCCTAGTGCCGGTTTGAAGTTCCTGCAGTTTTCAATGTAAAACCGAGTTGGAGCCAGTACCGCCCCGTATATATGTATGGAATGGAGTTTGCAACTGAAAAGAAACTTTGTGTTCCCAACAAGCTAGGTGAAGGACGGCTTTCACACAGACTTATCTCTCAGAACTGAGCAAGTGGAGAGACGTTCGTTCATCTAGCACCAAGGGAACGGGTTGCAGGAGACACTTTTTCTCTGCTTTCTCAGTCTGTTTCCTAGTGCCGGTTTGAAGTTCCTGCAGTTTTCACTGTCAAACCGAGTTGGAGCTAGTACCTCCCCATATATATGTATGGAATGGAGTTTGCAACTGAAAAGAAACTTTGTGTTCCCAACAAGCTAGGTGAAGGACGGCTTTCACACACACTTATCTCTCAGAACTGAGCAAGTGGAGAGACGTTAGTTCATCTAGCACCAAGGGAACGGGTTGCAGGAGACACTTTTTCTCTGCTTTCTCAGTCTGTTTCCTAGTGCCGGTTGGAAGTTCCTGCAGTTTTCACTGTAAAACCGAGTTGGAGCCAGTACCGCCTCATATATATGTATGGAATGGAGTTTGCAACTGAAAAGAAACTTTGTGTTCCCAACAAGCTAGGTGAAGTACGGCTTTCACACACACTTAAATCTCAGAACTGAGCAAGTGGAGAGACGTTCGTTCATCTAGCACCAAGGGAACGGGTTGCAGGAGACACTTTTTCTCTGCTTTCTCAGTCCGTTTCCTAGTGCCGGTTTGAAGTACCTGCAGTTTTCACTGTAAAACCGAGTTGGAGATAGTACCTCCCCATATATATGTATGGAATGGAGTTTGCAACTGAAAAGAAACTTTGTGTTCCCAACAAGCTAGGTGAAGGACGGCTTTCACACTCACTTGTCTCTCAGAACTGAGCAAGTGGAGAGACGTTCGTTCATCTAGCACCAAGGGAACGGGTTGCAGGAGGCACTTTTTCTCTGCTTTCTCAGTCTGTTTCCTAGTGCCGGTTGGAAGTTCCTGCAGTTTTCACTGTAAAACCGAGTTGGAGCCAGTACCGACTCATATATATGTATGGAATGGAGTTTGCAACTGAAAATAAACTTTGTGTTCCCAACAAGCTAGGTGAAGTACGGCTTTCACACACACTTAAATCTCAGAACTGAGCAAGTGGAGAGACGTTCGTTCATCTAGCACCAAGGGAACGGGTTGCAGGAGACACTTTTTCTCTGCTTTCTCAGTCCGTTTCCTAGTGCCGGTTTGAAGTACCTGCAGTTTTCACTGTAAAACCGAGTTGGAGATAGTACCTCCCCATATATATGTATGGAATGGAGTTTGCATCTGAAAAGAAACTTTGTGTTCCCAACAAGCTAGGTGAAGGACGGCTTTCACACTCACTTGTCTCTCAGAACTGAGCAAGTGGAGAGACGTTCGTTCATCTAGCACCAAGGGAACGGGTTGCAGGAGACACTTTTTCTCTGCTTTCTCAGTCTGTTTCCTAGTGCCGGTTTGAAGTTCCTGCAGTTTTCACTGTAAAACCGATTTGGAGCTAGTACCTCTCCTTATATATGTATGGAGTGGAGTTTGCAACTGAAAAGAAACTTTGTGTTCCCAGCAAGCTAGGTGAAGTACGGCTTTCACACACACTTATCTCTCAGAACTTAGCATGTGGAGAGACGTTCGTTCATCTAGCACAAATGGAACGGGTTGCAGGAAAAACTTTTACTCTGGTTTCTCAGTCTGTTTCCTATTGCCGGTTTGATGTTCCTGCAGTTTTCACTGTAAAACCGAGTTGGAGCTAGTACCTCTCCTTATATATGTATGGAGTGGAGTTTGCAACTGAAAAGTATCTTTGTGTTCCCAACAAGCTAGGTGAAGGACGGCTTTCACACACACTTACCTCTCAGAACTGAGCATGTGGAGAGACGTTCGTTCATCTAGCACAAAGGGAACGGGTTGCAGGAGAAACATTTACTCTGGTTTCTCAGCCTGTTTCTTAGTGCCGGTTTGAAGTTCCTGCAGTTTTCACTGTAAAACCGTGTTGGAGCTAGTACCTCTCCTTATATATGTATGGAGTGGAGTTTGCAACTGAAAAGAATCTTTGTGTTCAAAACAAGATAGGTGAATGACGGCTTTCACACACACTTATCTCTCAGACCTGAGCATGTGGAGAGACGTTCGTTCACCTAGCACAAAGGGAACGGGTTGCAGGAAAAACATTTACTCTGGTTTCTCAGCCTGTTTCCTAGTGCCGGTTTGAAGTTCCTGCAGTTTTCACTGTAAAACCGAGTTGGAGCTAGTACCTCTCCTTATATATGTATGGAGTGGAGTTTGCAACTGAAAAGAAACTTTGTGCTCCCAACATGCTAGGTGAAGGACGGCTTTCACACACACTTATCTCTCAGAACTGAGCATGTGGAGAGACGTTCGTTCATCTAGCACAAAGGGAACGGGTTGCAGGAGAAACTTTTACTCTGGTTTCTCAGTCTGTTTCCTAGTGCCAGTTTGAAGTTCCTGCAGTTTTCATAGTAAAACCGAGTTGGAGCTAGTACCTCTCCTTATATATGTATGGAGTGGAGTTTGCAACTGAAAAGAATCTTTGTGTTCAAAACAAGATAGGTGAATGACGGCTTTCACACACACTTACCTCTCAGAACTGAGCATGTGGAGAGACGTTCGTTCATCTAGCACAAAGGGAACGGGTTGCAGGAGAAACTTTTACTCTGGTTTCTCAGTCTGTTTCCTAGTGCCGGTTTGAAGTTCCTGCAGTTTTCATAGTAAAACCGAGTTGGAGCTTGTACCTCTCCATATATATGTATGGAGTGGAGTTTGCAACTGAAAATAAACTTTGTTTTCCCAACAAGATAGGTGAAGGACGGCTTTCACACACACTTATCTCTCAGACCTGAGCATGTGGAGAGACGTTCGTTCATCTAGCACAAATGGAACGGGTTGCAGGAGAAACATTTACTCTGGTTTCTCAGTCTGTTTCCTAGTGCCGGTTTGAAGTTCCTGCAGTTTTCACTGTAAAACCGAGTTGGAACTAGTACCTCTCCTTATATATGTATGGAGTGGAGTTTGCTACTGAAAAGAAACTTTGTGTTCCCAACAAGCTAGGTGAAGGACGGCTTTCACACTCACTTGTCTCTCAGAACTGAGCAAGTGGAGAGACGTTCGTTCATCTAGCACCAAGGGAACGGGTTGCAGGAGGCACTTTTTGTCTGCTTTCTCAGTATGTTTCCTAGTGCCGGTTTGAAGTTCCTGCAGTTTTCACTGTCAAAAAGAGTTGGAGCTTATACCTCCCCATATATATGTATTTAATGGAGTTTGCAACTGAAAAGAAACTTTGTGTTCCCAACAAGCTAGGTGAAGGAAGGCTTTCACACACACTTATATCTCGGAACTGAGCAAGTGGAGAGACGTTCGTTCATCTAGCACCAAGGGAACGGGTTGCAGGAGACACTTTTCCTCTGCTTTCTCAGTCTGTTTCCTAGTGCCGGTTTGAAGTTCCTGCAGTTTTCAATGTAAAACCGAGTTGGAGCCAGTACCGCCTCATATATATGTATGGAATGGAGTTTGCAACTGAAAAGAAACTTTGTGTTCCCAACAAGCTAGGTGAAGGACGGCTTTCACACACACTTACCTCTCAGAACTGAGCAAGTGGAGAGACGTTAGTTCATCTAGCACCAAGGGAACGGGTTGCAGGAGACACTTTTTCTCTGCTTTCTCAGTCTGTTTCCTAGTGCCGGTTGGAAGTTCCTGCAGTTTTCACTGTAAAACCGAGTTGGAGCCAGTACCGCCTCATATATATGTATGGAATGGAGTTTGCAACTGAAAAGAAACTTTGTGTTCCCAACAAGCTAGGTGAAGGACAGCTTTCACACTCACTTGTCTCTCAGAACTGAGCAAGTGGAGAGACGTTCGTTCATCTAGCACCAAGGGAATGGGTTGCAGGAGACACTTTTTCTCTGCTTTCTCAGTCTGTTTCCTAGTGCCGGTTTGAAGTTCCTGCAGTTTTCACTGTCAAACCGAGTTGGAGCTAGTACCTCCCCATATATATGTATGGAATGGAGTTTGCAACTGAAAAGAAACTTTGTGTTCCCAACAAGCTAGGTGAAGTACGGCTTTCACACACACTTAAATCTCAGAACTGAGCAAGTGGAGAGACGTTCGTTCATCTAGCACCAAGGGAACGGGTTGCAGGAGACACTTTTTCTCTGCTTTCTCAGTCCGTTTCCTAGTGCCGGTTTGAAGTACCTGCAGTTTTCACTGTAAAACCGAGTTGGAGATAGTACCTCCCCATATATATGTATGGAATGGAGTTTGCTACTGAAAAGAAACTTTGTGTTCCCAACAAGCTAGGTGAAGGACGGCTTTCACACTCACTTGTCTCTCAGAACTGAGCAAGTGGAGAGACGTTCGTTCATCTAGCACCAAGGGAACGGGTTGCAGGAGGCACTTTTTGTCTGCTTTCTCAGTATGTTTCCTAGTGCCGGTTTGAAGTTCCTGCAGTTTTCACTGTCAAACCGAGTTGGAGCTAGTACCTCCCCTTATATATGTATGGAATGGAGTTTGCAACTGAAAAGAAACTTTGTGTTCCCAACAAGCTAGGTGAAGGAAGGCTTTCACACACACTTATATCTCGGAACTGAGCAAGTGGAGAGACGTTCGTTCATCTAGCACCAAGGGAACGGGATGCAGGAGACACTTTTTCTCTGCTTTCTCAGTCTGTTTCCTAGTGCCGGTTTGAAGTTCCTGCAGTTTTCAATGTAAAACCGAGTTGGAGCCAGTACCGCCCCGTATATATGTATGGAATGGAGTTTGCAACTGAAAAGAAACTTTGTGTTCCCAACAAGCTAGGTGAAGGACGGCTTTCACACAGACTTATCTCTCAGAACTGAGCAAGTGGAGAGACGTTCGTTCATCTAGCACCAAGGGAACGGGTTGCAGGAGACACTTTTTCTCTGCTTTCTCAGTCTGTTTCCTAGTGCCGGTTTGAAGTTCCTGCAGTTTTCACTGTCAAACCGAGTTGGAGCTAGTACCTCCCCATATATATGTATGGAATGGAGTTTGCAACTGAAAAGAAACTTTGTGTTCCCAACAAGCTAGGTGAAGGACGGCTTTCACACACACTTATCTCTCAGAACTGAGCAAGTGGAGAGACGTTAGTTCATCTAGCACCAAGGGAACGGGTTGCAGGAGACACTTTTTCTCTGCTTTCTCAGTCTGTTTCCTAGTGCCGGTTGGAAGTTCCTGCAGTTTTCACTGTAAAACCGAGTTGGAGCCAGTACCGCCTCATATATATGTATGGAATGGAGTTTGCAACTGAAAAGAAACTTTGTGTTCCCAACAAGCTAGGTGAAGTACGGCTTTCACACACACTTAAATCTCAGAACTGAGCAAGTGGAGAGACGTTCGTTCATCTAGCACCAAGGGAACGGGTTGCAGGAGACACTTTTTCTCTGCTTTCTCAGTCCGTTTCCTAGTGCCGGTTTGAAGTACCTGCAGTTTTCACTGTAAAACCGAGTTGGAGATAGTACCTCCCCATATATATGTATGGAATGGAGTTTGCAACTGAAAAGAAACTTTGTGTTCCCAACAAGCTAGGTGAAGGACGGCTTTCACACTCACTTGTCTCTCAGAACTGAGCAAGTGGAGAGACGTTCGTTCATCTAGCACCAAGGGAACGGGTTGCAGGAGGCACTTTTTCTCTGCTTTCTCAGTCTGTTTCCTAGTGCCGGTTGGAAGTTCCTGCAGTTTTCACTGTAAAACCGAGTTGGAGCCAGTACCGACTCATATATATGTATGGAATGGAGTTTGCAACTGAAAATAAACTTTGTGTTCCCAACAAGCTAGGTGAAGTACGGCTTTCACACACACTTAAATCTCAGAACTGAGCAAGTGGAGAGACGTTCGTTCATCTAGCACCAAGGGAACGGGTTGCAGGAGACACTTTTTCTCTGCTTTCTCAGTCCGTTTCCTAGTGCCGGTTTGAAGTACCTGCAGTTTTCACTGTAAAACCGAGTTGGAGATAGTACCTCCCCATATATATGTATGGAATGGAGTTTGCATCTGAAAAGAAACTTTGTGTTCCCAACAAGCTAGGTGAAGGACGGCTTTCACACTCACTTGTCTCTCAGAACTGAGCAAGTGGAGAGACGTTCGTTCATCTAGCACCAAGGGAACGGGTTGCAGGAGACACTTTTTCTCTGCTTTCTCAGTCTGTTTCCTAGTGCCGGTTTGAAGTTCCTGCAGTTTTCACTGTAAAACCGATTTGGAGCTAGTACCTCTCCTTATATATGTATGGAGTGGAGTTTGCAACTGAAAAGAAACTTTGTGTTCCCAGCAAGCTAGGTGAAGTACGGCTTTCACACACACTTATCTCTCAGAACTTAGCATGTGGAGAGACGTTCGTTCATCTAGCACAAATGGAACGGGTTGCAGGAAAAACTTTTACTCTGGTTTCTCAGTCTGTTTCCTATTGCCGGTTTGATGTTCCTGCAGTTTTCACTGTAAAACGGAGTTGGAGCTAGTACCTCTCCTTATATATGTATGGAGTGGAGTTTGCAACTGAAAAGTATCTTTGTGTTCCCAACAAGCTAGGTGAAGGACGGCTTTCACACACACTTACCTCTCAGAACTGAGCATGTGGAGAGACGTTCGTTCATCTAGCACAAAGGGAACGGGTTGCAGGAGAAACATTTACTCTGGTTTCTCAGCCTGTTTCTTAGTGCCGGTTTGAAGTTCCTGCAGTTTTCACTGTAAAACCGTGTTGGAGCTAGTACCTCTCCTTATATATGTATGGAGTGGAGTTTGCAACTGAAAAGAATCTTTGTGTTCAAAACAAGATAGGTGAAGGACGGCTTTCACACACACTTATATCTCGGAACTGAGCAAGTGGAGAGACGTTCGTTCATCTAGCACCAAGGGAACGGGTTGCAGGAGACACTTTTTCTCTGCTTTCTCAGTCTGTTTCCTAGTGCCGGTTTGAAGTTCCTGCAGTTTTCACTGTCAAACCGAGTTGGAGCCAGTACCGCCTCATATATATGTATGGAATGGAGTTTGCAACTGAAAAGAAACTTTGTGTTCCCAACAAGCTAGGTGAAGGACGGCTTTCACACACACTTATCTCTCAGAACTGAGCAAGTAGAGAGACGTTCGTTCATCTAGCACCAAGGGAACGGGTTACAGGAGACACTTTTTCTCTGCTTTCTCAGTCTGTTTCCTAGTGCCGGTTTGAAGTTCCTGCAGTTTTCACTGTAAAACCGAGTTGGAGATAGTACCTCCCCATATATATGTATGGAATGGAGTTTGCTACTGAAAAGAAACTTTGTGTTCCCAACAAGCTAGGTGAAGGACGGCTTTCACACTCACTTGTCTCTCAGAACTGAGCAAGTGGAGAGACGTTCGTTCATCTAGCACCAAGGGAACGGGTTGCAGGAGGCACTTTTTGTCTGCTTTCTCAGTATGTTTCCTAGTGCCGGTTTGAAGTTCCTGCAGTTTTCACTGTCAAAAAGAGTTGGAGCTTATACCTCCCCATATATATGTATTTAATGGAGTTTGCAACTGAAAAGAAACTTTGTGTTCCCAACAAGCTAGGTGAAGGAAGGCTTTCACACACACTTATATCTCGGAACTGAGCAAGTGGAGAGACGTTCGTTCATCTAGCACCAAGGGAACGGGTTGCAGGAGACACTTTTCCTCTGCTTTCTCAGTCTGTTTCCTAGTGCCGGTTTGAAGTTCCTGCAGTTTTCAATGTAAAACCGAGTTGGAGCCAGTACCGCCTCATATATATGTATGGAATGGAGTTTGCAACTGAAAAGAAACTTTGTGTTCCCAACAAGCTAGGTGAAGGACGGCTTTCACACACACTTACCTCTCAGAACTGAGCAAGTGGAGAGACGTTAGTTCATCTAGCACCAAGGGAACGGGTTGCAGGAGACACTTTTTCTCTGCTTTCTCAGTCTGTTTCCTAGTGCCGGTTGGAAGTTCCTGCAGTTTTCACTGTAAAACCGAGTTGGAGCCAGTACCGCCTCATATATATGTATGGAATGGAGTTTGCAACTGAAAAGAAACTTTGTGTTCCCAACAAGCTAGGTGAAGGACAGCTTTCACACTCACTTGTCTCTCAGAACTGAGCAAGTGGAGAGACGTTCGTTCATCTAGCACCAAGGGAATGGGTTGCAGGAGACACTTTTTCTCTGCTTTCTCAGTCTGTTTCCTAGTGCCGGTTTGAAGTTCCTGCAGTTTTCACTGTCAAACCGAGTTGGAGCTAGTACCTCCCCATATATATGTATGGAATGGAGTTTGCAACTGAAAAGAAACTTTGTGTTCCCAACAAGCTAGGTGAAGTACGGCTTTCACACACACTTAAATCTCAGAACTGAGCAAGTGGAGAGACGTTCGTTCATCTAGCACCAAGGGAACGGGTTGCAGGAGACACTTTTTCTCTGCTTTCTCAGTCCGTTTCCTAGTGCCGGTTTGAAGTACCTGCAGTTTTCACTGTAAAACCGAGTTGGAGATAGTACCTCCCCATATATATGTATGGAATGGAGTTTGCTACTGAAAAGAAACTTTGTGTTCCCAACAAGCTAGGTGAAGGACGGCTTTCACACTCACTTGTCTCTCAGAACTGAGCAAGTGGAGAGACGTTCGTTCATCTAGCACCAAGGGAACGGGTTGCAGGAGGCACTTTTTGTCTGCTTTCTCAGTATGTTTCCTAGTGCCGGTTTGAAGTTCCTGCAGTTTTCACTGTCAAACCGAGTTGGAGCTAGTACCTCCCCTTATATATGTATGGAATGGAGTTTGCAACTGAAAAGAAACTTTGTGTTCCCAACAAGCTAGGTGAAGGAAGGCTTTCACACACACTTATATCTCGGAACTGAGCAAGTGGAGAGACGTTCGTTCATCTAGCACCAAGGGAACGGGATGCAGGAGACACTTTTTCTCTGCTTTCTCAGTCTGTTTCCTAGTGCCGGTTTGAAGTTCCTGCAGTTTTCAATGTAAAACCGAGTTGGAGCCAGTACCGCCCCGTATATATGTATGGAATGGAGTTTGCAACTGAAAAGAAACTTTGTGTTCCCAACAAGCTAGGTGAAGGACGGCTTTCACACAGACTTATCTCTCAGAACTGAGCAAGTGGAGAGACGTTCGTTCATCTAGCACCAAGGGAACGGGTTGCAGGAGACACTTTTTCTCTGCTTTCTCAGTCTGTTTCCTAGTGCCGGTTTGAAGTTCCTGCAGTTTTCACTGTCAAACCGAGTTGGAGCTAGTACCTCCCCATATATATGTATGGAATGGAGTTTGCAACTGAAAAGAAACTTTGTGTTCCCAACAAGCTAGGTGAAGGACGGCTTTCACACACACTTATCTCTCAGAACTGAGCAAGTGGAGAGACGTTAGTTCATCTAGCACCAAGGGAACGGGTTGCAGGAGACACTTTTTCTCTGCTTTCTCAGTCTGTTTCCTAGTGCCGGTTGGAAGTTCCTGCAGTTTTCACTGTAAAACCGAGTTGGAGCCAGTACCGCCTCATATATATGTATGGAATGGAGTTTGCAACTGAAAAGAAACTTTGTGTTCCCAACAAGCTAGGTGAAGTACGGCTTTCACACACACTTAAATCTCAGAACTGAGCAAGTGGAGAGACGTTCGTTCATCTAGCACCAAGGGAACGGGTTGCAGGAGACACTTTTTCTCTGCTTTCTCAGTCCGTTTCCTAGTGCCGGTTTGAAGTACCTGCAGTTTTCACTGTAAAACCGAGTTGGAGATAGTACCTCCCCATATATATGTATGGAATGGAGTTTGCAACTGAAAAGAAACTTTGTGTTCCCAACAAGCTAGGTGAAGGACGGCTTTCACACTCACTTGTCTCTCAGAACTGAGCAAGTGGAGAGACGTTCGTTCATCTAGCACCAAGGGAACGGGTTGCAGGAGGCACTTTTTCTCTGCTTTCTCAGTCTGTTTCCTAGTGCCGGTTGGAAGTTCCTGCAGTTTTCACTGTAAAACCGAGTTGGAGCCAGTACCGACTCATATATATGTATGGAATGGAGTTTGCAACTGAAAATAAACTTTGTGTTCCCAACAAGCTAGGTGAAGTACGGCTTTCACACACACTTAAATCTCAGAACTGAGCAAGTGGAGAGACGTTCGTTCATCTAGCACCAAGGGAACGGGTTGCAGGAGACACTTTTTCTCTGCTTTCTCAGTCCGTTTCCTAGTGCCGGTTTGAAGTACCTGCAGTTTTCACTGTAAAACCGAGTTGGAGATAGTACCTCCCCATATATATGTATGGAATGGAGTTTGCATCTGAAAAGAAACTTTGTGTTCCCAACAAGCTAGGTGAAGGACGGCTTTCACACTCACTTGTCTCTCAGAACTGAGCAAGTGGAGAGACGTTCGTTCATCTAGCACCAAGGGAACGGGTTGCAGGAGACACTTTTTCTCTGCTTTCTCAGTCTGTTTCCTAGTGCCGGTTTGAAGTTCCTGCAGTTTTCACTGTAAAACCGATTTGGAGCTAGTACCTCTCCTTATATATGTATGGAGTGGAGTTTGCAACTGAAAAGAAACTTTGTGTTCCCAGCAAGCTAGGTGAAGTACGGCTTTCACACACACTTATCTCTCAGAACTTAGCATGTGGAGAGACGTTCGTTCATCTAGCACAAATGGAACGGGTTGCAGGAAAAACTTTTACTCTGGTTTCTCAGTCTGTTTCCTATTGCCGGTTTGATGTTCCTGCAGTTTTCACTGTAAAACGGAGTTGGAGCTAGTACCTCTCCTTATATATGTATGGAGTGGAGTTTGCAACTGAAAAGTATCTTTGTGTTCCCAACAAGCTAGGTGAAGGACGGCTTTCACACACACTTACCTCTCAGAACTGAGCATGTGGAGAGACGTTCGTTCATCTAGCACAAAGGGAACGGGTTGCAGGAGAAACATTTACTCTGGTTTCTCAGCCTGTTTCTTAGTGCCGGTTTGAAGTTCCTGCAGTTTTCACTGTAAAACCGTGTTGGAGCTAGTACCTCTCCTTATATATGTATGGAGTGGAGTTTGCAACTGAAAAGAATCTTTGTGTTCAAAACAAGATAGGTGAATGACGGCTTTCACACACACTTATCTCTCAGACCTGAGCATGTGGAGAGACGTTCGTTCACCTAGCACAAAGGGAACGGGTTGCAGGAAAAACATTTACTCTGGTTTCTCAGCCTGTTTCCTAGTGCCGGTTTGAAGTTCCTGCAGTTTTCACTGTAAAACCGAGTTGGAGCTAGTACCTCTCCTTATATATGTATGGAGTGGAGTTTGCAACTGAAAAGAAACTTTGTGTTCCCAGCAAGCTAGGTGAAGGACGGCTTTCACACACACTTATCTCTCAGAACTGAGCATGTGGAGAGACGTTCGTTCATCTAGCACAAAGGGAACGGGTTGCAGGAGAAACTTTTACTCTGGTTTCTCAGTCTGTTTCCTAGTGCCAGTTTGAAGTTCCTGCAGTTTTCATAGTAAAACCGAGTTGGAGCTAGTACCTCTCCTTATATATGTATGGAGTGGAGTTTGCAACTGAAAAGAATCTTTGTGTTCAAAACAAGATAGGTGAATGACGGCTTTCACACACACTTACCTCTCAGAACTGAGCATGTGGAGAGACGTTCGTTCATCTAGCACAAAGGGAACGGGTTGCAGGAGAAACTTTTACTCTGGTTTCTCAGTCTGTTTCCTAGTGCCGGTTTGAAGTTCCTGCAGTTTTCATAGTAAAACCGAGTTGGAGCTTGTACCTCTCCATATATATGTATGGAGTGGAGTTTGCAACTGAAAAGAAACTTTGTGTTCCCAACAAGCTAGGTGAAGGACGGCTTTCACACACACTTATCTCTCAGAACTGAGCAAGTGGAGAGACGTTAGTTCATCTAGCACCAAGGGAACGGGTTGCAGGAGACACTTTTTCTCTGCTTTCTCAGTCTGTTTCCTAGTGCCGGTTGGAAGTTCCTGCAGTTTTCACTGTAAAACCGAGTTGGAGCCAGTACCGCCTCATATATATGTATGGAATGGAGTTTGCAACTGAAAAGAAACTTTGTGTTCCCAACAAGCTAGGTGAAGTACGGCTTTCACACACACTTAAATCTCAGAACTGAGCAAGTGGAGAGACGTTCGTTCATCTAGCACCAAGGGAACGGGTTGCAGGAGACACTTTTTCTCTGCTTTCTCAGTCCGTTTCCTAGTGCCGGTTTGAAGTACCTGCAGTTTTCACTGTAAAACCGAGTTGGAGATAGTACCTCCCCATATATATGTATGGAATGGAGTTTGCAACTGAAAAGAAACTTTGTGTTCCCAACAAGCTAGGTGAAGTACGGCTTTCACACACACTTATCTCTCAGAACTTAGCATGTGGAGAGACGTTCGTTCATCTAGCACAAATGGAACGGGTTGCAGGAAAAACTTTTACTCTGGTTTCTCAGTCTGTTTCCTATTGCCGGTTTGATGTTCCTGCAGTTTTCACTGTAAAACGGAGTTGGAGCTAGTACCTCTCCTTATATATGTATGGAGTGGAGTTTGCAACTGAAAAGTATCTTTGTGTTCCCAACAAGCTAGGTGAAGGACGGCTTTCACACACACTTACCTCTCAGAACTGAGCATGTGGAGAGACGTTCGTTCATCTAGCACAAAGGGAACGGGTTGCAGGAGAAACATTTACTCTGGTTTCTCAGCCTGTTTCTTAGTGCCGGTTTGAAGTTCCTGCAGTTTTCACTGTAAAACCGTGTTGGAGCTAGTACCTCTCCTTATATATGTATGGAGTGGAGTTTGCAACTGAAAAGAATCTTTGTGTTCAAAACAAGATAGGTGAATGACGGCTTTCACACACACTTATCTCTCAGACCTGAGCATGTGGAGAGACGTTCGTTCACCTAGCACAAAGGGAACGGGTTGCAGGAAAAACATTTACTCTGGTTTCTCAGCCTGTTTCCTAGTGCCGGTTTGAAGTTCCTGCAGTTTTCACTGTAAAACCGAGTTGGAGCTAGTACCTCTCCTTATATATGTATGGAGTGGAGTTTGCAACTGAAAAGAAACTTTGTGTTCCCAGCAAGCTAGGTGAAGGACGGCTTTCACACACACTTATCTCTCAGAACTGAGCATGTGGAGAGACGTTCGTTCATCTAGCACAAAGGGAACGGGTTGCAGGAGAAACTTTTACTCTGGTTTCTCAGTCTGTTTCCTAGTGCCAGTTTGAAGTTCCTGCAGTTTTCATAGTAAAACCGAGTTGGAGCTAGTACCTCTCCTTATATATGTATGGAGTGGAGTTTGCAACTGAAAAGAATCTTTGTGTTCAAAACAAGATAGGTGAATGACGGCTTTCACACACACTTACCTCTCAGAACTGAGCATGTGGAGAGACGTTCGTTCATCTAGCACAAAGGGAACGGGTTGCAGGAGAAACTTTTACTCTGGTTTCTCAGTCTGTTTCCTAGTGCCGGTTTGAAGTTCCTGCAGTTTTCATAGTAAAACCGAGTTGGAGCTTGTACCTCTCCATATATATGTATGGAGTGGAGTTTGCAACTGAAAAGAAACTTTGTGTTCCCAACAAGCTAGGTGAAGGACGGCTTTCACACACACTTATCTCTCAGAACTGAGCAAGTGGAGAGACGTTAGTTCATCTAGCACCAAGGGAACGGGTTGCAGGAGACACTTTTTCTCTGCTTTCTCAGTCTGTTTCCTAGTGCCGGTTGGAAGTTCCTGCAGTTTTCACTGTAAAACCGAGTTGGAGCCAGTACCGCCTCATATATATGTATGGAATGGAGTTTGCAACTGAAAAGAAACTTTGTGTTCCCAACAAGCTAGGTGAAGTACGGCTTTCACACACACTTAAATCTCAGAACTGAGCAAGTGGAGAGACGTTCGTTCATCTAGCACCAAGGGAACGGGTTGCAGGAGACACTTTTTCTCTGCTTTCTCAGTCCGTTTCCTAGTGCCGGTTTGAAGTACCTGCAGTTTTCACTGTAAAACCGAGTTGGAGATAGTACCTCCCCATATATATGTATGGAATGGAGTTTGCAACTGAAAAGAAACTTTGTGTTCCCAACAAGCTAGGTGAAGGACGGCTTTCACACTCACTTGTCTCTCAGAACTGAGCAAGTGGAGAGACGTTCGTTCATCTAGCACCAAGGGAACGGGTTGCAGGAGGCACTTTTTCTCTGCTTTCTCAGTCTGTTTCCTAGTGCCGGTTGGAAGTTCCTGCAGTTTTCACTGTAAAACCGAGTTGGAGCCAGTACCGACTCATATATATGTATGGAATGGAGTTTGCAACTGAAAATAAACTTTGTGTTCCCAACAAGCTAGGTGAAGTACGGCTTTCACACACACTTAAATCTCAGAACTGAGCAAGTGGAGAGACGTTCGTTCATCTAGCACCAAGGGAACGGGTTGCAGGAGACACTTTTTCTCTGCTTTCTCAGTCCGTTTCCTAGTGCCGGTTTGAAGTACCTGCAGTTTTCACTGTAAAACCGAGTTGGAGATAGTACCTCCCCATATATATGTATGGAATGGAGTTTGCATCTGAAAAGAAACTTTGTGTTCCCAACAAGCTAGGTGAAGGACGGCTTTCACACTCACTTGTCTCTCAGAACTGAGCAAGTGGAGAGACGTTCGTTCATCTAGCACCAAGGGAACGGGTTGCAGGAGACACTTTTTCTCTGCTTTCTCAGTCTGTTTCCTAGTGCCGGTTTGAAGTTCCTGCAGTTTTCACTGTAAAACCGATTTGGAGCTAGTACCTCTCCTTATATATGTATGGAGTGGAGTTTGCAACTGAAAAGAAACTTTGTGTTCCCAGCAAGCTAGGTGAAGTACGGCTTTCACACACACTTATCTCTCAGAACTTAGCATGTGGAGAGACGTTCGTTCATCTAGCACAAATGGAACGGGTTGCAGGAAAAACTTTTACTCTGGTTTCTCAGTCTGTTTCCTATTGCCGGTTTGATGTTCCTGCAGTTTTCACTGTAAAACGGAGTTGGAGCTAGTACCTCTCCTTATATATGTATGGAGTGGAGTTTGCAACTGAAAAGTATCTTTGTGTTCCCAACAAGCTAGGTGAAGGACGGCTTTCACACACACTTACCTCTCAGAACTGAGCATGTGGAGAGACGTTCGTTCATCTAGCACAAAGGGAACGGGTTGCAGGAGAAACATTTACTCTGGTTTCTCAGCCTGTTTCTTAGTGCCGGTTTGAAGTTCCTGCAGTTTTCACTGTAAAACCGTGTTGGAGCTAGTACCTCTCCTTATATATGTATGGAGTGGAGTTTGCAACTGAAAAGAATCTTTGTGTTCAAAACAAGATAGGTGAATGACGGCTTTCACACACACTTATCTCTCAGACCTGAGCATGTGGAGAGACGTTCGTTCACCTAGCACAAAGGGAACGGGTTGCAGGAAAAACATTTACTCTGGTTTCTCAGCCTGTTTCCTAGTGCCGGTTTGAAGTTCCTGCAGTTTTCACTGTAAAACCGAGTTGGAGCTAGTACCTCTCCTTATATATGTATGGAGTGGAGTTTGCAACTGAAAAGAAACTTTGTGTTCCCAGCAAGCTAGGTGAAGGACGGCTTTCACACACACTTATCTCTCAGAACTGAGCATGTGGAGAGACGTTCGTTCATCTAGCACAAAGGGAACGGGTTGCAGGAGAAACTTTTACTCTGGTTTCTCAGTCTGTTTCCTAGTGCCAGTTTGAAGTTCCTGCAGTTTTCATAGTAAAACCGAGTTGGAGCTAGTACCTCTCCTTATATATGTATGGAGTGGAGTTTGCAACTGAAAAGAATCTTTGTGTTCAAAACAAGATAGGTGAATGACGGCTTTCACACACACTTACCTCTCAGAACTGAGCATGTGGAGAGACGTTCGTTCATCTAGCACAAAGGGAACGGGTTGCAGGAGAAACTTTTACTCTGGTTTCTCAGTCTGTTTCCTAGTGCCGGTTTGAAGTTCCTGCAGTTTTCATAGTAAAACCGAGTTGGAGCTTGTACCTCTCCATATATATGTATGGAGTGGAGTTTGCAACTGAAAATAAACTTTGTTTTCCCAACAAGATAGGTGAAGGACGGCTTTCACACACACTTATCTCTCAGACCTGAGCATGTGGAGAGACGTTCGTTCATCTAGCACAAATGGAACGGGTTGCAGGAGAAACATTTACTCTGGTTTCTCAGTCTGTTTCCTAGTGCCGGTTTGAAGTTCCTGCAGTTTTCACTGTAAAACCGAGTTGGAGCTAGTACCTCTCCTTATATATGTATGGAGTGGAGTTTGCTACTGAAAAGAAACTTTGTGTTCCCAACAAGCTAGGTGAAGGACGGCTTTCACACTCACTTGTCTCTCAGAACTGAGCAAGTGGAGAGACGTTCGTTCATCTAGCACCAAGGGAACGGGTTGCAGGAGGCACTTTTTGTCTGCTTTCTCAGTATGTTTCCTAGTGCCGGTTTGAAGTTCCTGCAGTTTTCACTGTCAAAAAGAGTTGGAGCTTATACCTCCCCATATATATGTATTTAATGGAGTTTGCAACTGAAAAGAAACTTTGTGTTCCCAACAAGCTAGGTGAAGGAAGGCTTTCACACACACTTATATCTCGGAACTGAGCAAGTGGAGAGACGTTCGTTCATCTAGCACCAAGGGAACGGGTTGCAGGAGACACTTTTTCTCTGCTTTCTCAGTCTGTTTCCTAGTGCCGGTTTGAAGTTCCTGCAGTTTTCAATGTAAAACCGAGTTGGAGCCAGTACCGCCTCATATATATGTATGGAATGGAGTTTGCAACTGAAAAGAAACTTTGTGTTCCCAACAAGCTAGGTGAAGGACGGCTTTCACACACACTTACCTCTCAGAACTGAGCAAGTGGAGAGACGTTAGTTCATCTAGCACCAAGGGAACGGGTTGCAGGAGACACTTTTTCTCTGCTTTCTCAGTCTGTTTCCTAGTGCCGGTTGGAAGTTCCTGCAGTTTTCACTGTAAAACCGAGTTGGAGCCAGTACCGCCTCATATATATGTATGGAATGGAGTTTGCAACTGAAAAGAAACTTTGTGTTCCCAACAAGCTAGGTGAAGGACAGCTTTCACACTCACTTGTCTCTCAGAACTGAGCAAGTGGAGAGACGTTCGTTCATCTAGCACCAAGGGAATGGGTTGCAGGAGACACTTTTTCTCTGCTTTCTCAGTCTGTTTCCTAGTGCCGGTTTGAAGTTCCTGCAGTTTTCACTGTCAAACCGAGTTGGAGCTAGTACCTCCCCATATATATGTATGGAATGGAGTTTGCAACTGAAAAGAAACTTTGTGTTCCCAACAAGCTAGGTGAAGTACGGCTTTCACACACACTTAAATCTCAGAACTGAGCAAGTGGAGAGACGTTCGTTCATCTAGCACCAAGGGAACGGGTTGCAGGAGACACTTTTTCTCTGCTTTCTCAGTCCGTTTCCTAGTGCCGGTTTGAAGTACCTGCAGTTTTCACTGTAAAACCGAGTTGGAGATAGTACCTCCCCATATATATGTATGGAATGGAGTTTGCTACTGAAAAGAAACTTTGTGTTCCCAACAAGCTAGGTGAAGGACGGCTTTCACACTCACTTGTCTCTCAGAACTGAGCAAGTGGAGAGACGTTCGTTCATCTAGCACCAAGGGAACGGGTTGCAGGAGGCACTTTTTGTCTGCTTTCTCAGTATGTTTCCTAGTGCCGGTTTGAAGTTCCTGCAGTTTTCACTGTCAAACCGAGTTGGAGCTAGTACCTCCCCTTATATATGTATGGAATGGAGTTTGCAACTGAAAAGAAACTTTGTGTTCCCAACAAGCTAGGTGAAGGAAGGCTTTCACACACACTTATATCTCGGAACTGAGCAAGTGGAGAGACGTTCGTTCATCTAGCACCAAGGGAACGGGATGCAGGAGACACTTTTTCTCTGCTTTCTCAGTCTGTTTCCTAGTGCCGGTTTGAAGTTCCTGCAGTTTTCAATGTAAAACCGAGTTGGAGCCAGTACCGCCCCGTATATATGTATGGAATGGAGTTTGCAACTGAAAAGAAACTTTGTGTTCCCAACAAGCTAGGTGAAGGACGGCTTTCACACAGACTTATCTCTCAGAACTGAGCAAGTGGAGAGACGTTCGTTCATCTAGCACCAAGGGAACGGGTTGCAGGAGACACTTTTTCTCTGCTTTCTCAGTCTGTTTCCTAGTGCCGGTTTGAAGTTCCTGCAGTTTTCACTGTCAAACCGAGTTGGAGCTAGTACCTCCCCATATATATGTATGGAATGGAGTTTGCAACTGAAAAGAAACTTTGTGTTCCCAACAAGCTAGGTGAAGGACGGCTTTCACACACACTTATCTCTCAGAACTGAGCAAGTGGAGAGACGTTAGTTCATCTAGCACCAAGGGAACGGGTTGCAGGAGACACTTTTTCTCTGCTTTCTCAGTCTGTTTCCTAGTGCCGGTTGGAAGTTCCTGCAGTTTTCACTGTAAAACCGAGTTGGAGCCAGTACCGCCTCATATATATGTATGGAATGGAGTTTGCAACTGAAAAGAAACTTTGTGTTCCCAACAAGCTAGGTGAAGTACGGCTTTCACACACACTTAAATCTCAGAACTGAGCAAGTGGAGAGACGTTCGTTCATCTAGCACCAAGGGAACGGGTTGCAGGAGACACTTTTTCTCTGCTTTCTCAGTCCGTTTCCTAGTGCCGGTTTGAAGTACCTGCAGTTTTCACTGTAAAACCGAGTTGGAGATAGTACCTCCCCATATATATGTATGGAATGGAGTTTGCAACTGAAAAGAAACTTTGTGTTCCCAACAAGCTAGGTGAAGGACGGCTTTCACACTCACTTGTCTCTCAGAACTGAGCAAGTGGAGAGACGTTCGTTCATCTAGCACCAAGGGAACGGGTTGCAGGAGGCACTTTTTCTCTGCTTTCTCAGTCTGTTTCCTAGTGCCGGTTGGAAGTTCCTGCAGTTTTCACTGTAAAACCGAGTTGGAGCCAGTACCGACTCATATATATGTATGGAATGGAGTTTGCAACTGAAAATAAACTTTGTGTTCCCAACAAGCTAGGTGAAGTACGGCTTTCACACACACTTAAATCTCAGAACTGAGCAAGTGGAGAGACGTTCGTTCATCTAGCACCAAGGGAACGGGTTGCAGGAGACACTTTTTCTCTGCTTTCTCAGTCCGTTTCCTAGTGCCGGTTTGAAGTACCTGCAGTTTTCACTGTAAAACCGAGTTGGAGATAGTACCTCCCCATATATATGTATGGAATGGAGTTTGCATCTGAAAAGAAACTTTGTGTTCCCAACAAGCTAGGTGAAGGACGGCTTTCACACTCACTTGTCTCTCAGAACTGAGCAAGTGGAGAGACGTTCGTTCATCTAGCACCAAGGGAACGGGTTGCAGGAGACACTTTTTCTCTGCTTTCTCAGTCTGTTTCCTAGTGCCGGTTTGAAGTTCCTGCAGTTTTCACTGTAAAACCGATTTGGAGCTAGTACCTCTCCTTATATATGTATGGAGTGGAGTTTGCAACTGAAAAGAAACTTTGTGTTCCCAGCAAGCTAGGTGAAGTACGGCTTTCACACACACTTATCTCTCAGAACTTAGCATGTGGAGAGACGTTCGTTCATCTAGCACAAATGGAACGGGTTGCAGGAAAAACTTTTACTCTGGTTTCTCAGTCTGTTTCCTATTGCCGGTTTGATGTTCCTGCAGTTTTCACTGTAAAACCGAGTTGGAGCTAGTACCTCTCCTTATATATGTATGGAGTGGAGTTTGCAACTGAAAAGTATCTTTGTGTTCCCAACAAGCTAGGTGAAGGACAGCTTTCACACTCACTTGTCTCTCAGAACTGAGCAAGTGGAGAGACGTTCGTTCATCTAGCACCAAGGGAATGGGTTGCAGGAGACACTTTTTCTCTGCTTTCTCAGTCTGTTTCCTAGTGCCGGTTTGAAGTTCCTGCAGTTTTCACTGTCAAACCGAGTTGGAGCTAGTACCTCCCCATATATATGTATGGAATGGAGTTTGCAACTGAAAAGAAACTTTGTGTTCCCAACAAGCTAGGTGAAGTACGGCTTTCACACACACTTAAATCTCAGAACTGAGCAAGTGGAGAGACGTTCGTTCATCTAGCACCAAGGGAACGGGTTGCAGGAGACACTTTTTCTCTGCTTTCTCAGTCCGTTTCCTAGTGCCGGTTTGAAGTACCTGCAGTTTTCACTGTAAAACCGAGTTGGAGATAGTACCTCCCCATATATATGTATGGAATGGAGTTTGCTACTGAAAAGAAACTTTGTGTTCCCAACAAGCTAGGTGAAGGACGGCTTTCACACTCACTTGTCTCTCAGAACTGAGCAAGTGGAGAGACGTTCGTTCATCTAGCACCAAGGGAACGGGTTGCAGGAGGCACTTTTTGTCTGCTTTCTCAGTATGTTTCCTAGTGCCGGTTTGAAGTTCCTGCAGTTTTCACTGTCAAACCGAGTTGGAGCTAGTACCTCCCCTTATATATGTATGGAATGGAGTTTGCAACTGAAAAGAAACTTTGTGTTCCCAACAAGCTAGGTGAAGGAAGGCTTTCACACACACTTATATCTCGGAACTGAGCAAGTGGAGAGACGTTCGTTCATCTAGCACCAAGGGAACGGGATGCAGGAGACACTTTTTCTCTGCTTTCTCAGTCTGTTTCCTAGTGCCGGTTTGAAGTTCCTGCAGTTTTCAATGTAAAACCGAGTTGGAGCCAGTACCGCCCCGTATATATGTATGGAATGGAGTTTGCAACTGAAAAGAAACTTTGTGTTCCCAACAAGCTAGGTGAAGGACGGCTTTCACACAGACTTATCTCTCAGAACTGAGCAAGTGGAGAGACGTTCGTTCATCTAGCACCAAGGGAACGGGTTGCAGGAGACACTTTTTCTCTGCTTTCTCAGTCTGTTTCCTAGTGCCGGTTTGAAGTTCCTGCAGTTTTCACTGTCAAACCGAGTTGGAGCTAGTACCTCCCCATATATATGTATGGAATGGAGTTTGCAACTGAAAAGAAACTTTGTGTTCCCAACAAGCTAGGTGAAGGACGGCTTTCACACACACTTATCTCTCAGAACTGAGCAAGTGGAGAGACGTTAGTTCATCTAGCACCAAGGGAACGGGTTGCAGGAGACACTTTTTCTCTGCTTTCTCAGTCTGTTTCCTAGTGCCGGTTGGAAGTTCCTGCAGTTTTCACTGTAAAACCGAGTTGGAGCCAGTACCGCCTCATATATATGTATGGAATGGAGTTTGCAACTGAAAAGAAACTTTGTGTTCCCAACAAGCTAGGTGAAGTACGGCTTTCACACACACTTAAATCTCAGAACTGAGCAAGTGGAGAGACGTTCGTTCATCTAGCACCAAGGGAACGGGTTGCAGGAGACACTTTTTCTCTGCTTTCTCAGTCCGTTTCCTAGTGCCGGTTTGAAGTACCTGCAGTTTTCACTGTAAAACCGAGTTGGAGATAGTACCTCCCCATATATATGTATGGAATGGAGTTTGCAACTGAAAAGAAACTTTGTGTTCCCAACAAGCTAGGTGAAGGACGGCTTTCACACTCACTTGTCTCTCAGAACTGAGCAAGTGGAGAGACGTTCGTTCATCTAGCACCAAGGGAACGGGTTGCAGGAGGCACTTTTTCTCTGCTTTCTCAGTCTGTTTCCTAGTGCCGGTTGGAAGTTCCTGCAGTTTTCACTGTAAAACCGAGTTGGAGCCAGTACCGACTCATATATATGTATGGAATGGAGTTTGCAACTGAAAATAAACTTTGTGTTCCCAACAAGCTAGGTGAAGTACGGCTTTCACACACACTTAAATCTCAGAACTGAGCAAGTGGAGAGACGTTCGTTCATCTAGCACCAAGGGAACGGGTTGCAGGAGACACTTTTTCTCTGCTTTCTCAGTCCGTTTCCTAGTGCCGGTTTGAAGTACCTGCAGTTTTCACTGTAAAACCGAGTTGGAGATAGTACCTCCCCATATATATGTATGGAATGGAGTTTGCATCTGAAAAGAAACTTTGTGTTCCCAACAAGCTAGGTGAAGGACGGCTTTCACACTCACTTGTCTCTCAGAACTGAGCAAGTGGAGAGACGTTCGTTCATCTAGCACCAAGGGAACGGGTTGCAGGAGACACTTTTTCTCTGCTTTCTCAGTCTGTTTCCTAGTGCCGGTTTGAAGTTCCTGCAGTTTTCACTGTAAAACCGATTTGGAGCTAGTACCTCTCCTTATATATGTATGGAGTGGAGTTTGCAACTGAAAAGAAACTTTGTGTTCCCAGCAAGCTAGGTGAAGTACGGCTTTCACACACACTTATCTCTCAGAACTTAGCATGTGGAGAGACGTTCGTTCATCTAGCACAAATGGAACGGGTTGCAGGAAAAACTTTTACTCTGGTTTCTCAGTCTGTTTCCTATTGCCGGTTTGATGTTCCTGCAGTTTTCACTGTAAAACCGAGTTGGAGCTAGTACCTCTCCTTATATATGTATGGAGTGGAGTTTGCAACTGAAAAGTATCTTTGTGTTCCCAACAAGCTAGGTGAAGGACGGCTTTCACACACACTTACCTCTCAGAACTGAGCATGTGGAGAGACGTTCGTTCATCTAGCACAAAGGGAACGGGTTGCAGGAGAAACATTTACTCTGGTTTCTCAGCCTGTTTCTTAGTGCCGGTTTGAAGTTCCTGCAGTTTTCACTGTAAAACCGTGTTGGAGCTAGTACCTCTCCTTATATATGTATGGAGTGGAGTTTGCAACTGAAAAGAATCTTTGTGTTCAAAACAAGATAGGTGAATGACGGCTTTCACACACACTTATCTCTCAGACCTGAGCATGTGGAGAGACGTTCGTTCACCTAGCACAAAGGGAACGGGTTGCAGGAAAAACATTTACTCTGGTTTCTCAGCCTGTTTCCTAGTGCCGGTTTGAAGTTCCTGCAGTTTTCACTGTAAAACCGAGTTGGAGCTAGTACCTCTCCTTATATATGTATGGAGTGGAGTTTGCAACTGAAAAGAAACTTTGTGTTCCCAGCAAGCTAGGTGAAGGACGGCTTTCACACACACTTATCTCTCAGAACTGAGCATGTGGAGAGACGTTCGTTCATCTAGCACAAAGGGAACGGGTTGCAGGAGAAACTTTTACTCTGGTTTCTCAGTCTGTTTCCTAGTGCCAGTTTGAAGTTCCTGCAGTTTTCATAGTAAAACCGAGTTGGAGCTAGTACCTCTCCTTATATATGTATGGAGTGGAGTTTGCAACTGAAAAGAATCTTTGTGTTCAAAACAAGATAGGTGAATGACGGCTTTCACACACACTTACCTCTCAGAACTGAGCATGTGGAGAGACGTTCGTTCATCTAGCACAAAGGGAACGGGTTGCAGGAGAAACTTTTACTCTGGTTTCTCAGTCTGTTTCCTAGTGCCGGTTTGAAGTTCCTGCAGTTTTCATAGTAAAACCGAGTTGGAGCTTGTACCTCTCCATATATATGTATGGAGTGGAGTTTGCAACTGAAAATAAACTTTGTTTTCCCAACAAGATAGGTGAAGGACGGCTTTCACACACACTTATCTCTCAGACCTGAGCATGTGGAGAGACGTTCGTTCATCTAGCACAAATGGAACGGGTTGCAGGAGAAACTTTACTCTGGTTTCTCAGTCTGTTTCCTAGTGCCGGTTTGAAGTTCCTGCAGTTTTCACTGTAAAACCGAGTTGGAGCTAGTACCTCTCCTTATATATGTATGGAGTGGAGTTTGCAACTGAAAAGCAACTTTGTGTTCCCAACAAGATAGGTGAAGGACGGCTTTCACACACACTTATCTCTCAGAACTGAGCATGTGGAGAGACGTTCGTTCATCTAGCACAATGGGAACGGGTTGCAAGAGAAACATTTACTCTGGTTTCTCAGCCTGTTTCTTAGTGCCGGTTTGAAGTTCCTGCAGTTTTCATAGTAAAACCGAGTTGGAGCTAGTACCTCTCCTTATATATGTATGGAGTGGAGTTTGCAACTGAAAAGAATCTTTGTGTTCAAAACAAGATAGTTGAATGACGGCTTTCACACACACTTACCTCTCAGAACTGAGCATGTGGAGAGACGTTCGTTCATCTAGCACAAAGGGAACGGGTTGCAGGAGAAACTTTTACTCTGGTTTCTCAGTCTGTTTCCTAGTGCCGGTTTGAAGTTCCTGCAGTTTTCATAGTAAAACCGATTTGGAGCTAGTACCTCTCCTTATATATGTATGGAGTGGAGTTTGCAACTGAAAAGAAACTTTGTGTTCCCAGCAAGCTAGGTGAAGTACGGCTTTCACACACACTTATCTCTCAGAACTTAGCATGTGGAGAGACGTTCGTTCATCTAGCACAAAGGGAACGGGTTGCAGGAGAAACTTTTACTCTGGTTTCTCAGCCTGTTTCTTAGTGCCGGTTTGAAGTTCCTGCAGTTTTCACTGTAAAACCGAGTTGGAGCTAGTACCTCTCCTTATATATGTATGGAGTGGAGTTTGCAACTGAAAATAAACTTTGTTTTCCAAACAAGCTAGGTGAAGGACGGCTTTCACACACACTTATCTCTCAGAACTGAGCATGTGGAGAGACGTTCGTTCATCTAGCACAATGGGAACGAGTTGCAGGAGAAACTTTTACTCTGGTTTCTCAGTCTGTTTCCTAGTGCCAGTTTGAAGTTCCTGCAGTTTTCATAGTAAAACCGAGTTGGAGCTAGTACCTCTCCTTATATATGTATGGAGTGGAGTTTGCAACTGAAAAGAATCTTTGTGTTCAAAACAAGATAGGTGAATGACGGCTTTCACACACACTTACCTCTCAGAACTGAGCATGTGGAGAGACGTTCGTTCATCTAGCACAAAGGGAACGGGTTGCAGGAGAAACTTTTACTCTGGTTTCTCAGTCTGTTTCCTAGTGCCGGTTTGAAGTTCCTGCAGTTTTCATAGTAAAACCGAGTTGGAGCTAGTACCTCTCCTTATATATGTATGGAGTGGAGTTTGCAACTGAAAAGAATCTTTGTGTTCAAAACAAGATAGTTGAATGACGGCTTTCACACACACTTACCTCTCAGAACTGAGCATGTGGAGAGACGTTCGTTCATCTAGCACAAATGGAACGGGTTGCAGGAGAAACTTTTACTCTGGTTTCTCAGTCTGTTTCCTAGTGCCGGTTTGAAGTTCCTGCAGTTTTCATAGTAAAACCGATTTGGAGCTAGTACCTCTCCTTATATATGTATGGAGTGGAGTTTGCAACTGAAAAGAAACTTTGTGTTCCCAGCAAGCTAGGTGAAGTACGGCTTTCACACACACTTATCTCTCAGAACTTAGCATGTGGAGAGACGTTCGTTCATCTAGCACAAAGGGAACGGGTTGCAGGAGAAACTTTTACTCTGGTTTCTCAGCCTGTTTCTTAGTGCCGGTTTGAAGTTCCTGCAGTTTTCACTGTAAAACCGAGTTGGAGCTAGTACCTCTCCTTATATATGTATGGAGTGGAGTTTGCAACTGAAAATAAACTTTGTTTTCCCAACAAGCTAGGTGAAGGACGGCTTTCACACACACTTATCTCTCAGAACTGAGCATGTGGAGAGAGGTTCGTTCATCTAGCACAATGGGAACGAGTTGCAGGAGAAACTTTTACTCTGGTTTCTCAGTCTGTTTCCTAGTGCCAGTTTGAAGTTCCTGCAGTTTTCATAGTAAAACCGAGTTGGAGCTCCTACCTCTCCTTATATATGTATGGAGTGGAGTTTGCAACTGAAAAGAATCTTTGTGTTCAAAACAAGATAGGTGAATGACGGCTTTCACACACACTTACCTCTCAGAACTGAGCATGTGGAGAGACGTTCGTTCATCTAGCACAAAGGGAACGGGTTGCAGGAGAAACTTTTACTCTGGTTTCTCAGTCTGTTTCCTAGTGCCGGTTTGAAGTTCCTGCAGTTTTCATAGTAAAACCGAGTTGGAGCTAGTACCTCTCCTTATATATGTATGGAGTGGAGTTTGCAACTGAAAAGAAACTTTGTGTTCCCAGCAAGCTAGGTGAAGGACGGCTTTCACACACACTTATCTCTCAGAACTTAGCATGTGGAGAGACGTTCGTTCATCTAGCACAAAGGGAACGGGTTGCAGGAGAAACTTTTACTCTGGTTTCTCAGCCTGTTTCTTAGTGCCGGTTTGAAGTTCCTGCAGTTTTCACTGTAAAACCGAGTTGGAGCTAGTACCTCTCCTTATATATGTATGGAGTGGAGTTTGCAACTGAAAATAAACTTTGTTTTCCCAACAAGATAGGTGAAGGACGGCTTTCACACACACTTATCTCTCAGAACTGAGCATGTGGAGAGACGTTCGTTCATCTAGCACAATGGGAACGAGTTGCAGGAGAAACTTTTACTCTGGTTTCTCAGTCTGTTTCCTAGTGCCAGTTTGAAGTTCCTGCAGTTTTCATAGTAAAACCGAGTTGGAGCTAGTACCTCTCCTTATATATGTATGGAGTGGAGTTTGCAACTGAAAGGAATCTTTGTGTTCAAAACAAGATAGGTGAAGGACGGCTTTCACACACACTTACCTCTCAGAACTGAGCATGTGGAGAGACGTTCGTTCATCTAGCACAAAGGGAACGGGTTGCAGGAGAAACTTTTACTCTGGTTTCTCAGCCTGTTTCTTAGTGCCGGTTTGAAGTTCCTGCAGTTTTCATAGTAAAACCGAGTTGGAGCTAGTACCTCTCCTTATATATGTATGGAGTGGAGTTTGCAACTGAAAAGAATCTTTGTGTTCAAAACAAGATAGGTGAATGACGGCTTTCACACACACTTACCTCTCAGAACTGAGCATGTGGAGAGACGTTCGTTCATCTAGCACAAAGGGAACGGGTTGCAGGAGAAACTTTTACTCTGGTTTCTCAGTCTGTTTCCTAGTGCCGGTTTGAAGTTCCTGCAGTTTTCATAGTAAAACCGAGTTGGAGCTAGTACCTCTCCTTATATATGTATGGAGTGGAGTTTGCAACTGAAAAGAATCTTTGTGTTCAAAACAAGATAGGTGAATGACGGCTTTCACACACACTTACCTCTCAGAACTGAGCATGTGGAGAGACGTTCGTTCATCTAGCACAAAGGGAACGGGTTGCAGGAGAAACTTTTACTCTGGTTTCTCAGTCTGTTTCCTAGTGCCGGTTTGAAGTTCCTGCAGTTTTCATAGTAAAACCGAGTTGGAGCTAGTACCTCTCCTTATATATGTATGGAGTGGAGTTTGCAACTGAAAAGAAACTTTGTGTTCCCAGCAAGCTAGGTGAAGGACGGCTTTCACACACACTTATCTCTCAGAACTTAGCATGTGGAGAGACGTTCGTTCATCTAGCACAATGGGAACGGGTTGCAGGAGAAACTTTTACTCTGGTTTCTCAGCCTGTTTCTTAGTGCGGGTTTGAAGTTCCTGCAGTTTTCACTGTAAAACCGAGTTGGAGCTAGTACCTCTCCTTATATATGTATGGAGTGGAGTTTGCAACTGAAAATAAACTTTGTTTTCCCAACAAGATAGGTGAAGGACGGCTTTCACACACACTTATCTCTCAGAACTTAGCATGTGGAGAGACGTTCGTTCATCTAGCACAATGGGAACGAGTTGCAGGAGAAACTTTTACTCTGGTTTCTCAGTCTGTTTCCTAGTGCCAGTTTGAAGTTCCTGCAGTTTTCATAGTAAAACCGAGTTGGAGCTAGTACCTCTCCTTATATATGTATGGAGTGGAGTTTGCAACTGAAAAGAATCTTTGTGTTCAAAACAAGATAGTTGAATGACGGTTTTCACACACACTTATCTCTCAGAACTGAGCATGTGGAGAGACGTTCGTTCATCTAGCACAAAGGGAACGGGTTGCAGGAGAAACATTTACTCTGGTTTCTCAGCCTGTTTCTTAGTGCCGGTTTGAAGTTCCTGCAGTTTTCACTGTAAAACCGAGTTGGAGCTAGTACCTCTCCTTATATATGTATGGAGTGGAGTTTGCAACTGAAAATAAACTTTGTTTTCCCAACAAGATAGGTGAAGGATGGCTTTCACACACACTTATCTCTCAGAACTGAGCATGTGGAGAGACGTTCGTTCATCTAGCACAAAGGGAACGGGTTGCAGGAAAAACTTTTACTCTGGTTTCTCAGTCTGTTTCCTATTGCCGGTTTGATGTTCCTGCAGTTTTCACTGTAAAACCGAGTTGGAGCTAGTACCTCTCCTTATATATGTATGGAGTGGAGTTTGCAACTGAAAATAAACTTTGTTTTCCCAACAAGCTAGGTGAAGAACGGCTTTCACACACACTTACCTCTCAGAACTGAGCATGTGGAGAGACGTTCGTTCATCTAGCACAAAGGGAACGGGTTGCAGGAGAAACATTTACTCTGGTTTCTCAGTCTGTTTCCTAGTGCCGGTTTGAAGTTCCTGCAGTTTTCAGTGTAAAACCGAGTTGGAGCTAGTACCTCCCCATATATATGTATGGAGTGGAGTTTGCAAATGAAAAGGAACTTTGTGTTCCCAACAAGCTAGATGAAGGACGGCTTTCACACACACTTATCTCTCAGAACTGAGCATGTGGAGAGTCGTTCGTTCATCTAGCACAAAGGGAACGGGTTGCAGGGGAAACTTTTACTCTGGTTTCTCAGTCTGTTTCCTAGTGCCGGTTTGAAGTTCCTGCAGTTTTCAGTGTAAAACCGAGTTGGAGCTCGTACCTACCCATATATATGTATGGAGTGGAGTTTGCAAATGAAAAGAAACCTTGTGTTCCCAACAAGCTAGTTGAAGGACGGCTTTCACACACACTTATCTCTCAGAACTGAGCATGTGGAGAGACGTTCCTTCATCTAGCACAAACGGAACGGGTTGCAAGAGGAACTTTTACTCTGGTTTCTCAGTCTGTTTCCTAGTGCCGGTTTGAAGTTCCTGCAGTTTTTACTGTAAAACCGAGTTGGAGCTCGTACCTACCCATATATATGTATGGAGTGGAGTTTGCAAATGAAAGAAACTTTGTGTTCCCAACAAGCTAGTTGAAGGACGGCTTTCACACACACTTGTCTCTCAGAACTGAGCATGTGGAGAGACGTTCGTTCATCTAGCACAAACGTAACGGGTTGCAAGAGGAACTTTTACTCTGGTTTCTCAGTCTGTTTCCTAGTGCCGGTTTGAAGTTCCTGCATTTTTCAGTGTAAAACCGAGTTGGAGCTAGTACCTCCCCATATATATGTATGGAGTGGAGTTGGCAAATGAAAAGGAACTTTGTGTTCCCAACAAGCTAGGTGAAGGACCGCATTCACACACACATATCTCTCAGAACTGAGCATGTGGAGAGACGTTCGTTCATCTAGCACAAAGGGAACGGGTTGCAGGAGGAACTATTACTCTGTTTTCTCAGTCTGTTTCCTAGTGCCGGTTTGAAGTTCCTGCAGTTTTCACTGTAAAACCGAGTTGGAGCTAGTACCTCTCCTTATATATGTATGGAGTGGAGTTTGCAACTGAAAATAAACTTTGTTTTCCCAACAAGATAGGTGAAGGATGGCTTTCACACACACTAATTTCTCAGAACTGAGCATGTGGAGAGACGTTCGTTCATCTAGCACAAATGGAACGGGTTGCAGGAAAAACTTTTACCCTGGTTTCTCAGTCTGTTTCCTATTGCCGGTTTGATGTTCCTGCAGTTTTCACTGTAAAACCGAGTTGGAGCTAGTACCTCTCCTTATATATGTATGGAGTGGAGTTTGCAACTGAAAAGTATCTTTGTGTTCCCAACAAGCTAGGTGAAGGACGGCTTTCACACACACTTACCTCTCAGAACTGAGCATGTGGAGAGACGTTCGTTCATCTAGCACAATGGGAACGAGTTGCAGGAGAAACTTTTACTCTGGTTTCTCAGCCTGTTTCTTAGTGCCGGTTTGAAGTTCCTGCAGTTTTCATAGTAAAACCGAGTTGGAGCTAGTACCTCTCCTTATATATGTATGGAGTGGAGTTTGCAACTGAAAAGAATCTTTGTGTTCAAAACAAGATAGGTGAATGACGGCTTTCACACACACTTACCTCTCAGAACTGAGCATGTGGAGAGACGTTCGTTCATCTAGCACAAAGGGAACGGGTTGCAGGAAAAACTTTTACTCTGGTTTCTCAGTCTGTTTCCTATTGCCGGTTTGATGTTCCTGCAGTTTTCACTGTAAAACCGAGTTGGAGCTAGTACCTCTCCTTATATATGTATGGAGTGGAGTTTGCAACTGAAAATAAACTTTGTTTTCCCAACAAGATAGGTGAAGGACGGCTTTCACACACACTTATCTCTCAGAACTGAGCATGTGGAGAGACGTTCGTTCATCTAGCACAATGGGAACGAGTTGCAGGAGAAACTTTTACTCTGGTTTCTCAGTCTGTTTCCTAGTGCCAGTTTGAAGTTCCTGCAGTTTTCATAGTAAAACCGAGTTGGAGCTAGTACCTCTCCTTATATATGTATGGAGTGGAGTTTGCAACTGAAAAGAATCTTTGTGTTCAAAACAAGATAGTTGAATGACGGTTTTCACACACACTTATCTCTCAGAACTGAGCATGTGGAGAGACGTTCGTTCATCTAGCACAAAGGGAACGGGTTGCAGGAGAAACATTTACTCTGGTTTCTCAGCCTGTTTCTTAGTGCCGGTTTGAAGTTCCTGCAGTTTTCACTGTAAAACCGAGTTGGAGCTAGTACCTCTCCTTATATATGTATGGAGTGGAGTTTGCAACTGAAAATAAACTTTGTTTTCCCAACAAGATAGGTGAAGGATGGCTTTCACACACACTTATCTCTCAGAACTGAGCATGTGGAGAGACGTTCGTTCATCTAGCACAAAGGGAACGGGTTGCAGGAAAAACTTTTACTCTGGTTTCTCAGTCTGTTTCCTATTGCCGGTTTGATGTTCCTGCAGTTTTCACTGTAAAACCGAGTTGGAGCTAGTACCTCTCCTTATATATGTATGGAGTGGAGTTTGCAACTGAAAATAAACTTTGTTTTCCCAACAAGCTAGGTGAAGAACGGCTTTCACACACACTTACCTCTCAGAACTGAGCATGTGGAGAGACGTTCGTTCATCTAGCACAAAGGGAACGGGTTGCAGGAGAAACATTTACTCTGGTTTCTCAGTCTGTTTCCTAGTGCCGGTTTGAAGTTCCTGCAGTTTTCAGTGTAAAACCGAGTTGGAGCTAGTACCTCCCCATATATATGTATGGAGTGGAGTTTGCAAATGAAAAGGAACTTTGTGTTCCCAACAAGCTAGATGAAGGACGGCTTTCACACACACTTATCTCTCAGAACTGAGCATGTGGAGAGTCGTTCGTTCATCTAGCACAAAGGGAACGGGTTGCAGGGGAAACTTTTACTCTGGTTTCTCAGTCTGTTTCCTAGTGCCGGTTTGAAGTTCCTGCAGTTTTCAGTGTAAAACCGAGTTGGAGCTCGTACCTACCCATATATATGTATGGAGTGGAGTTTGCAAATGAAAAGAAACCTTGTGTTCCCAACAAGCTAGTTGAAGGACGGCTTTCACACACACTTATCTCTCAGAACTGAGCATGTGGAGAGACGTTCCTTCATCTAGCACAAACGGAACGGGTTGCAAGAGGAACTTTTACTCTGGTTTCTCAGTCTGTTTCCTAGTGCCGGTTTGAAGTTCCTGCAGTTTTTACTGTAAAACCGAGTTGGAGCTCGTACCTACCCATATATATGTATGGAGTGGAGTTTGCAAATGAAAGAAACTTTGTGTTCCCAACAAGCTAGTTGAAGGACGGCTTTCACACACACTTGTCTCTCAGAACTGAGCATGTGGAGAGACGTTCGTTCATCTAGCACAAACGTAACGGGTTGCAAGAGGAACTTTTACTCTGGTTTCTCAGTCTGTTTCCTAGTGCCGGTTTGAAGTTCCTGCATTTTTCAGTGTAAAACCGAGTTGGAGCTAGTACCTCCCCATATATATGTATGGAGTGGAGTTGGCAAATGAAAAGGAACTTTGTGTTCCCAACAAGCTAGGTGAAGGACCGCATTCACACACACATATCTCTCAGAACTGAGCATGTGGAGAGACGTTCGTTCATCTAGCACAAAGGGAACGGGTTGCAGGAGGAACTATTACTCTGTTTTCTCAGTCTGTTTCCTAGTGCCGGTTTGAAGTTCCTGCAGTTTTCACTGTAAAACCGAGTTGGAGCTAGTACCTCTCCTTATATATGTATGGAGTGGAGTTTGCAACTGAAAATAAACTTTGTTTTCCCAACAAGATAGGTGAAGGATGGCTTTCACACACACTAATTTCTCAGAACTGAGCATGTGGAGAGACGTTCGTTCATCTAGCACAAATGGAACGGGTTGCAGGAAAAACTTTTACCCTGGTTTCTCAGTCTGTTTCCTATTGCCGGTTTGATGTTCCTGCAGTTTTCACTGTAAAACCGAGTTGGAGCTAGTACCTCTCCTTATATATGTATGGAGTGGAGTTTGCAACTGAAAAGTATCTTTGTGTTCCCAACAAGCTAGGTGAAGGACGGCTTTCACACACACTTACCTCTCAGAACTGAGCATGTGGAGAGACGTTCGTTCATCTAGCACAATGGGAACGAGTTGCAGGAGAAACTTTTACTCTGGTTTCTCAGCCTGTTTCTTAGTGCCGGTTTGAAGTTCCTGCAGTTTTCATAGTAAAACCGAGTTGGAGCTAGTACCTCTCCTTATATATGTATGGAGTGGAGTTTGCAACTGAAAAGAATCTTTGTGTTCAAAACAAGATAGGTGAATGACGGCTTTCACACACACTTACCTCTCAGAACTGAGCATGTGGAGAGACGTTCGTTCATCTAGCACAAAGGGAACGGGTTGCAGGAGAAACTTTTACTCTGGTTTCTCAGTCTGTTTCCTAGTGCCGGTTTGAAGTTCCTGCAGTTTTCATAGTAAAACCGAGTTGGAGCTAGTACCTCTCCTTATATATGTATGGAGTGGAGTTTGCAACTGAAAAGAAACTTTGTTTTCCCAACAAGATAATTGAAGGACGGCTTTCACACACACTTATCTCTCAGAACTTAGCATGTGGAGAGACGTTCGTTCATCTAGCACAAAGGGAACGGGTTGCAGGAGAAACTTTTACTCTGGTTTCTCAGCCTGTTTCTTAGTGCCGGTTTGAAGTTCCTGCAGTTTTCACTGTAAAACCGAGTTGGAGCTAGTACCTCTCCTTATATATGTATGGAGTGGAGATTGCAACTGAAAATAAACTTTGTTTTCCCAACAAGATAGGTGAAGGACGGCTTTCACACACACTTATCTCTCAGAACTGAGCATGTGGAGAGACGTTCGTTCATCTAGCACAATGGGAACGAGTTGCAGGAGAAACTTTTACTCTGGTTTCTCAGTCTGTTTCCTAGTGCCAGTTTGAAGTTCCTGCAGTTTTCATAGTAAAACCGAGTTGGAGCTAGTACCTCTCCTTATATATGTATGGAGTGGAGTTTGCAACTGAAAAGAATCTTTGTGTTCAAAACAAGATAGGTGAATGACGGCTTTCACACACACTTACCTCTCAGAACTGAGCATGTGGAGAGACGTTCGTTCATCTAGCACAAAGGGAACGGGTTGCAGGAGAAACTTTTACTCTGGTTTCTCAGTCTGTTTCCTAGTGCCGGTTTGAAGTTCCTGCAGTTTTCATAGTAAAACCGAGTTGGAGCTAGTACCACTCCTTATATATGTATGGAGTGGAGTTTGCAACTGAAAAGAATCTTTGTGTTCAAAACAAGATAGGTGAATGACGGCTTTCACACACACTTATCTCTCAGAACTGAGCATGTGGAGAGACGTTCGTTCATCTAGCACAAAGGGAACGGGTTGCAGGAGAAACTTTTACTCTGGTTTCTCAGCCTGTTTCTTAGTGCCGGTTTGAAATTCCTGCAGTTTTCATAGTAAAACCGAGTTGGAGCTAGTACCTCTCCTTATATATGTATGGAGTGGAGTTTGCAACTGAAAATAAACTTTGTTTTCCCAACAAGATAGGTGAAGGACGGCTTTCACACACACTTATCTCTCAGAACTGAGCATGTGGAGAGACGTTCGTTCATCTAGCACAATTGGAACGAGTTGCAGGAGAAACTTTTACTCTGGTTTCTCAGTCTGTTTCCTAGTGCCGGTTTGAAGTTCCTGCAGTTTTCATAGTAAAACCGAGTTGGAGCTAGTACCTCTCCTTATATATGTATGGAGTGGAGTTTGCAACTGAAAAGAATCTTTGTGTTCAAAACAAGATAGGTGAATGACGGCTTTCACACACACTTACCTCTCAGAACTGAGCATGTGGAGAGACGTTCGTTCATCTAGCACAAAGGGAACGGGTTGCAGGAGAAACTTTTACTCTGGTTTCTCAGTCTGTTTCCTAGTGCCGGTTTGAAGTTCCTGCAGTTTTCATAGTAAAACCGAGTTGGAGCTAGTACCTCTCCTTATATATGTATGGAGTGGAGTTTGCAACTGAAAAGAATCTTTGTGTTCAAAACAAGATAGGTGAATGACGGCTTTCACACACACTTATCTCTCAGAACTGAGCATGTGGAGAGACGTTCGTTCATCTAGCACAAAGGGAACGGGTTGCAGGAGAAACATTTACTCTGGTTTCTCAGCCTGTTTCTTAGTGCCGGTTTGAAGTTCCTGCAGTTTTCACTGTAAAACCGAGTTGGAGCTAGTACCTCTCCTTATATATGTATGGAGTGGAGTTTGCAACTGAAAAGAATCTTTGTGTTCAAAACAAGGTTAGGTGAATGACGGCTTTCACACACACTTATCTCTCAGAACTGAGCATGTGGAGAGACGTTCGTTCACCTAGCACAAAGGGAACGGGTTGCAGGAAAAACATTTACTCTGGTTTCTCAGCCTGTTTCCTAGTGCCGGTTTGAAGTTCCTGCAGTTTTCACTGTAAAACCGAGTTGGAGCTAGTACCTCTCCTTATATATGTATGGAGTGGAGTTTGCAACTGAAAATAAACTTTGTTTTCCCAACAAGATAGGTGAAGGACGGCTTTCACACACACTTATCTCTCAGAACTGAGCATGTGGAGAGACTTTCGTTCATCTAGCACAATGGGAACGAGTTGCAGGAGAAACTTTTACTCTGGTTTCTCAGTCTGTTTCCTAGTGCCGGTTTGAAGTTCCTGCAGTTTTCATAGTAAAACCGAGTTGGAGCTAGTACCTCTCCTTATATATGTATGGAGTGGAGTTTGCAACTGAAAAGAATCTTTGTGTTCAAAACAAGATATTTGAATGACGGTTTTCACACACACTTATCTCTCAGAACTGAGCATGTGGAGAGACTTTCGTTCATCTAGCACAAAGGGAACGGGTTGCAGGAGAAACATTTACTCTGGTTTCTCAGCCTGTTTCCTAGTGCCGGTTTGAAGTTCCTGCAGTTTTCACTGTAAAACCGAGTTGGAGCTAGTACCTCTCCTTATATATGTATGGAGTGGAGTTTGCAACTGAAAATAAACTATGTTTTCCCAACAAGATAGGTGAAGGACGGCTTTCACACACACTTACCTCTCAGAACTGAGCATGTGGAGAGACGTTCGTTCATCTAGCACAATTGGAACGAGTTGCAGGAGAAACTTTTACTCTGGTTTCTCAGTCTGTTTCCTAGTGCCGGTTTGAAGTTCCTGCAGTTTTCACTGTAAAACCGAGTTGGAGCTAGTACCTCTCCTTATATATGTATGGAGTGGAGTTTGCAACTGAAAATAAACTTTGTTTTCCCAACAAGATAGGTGAAGGACGGCTTTCACACACACTTATCTCTCAGAACTGAGCATGTGGAGAGACGTTCGTTCATCTAGCACAATTGGAACGAGTTGCAGGAGAAACTTTTACTCTGGTTTCTCAGTCTGTTTCCTAGTGCCGGTTTGAAGTTCCTGCAGTTTTCATAGTAAAACCGAGTTGGAGCTAGTACCTCTCCTTATATATGTATGGAGTGGAGTTTGCAACTGAAAAGAATCTTTGTGTTCAAAACAAGATAGGTGAATGACGGCTTTCACACACACTTACCTCTCAGAACTGAGCATGTGGAGAGACGTTCGTTCATCTAGCACAAAGGGAACGGGTTGCAGGAGAAACTTTTACTCTGGTTTCTCAGTCTGTTTCCTAGTGCCGGTTTGAAGTTCCTGCAGTTTTCATAGTAAAACCGAGTTGGAGCTAGTACCTCTCCTTATATATGTATGGAGTGGAGTTTGCAACTGAAAAGAATCTTTGTGTTCAAAACAAGATAGGTGAATGACGGCTTTCACACACACTTATCTCTCAGAACTGAGCATGTGGAGAGACGTTCGTTCATCTAGCACAAAGGGAACGGGTTGCAGGAGAAACATTTACTCTGGTTTCTCAGCCTGTTTCTTAGTGCCGGTTTGAAGTTCCTGCAGTTTTCACTGTAAAACCGAGTTGGAGCTAGTACCTCTCCTTATATATGTATGGAGTGGAGTTTGCAACTGAAAAGAATCTTTGTGTTCAAAACAAGGTTAGGTGAATGACGGCTTTCACACACACTTATCTCTCAGAACTGAGCATGTGGAGAGACGTTCGTTCACCTAGCACAAAGGGAACGGGTTGCAGGAAAAACATTTACTCTGGTTTCTCAGCCTGTTTCCTAGTGCCGGTTTGAAGTTCCTGCAGTTTTCACTGTAAAACCGAGTTGGAGCTAGTACCTCTCCTTATATATGTATGGAGTGGAGTTTGCAACTGAAAATAAACTTTGTTTTCCCAACAAGATAGGTGAAGGACGGCTTTCACACACACTTATCTCTCAGAACTGAGCATGTGGAGAGACTTTCGTTCATCTAGCACAATGGGAACGAGTTGCAGGAGAAACTTTTACTCTGGTTTCTCAGTCTGTTTCCTAGTGCCGGTTTGAAGTTCCTGCAGTTTTCATAGTAAAACCGAGTTGGAGCTAGTACCTCTCCTTATATATGTATGGAGTGGAGTTTGCAACTGAAAAGAATCTTTGTGTTCAAAACAAGATAGTTGAATGACGGTTTTCACACACACTTATCTCTCAGAACTGAGCATGTGGAGAGACTTTCGTTCATCTAGCACAAAGGGAACGGGTTGCAGGAGAAACATTTACTCTGGTTTCTCAGCCTGTTTCCTAGTGCCGGTTTGAAGTTCCTGCAGTTTTCACTGTAAAACCGAGTTGGAGCTAGTACCTCTCCTTATATATGTATGGAGTGGAGTTTGCAACTGAAAATAAACTATGTTTTCCCAACAAGATAGGTGAAGGACGGCTTTCACACATACTTATCTCTCAGAACTGAGCATGTGGAGAGACGTTCGTTCATCTAGCACAATGGGAACGAGTTGCAGGAGAAACTTTTACTCTGGTTTCTCAGTCTGTTTCCTAGTGCCAGTTTGAAGTTCCTGCAGTTTTCATAGTAAAACCGAGTTGGAGCTAGTACCTCTCCTTATATATGTATGGAGTGGAGTTTGCAACTGAAAAGAATCTTTGTGTTCAAAACAACATAGGTGAATGACGGCTTTCACACACACTTACCTCTCAGAACTGAGCATGTGGAGAGACGTTCGTTCATCTAGCACAAAGGGAACGGGTTGCAGGAGAAACTTTTACTCTGGTTTCTCAGCCTGTTTCTTAGTGCCGGTTTGAAATTCCTGCAGTTTTCATAGTAAAACCGAGTTGGAGCTAGTACCTCTCCTTATATATGTATGGAGTGGAGTTTGCAACTGAAAAGAATCTTTGTGTTCCCAGCAAGCTAGGTGAATGACGGCTTTCACACACACTTATCTCTCAGAACTGAGCATGTGGAGAGACGTTCGTTCACCTAGCACAAAGGGAACGGGTTGCAGGAAAAACATTTACTCTGGTTTCTCAGCCTGTTTCCTAGTGCCGGTTTGAAGTTCCTGCAGTTTTCACTGTAAAACCGAGTTGGAGCTAGTACCTCTCCTTATATATGTATGGAGTGGAGTTTGCAACTGAAAATAAACTTTGTTTTCCCAACAAGATAGGTGAAGGACGGCTTTCACACACACTTATCTCTCAGAACTGAGCATGTGGAGAGACGTTCGTTCATCTAGCACAATGGGAACGAGTTGCAGGAGAAACTTTTACTCTGGTTTCTCAGTCTGTTTCCTAGTGCCAGTTTGAAGTTCCTGCAGTTTTCATAGTAAAACCGAGTTGGAGCTAGTACCTCTCCTTATATATGTATGGAGTGGAGTTTGCAACTGAAAAGAATCTTTGTGTTCAAAACAAGATAGGTGAATGACGGCTTTCACACACACTTACCTCTCAGAACTGAGCATGTGGAGAGACGTTCGTTCATCTAGCACAAAGGGAACGGGTTGCAGGAGAAACTTTTACTCTGGTTTCTCAGTCTGTTTCCTAGTGCCGGTTTGAAGTTCCTGCAGTTTTCATAGTAAAACCGAGTTGGAGCTAGTACCACTCCTTATATATGTATGGAGTGGAGTTTGCAACTGAAAAGAATCTTTGTGTTCAAAACAAGATAGGTGAATGACGGCTTTCACACACACTTATCTCTCAGAACTGAGCATGTGGAGAGACGTTCGTTCATCTAGCACAAAGGGAACGGGTTGCAGGAGAAACATTTACTCTGGTTTCTCAGCCTGTTTCTTAGTGCCGGTTTGAAGTTCCTGAAGTTTTCAATGTAAAACCGAGTTGGAGCTAGTACCTCTCCTTATATATGTATGGAGTGGAGTTTGCAACTGAAAATAAACTTTGTTTTCCCAACAAGATAGGTGAAGGACGGCTTTCACACACACTTATCTCTCAGAACTGAGCATGTGGAGAGACGTTCGTTCATCTAGCACAATTGGAACGAGTTGCAGGAGAAACTTTTACTCTGCTTTCTCAGTCTGTTTCCTAGTGCCGGTTTGAAGTTCCTGCAGTTTTCATAGTAAAACCGAGTTGGAGCTAGTACCTCTCCTTATATATGTATGGAGTGGAGTTTGCAACTGAAAAGAATCTTTGTGTTCAAAACAAGATAGGTGAATGACGGCTTTCACACACACTTACCTCTCAGAACTGAGCATGTGGAGAGACGTTCGTTCATCTAGCACAAAGGGAACGGGTTGCAGGAGAAACTTTTACTCTGGTTTCTCAGTCTGTTTCCTAGTGCCGGTTTGAAGTTCCTGCAGTTTTCATAGTAAAACCGAGTTGGAGCTAGTACCTCTCCTTATATATGTATGGAGTGGAGTGTGCAACTGAAAAGAATCTTTGTGTTCAAAACAATATAGGTGAATGACGGCTTTCACACACACTTATCTCTCAGAACTGAGCATGTGGAGAGACGTTCGTTCATCTAGCACAAAGGGAACGGGTTGCAGGAGAAACATTTACTCTGGTTTCTCAGCCTGTTTCTTAGTGCCGGTTTGAAGTTCCTGCAGTTTTCACTGTAAAACCGAGTTGGAGCTAGTACCTCTCCTTATATATGTATGGAGTGGAGTTTGCAACTGAAAAGAATCTTTGTGTTCCCAGCAAGCTAGGTGAATGACGGCTTTCACACACACTTATCTCTCAGAACTGAGCATGTGGAGAGACGTTCGTTCACCTAGCACAAAGGGAACGGGTTGCAGGAAAAACATTTACTCTGGTTTCTCAGCCTGTTTCCTAGTGCCGGTTTGAAGTTCCTGCAGTTTTCACTGTAAAACCGAGTTGGAGCTAGTACCTCTCCTTATATATGTATGGAGTGGAGTTTGCAACTGAAAATAAACTTTGTTTTCCCAACAAGATAGGTGAAGGACGGCTTTCACACACACTTATCTCTCAGAACTGAGCATGTGGAGAGACGTTCGTTCATCTAGCACAATGGGAACGAGTTGCAGGAGAAACTTTTACTCTGGTTTCTCAGTCTGTTTCCTAGTGCCAGTTTGAAGTTCCTGCAGTTTTCATAGTAAAACCGAGTTGGAGCTAGTACCTCTCCTTATATATGTATGGAGTGGAGTTTGCAACTGAAAAGAATCTTTGTGTTCAAAACAAGATAGGTGAATGACGGCTTTCACACACACTTACCTCTCAGAACTGAGCATGTGGAGAGACGTTCGTTCATCTAGCACAAAGGGAACGGGTTGCAGGAGAAACTTTTACTCTGGTTTCTCAGTCTGTTTCCTAGTGCCGGTTTGAAGTTCCTGCAGTTTTCATAGTAAAACCGAGTTGGAGCTAGACCTCTCCTTATATATGTATGGAGTGGAGTTTGCAACTGAAAAGAATCTTTGTGTTCAAAACAAGATAGGTGAATGACGGCTTTCACACACACTTATCTCTCAGAACTGAGCATGTGGAGAGACGTTCGTTCATCTAGCACAAAGGGAACGGGTTGCAGGAGAAACATTTACTCTGGTTTCTCAGCCTGTTTCTTAGTGCCGGTTTGAAGTTCCTGCAGTTTTCACTGTAAAACCGAGTTGGAGCTAGTACCTCTCCTTATATATGTATGGAGTGGAGTTTGCAACTGAAAATAAACTTTGTTTTCCCAACAAGATAGGTGAAGGATGGCTTTCACACACACTAATTTCTCAGAACTGAGCATGTGGAGAGACGTTCGTTCATCTAGCACAAATGGAACGGGTTGCAGGAAAAACTTTTACTCTGGTTTCTCAGTCTGTTTCCTATTGCCGGTTTGATGTTCCTGCAGTTTTCACTGTAAAACCGAGTTGGAGCTAGTACCTCTCCTTATATATGTATGGAGTGGAGTTTGCAACTGAAAAGTATCTTTGTGTTCCCAACAAGCTAGGTGAAGGACGGCTTTCACACACACTTACCTCTCAGAACTGAGCATGTGGAGAGACGTTCGTTCATCTAGCACAAAGGGAACGGGTTGCAGGAGAAACTTTTACTCTGGTTTCTCAGTCTGTTTCCTAGTGCCGGTTTGAAGTTCCTGCAGTTTTCATAGTAAAATCGAGTTGGAGCTAGTACCTCTCCTTATATATGTATGGAGTGGAGTTTGCAACTGAAAATAAACTTTGTTTTCCCAACAAGATAGGTGAAGGACGGCTTTCACACACACTTATCTCTCAGAACTGAGCATGTGGAGAGACGTTCGTTCATCTAGCACAATGGGAACGAGTTGCAGGAGAAACTTTTACTCTGGTTTCTCAGTCTGTTTCCTAGTGCCAGTTTGAAGTTCCTGCAGTTTTCATAGTAAAACCGAGTTGGAGCTAGTACCTCTCCTTATATATGTATGGAGTGGAGTTTGCAACTGAAAAGAATCTTTGTGTTCAAAACAAGATAGGTGAATGACGGCTTTCACACACACTTACCTCTCAGAACTGAGCATGTGGAGAGACGTTCGTTCATCTAGCACAAAGGGAACGGGTTGCAGGAGAAACTTTTACTCTGGTTTCTCAGTCTGTTTCCTAGTGCCGGTTTGAAGTTCCTGCAGTTTTCATAGTAAAACCGAGTTGGAGCTAGACCTCTCCTTATATATGTATGGAGTGGAGTTTGCAACTGAAAAGAATCTTTGTGTTCAAAACAAGATAGGTGAATGACGGCTTTCACACACACTTATCTCTCAGAACTGAGCATGTGGAGAGACGTTCGTTCATCTAGCACAAAGGGAACGGGTTGCAGGAGAAACATTTACTCTGGTTTCTCAGCCTGTTTCTTAGTGCCGGTTTGAAGTTCCTGCAGTTTTCACTGTAAAACCGAGTTGGAGCTAGTACCTCTCCTTATATATGTATGGAGTGGAGTTTGCAACTGAAAATAAACTTTGTTTTCCCAACAAGATAGGTGAAGGATGGCTTTCACACACACTAATTTCTCAGAACTGAGCATGTGGAGAGACGTTCGTTCATCTAGCACAAATGGAACGGGTTGCAGGAAAAACTTTTACTCTGGTTTCTCAGTCTGTTTCCTATTGCCGGTTTGATGTTCCTGCAGTTTTCACTGTAAAACCGAGTTGGAGCTAGTACCTCTCCTTATATATGTATGGAGTGGAGTTTGCAACTGAAAAGTATCTTTGTGTTCCCAACAAGCTAGGTGAAGGACGGCTTTCACACACACTTACCTCTCAGAACTGAGCATGTGGAGAGACGTTCGTTCATCTAGCACAAAGGGAACGGGTTGCAGGAGAAACTTTTACTCTGGTTTCTCAGTCTGTTTCCTAGTGCCGGTTTGAAGTTCCTGCAGTTTTCATAGTAAAACCGAGTTGGAGCTAGTACCTCTCCTTATATATGTATGGAGTGGAGTTTGCAACTGAAAATAAACTTTGTTTTCCCAACAAGATAGGTGAAGGACGGCTTTCACACACACTTATCTCTCAGAACTGAGCATGTGGAGAGACGTTCGTTCATCTAGCACAATGGGAACGAGTTGCAGGAGAAACTTTTACTCTGGTTTCTCAGTCTGTTTCCTAGTGCCAGTTTGAAGTTCCTGCAGTTTTCATAGTAAAACCGAGTTGGAGCTAGTACCTCTCCTTATATATGTATGGAGTGGAGTTTGCAACTGAAAAGAATCTTTGTGTTCAAAACAAGATAGGTGAATGACGGCTTTCACACACACTTACCTCTCAGAACTGAGCATGTGGAGAGACGTTCGTTCATCTAGCACAAAGGGAACGGGTTGCAGGAGAAACTTTTACTCTGGTTTCTCAGCCTGTTTCCTAGTGCCAGTTTGAAGTTCCTGCAGTTTTCATAGTAAAACCGAGTTGGAGCTAGTACCTCTCCTTATATATGTATGGAGTGGAGTTTGCAACTGAAAAGAATCTTTGTGTTCAAAACAAGATAGGTGAATGACGGCTTTCACACACACTTACCTCTCAGAACTGAGCATGTGGAGAGACGTTCGTTCATCTAGCACAAAGGGAACGGGTTGCAGGAGAAACTTTTACTCTGGTTTCTCAGCCTGTTTCTTAGTGCCGGTTTGAAGTTCCTGCAGTTTTCATAGTAAAACCGAGTTGGAGCTAGTACCTCTCCTTATATATGTATGGAGTGGAGTTTGCAACTGAAAAGAATCTTTGTGTTCCCAGCAAGCTAGGTGAATGACGGCTTTCACACACACTTATCTCTCAGAACTGAGCATGTGGAGAGACGTTCGTTCACCTAGCACAAAGGGAACGGGTTGCAGGAAAAACATTTACTCTGGTTTCTCAGCCTGTTTCCTAGTGCCGGTTTGAAGTTCCTGCAGTTTTCACTGTAAAACCGAGTTGGAGCTAGTACCTCTCCTTATATATGTATGGAGTGGAGTTTGCAACTGAAAATAAACTTTGTTTTCCCAACAAGATAGGTGAAGGACGGCTTTCACACACACTTATCTCTCAGAACTGAGCATGTGGAGAGACGTTCGTTCATCTAGCACAATGGGAACGAGTTGCAGGAGAAACTTTTACTCTGGTTTCTCAGTCTGTTTCCTAGTGCCAGTTTGAAGTTCCTGCAGTTTTCATAGTAAAACCGAGTTGGAGCTAGTACCTCTCCTTATATATGTATGGAGTGGAGTTTGCAACTGAAAAGAATCTTTGTGTTCAAAACAAGATAGGTGAATGACGGCTTTCACACACACTTACCTCTCAGAACTGAGCATGTGGAGAGACGTTCGTTCATCTAGCACAAAGGGAACGGGTTGCAGGAGAAACTTTTACTCTGGTTTCTCAGTCTGTTTCCTAGTGCCGGTTTGAAGTTCCTGCAGTTTTCATAGTAAAACCGAGTTGGAGCTAGACCTCTCCTTATATATGTATGGAGTGGAGTTTGCAACTGAAAAGAATCTTTGTGTTCAAAACAAGATAGGTGAATGACGGCTTTCACACACACTTATCTCTCAGAACTGAGCATGTGGAGAGACGTTCGTTCATCTAGCACAAAGGGAACGGGTTGCAGGAGAAACATTTACTCTGGTTTCTCAGCCTGTTTCTTAGTGCCGGTTTGAAGTTCCTGCAGTTTTCACTGTAAAACCGAGTTGGAGCTAGTACCTCTCCTTATATATGTATGGAGTGGAGTTTGCAACTGAAAATAAACTTTGTTTTCCCAACAAGATAGGTGAAGGATGGCTTTCACACACACTAATTTCTCAGAACTGAGCATGTGGAGAGACGTTCGTTCATCTAGCACAAATGGAACGGGTTGCAGGAAAAACTTTTACTCTGGTTTCTCAGTCTGTTTCCTATTGCCGGTTTGATGTTCCTGCAGTTTTCACTGTAAAACCGAGTTGGAGCTAGTACCTCTCCTTATATATGTATGGAGTGGAGTTTGCAACTGAAAAGAATCTTTGTGTTCAAAACAAGATAGGTGAAGGACGGCTTTCACACACACTTACCTCTCAGAACTGAGCATGTGGAGAGACGTTCGTTCATCTAGCACAAAGGGAACGGGTTGCAGGAGAAACTTTTACTCTGGTTTCTCAGCCTGTTTCTTAGTGCCGGTTTGAAGTTCCTGCAGTTTTCATAGTAAAACCGAGTTGGAGCTAGTACCTCTCCTTATATATGTATGGAGTGGAGTTTGCAACTGAAAAGAATCTTTGTGTTCAAAACAAGATAGGTGAATGACGGCTTTCACACACACTTACCTCTCAGAACTGAGCATGTGGAGAGACGTTCGTTCATCTAGCACAAAGGGAACGGGTTGCAGGAAAAACATTTACTCTGGTTTCTCAGCCTGTTTCCTAGTGCCGGTTTGAAGTTCCTGCAGTTTTCACTGTAAAACCGAGTTGGAGCTAGTACCTCTCCTTATATATGTATGGAGTGGAGTTTGCAACTGAAAATAAACTTTGTTTTCCCAACAAGATAGGTGAAGGACGGCTTTCACACACACTTATCTCTCAGAACTGAGCATGTGGAGAGACGTTCGTTCATCTAGCACAATGGGAACGAGTTGCAGGAGAAACTTTTACTCTGGTTTCTCAGTCTGTTTCCTAGTGCCGGTTTGAAGTTCCTGCAGTTTTCATAGTAAAACCGAGTTGGAGCTAGTACCTCTCCTTATATATGTATGGAGTGGAGTTTGCAACTGAAAAGAATCTTTGTGTTCAAAACAAGATAGTTGAATGACGGTTTTCACACACACTTACCTCTCAGAACTGAGCATGTGGAGAGACGTTCGTTCATCTAGCACAAAGGGAACGGGTTGCAGGAGAAACATTTACTCTGGTTTCTCAGCCTGTTTCTTAGTGCCGGTTTGAAATTCCTGCAGTTTTCACTGTAAAACCGAGTTGGAGCTAGTACCTCTCCTTATATATGTATGGAGTGGAGTTTGCAACTGAAAATAAACTTTGTTTTCCCAACAAGATAGGAGAAGGATGGCTTTCACACACACTAATTTCTCAGAACTGAGCATGTGGAGAGACGTTCGTTCATCTAGCACAAAGGGAACGGGTTGCAGGAGAAACATTTACTCTGGTTTCTCAGCCTGTTTCTTAGTGCCGGTTTGAAGTTCCTGCAGTTTTCACTGTAAAACCGAGTTGGAGCTAGTACCTCTCCTTATATATGTATGGAGTGGAGTTTGCAACTGAAAATAAACTTTGTTTTCCCAACAAGATAGGTGAAGGACGGCTTTCACACACACTTATCTCTCAGAACTGAGCATGTGGAGAGACGTTCGTTCATCTGGCACAATTGGAACGAGTTGCAGGAGAAACTTTTACTCTGGTTTCTCAGTCTGTTTCCTAGTGCCAGTTTGAAGTTCCTGCAGTTTTCATAGTAAAACCGAGTTGGAGCTAGTACCTCTCCTTATATATGTATGGAGTGGAGTTTGCAACTGAAAAGAATCTTTGTGTTCAAAACAAGATAGTTGAATGACGGCTTTCACACACACTTACCTCTCAGAAATGAGCATGTGGAGAGACGTTCGTTCATCTAGCACAAAGGGAACGGGTTGCAGGAGAAACTTTTACTCTGGTTTCTCAGCCTGTTTCTTAGTGCCGGTTTGAAGTTCCTGCAGTTTTCACTGTAAAACCGAGTTGGAGCTAGTACCTCTCCTTATATATGTATGGAGTGGAGATTGCAACTGAAAATAAACTTTGTTTTCCCAACAAGATAGGTGAAGGATGGCTTTCACACACACTAATTTCTAAGAACTGAGCATGTGGAGAGACGTTCGTTCATCTAGCACAAATGGAACGGGTTGCAGGCGAAACTTTTACTCTGGTTTCTCAGTGTGTTTCCTATTGCCGGTTTGATGTTCCTGCATTTTTCACTGTAAAACCGAGTTGGAGCTAGTACCTCTCCTTATATATGTATGGAGTGGAGTTTGCAACTGAAAAGTATCTTTGTGTTCCCAACAAGCTAGGTGAAGGACGGCTTTCACACACACTTACCTCTCAGAACTGAGCATGTGGAGAGACGTTCGTTCATCTAGCACAAAGGGAACGGGTTGCAGGAGAAACATTTACTCTGGTTTCTCAGCCTGTTTCTTAGTGCCGGTTTGAAGTTCCTGCAGTTTTCACTGTAAAACCGAGTTGGAGCTAGTACCTCTCCTTATATATGTATGGAGTGGAGTTTGCAACTGAAAAGAATCTTTGTGTTCAAAACAAGATAGGTGAATGACGGCTTTCACACACACTTATCTCTCAGAACTGAGCATGTGGAGAGACGTTCGTTCACCTAGCACAAAGGGAACGGGTTGCCGGAAAAACATTTACTCTGGTTTCTCAGCCTGTTTCCTAGTGCCGGTTTGAAGTTCCTGCAGTTTTCACTGTAAAACCGAGTTGGAGCTAGTACCTATCCTTATATATGTATGGAGTGGAGTTTGCAACTGAAAATAAACTTTGTTTTCCCAACAAGATAGGTGAAGGACGGCTTTCACAGACACTTACCTCTCAGAACTGAGCATGTGGAGAGACGTTCGTTCATCTAGCACAATGGGAACGAGTTGCAGGAGAAACTTTTACTCTGGTTTCTCAGTCTGTTTCCTAGTGCCAGTTTGAAGTTCCTGCAGTTTTCATAGTAAAACCGAGATGGAGCTAGTACCTCTCCTTATATATGTATGGAGTGGAGTTTGCAACTGAAAAGAATCTTTGTGTTCAAAACAAGATAGGTGAATGACGGCTTTCACACACACTTATCTCTCAGAACTGAGCATGTGGAGAGACGTTCGTTCATCTAGCACAAAGGGAACGGGTTGCAGGAGAAACATTTACTCTGGTTTCTCAGCCTGTTTCTTAGTGCCGGTTTGAAGTTCCTGCAGTTTTCACTGTAAAACCGAGTTGGAGCTAGTACCTCTCCTTATATATGTATGGAGTGGAGATTGCAACTGAAAATAAACTTTGTTTTCCCAACAAGATAGGTGAAGGATGGCTTTCACACACACTAATTTCTCTGAACTGAGCATGTGGAGAGACGTTCGTTCATCTAGCACAAATGGAACGGGTTGCAGGCGAAACTTTTACTCTGGTTTCTCAGTGTGTTTCCTATTGCGGGTTTGATGTTCCTGCATTTTTCACTGTAAAACCGAGTTGGAGCTAGTACCTCTCCTTATATATGTAAGGAGTGGAGTTTGCAACTGAAAAGTATCTTTGTGTTCCCAACAAGCTAGGTGAAGGACGGCTTTCACACACACTTACCTCTCAGAACTGAGCATGTGGAGAGACGTTCGTTCATCTAGCACAAAGGGAACGGGTTGCAGGAGAAACATTTACTCTGGTTTCTCAGCCTGTTTCTTAGTGCCGGTTTGAAGTTCCTGCAGTTTTCACTGTAAAACCGAGTTGGAGCTAGTACCTCTCCTTATATATGTATGGAGTGGAGTTTGCAACTGGAAAGAATCTTTGTGTTCAAAACAAGATAGGTGAATGACGGCTTTCACACGCACTTATCTCTCAGAACTGAGCATGTGGAGAGACATTCGTTCACCTAGCACAAAGGGAACGGGTTGCAGGAAAATCATTTACTCTGGTTTCTCAGCCTGTTTCCTAGTGCCGGTTTGAAGTTCCTGCAGTTTTCACTGTAAAACCGAGTTGGAGCTAGTACCTATCCTTATATATGTATGGAGTGGAGTTTGCAACTGAAAATAAACTTTGTTTTCCCAACAAGATAGGTGAAGGACGGCTTTCACAGACACTTACCTCTCAGAACTGAGCATGTGGAGAGACGTTCGTTCATCTAGCACAATGGGAACGAGTTGCAGGAGAAACTTTTACTCTGGTTTCTCAGTCTGTTTCCTAGTGCCAGTTTGAAGTTCCTGCAGTTTTCATAGTAAAACCGAGATGGAGCTAGTACCTCTCCTTATATATGTATGGAGTGGAGTTTGCAACTGAAAAGAATCTTTGTGTTCAAAACAAGATAGGTGAATGACGGCTTTCACACACACTTATCTCTCAGAACTGAGCATGTGGAGAGACGTTCGTTCATCTAGCACAAAGGGAACGGGTTGCAGGAGAAACATTTACTCTGGTTTCTCAGCCTGTTTCTTAGTGCCGGTTTGAAGTTCCTGCAGTTTTCACTGTAAAACCGAGTTGGAGCTAGTACCTCTCCTTATATATGTATGGAGTGGAGATTGCAACTGAAAATAAACTTTGTTTTCCCAACAAGATAGGTGAAGGATGGCTTTCACACACACTAATTTCTCTGAACTGAGCATGTGGAGAGACGTTCGTTCATCTAGCACAAATGGAACGGGTTGCAGGCGAAACTTTTACTCTGGTTTCTCAGTGTGTTTCCTATTGCCGGTTTGATGTTCCTGCATTTTTCACTGTAAAACCGAGTTGGAGCTAGTACCTCTCCTTATATATGTAAGGAGTGGAGTTTGCAACTGAAAAGTATCTTTGTGTTCCCAACAAGCTAGGTGAAGGACGGCTTTCACACACACTTACCTCTCAGAACTGAGCATGTGGAGAGACGTTCGTTCATCTAGCACAAAGGGAACGGGTTGCAGGAGAAACATTTACTCTGGTTTCTCAGCCTGTTTCTTAGTGCCGGTTTGAAGTTCCTGCAGTTTTCACTGTAAAACCGAGTTGGAGCTAGTACCTCTCCTTATATATGTATGGAGTGGAGTTTGCAACTGAAAATAAACTTTGTTTTCCCAACAAGATAGGTGAAGGACGGCTTTCACACACACTTATCTCTCAGAACTGAGCATGTGGAGAGACGTTCGTTCATCTGGCACAATTGGAACGAGTTGCAGGAGAAACTTTTACTCTGGTTTCTCAGTCTGTTTCCTAGTGCCAGTTTGAAGTTCCTGCAGTTTTCATAGTAAAACCGAGTTGGAGCTAGTACCTCTCCTTATATATGTATGGAGTGGAGTTTGCAACTGAAAAGAATCTTTGTGTTCAAAACAAGATAGTTGAATGACGGCTTTCACACACACTTACCTCTCAGAAATGAGCATGTGGAGAGACGTTCGTTCATCTAGCACAAAGGGAACGGGTTGCAGGAGAAACTTTTACTCTGGTTTCTCAGCCTGTTTCTTAGTGCCGGTTTGAAGTTCCTGCAGTTTTCACTGTAAAACCGAGTTGGAGCTAGTACCTCTCCTTATATATGTATGGAGTGGAGATTGCAACTGAAAATAAACTTTGTTTTCCCAACAAGATAGGTGAAGGATGGCTTTCACACACACTAATTTCTAAGAACTGAGCATGTGGAGAGACGTTCGTTCATCTAGCACAAATGGAACGGGTTGCAGGCGAAACTTTTACTCTGGTTTCTCAGTGTGTTTCCTATTGCCGGTTTGATGTTCCTGCATTTTTCACTGTAAAACCGAGTTGGAGCTAGTACCTCTCCTTATATATGTATGGAGTGGAGTTTGCAACTGAAAAGTATCTTTGTGTTCCCAACAAGCTAGGTGAAGGACGGCTTTCACACACACTTACCTCTCAGAACTGAGCATGTGGAGAGACGTTCGTTCATCTAGCACAAAGGGAACGGGTTGCAGGAGAAACATTTACTCTGGTTTCTCAGCCTGTTTCTTAGTGCCGGTTTGAAGTTCCTGCAGTTTTCACTGTAAAACCGAGTTGGAGCTAGTACCTCTCCTTATATATGTATGGAGTGGAGTTTGCAACTGAAAAGAATCTTTGTGTTCAAAACAAGATAGGTGAATGACGGCTTTCACACACACTTATCTCTCAGAACTGAGCATGTGGAGAGACGTTCGTTCACCTAGCACAAAGGGAACGGGTTGCCGGAAAAACATTTACTCTGGTTTCTCAGCCTGTTTCCTAGTGCCGGTTTGAAGTTCCTGCAGTTTTCACTGTAAAACCGAGTTGGAGCTAGTACCTATCCTTATATATGTATGGAGTGGAGTTTGCAACTGAAAATAAACTTTGTTTTCCCAACAAGATAGGTGAAGGACGGCTTTCACAGACACTTACCTCTCAGAACTGAGCATGTGGAGAGACGTTCGTTCATCTAGCACAATGGGAACGAGTTGCAGGAGAAACTTTTACTCTGGTTTCTCAGTCTGTTTCCTAGTGCCAGTTTGAAGTTCCTGCAGTTTTCATAGTAAAACCGAGATGGAGCTAGTACCTCTCCTTATATATGTATGGAGTGGAGTTTGCAACTGAAAAGAATCTTTGTGTTCAAAACAAGATAGGTGAATGACGGCTTTCACACACACTTATCTCTCAGAACTGAGCATGTGGAGAGACGTTCGTTCATCTAGCACAAAGGGAACGGGTTGCAGGAGAAACATTTACTCTGGTTTCTCAGCCTGTTTCTTAGTGCCGGTTTGAAGTTCCTGCAGTTTTCACTGTAAAACCGAGTTGGAGCTAGTACCTCTCCTTATATATGTATGGAGTGGAGATTGCAACTGAAAATAAACTTTGTTTTCCCAACAAGATAGGTGAAGGATGGCTTTCACACACACTAATTTCTCTGAACTGAGCATGTGGAGAGACGTTCGTTCATCTAGCACAAATGGAACGGGTTGCAGGCGAAACTTTTACTCTGGTTTCTCAGTGTGTTTCCTATTGCGGGTTTGATGTTCCTGCATTTTTCACTGTAAAACCGAGTTGGAGCTAGTACCTCTCCTTATATATGTAAGGAGTGGAGTTTGCAACTGAAAAGTATCTTTGTGTTCCCAACAAGCTAGGTGAAGGACGGCTTTCACACACACTTACCTCTCAGAACTGAGCATGTGGAGAGACGTTCGTTCATCTAGCACAAAGGGAACGGGTTGCAGGAGAAACATTTACTCTGGTTTCTCAGCCTGTTTCTTAGTGCCGGTTTGAAGTTCCTGCAGTTTTCACTGTAAAACCGAGTTGGAGCTAGTACCTCTCCTTATATATGTATGGAGTGGAGTTTGCAACTGGAAAGAATCTTTGTGTTCAAAACAAGATAGGTGAATGACGGCTTTCACACGCACTTATCTCTCAGAACTGAGCATGTGGAGAGACGTTCGTTCACCTAGCACAAAGGGAACGGGTTGCAGGAAAATCATTTACTCTGGTTTCTCAGCCTGTTTCCTAGTGCCGGTTTGAAGTTCCTGCAGTTTTCACTGTAAAACCGAGTTGGAGCTAGTACCTATCCTTATATATGTATGGAGTGGAGTTTGCAACTGAAAATAAACTTTGTTTTCCCAACAAGATAGGTGAAGGACGGCTTTCACAGACACTTACCTCTCAGAACTGAGCATGTGGAGAGACGTTCGTTCATCTAGCACAATGGGAACGAGTTGCAGGAGAAACTTTTACTCTGGTTTCTCAGTCTGTTTCCTAGTGCCAGTTTGAAGTTCCTGCAGTTTTCATAGTAAAACCGAGATGGAGCTAGTACCTCTCCTTATATATGTATGGAGTGGAGTTTGCAACTGAAAAGAATCTTTGTGTTCAAAACAAGATAGGTGAATGACGGCTTTCACACACACTTATCTCTCAGAACTGAGCATGTGGAGAGACGTTCGTTCATCTAGCACAAAGGGAACGGGTTGCAGGAGAAACATTTACTCTGGTTTCTCAGCCTGTTTCTTAGTGCCGGTTTGAAGTTCCTGCAGTTTTCACTGTAAAACCGAGTTGGAGCTAGTACCTCTCCTTATATATGTATGGAGTGGAGATTGCAACTGAAAATAAACTTTGTTTTCCCAACAAGATAGGTGAAGGATGGCTTTCACACACACTAATTTCTCTGAACTGAGCATGTGGAGAGACGTTCGTTCATCTAGCACAAATGGAACGGGTTGCAGGCGAAACTTTTACTCTGGTTTCTCAGTGTGTTTCCTATTGCCGGTTTGATGTTCCTGCATTTTTCACTGTAAAACCGAGTTGGAGCTAGTACCTCTCCTTATATATGTAAGGAGTGGAGTTTGCAACTGAAAAGTATCTTTGTGTTCCCAACAAGCTAGGTGAAGGACGGCTTTCACACACACTTACCTCTCAGAACTGAGCATGTGGAGAGACGTTCGTTCATCTAGCACAAAGGGAACGGGTTGCAGGAGAAACATTTACTCTGGTTTCTCAGCCTGTTTCTTAGTGCCGGTTTGAAGTTCCTGCAGTTTTCACTGTAAAACCGAGTTGGAGCTAGTACCTCTCCTTATATATGTATGGAGTGGAGTTTGCAACTGAAAAGAATCTTTGTGTTCAAAACAAGATAGGTGAATGACGGCTTTCACACACACTTATCTCTCAGAACTGAGCATGTGGAGAGACGTTCGTTCACCTAGCACAAAGGGAACGGGTTGCAGGAAAAACATTTACTCTGGTTTCTCAGCCTGTTTCCTAGTGCCGGTTTGAAGTTCCTGCAGTTTTCACTGTAAAACCGAGTTGGAGCTAGTACCTCTCCTTATATATGTATGGAGTGGAGTTTCCAACTGAAAATAAACTTTGTTTTCCCAACAAGATAGGTGAAGGACGGCTTTCACAGACACTTACCTCTCAGAACTGAGCATGTGGAGAGACGTTCGTTCATCTAGCACAATGGGAACGAGTTGCAGGAGAAACTTTTACTCTGGTTTCTCAGTCTGTTTCCTAGTGCCAGTTTGAAGTTCCTGCAGTTTTCATAGTAAAACCGAGATGGAGCTAGTACCTCTCCTTATATATGTATGGAGTGGAGTTTGCAACTGAAAAGAATCTTTGTGTTCAAAACAAGATAGTTGAATGACGGTTTTCACACACACTTATCTCTCAGAACTGAGCATGTGGAGAGACGTTCGTTCATCTAGCACAAAGGGAACGGGTTGCAGGAGAAACATTTACTCTGGTTTCTCAGCCTGTTTCTTAGTGCCGGTTTGAAGTTCCTGCAGTTTTCACTGTAAAACCGAGTTGGAGCTAGTACCTCTCCTTATATATGTATGGAGTGGAGATTGCAACTGAAAATAAACTTTGTTTTCCCAACAAGATAGGTGAAGGATGGCTTTCACACACACTAATTTCTCTGAACTGAGCATGTGGAGAGACGTTCGTTCATCTAGCACAAATGGAACGGGTTGCAGGAAAAACTTTTACTCTGGTTTCTCAGTCTGTTTCCTATTGCCGGTTTGATGTTCCTGCAGTTTTCACTGTAAAACCGAGTTGGAGCTAGTACCTCTCCTTATATATGTAAGGAGTGGAGTTTGCAACTGAAAAGTATCTTTGTGTTCCCAACAAGCTAGGTGAAGGACGGCTTTCACACACACTTACCTCTCAGAACTGAGCATGTGGAGAGACGTTCGTTCATCTAGCACAAAGGGAACGGGTTGCAGGAGAAACATTTACTCTGGTTTCTCAGCCTGTTTCTTAGTGCCGGTTTGAAGTTCCTGCAGTTTTCACTGTAAAACCGAGTTGGAGCTAGTACCTCTCCTTATATATGTATGGAGTGGAGTTTGCAACTGAAAATAAACTTTTTTTTCCTAACAAGATAGGTGAAGGACGGCTTTCACACACACTTATCTCTCAGAACTGAGCATGTGGAGAGACGTTCGTTCATCTAGCACAATGGGAACGAGTTGCAGGAGAAACTTTTACTCTGGTTTCTCAGTCTGTTTCCTAGTGCCAGTTTGAAGTTCCTGCAGTTTTCATAGTAAAACCGAGTTGGAGCTAGTACCTCTCCATATATATGTATGGAGTGGAGTTTGCAACTGAAAAGAATCTTTGTGTTCAAAACAAGATAGGTGAATGACGGCTTTCACACACACTTACCTCTCAGAACTGAGCATGTGGAGAGACGTTCGTTCATCTAGCACAAAGGGAACGGGTTGCAGGAGAAACTTTTACTCTGGTTTCTCAGTCTGTTTCCTAGTGCCGGTTTGAAGTTCCTGCAGTTTTCATAGTAAAACCGAGTTGGAGCTAGTACCTCTCCTTATATATGTATGGAGTGGAGTTTGCAACTGAAAAGAATCTTTGTGTTCAAAACAAGATAGGTGAATGACGGCTTTCACACACACTTATCTCTCAGAACTGAGCATGTGGAGAGACGTTCGTTCATCTAGCACAAAGGGAACGGGTTGCAGGAGAAACATTTACTCTGGTTTCTCAGCCTGTTTCCTAGTGCCGGTTTGAAGTTCCTGCAGTTTTCACTGTAAAACCGAGTTGGAGCTAGTACCTCTCCTTATATATGTATGGAGTGGAGTTTGCAACTGAAAAGAATCTTTGTGTTCAAAACAAGATAGGTGAAGGACGGCTTTCACACACACTTATCTCTCAGAACTGAGCATGTGGAGAGACGTTCGTTCATCTAGCACAATGGGAACGAGTTGCAGGGAAACTTTTACTCTGGTTTCTCAGTCTGTTTCCTAGTGCCAGTTTGAAGTTCCTGCAGTTTTCATAGTAAAACCGAGTTGGAGCTAGTACCTCTCCATATATATGTATGGAGTGGAGTTTGCAACTGAAAAGAATCTTTGTGTTCAAAACAAGATAGGTGAATGACGGCTTTCACACACACTTACCTCTCAGAACTGAGCATGTGGAGAGACGTTCGTTCATCTAGCACAAAGGGAACGGGTTGCAGGAGAAACTTTTACTCTGGTTTCTCAGTCTGTTTCCTAGTGCCGGTTTGAAGTTCCTGCAGTTTTCATAGTAAAACCGAGTTGGAGCTAGTACCTCTCCTTATATATGTATGGAGTGGAGTTTGCAACTGAAAAGAATCTTTGTGTTCAAAACAAGATAGGTGAATGACGGCTTTCACACACACTTATCTCTCAGAACTGAGCATGTGGAGAGACGTTCGTTCATCTAGCACAAAGGGAACGGGTTGCAGGAGAAACATTTACTCTGGTTTCTCAGCCTGTTTCCTAGTGCCGGTTTGAAGTTCCTGCAGTTTTCACTGTAAAACCGAGTTGGAGCTAGTACCTCTCCTTATATATGTATGGAGTGGAGTTTGCAACTGAAAAGAATCTTTGTGTTCAAAACAAGATAGGTGAAGGACGGCTTTCACACACACTTATCTCTCAGAACTGAGCATGTGGAGAGACGTTCGTTTATCTAGCACAATGGGAACGAGTTGCAGGAGAAACTTTTACTCTGGTTTCTCAGTCTGTTTCCTAGTGCCAGTTTGAAGTTCCTGCAGTTTTCATAGTAAAACCGAGTTGGAGCTAGTACCTCTCCTTATATATGTATGGAGTGGAGTTTGCAACTGAAAAGAATCTTTGTGTTCAAAACAAGATAGGTGAATGACGGCTTTCACACACACTTACCTCTAGAACTGAGCATGTGGAGAGACGTTCGTTCATCTAGCACAAAGGGAACGGGTTGCAGGAGAAACTTTTACTCTGGTTTCTCAGTCTGTTTCCTAGTGCCGGTTTGAAGTTCCTGCAGTTTTCATAGTAAAACCGAGTTGGAGCTAGTACCTCTCCTTATATATGTATGGAGTGGAGTTTGCAACTGAAAAGAATCTTTGTGTTCAAAACAAGATAGGTGAATGACGGCTTTCACACACACTTATCTCTCAGAACTGAGCATGTGGAGAGACGTTCGTTCATCTAGCACAAAGGGAACGGGTTGCAGGAGAAACATTTACTCTGGTTTCTCAGCCTGTTTCTTAGTGCCGGTTTGAAGTTCCTGCAGTTTTCACTGTAAAACCGAGTTGGAGCTAGTACCTCTCCTTATATATGTATGGAGTGGAGTTTGCAACTGAAAATAAACTTTGTTTTCCCAACAAGATAGGTGAAGGATGGCTTTCACACACACTAATTTCTCAGAACTGAGCATGTGGAGAGACGTTCGTTCATCTAGCACAAATGGAACGGGTTGCAGGAAAAACTTTTACTCTGGTTTCTCAGTCTGTTTCCTATTGCCGGTTTGATGTTCCTGCAGTTTTCACTGTAAAACCGAGTTGGAGCTAGTACCTCTCCTTATATATGTATGGAGTGGAGTTTGCAACTGAAAAGTATCTTTGTGTTCCCAACAAGCTAGGTGAAGGACGGCTTTTACACACACTTACCTCTGAGAACTGAGCATGTGGAGAGACGTTCGTTCATCTAGCACAAAGGGAACGGGTTGCAGGAGAAACATTTACTCTGGTTTCTCAGCCTGTTTCTTAGTGCCGGTTTGAAGTTCCTGCAGTTTTCACTGTAAAACCGAGTTGGAGCTAGTACCTCTCCTTATATATGTATGGAGTGGAGTTTGCAACTGAAAAGAATCTTTGTGTTCAAAACAAGATAGGTGAATGACGGCTTTCACACACACTTATCTCTCAGAACTGAGCATGTGGAGAGACGTTCGTTCACCTAGCACAAAGGGAACGGGTTGCAGGAAAAACATTTACTCTGGTTTCTCAGCCTGTTTCCTAGTGCCGGTTTGAAGTTCCTGCAGTTTTCACTGTAAAACCGAGTTGGAGCTAGTACCTCTCCTTATATATGTATGGAGTGGAGTTTCCAACTGAAAATAAACTTTGTTTTCCCAACAAGATAGGTGAAGGACGGCTTTCACAGACACTTACCTCTCAGAACTGAGCATGTGGAGAGACGTTCGTTCATCTAGCACAATGGGAACGAGTTGCAGGAGAAACTTTTACTCTGGTTTCTCAGTCTGTTTCCTAGTGCCAGTTTGAAGTTCCTGCAGTTTTCATAGTAAAACCGAGATGGAGCTAGTACCTCTCCTTATATATGTATGGAGTGGAGTTTGCAACTGAAAAGAATCTTTGTGTTCAAAACAAGATAGTTGAATGACGGTTTTCACACACACTTATCTCTCAGAACTGAGCATGTGGAGAGACGTTCGTTCATCTAGCACAAAGGGAACGGGTTGCAGGAGAAACATTTACTCTGGTTTCTCAGCCTGTTTCTTAGTGCCGGTTTGAAGTTCCTGCAGTTTTCACTGTAAAACCGAGTTGGAGCTAGTACCTCTCCTTATATATGTATGGAGTGGAGATTGCAACTGAAAATAAACTTTGTTTTCCCAACAAGATAGGTGAAGGATGGCTTTCACACACACTAATTTCTCTGAACTGAGCATGTGGAGAGACGTTCGTTCATCTAGCACAAATGGAACGGGTTGCAGGAAAAACTTTTACTCTGGTTTCTCAGTCTGTTTCCTATTGCCGGTTTGATGTTCCTGCAGTTTTCACTGTAAAACCGAGTTGGAGCTAGTACCTCTCCTTATATATGTAAGGAGTGGAGTTTGCAACTGAAAAGTATCTTTGTGTTCCCAACAAGCTAGGTGAAGGACGGCTTTCACACACACTTACCTCTCAGAACTGAGCATGTGGAGAGACGTTCGTTCATCTAGCACAAAGGGAACGGGTTGCAGGAGAAACATTTACTCTGGTTTCTCAGCCTGTTTCTTAGTGCCGGTTTGAAGTTCCTGCAGTTTTCACTGTAAAACCGAGTTGGAGCTAGTACCTCTCCTTATATATGTATGGAGTGGAGTTTGCAACTGAAAATAAACTTTTTTTTCCTAACAAGATAGGTGAAGGACGGCTTTCACACACACTTATCTCTCAGAACTGAGCATGTGGAGAGACGTTCGTTCATCTAGCACAATGGGAACGAGTTGCAGGAGAAACTTTTACTCTGGTTTCTCAGTCTGTTTCCTAGTGCCAGTTTGAAGTTCCTGCAGTTTTCATAGTAAAACCGAGTTGGAGCTAGTACCTCTCCTTATATATGTATGGAGTGGAGTTTGCAACTGAAAAGAATCTTTGTGTTCAAAACAAGATAGGTGAATGACGGCTTTCACACACACTTACCTCTCAGAACTGAGCATGTGGAGAGACGTTCGTTCATCTAGCACAAAGGGAACGGGTTGCAGGAGAAACTTTTACTCTGGTTTCTCAGTCTGTTTCCTAGTGCCGGTTTGAAGTTCCTGCAGTTTTCATAGTAAAACCGAGTTGGAGCTAGTACCTCTCCTTATATATGTATGGAGTGGAGTTTGCAACTGAAAAGAATCTTTGTGTTCAAAACAAGATAGGTGAATGACGGCTTTCACACACACTTATCTCTCAGAACTGAGCATGTGGAGAGACGTTCGTTCATCTAGCACAAAGGGAACGGGTTGCAGGAGAAACATTTACTCTGGTTTCTCAGCCTGTTTCCTAGTGCCGGTTTGAAGTTCCTGCAGTTTTCACTGTAAAACCGAGTTGGAGCTAGTACCTCTCCTTATATATGTATGGAGTGGAGTTTGCAACTGAAAAGAATCTTTGTGTTCAAAACAAGATAGGTGAAGGACGGCTTTCACACACACTTATCTCTCAGAACTGAGCATGTGGAGAGACGTTCGTTTATCTAGCACAATGGGAACGAGTTGCAGGAGAAACTTTTACTCTGGTTTCTCAGTCTGTTTCCTAGTGCCAGTTTGAAGTTCCTGCAGTTTTCATAGTAAAACCGAGTTGGAGCTAGTACCTCTCCTTATATATGTATGGAGTGGAGTTTGCAACTGAAAAGAATCTTTGTGTTCAAAACAAGATAGGTGAATGACGGCTTTCACACACACTTACCTCTAGAACTGAGCATGTGGAGAGACGTTCGTTCATCTAGCACAAAGGGAACGGGTTGCAGGAGAAACTTTTACTCTGGTTTCTCAGTCTGTTTCCTAGTGCCGGTTTGAAGTTCCTGCAGTTTTCATAGTAAAACCGAGTTGGAGCTAGTACCTCTCCTTATATATGTATGGAGTGGAGTTTGCAACTGAAAAGAATCTTTGTGTTCAAAACAAGATAGGTGAATGACGGCTTTCACACACACTTATCTCTCAGAACTGAGCATGTGGAGAGACGTTCGTTCATCTAGCACAAAGGGAACGGGTTGCAGGAGAAACATTTACTCTGGTTTCTCAGCCTGTTTCTTAGTGCCGGTTTGAAGTTCCTGCAGTTTTCACTGTAAAACCGAGTTGGAGCTAGTACCTCTCCTTATATATGTATGGAGTGGAGTTTGCAACTGAAAATAAACTTTGTTTTCCCAACAAGATAGGTGAAGGATGGCTTTCACACACACTAATTTCTCAGAACTGAGCATGTGGAGAGACGTTCGTTCATCTAGCACAAATGGAACGGGTTGCAGGAAAAACTTTTACTCTGGTTTCTCAGTCTGTTTCCTATTGCCGGTTTGATGTTCCTGCAGTTTTCACTGTAAAACCGAGTTGGAGCTAGTACCTCTCCTTATATATGTATGGAGTGGAGTTTGCAACTGAAAAGTATCTTTGTGTTCCCAACAAGCTAGGTGAAGGACGGCTTTTACACACACTTACCTCTGAGAACTGAGCATGTGGAGAGACGTTCGTTCATCTAGCACAAAGGGAACGGGTTGCAGGAGAAACATTTACTCTGGTTTCTCAGCCTGTTTCTTAGTGCCGGTTTGAAGTTCCTGCAGTTTTCACTGTAAAACCGAGTTGGAGCTAGTACCTCTCCTTATATATGTATGGAGTGGAGTTTGCAACTGAAAAGAATCTTTGTGTTCAAAACAAGATAGGTGAATGACGGCTTTCACACACACTTATCTCTCAGAACTGAGCATGTGGAGAGACGTTCGTTCACCTAGCACAAAGGGAACGGGTTGCAGGAAAAACATTTACTCTGGTTTCTCAGCCTGTTTCCTAGTGCCGGTTTGAAGTTCCTGCAGTTTTCACTGTAAAACCGAGTTGGAGCTAGTACCTCTCCTTATATATGTATGGAGTGGAGTTTCCAACTGAAAATAAACTTTGTTTTCCCAACAAGATAGGTGAAGGACGGCTTTCACAGACACTTACCTCTCAGAACTGAGCATGTGGAGAGACGTTCGTTCATCTAGCACAATGGGAACGAGTTGCAGGAGAAACTTTTACTCTGGTTTCTCAGTCTGTTTCCTAGTGCCAGTTTGAAGTTCCTGCAGTTTTCATAGTAAAACCGAGATGGAGCTAGTACCTCTCCTTATATATGTATGGAGTGGAGTTTGCAACTGAAAAGAATCTTTGTGTTCAAAACAAGATAGTTGAATGACGGTTTTCACACACACTTATCTCTCAGAACTGAGCATGTGGAGAGACGTTCGTTCATCTAGCACAAAGGGAACGGGTTGCAGGAGAAACATTTACTCTGGTTTCTCAGCCTGTTTCTTAGTGCCGGTTTGAAGTTCCTGCAGTTTTCACTGTAAAACCGAGTTGGAGCTAGTACCTCTCCTTATATATGTATGGAGTGGAGATTGCAACTGAAAATAAACTTTGTTTTCCCAACAAGATAGGTGAAGGATGGCTTTCACACACACTAATTTCTCTGAACTGAGCATGTGGAGAGACGTTCGTTCATCTAGCACAAATGGAACGGGTTGCAGGAAAAACTTTTACTCTGGTTTCTCAGTCTGTTTCCTATTGCCGGTTTGATGTTCCTGCAGTTTTCACTGTAAAACCGAGTTGGAGCTAGTACCTCTCCTTATATATGTAAGGAGTGGAGTTTGCAACTGAAAAGTATCTTTGTGTTCCCAACAAGCTAGGTGAAGGACGGCTTTCACACACACTTACCTCTCAGAACTGAGCATGTGGAGAGACGTTCGTTCATCTAGCACAAAGGGAACGGGTTGCAGGAGAAACATTTACTCTGGTTTCTCAGCCTGTTTCTTAGTGCCGGTTTGAAGTTCCTGCAGTTTTCACTGTAAAACCGAGTTGGAGCTAGTACCTCTCCTTATATATGTATGGAGTGGAGTTTGCAACTGAAAATAAACTTTTTTTTCCTAACAAGATAGGTGAAGGACGGCTTTCACACACACTTATCTCTCAGAACTGAGCATGTGGAGAGACGTTCGTTCATCTAGCACAATGGGAACGAGTTGCAGGAGAAACTTTTACTCTGGTTTCTCAGTCTGTTTCCTAGTGCCAGTTTGAAGTTCCTGCAGTTTTCATAGTAAAACCGAGTTGGAGCTAGTACCTCTCCTTATATATGTATGGAGTGGAGTTTGCAACTGAAAAGAATCTTTGTGTTCAAAACAAGATAGGTGAATGACGGCTTTCACACACACTTACCTCTCAGAACTGAGCATGTGGAGAGACGTTCGTTCATCTAGCACAAAGGGAACGGGTTGCAGGAGAAACTTTTACTCTGGTTTCTCAGTCTGTTTCCTAGTGCCGGTTTGAAGTTCCTGCAGTTTTCATAGTAAAACCGAGTTGGAGCTAGTACCTCTCCTTATATATGTATGGAGTGGAGTTTGCAACTGAAAAGAATCTTTGTGTTCAAAACAAGATAGGTGAATGACGGCTTTCACACACACTTATCTCTCAGAACTGAGCATGTGGAGAGACGTTCGTTCATCTAGCACAAAGGGAACGGGTTGCAGGAGAAACATTTACTCTGGTTTCTCAGCCTGTTTCCTAGTGCCGGTTTGAAGTTCCTGCAGTTTTCACTGTAAAACCGAGTTGGAGCTAGTACCTCTCCTTATATATGTATGGAGTGGAGTTTGCAACTGAAAAGAATCTTTGTGTTCAAAACAAGATAGGTGAAGGACGGCTTTCACACACACTTATCTCTCAGAACTGAGCATGTGGAGAGACGTTCGTTTATCTAGCACAATGGGAACGAGTTGCAGGAGAAACTTTTACTCTGGTTTCTCAGTCTGTTTCCTAGTGCCAGTTTGAAGTTCCTGCAGTTTTCATAGTAAAACCGAGTTGGAGCTAGTACCTCTCCTTATATATGTATGGAGTGGAGTTTGCAACTGAAAAGAATCTTTGTGTTCAAAACAAGATAGGTGAATGACGGCTTTCACACACACTTACCTCTAGAACTGAGCATGTGGAGAGACGTTCGTTCATCTAGCACAAAGGGAACGGGTTGCAGGAGAAACTTTTACTCTGGTTTCTCAGTCTGTTTCCTAGTGCCGGTTTGAAGTTCCTGCAGTTTTCATAGTAAAACCGAGTTGGAGCTAGTACCTCTCCTTATATATGTATGGAGTGGAGTTTGCAACTGAAAAGAATCTTTGTGTTCAAAACAAGATAGGTGAATGACGGCTTTCACACACACTTATCTCTCAGAACTGAGCATGTGGAGAGACGTTCGTTCATCTAGCACAAAGGGAACGGGTTGCAGGAGAAACATTTACTCTGGTTTCTCAGCCTGTTTCTTAGTGCCGGTTTGAAGTTCCTGCAGTTTTCACTGTAAAACCGAGTTGGAGCTAGTACCTCTCCTTATATATGTATGGAGTGGAGTTTGCAACTGAAAATAAACTTTGTTTTCCCAACAAGATAGGTGAAGGATGGCTTTCACACACACTAATTTCTCAGAACTGAGCATGTGGAGAGACGTTCGTTCATCTAGCACAAATGGAACGGGTTGCAGGAAAAACTTTTACTCTGGTTTCTCAGTCTGTTTCCTATTGCCGGTTTGATGTTCCTGCAGTTTTCACTGTAAAACCGAGTTGGAGCTAGTACCTCTCCTTATATATGTATGGAGTGGAGTTTGCAACTGAAAAGTATCTTTGTGTTCCCAACAAGCTAGGTGAAGGACGGCTTTCACACACACTTACCTCTGAGAACTGAGCATGTGGAGAGACGTTCGTTCATCTAGCACAAAGGGAACGGGTTGCAGGAGAAACATTTACTCTGGTTTCTCAGCCTGTTTCTTAGTGCCGGTTTGAAGTTCCTGCAGTTTTCACTGTAAAACCGAGTTGGAGCTAGTACCTCTCCTTATATATGTATGGAGTGGAGTTTGCAACTGAAAAGAATCTTTGTGTTCAAAACAAGATAGGTGAATGACGGCTTTCACACACACTTATCTCTCAGAACTGAGCATGTGGAGAGACGTTCGTTCACCTAGCACAAAGGGAACGGGTTGCAGGAAAAACATTTACTCTGGTTTCTCAGCCTGTTTCCTAGTGCCGGTTTGAAGTTCCTGCAGTTTTCACTGTAAAACCGAGTTGGAGCTAGTACCTCTCCTTATATATGTATGGAGTGGAGTTTGCAACTGAAAATAAACTTTGTTTTCCCAACAAGATCGGTGAAGGACGGCTTTCACACACACTTATCTCTCAGAACTGAGCATGTGGAGAGACGTTCGTTCATCTAGCACAATGGGAACGAGTTGCAGGAGAAACTTTTACTCTGGTTTCTCAGTCTGTTTCCTAGTGCCAGTTTGAAGTTCCTGCAGTTTTCATAGTAAAACCGAGTTGGAGCTAGTACCTCTCCTTATATATGTATGGAGTGGAGTTTGCAACTGAAAAGAATCTTTGTGTTCAAAACAAGATAGGTGAATGACGGCTTTCACACACACTTACCTCTCAGAACTGAGCATGTGGAGAGACGTTCGTTCATCTAGCACAAAGGGAACGGGTTGCAGGAGAAACTTTTACTCTGGTTTCTCAGTCTGTTTCCTAGTGCCGGTTTGAAGTTCCTGCAGTTTTCATAGTAAAACCGAGTTGGAGCTAGTACCTCTCCTTATATATGTATGGAGTGGAGTTTGCAACTGAAAAGAAACTTTGTGTTCCCAGCAAGCTAGGTGAAGGACGGCTTTCACACACACTTATCTCTCAGAACTTAGCATGTGGAGAGACGTTCGTTCATCTAGCACAAAGGGAACGGGTTGCAGGAAAAACTTTTACTCTGGTTTCTCAGCCTGTTTCTTAGTGCCGGTTTGAAGTTCCTGCAGTTTTCACTGTAAAACCGAGTTGGAGCTAGTACCTCTCCTTATATATGTACGGAGTGGAGTTTGCAACTGAAAATAAACTTTGTTTTCCCAACAAGATAGGTGAAGGACGGCTTTCACACACACTTATCTCTCAGAACTGAGCATGTGGAGAGACGTTCGTTCATCTAGCACAAAGGGAACTGTTTGCAGGAGAAACTATTACTCTGGTTTCTCAGCCTGTTTCCTAGTGCCAGTTTGAAGTTCCTGCAGTTTTCACAGTAAAACCGAGTTGGAGCTAGTACCTCTCCTTATATATGTATGGAGTGGAGTATGCAACTGAAAAGAATCTTTGTGTTCAAAACAAGATAGGTGAATGACGGCTTTCACACACACTTACCTCTCAGAACTGAGCATGTGGAGAGACGTTCGTTCATCTAGCACAAAGGGAACGGGTTGCAGGAGAAACTTTTACTCTGGTTTCTCAGTCTGTTTCCTAGTGCCGGTTTGAAGTTCCTGCAGTTTTCATAGTAAAACCGAGTTGGAGCTAGTACCTCTCCTTATATATGTATGGAGTGGAGTTTGCAACTGAAAAGAATCTTTGTGTTCAAAACAAGATAGGTGAATGACGGCTTTCACACACACTTATCTCTCAGAACTGAGCATGTGGAGAGACGTTCGTTCACCTAGCACAAAGGGAACGGGTTGCAGGAGAAACTTTTACTCTGGTTTCTCAGTCTGTTTCCTAGTGCCGGTTTGAAGTTCCTGCAGTTTTCACTGTAAAACCGAGTTGGAGTTAGTACCTCTCCTTATATATGTATGGAGTGGAGTTTGCAACTGAAAAGAATCTTTGTGTTCAAAACAAGATAGGTGAATGACGGCTTTCACACACACTTATCTCTCAGAACTGAGCATGTGGAGAGACGTTCGTTCACCTAGCACAAAGGGAACGGGTTGCAGGAGAAACTTTTACTCTGGTTTCTCAGTCTGTTTCCTAGTGCCGGTTTGAAGTTCCTGCAGTTTTCACTGTAAAACCGAGTTGGAGCTAGTACCTCTCCTTATATATGTATGGAGTGGAGTTTGCAACTGAAAAGAATCTTTGTGTTCAAAACAAGATAGGTGAATGACGGCTTTCACACACACTTATCTCTCAGAACTGAGCATGTGGAGAGACGTTCGTTCACCTAGCTCAAAGGGAACGGGTTGCAGGAGAAACTTTTACTCTGGTTTCTCAGTCTGTTTCCTAGTGCCGGTTTGAAGTTCCTGCAGTTTTCACTGTAAAACCGAGTTGGAGCTAGTACCTCTCCTTATATATGTATGGAGTGGAGTTTGCAACTGAAAAGAAACTTTGTGTTCCCAGCAAGCTAGGTGAAGGACGGCTTTCACACACACTTATCTCTCAGAACTTAGCATGTGGAGAGACGTTCGTTCATCTAGCACAAAGGGAACGGGTTGCAGGAGAAACTTTTACTCTGGTTTCTCAGCCTGTTTCTTAGTGCCGGTTTGAAGTTCCTGCAGTTTTCACTGTAAAACCGAGTTGGAGCTAGTACCTCTCCTTATATATGTACGGAGTGGAGTTTGCAACTGAAAATAAACTTTGTTTTCCCAACAAGATAGGTGAAGGACGGCTTTCACACACACTTATCTCTCAGAACTGAGCATGTGGAGAGACGTTCATTCATCTAGCACAAAGGGAACTGTTTGCAGGGGAAACTATTACTCTGGTTTCTCAGCCTGTTTCCTAGTGCCAGTTTGAAGTTCCTGCAGTTTTCACAGTAAAACCGAGTTGGAGCTAGTACCTCTCCTTATATATGTATGGAGTGGAGTATGCAACTGAAAAGAATCTTTGTGTTCAAAACAAGATAGGTGAATGACGGCTTTCACACACACTTACCTCTAGAACTGAGCATGTGGAGAGACGTTCGTTCATCTAGCACAAAGGGAACGGGTTGCAGGAGAAACTTTTACTCTGGTTTCTCAGTCTGTTTCCTAGTGCCGGTTTGAAGTTCCTGCAGTTTTCATAGTAAAACCGAGTTGGAGCTAGTACCTCTCCTTATATATGTATGGAGTGGAGTTTGCAACTGAAAAGAATCTTTGTGTTCAAAACAAGATAGGTGAATGACGGCTTTCACACACACTTATCTCTCAGAACTGAGCATGTGGAGAGACGTTCGTTCATCTAGCACAAAGGGAACGGGTTGCAGGAGAAACATTTACTCTGGTTTCTCAGCCTGTTTCTTAGTGCCGGTTTGAAGTTCCTGCAGTTTTCACTGTAAAACCGAGTTGGAGCTAGTACCTCTCCTTATATATGTATGGAGTGGAGTTTGCAACTGAAAATAAACTTTGTTTTCCCAACAAGATAGGTGAAGGATGGCTTTCACACACACTAATTTCTCAGAACTGAGCATGTGGAGAGACGTTCGTTCATCTAGCACAAATGGAACGGGTTGCAGGAAAAACTTTTACTCTGGTTTCTCAGTCTGTTTCCTATTGCCGGTTTGATGTTCCTGCAGTTTTCACTGTAAAACCGAGTTGGAGCTAGTACCTCTCCTTATATATGTATGGAGTGGAGTTTGCAACTGAAAAGTATCTTTGTGTTCCCAACAAGCTAGGTGAAGGACGGCTTTCACACACACTTACCTCTGAGAACTGAGCATGTGGAGAGACGTTCGTTCATCTAGCACAAAGGGAACGGGTTGCAGGAGAAACATTTACTCTGGTTTCTCAGCCTGTTTCTTAGTGCCGGTTTGAAGTTCCTGCAGTTTTCACTGTAAAACCGAGTTGGAGCTAGTACCTCTCCTTATATATGTATGGAGTGGAGTTTGCAACTGAAAAGAAACTTTGTGTTCCCAGCAAGCTAGGTGAAGGACGGCTTTCACACACACTTATCTCTCAGAACTTAGCATGTGGAGAGACGTTCGTTCATCTAGCACAAAGGGAACGGGTTGCAGGAAAAACTTTTACTCTGGTTTCTCAGCCTGTTTCTTAGTGCCGGTTTGAAGTTCCTGCAGTTTTCACTGTAAAACCGAGTTGGAGCTAGTACCTCTCCTTATATATGTACGGAGTGGAGTTTGCAACTGAAAATAAACTTTGTTTTCCCAACAAGATAGGTGAAGGACGGCTTTCACACACACTTATCTCTCAGAACTGAGCATGTGGAGAGACGTTCGTTCATCTAGCACAAAGGGAACTGTTTGCAGGAGAAACTATTACTCTGGTTTCTCAGCCTGTTTCCTAGTGCCAGTTTGAAGTTCCTGCAGTTTTCACAGTAAAACCGAGTTGGAGCTAGTACCTCTCCTTATATATGTATGGAGTGGAGTATGCAACTGAAAAGAATCTTTGTGTTCAAAACAAGATAGGTGAATGACGGCTTTCACACACACTTACCTCTCAGAACTGAGCATGTGGAGAGACGTTCGTTCATCTAGCACAAAGGGAACGGGTTGCAGGAGAAACTTTTACTCTGGTTTCTCAGTCTGTTTCCTAGTGCCGGTTTGAAGTTCCTGCAGTTTTCATAGTAAAACCGAGTTGGAGCTAGTACCTCTCCTTATATATGTATGGAGTGGAGTTTGCAACTGAAAAGAATCTTTGTGTTCAAAACAAGATAGGTGAATGACGGCTTTCACACACACTTATCTCTCAGAACTGAGCATGTGGAGAGACGTTCGTTCACCTAGCACAAAGGGAACGGGTTGCAGGAGAAACTTTTACTCTGGTTTCTCAGTCTGTTTCCTAGTGCCGGTTTGAAGTTCCTGCAGTTTTCACTGTAAAACCGAGTTGGAGTTAGTACCTCTCCTTATATATGTATGGAGTGGAGTTTGCAACTGAAAAGAATCTTTGTGTTCAAAACAAGATAGGTGAATGACGGCTTTCACACACACTTATCTCTCAGAACTGAGCATGTGGAGAGACGTTCGTTCACCTAGCACAAAGGGAACGGGTTGCAGGAGAAACTTTTACTCTGGTTTCTCAGTCTGTTTCCTAGTGCCGGTTTGAAGTTCCTGCAGTTTTCACTGTAAAACCGAGTTGGAGCTAGTACCTCTCCTTATATATGTATGGAGTGGAGTTTGCAACTGAAAAGAATCTTTGTGTTCAAAACAAGATAGGTGAATGACGGCTTTCACACACACTTATCTCTCAGAACTGAGCATGTGGAGAGACGTTCGTTCACCTAGCTCAAAGGGAACGGGTTGCAGGAGAAACTTTTACTCTGGTTTCTCAGTCTGTTTCCTAGTGCCGGTTTGAAGTTCCTGCAGTTTTCACTGTAAAACCGAGTTGGAGCTAGTACCTCTCCTTATATATGTATGGAGTGGAGTTTGCAACTGAAAAGAAACTTTGTGTTCCCAGCAAGCTAGGTGAAGGACGGCTTTCACACACACTTATCTCTCAGAACTTAGCATGTGGAGAGACGTTCGTTCATCTAGCACAAAGGGAACGGGTTGCAGGAGAAACTTTTACTCTGGTTTCTCAGCCTGTTTCTTAGTGCCGGTTTGAAGTTCCTGCAGTTTTCACTGTAAAACCGAGTTGGAGCTAGTACCTCTCCTTATATATGTACGGAGTGGAGTTTGCAACTGAAAATAAACTTTGTTTTCCCAACAAGATAGGTGAAGGACGGCTTTCACACACACTTATCTCTCAGAACTGAGCATGTGGAGAGACGTTCATTCATCTAGCACAAAGGGAACTGTTTGCAGGGGAAACTATTACTCTGGTTTCTCAGCCTGTTTCCTAGTGCCAGTTTGAAGTTCCTGCAGTTTTCACAGTAAAACCGAGTTGGAGCTAGTACCTCTCCTTATATATGTATGGAGTGGAGTATGCAACTGAAAAGAATCTTTGTGTTCAAAACAAGATAGGTGAATGACGGCTTTCACACACACTTACCTCTCAGAACTGAGCATGTGGAGAGACGTTCGTTCATCTAGCACAAAGGGAACGGGTTGCAGGAGAAACTTTTACTCTGGTTTCTCAGCCTGTTTCCTAGTGCCGGTTTGAAGTTCCTGCAGTTTTCACTGTAAAACCGAGTTGGAGCTAGTACCTCTCCTTATATATGTATGGAGTGGAGTTTGCAACTGAAAATAAACTTTGTTTTCCCAACAAGATAGGTGAAGGACGGCTTTCACACACACTTATCTCTCAGAACTGAGCATGTGGAGAGACGTTCGTTCATCTAGCACAATGGAAACGAGTTGCAGGAGAAACTTTTACTCTGGTTTCTCAGTCTGTTTCCTAGTGCCAGTTTGAAGTTCCTGCAGTTTTCATAGTAAAACCGAGTTGGAGCTAGTACCTCTCCTTATATATGTATGGAGTGGAGTTTGCAACTGAAAAGAATCTTTGTGTTCAAAACAAGATAGGTGAATGACGGCTTTCACACACACTTACCTCTAGAACTGAGCATGTGGAGAAACGTTCGTTCATCTAGCACAAAGGGAACGGGTTGCAGGAGAAACTTTTACTCTGGTTTCTCAGTCTGTTTCCTAGTGCCGGTTTGAAGTTCCTGCAGTTTTCATAGTAAAACCGAGTTGGAGCTAGTACCTCTCCTTATATATGTATGGAGTGGAGTTTGCAACTGAAAAGAATCTTTGTGTTCAAAACAAGATAGGTGAATGACGGCTTTCACACACACTTATCTCTCAGAACTGAGCATGTGGAGAGACGTTCGTTCATCTAGCACAAAGGGAACGGGTTGCAGGAGAAACATTTACTCTGGTTTCTCAGCCTGTTTCTTAGTGCCGGTTTGAAGTTCCTGCAGTTTTCACTGTAAAACCGAGTTGGAGCTAGTACCTCTCCTTATATATGTATGGAGTGGAGTTTGCAACTGAAAATAAACTTTGTTTTCCCAACAAGATAGGTGAAGGATGGCTTTCACACACACTAATTTCTCAGAACTGAGCATGTGGAGAGACGTTCGTTCATCTAGCACAAATGGAACGGGTTGCAGGAAAAACTTTTACTCTGGTTTCTCAGTCTGTTTCCTATTGCCGGTTTGATGTTCCTGCAGTTTTCACTGTAAAACCGAGTTGGAGCTAGTACCTCTCCTTATATATGTATGGAGTGGAGTTTGCAACTGAAAAGTATCTTTGTGTTCCCAACAAGCTAGGTGAAGGACGGCTTTCACACACACTTACCTCTGAGAACTGAGCATGTGGAGAGACGTTCGTTCATCTAGCACAAAGGGAACGGGTTGCAGGAGAAACATTTACTCTGGTTTCTCAGCCTGTTTCTTAGTGCCGGTTTGAAGTTCCTGCAGTTTTCACTGTAAAACCGAGTTGGAGCTAGTACCTCTCCTTATATATGTATGGAGTGGAGTTTGCAACTGAAAAGAATCTTTGTGTTCAAAACAAGATAGGTGAATGACGGCTTTCACACACACTTATCTCTCAGAACTGAGCATGTGGAGAGACGTTCGTTCACCTAGCACAAAGGGAACGGGTTGCAGGAAAAACATTTACTCTGGTTTCTCAGCCTGTTTCCTAGTGCCGGTTTGAAGTTCCTGCAGTTTTCACTGTAAAACCGAGTTGGAGCTAGTACCTCTCCTTATATATGTATGGAGTGGAGTTTGCAACTGAAAATAAACTTTGTTTTCCCAACAAGATCGGTGAAGGACGGCTTTCACACACACTTATCTCTCAGAACTGAGCATGTGGAGAGACGTTCGTTCATCTAGCACAATGGGAACGAGTTGCAGGAGAAACTTTTACTCTGGTTTCTCAGTCTGTTTCCTAGTGCCAGTTTGAAGTTCCTGCAGTTTTCATAGTAAAACCGAGTTGGAGCTAGTACCTCTCCTTATATATGTATGGAGTGGAGTTTGCAACTGAAAAGAATCTTTGTGTTCAAAACAAGATAGGTGAATGACGGCTTTCACACACACTTACCTCTCAGAACTGAGCATGTGGAGAGACGTTCGTTCATCTAGCACAAAGGGAACGGGTTGCAGGAGAAACTTTTACTCTGGTTTCTCAGTCTGTTTCCTAGTGCCGGTTTGAAGTTCCTGCAGTTTTCATAGTAAAACCGAGTTGGAGCTAGTACCTCTCCTTATATATGTATGGAGTGGAGTTTGCAACTGAAAAGAAACTTTGTGTTCCCAGCAAGCTAGGTGAAGGACGGCTTTCACACACACTTATCTCTCAGAACTTAGCATGTGGAGAGACGTTCGTTCATCTAGCACAAAGGGAACGGGTTGCAGGAAAAACTTTTACTCTGGTTTCTCAGCCTGTTTCTTAGTGCCGGTTTGAAGTTCCTGCAGTTTTCACTGTAAAACCGAGTTGGAGCTAGTACCTCTCCTTATATATGTACGGAGTGGAGTTTGCAACTGAAAATAAACTTTGTTTTCCCAACAAGATAGGTGAAGGACGGCTTTCACACACACTTATCTCTCAGAACTGAGCATGTGGAGAGACGTTCGTTCATCTAGCACAAAGGGAACTGTTTGCAGGAGAAACTATTACTCTGGTTTCTCAGCCTGTTTCCTAGTGCCAGTTTGAAGTTCCTGCAGTTTTCATAGTAAAACCGAGTTGGAGCTAGTACCTCTCCTTATATATGTATGGAGTGGAGTTTGCAACTGAAAAGAATCTTTGTGTTCAAAACAAGATAGGTGAATGACGGCTTTCACACACACTTATCTCTCAGAACTGAGCATGTGGAGAGACGTTCGTTCACCTAGCACAAAGGGAACGGGTTGCAGGAGAAACTTTTACTCTGGTTTCTCAGTCTGTTTCCTAGTGCCGGTTTGAAGTTCCTGCAGTTTTCACTGTAAAACCGAGTTGGAGCTAGTACCTCTCCTTATATATGTATGGAGTGGAGTTTGCAACTGAAAAGAAACTTTGTGTTCCCAGCAAGCTAGGTGAAGGACGGCTTTCACACACACTTATCTCTCAGAACTGAGCATGTGGAGAGACGTTCGTTCACCTAGCACAAAGGGAACGGGTTGCAGGAGAAACTTTTACTCTGGTTTCTCAGTCTGTTTCCTAGTGCCGGTTTGAAGTTCCTGCAGTTTTCACTGTAAAACCGAGTTGGAGCTAGTACCTCTCCTTATATATGTATGGAGTGGAGTTTGCAACTGAAAAGAATCTTTGTGTTCAAAACAAGATAGGTGAATGACGGCTTTCACACACACTTATCTCTCAGAACTGAGCATGTGGAGAGACGTTCGTTCACCTAGCTCAAAGGGAACGGGTTGCAGGAGAAACTTTTACTCTGGTTTCTCAGTCTGTTTCCTAGTGCCGGTTTGAAGTTCCTGCAGTTTTCACTGTAAAACCGAGTTGGAGCTAGTACCTCTCCTTATATATGTATGGAGTGGAGTTTGCAACTGAAAAGAAACTTTGTGTTCCCAGCAAGCTAGGTGAAGGACGGCTTTCACACACACTTATCTCTCAGAACTTAGCATGTGGAGAGACGTTCGTTCATCTAGCACAAAGGGAACGGGTTGCAGGAGAAACTTTTACTCTGGTTTCTCAGCCTGTTTCTTAGTGCCGGTTTGAAGTTCCTGCAGTTTTCACTGTAAAACCGAGTTGGAGCTAGTACCTCTCCTTATATATGTACGGAGTGGAGTTTGCAACTGAAAATAAACTTTGTTTTCCCAACAAGATAGGTGAAGGACGGCTTTCACACACACTTATCTCTCAGAACTGAGCATGTGGAGAGACGTTCGTTCATCTAGCACAAAGGGAACTGTTTGCAGGAGAAACTATTACTCTGGTTTCTCAGCCTGTTTCCTAGTGCCAGTTTGAAGTTCCTGCAGTTTTCACAGTAAAACCGAGTTGGAGCTAGTACCTCTCCTTATATATGTATGGAGTGGAGTATGCAACTGAAAAGAATCTTTGTGTTCAAAACAAGATAGGTGAATGACGGCTTTCACACACACTTACCTCTCAGAACTGAGCATGTGGAGAGACGTTCGTTCATCTAGCACAAAGGGAACGGGTTGCAGGAGAAACTTTTACTCTGGTTTCTCAGCCTGTTTCCTAGTGCCGGTTTGAAGTTCCTGCAGTTTTCACTGTAAAACCGAGTTGGAGCTAGTACCTCTCCTTATATATGTATGGAGTGGAGTTTGCAACTGAAAATAAACTTTGTTTTCCCAACAAGATAGGTGAAGGACGGCTTTCACACACACTTATCTCTCAGAACTGAGCATGTGGAGAGACGTTCGTTCATCTAGCACAATGGAAACGAGTTGCAGGAGAAACTTTTACTCTGGTTTCTCAGTCTGTTTCCTAGTGCCAGTTTGAAGTTCCTGCAGTTTTCATAGTAAAACCGAGTTGGAGCTAGTACCTCTCCTTATATATGTATGGAGTGGAGTTTGCAACTGAAAAGAATCTTTGTGTTCAAAACAAGATAGGTGAATGACGGCTTTCACACACACTTACCTCTCAGAACTGAGCATGTGGAGAGACGTTCGTTCATCTAGCACAAAGGGAACGGGTTGCAGGAGAAACTTTTACTCTGGTTTCTCAGTCTGTTTCCTAGTGCCGGTTTGAAGTTCCTGCAGTTTTCATAGTAAAACCGAGTTGGAGCTAGTACCTCTCCTTATATATGTACGGAGTGGAGTTTGCAACTGAAAATAAACTTTGTTTTCCCAACAAGATAGGTGAAGGACGGCTTTCACACACACTTATCTCTCAGAACTGAGCATGTGGAGAGACGTTCGTTCATCTAGCACAAAGGGAACTGTTTGCAGGAGAAACTATTACTCTGGTTTCTCAGCCTGTTTCCTAGTGCCAGTTTGAAGTTCCTGCAGTTTTCACAGTAAAACCGAGTTGGAGCTAGTACCTCTCCTTATATATGTATGGAGTGGAGTATGCAACTGAAAAGAATCTTTGTGTTCAAAACAAGATAGGTGAATGACGGCTTTCACACTCACTTACCTCTCAGAACTGAGCATGTGGAGAGACGTTCGTTCATCTAGCACAAAGGGAACGGGTTGCAGGAGAAACTTTTACTCTGGTTTCTCAGTCTGTTTCCTAGTGCCGGTTTGAAGTTCCTGCAGTTTTCACTGTAAAACCGAGTTGGAGCTAGTACCTCTCCTTATATATGTATGGAGTGGAGTTTGCAACTGAAAAGAATCTTTGTGTTCAAAACAAGATAGGTGAATGACGGCTTTCACACACACTTATCTCTCAGAACTGAGCATGTGGAGAGACGTTCGTTCACCTAGCACAAAGGGAACGGGTTGCAGGAGAAACTTTTACTCTGGTTTCTCAGTCTGTTTCCTAGTGCCGGTTTGAAGTTCCTGCAGTTTTCACTGTAAAACCGAGTTGGAGCTAGTACCTCTCCTTATATATGTATGGAGTGGAGTTTGCAACTGAAAAGAATCTTTGTGTTCAAAACAAGATAGGTGAATGACGGCTTTCACACACACTTATCTCTCAGAACTGAGCATGTGGAGAGACGTTCGTTCATCTAGCACAAATGGAACGGGTTGCAGGAAAAACTTTTACTCTGGTTTCTCAGTCTGTTTCCTATTGCCGGTTTGATGTTCCTGCAGTTTTCACTGTAAAACCGAGTTGGAGCTAGTACCTCTCCTTATATATGTATGGAGTGGAGTTTGCAACTGAAAAGAATCTTTGTGTTCAAAACAAGATAGGTGAATGACGGCTTTCACACACACTTATCTCTCAGAACTGAGCATGTGGAGAGACGTTCGTTCACCTAGCACAAAGGGAACGGGTTGCAGGAGAAACTTTTACTCTGGTTTCTCAGTCTGTTTCCTAGTGCCGGTTTGAAGTTCCTGCAGTTTTCACTGTAAAACCGAGTTGGAGCTAGTACCTCTCCTTATATATGTATGGAGTGGAGTTTGCAACTGAAAAGAATCTTTGTGTTCAAAACAAGATAGGTGAAGGACGGCTTTCAGACACACTTCTCTCTCAGATCTGAGCATGTGGAGAGACGTTCGTTCACCTAGCACAAAGGGAACGGGTTGCAGGAGAAACTTTTACTCTGGTTTCTCAGTCTGTTTCCTAGTGCCGGTTTGAAGTTCCTGCAGTTTTCACTGTAAAACCGAGTTGGAGCTAGTACCTCTCCTTATATATGTATGGAGTGGAGTTTGCAACTGAAAAGAAACTTTTTGTTCCCAGCAAGCTAGGTGAAGGACGGCTTTCACACACACTTATCTCTCAGAACTTAGCATGTGGAGAGACGTTCGTTCATCTAGCACAAAGGGAACGGGTTGCAGGAGAAACTTTTACTCTGGTTTCTCAGCCTGTTTCTTAGTGCCGGTTTGAAGTTCCTGCAGTTTTCACTGTAAAACCGAGTTGGAGCTAGTACCTCTCCTTATATATGTACGGAGTGGAGTTTGCAACTGAAAATAAACTTTGTTTTCCCAACAAGATAGGTGAAGGACGGCTTTCACACACACTTATCTCTCAGAACTGAGCATGTGGAGAGACGTTCGTTCATCTAGCACAAAGGGAACTGTTTGCAGTAGAAACTATTACTCTGGTTTCTCAGCCTGTTTCCTAGTGCCAGTTTGAAGTTCCTGCAGTTTTCACAGTAAAACCGAGTTGGAGCTAGTACCTCTCCTTATATATGTATGGAGTGGAGTATGCAACTGAAAAGAATCTTTGTGTTCAAAACAAGATAGGTGAATGACGGCTTTCACACACACTTACCTCTCAGAACTGAGCATGTGGAGAGACGTTCGTTCATCTAGCACAAAGGGAACGGGTTGCAGGAGAAACTTTTACTCTGGTTTCTCAGTCTGTTTCCTAGTGCCAGTTTGAAGTTCCTGCAGTTTTCATAGTAAAACCGAGTTGGAGCTAGTACCTCTCCTTATATATGTATGGAGTGGAGTTTGCAACTGAAAAGAATCTTTGTGTTCAAAACAAGATAGGTGAATGACGGCTTTCACACACACTTATCTCTCAGAACTGAGCATGTGGAGAGACGTTCGTTTATCTAGCACAATGGGAACGAGTTGCAGGAGAAACTTTTACTCCGGTTTCTCAGTTTGTTTCCTAGTGCCAGTTTGAAGTTCCTGCAGTTTTCATAGTAAAACCGAGTTGGAGCTAGTACCTCTCCTTATATATGTATGGAGTGGAGTTTGCAACTGAAAAGAATCTTTGTGTTCAAAACAAGATAGGTGAATGACGGCTTTCACACACACTTACCTCTAGAACTGAGCATGTGGAGAGACGTTCGTTCATCTAGCACAAAGGGAACGGGTTGCAGGAGAAACTTTTACTCTGGTTTCTCAGTCTGTTTCCTAGTGCCGGTTTGAAGTTCCTGCAGTTTTCATAGTAAAACCGAGTTGGAGCTAGTACCTCTCCTTATATATGTATGGAGTGGAGTTTGCAACTGAAAAGAATCTTTGTGTTCAAAACAAGATAGGTGAATGACGGCTTTCACACACACTTATCTCTCAGAACTGAGCATGTGGAGAGACGTTCGTTCATCTAGCACAAAGGGAACGGGTTGCAGGAGAAACATTTACTCTGGTTTCTCAGCCTGTTTCTTAGTGCCGGTTTGAAGTTCCTGCAGTTTTCACTGTAAAACCGAGTTGGAGCTAGTACCTCTCCTTATATATGTATGGAGTGGAGTTTGCAACTGAAAATAAACTTTGTTTTCCCAACAAGATAGGTGAAGGATGGCTTTCACACACACTAATTTCTCAGAACTGAGCATGTGGAGAGACGTTCGTTCATCTAGCACAAATGGAACGGGTTGCAGGAAAAACTTTTACTCTGGTTTCTCAGTCTGTTTCCTATTGCCGGTTTGATGTTCCTGCAGTTTTCACTGTAAAACCGAGTTGGAGCTAGTACCTCTCCTTATATATGTATGGAGTGGAGTTTGCAACTGAAAAGTATCTTTGTGTTCCCAACAAGCTAGGTGAAGGACGGCTTTCACACACACTTACCTCTGAGAACTGAGCATGTGGAGAGACGTTCGTTCATCTAGCACAAAGGGAACGGGTTGCAGGAGAAACATTTACTCTGGTTTCTCAGCCTGTTTCTTAGTGCCGGTTTGAAGTTCCTGCAGTTTTCACTGTAAAACCGAGTTGGAGCTAGTACCTTTCCTTATATATGTATGGAGTGGAGTTTGCAACTGAAAAGAATCTTTGTGTTCAAAACAAGATAGGTGAATGACGGCTTTCACACACACTTATCTCTCAGAACTGAGCATGTGGAGAGACGTTCGTTCACCTAGCACAAAGGGAACGGGTTGCAGGAAAAACATTTACTCTGGTTTCTCAGCCTGTTTCCTAGTGCCGGTTTGAAGTTCCTGCAGTTTTCACTGTAAAACCGAGTTGGAGCTAGTACCTCTCCTTATATATGTATGGAGTGGAGTTTGCAACTGAAAATAAACTTTGTTTTCCCAACAAGATAGGTGAAGGACGGCTTTCACACACACTTATCTCTCAGAACTGAGCATGTGGAGAGACGTTCGTTCATCTAGCACAATGGGAACGAGTTGCAGGAGAAACTTTTACTCTGGTTTCTCAGTCTGTTTCCTAGTGCCAGTTTGAAGTTCCTGCAGTTTTCATAGTAAAACCGAGTTGGAGCTAGTACCTCTCCTTATATATGTATGGAGTGGAGTTTGCAATTGAAAAGAAACTTTGTGTTCCCAGCAAGCTAGGTGAAGGACGGCTTTCACACACACTTATCTCTCAGAACTTAGCATGTGGAGAGACGTTCGTTCATCTAGCACAAAGGGAACGGGTTGCAGGAGAAACTTTTACTCTGGTTTCTCAGCCTGTTTCTTAGTGCCGGTTTGAAGTTCCTGCAGTTTTCACTGTAAAACCGAGTTGGAGCTAGTACCTCTCCTTATATATGTACGGAGTGGAGTTTGCAACTGAAAATAAACTTTGTTTTCCCAACAAGATAGGTGAAGGACGGCTTTCACACACACTTATCTCTCAGAACTGAGCATGTGGAGAGACGTTCGTTCATCTAGCACAAATGGAACGGGTTGCAGGAAAAACTTTTACTCTGGTTTCTGAGTCTGTTTCCTATTGCCGGTTTGATGTTCCTGCAGTTTTCACTGTAAAACCGAGTTGGAGCTAGTACCTCTCCTTATATATGTATGGAGTGGAGTTTGCAACTGAAAAGTATCTTTGTGTTCCCAACAAGCTAGGTGAAGGATGGCTTTCACACACACTTACCTCTCAGAACTGAGCATGTGGAGAGACGTTCGTTCATCTAGCACAAAGGGAACGGGTTGCAGGAGAAACATTTACTCTGGTTTCTCAGCCTGTTTCTTAGTGCCGGTTTGAAGTTCCTGCAGTTTTCACTGTAAAACCGAGTTGGAGCTAGTACCTCTCCTTATATATGTATGGAGTGGAGTTTGCAACTGAAAAGAATCTTTGTGTTCAAAACAAGATAGGTGAATGACGGCTTTCACACACACTTATTTCTCAGAACTGAGCATGTGGAGAGACGTTCGTTCATCTAGCACAAAGGGAACGGGTTGCAGGAAAAACATTTACTCTGGTTTCTCAGCCTGTTTCTTAGTGCCGGTTTGAAGTTCCTGCAGTTTTCACTGTAAAACCGAGTTGGAGCTAGTACCTCTCCTTATATATGTATGGAGTGGAGTTTGCAACTGAAAAGAATCTTTGTGTTCAAAACAAGATAGGTGAATGACGGCTTTCACACACACTTATCTCTCAGAACTGAGCATGTGGAGAGACGTTCGTTCACCTAGCACAAAGGGAACGGGTTGCAGGAAAAACATTTACTCTGGTTTCTCAGCCTGTTTCCTAGTGCCGGTTTGAAGTTCCTGCAGTTTTCACTGTAAAACCGAGTTGGAGCTAGTACCTCTCCTTATATATGTATGGAGTGGAGTTTGCAACTGAAAAGAATCTTTGTGTTCAAAACAAGATAGGTGAATGACGGCTTTCACACACACTTATCTCTCAGAACTGAGCATGTGGAGAGACGTTCGTTCATCTAGCACAATGGGAACGAGTTGCAGGAGAAACTTTTACTCTGGTTTCTCAGTCTGTTTCCTAGTGCCAGTTTGAAGTTCCTGCAGTTTTCATAGTAAAACCGAGTTGGAGCTAGTACCTCTCCTTATATATGTATGGAGTGGAGTTTGCAACTGAAAAGAAACTTTGTGTTCCCAGCAAGCTAGGTGAAGGACGGCTTTCACACACACTTATCTCTCAGAACTTAGCATGTGGAGAGACGTTCGTTCATCTAGCACAAAGGGAACGGGTTGCAGGAGAAACTTTTACTCTGGTTTCTCAGCCTGTTTCTTAGTGCCGGTTTGAAGTTCCTGCAGTTTTCACTGTAAAACCGAGTTGGAGCTAGTACCTCTCCTTATATATGTACGGAGTGGAGTTTGCAACTGAAAATAAACTTTGTTTTCCCAACAAGATAGGTGAAGGACGGCTTTCACACACACTTATCTCTCAGAACTGAGCATGTGGAGAGACGTTCGTTCATCTAGCACAAATGGAACGGGTTGCAGGAAAAACTTTTACTCTGGTTTCTCAGTCTGTTTCCTATTGCCGGTTTGATGTTCCTGCAGTTTTCACTGTAAAACCGAGTTGGAGCTAGTACCTCTCCTTATATATGTATGGAGTGGAGTTTGCAACTGAAAAGAAACTTTTTGTTCCCAGCAAGCTAGGTGAAGGACGGCTTTCACACACACTTATCTCTCAGAACTTAGCATGTGGAGAGACGTTCGTTCATCTAGCACAAAGGGAACGGGTTGCAGGAGAAACTTTTACTCTGGTTTCTCAGCCTGTTTCTTAGTGCCGGTTTGAAGTTCCTGCAGTTTTCACTGTAAAACCGAGTTGGAGCTAGTACCTCTCCTTATATATGTACGGAGTGGAGTTTGCAACTGAAAATAAACTTTGTTTTCCCAACAAGATAGGTGAAGGACGGCTTTCACACACACTTATCTCTCAGAACTGAGCATGTGGAGAGACGTTCGTTCATCTAGCACAAATGGAACGGGTTGCAGGAAAAACTTTTACTCTGGTTTCTGAGTCTGTTTCCTATTGCCGGTTTGATGTTCCTGCAGTTTTCACTGTAAAACCGAGTTGGAGCTAGTACCTCTCCTTATATATGTATGGAGTGGAGTTTGCAACTGAAAAGTATCTTTGTGTTCCCAACAAGCTAGGTGAAGGATGGCTTTCACACACACTTACCTCTCAGAACTGAGCATGTGGAGAGACGTTCGTTCATCTAGCACAAAGGGAACGGGTTGCAGGAGAAACATTTACTCTGGTTTCTCAGCCTGTTTCTTAGTGCCGGTTTGAAGTTCCTGCAGTTTTCACTGTAAAACCGAGTTGGAGCTAGTACCTCTCCTTATATATGTATGGAGTGGAGTTTGCAACTGAAAAGAATCTTTGTGTTCAAAACAAGATAGGTGAATGACGGCTTTCACACACACTTATTTCTCAGAACTGAGCATGTGGAGAGACGTTCGTTCATCTAGCACAAAGGGAACGGGTTGCAGGAAAAACATTTACTCTGGTTTCTCAGCCTGTTTCTTAGTGCCGGTTTGAAGTTCCTGCAGTTTTCACTGTAAAACCGAGTTGGAGCTAGTACCTCTCCTTATATATGTATGGAGTGGAGTTTGCAACTGAAAAGAATCTTTGTGTTCAAAACAAGATAGGTGAATGACGGCTTTCACACACACTTATCTCTCAGAACTGAGCATGTGGAGAGACGTTCGTTCACCTAGCACAAAGGGAACGGGTTGCAGGAAAAACATTTACTCTGGTTTCTCAGCCTGTTTCCTAGTGCCGGTTTGAAGTTCCTGCAGTTTTCACTGTAAAACCGAGTTGGAGCTAGTACCTCTCCTTATATATGTATGGAGTGGAGTTTGCAACTGAAAAGAATCTTTGTGTTCAAAACAAGATAGGTGAATGACGGCTTTCACACACACTTATCTCTCAGAACTGAGCATGTGGAGAGACGTTCGTTCATCTAGCACAATGGGAACGAGTTGCAGGAGAAACTTTTACTCTGGTTTCTCAGTCTGTTTCCTAGTGCCAGTTTGAAGTTCCTGCAGTTTTCATAGTAAAACCGAGTTGGAGCTAGTACCTCTCCTTATATATGTATGGAGTGGAGTTTGCAACTGAAAAGAAACTTTGTGTTCCCAGCAAGCTAGGTGAAGGACGGCTTTCACACACACTTATCTCTCAGAACTTAGCATGTGGAGAGACGTTCGTTCATCTAGCACAAAGGGAACGGGTTGCAGGAGAAACTTTTACTCTGGTTTCTCAGCCTGTTTCTTAGTGCCGGTTTGAAGTTCCTGCAGTTTTCACTGTAAAACCGAGTTGGAGCTAGTACCTCTCCTTATATATGTACGGAGTGGAGTTTGCAACTGAAAATAAACTTTGTTTTCCCAACAAGATAGGTGAAGGACGGCTTTCACACACACTTATCTCTCAGAACTGAGCATGTGGAGAGACGTTCGTTCATCTAGCACAAATGGAACGGGTTGCAGGAAAAACTTTTACTCTGGTTTCTCAGTCTGTTTCCTATTGCCGGTTTGATGTTCCTGCAGTTTTCACTGTAAAACCGAGTTGGAGCTAGTACCTCTCCTTATATATGTATGGAGTGGAGTTTGCAACTGAAAAGAAACTTTTTGTTCCCAGCAAGCTAGGTGAAGGACGGCTTTCACACACACTTATCTCTCAGAACTTAGCATGTGGAGAGACGTTCGTTCATCTAGCACAAAGGGAACGGGTTGCAGGAGAAACTTTTACTCTGGTTTCTCAGCCTGTTTCTTAGTGCCGGTTTGAAGTTCCTGCAGTTTTCACTGTAAAACCGAGTTGGAGCTAGTACCTCTCCTTATATATGTACGGAGTGGAGTTTGCAACTGAAAATAAACTTTGTTTTCCCAACAAGATAGGTGAAGGACGGCTTTCACACACACTTATCTCTCAGAACTGAGCATGTGGAGAGACGTTCGTTCATCTAGCACAAAGGGAACTGTTTGCAGTAGAAACTATTACTCTGGTTTCTCAGCCTGTTTCCTAGTGCCAGTTTGAAGTTCCTGCAGTTTTCACAGTAAAACCGAGTTGGAGCTAGTACCTCTCCTTATATATGTATGGAGTGGAGTATGCAACTGAAAAGAATCTTTGTGTTCAAAACAAGATAGGTGAATGACGGCTTTCACACACACTTACCTCTCAGAACTGAGCATGTGGAGAGACGTTCGTTCATCTAGCACAAAGGGAACGGGTTGCAGGAGAAACTTTTACTCTGGTTTCTCAGTCTGTTTCCTAGTGCCAGTTTGAAGTTCCTGCAGTTTTCATAGTAAAACCGAGTTGGAGCTAGTACCTCTCCTTATATATGTATGGAGTGGAGTTTGCAACTGAAAAGAATCTTTGTGTTCAAAACAAGATAGGTGAATGACGGCTTTCACACACACTTATCTCTCAGAACTGAGCATGTGGAGAGACGTTCGTTTATCTAGCACAATGGGAACGAGTTGCAGGAGAAACTTTTACTCCGGTTTCTCAGTTTGTTTCCTAGTGCCAGTTTGAAGTTCCTGCAGTTTTCATAGTAAAACCGAGTTGGAGCTAGTACCTCTCCTTATATATGTATGGAGTGGAGTTTGCAACTGAAAAGAATCTTTGTGTTCAAAACAAGATAGGTGAATGACGGCTTTCACACACACTTACCTCTAGAACTGAGCATGTGGAGAGACGTTCGTTCATCTAGCACAAAGGGAACGGGTTGCAGGAGAAACTTTTACTCTGGTTTCTCAGTCTGTTTCCTAGTGCCGGTTTGAAGTTCCTGCAGTTTTCATAGTAAAACCGAGTTGGAGCTAGTACCTCTCCTTATATATGTATGGAGTGGAGTTTGCAACTGAAAAGAATCTTTGTGTTCAAAACAAGATAGGTGAATGACGGCTTTCACACACACTTATCTCTCAGAACTGAGCATGTGGAGAGACGTTCGTTCATCTAGCACAAAGGGAACGGGTTGCAGGAGAAACATTTACTCTGGTTTCTCAGCCTGTTTCTTAGTGCCGGTTTGAAGTTCCTGCAGTTTTCACTGTAAAACCGAGTTGGAGCTAGTACCTCTCCTTATATATGTATGGAGTGGAGTTTGCAACTGAAAATAAACTTTGTTTTCCCAACAAGATAGGTGAAGGATGGCTTTCACACACACTAATTTCTCAGAACTGAGCATGTGGAGAGACGTTCGTTCATCTAGCACAAATGGAACGGGTTGCAGGAAAAACTTTTACTCTGGTTTCTCAGTCTGTTTCCTATTGCCGGTTTGATGTTCCTGCAGTTTTCACTGTAAAACCGAGTTGGAGCTAGTACCTCTCCTTATATATGTATGGAGTGGAGTTTGCAACTGAAAAGTATCTTTGTGTTCCCAACAAGCTAGGTGAAGGACGGCTTTCACACACACTTACCTCTGAGAACTGAGCATGTGGAGAGACGTTCGTTCATCTAGCACAAAGGGAACGGGTTGCAGGAGAAACATTTACTCTGGTTTCTCAGCCTGTTTCTTAGTGCCGGTTTGAAGTTCCTGCAGTTTTCACTGTAAAACCGAGTTGGAGCTAGTACCTTTCCTTATATATGTATGGAGTGGAGTTTGCAACTGAAAAGAATCTTTGTGTTCAAAACAAGATAGGTGAATGACGGCTTTCACACACACTTATCTCTCAGAACTGAGCATGTGGAGAGACGTTCGTTCACCTAGCACAAAGGGAACGGGTTGCAGGAAAAACATTTACTCTGGTTTCTCAGCCTGTTTCCTAGTGCCGGTTTGAAGTTCCTGCAGTTTTCACTGTAAAACCGAGTTGGAGCTAGTACCTCTCCTTATATATGTATGGAGTGGAGTTTGCAACTGAAAATAAACTTTGTTTTCCCAACAAGATAGGTGAAGGACGGCTTTCACACACACTTATCTCTCAGAACTGAGCATGTGGAGAGACGTTCGTTCATCTAGCACAATGGGAACGAGTTGCAGGAGAAACTTTTACTCTGGTTTCTCAGTCTGTTTCCTAGTGCCAGTTTGAAGTTCCTGCAGTTTTCATAGTAAAACCGAGTTGGAGCTAGTACCTCTCCTTATATATGTATGGAGTGGAGTTTGCAATTGAAAAGAAACTTTGTGTTCCCAGCAAGCTAGGTGAAGGACGGCTTTCACACACACTTATCTCTCAGAACTTAGCATGTGGAGAGACGTTCGTTCATCTAGCACAAAGGGAACGGGTTGCAGGAGAAACTTTTACTCTGGTTTCTCAGCCTGTTTCTTAGTGCCGGTTTGAAGTTCCTGCAGTTTTCACTGTAAAACCGAGTTGGAGCTAGTACCTCTCCTTATATATGTACGGAGTGGAGTTTGCAACTGAAAATAAACTTTGTTTTCCCAACAAGATAGGTGAAGGACGGCTTTCACACACACTTATCTCTCAGAACTGAGCATGTGGAGAGACGTTCGTTCATCTAGCACAAATGGAACGGGTTGCAGGAAAAACTTTTACTCTGGTTTCTGAGTCTGTTTCCTATTGCCGGTTTGATGTTCCTGCAGTTTTCACTGTAAAACCGAGTTGGAGCTAGTACCTCTCCTTATATATGTATGGAGTGGAGTTTGCAACTGAAAAGTATCTTTGTGTTCCCAACAAGCTAGGTGAAGGATGGCTTTCACACACACTTACCTCTCAGAACTGAGCATGTGGAGAGACGTTCGTTCATCTAGCACAAAGGGAACGGGTTGCAGGAGAAACATTTACTCTGGTTTCTCAGCCTGTTTCTTAGTGCCGGTTTGAAGTTCCTGCAGTTTTCACTGTAAAACCGAGTTGGAGCTAGTACCTCTCCTTATATATGTATGGAGTGGAGTTTGCAACTGAAAAGAATCTTTGTGTTCAAAACAAGATAGGTGAATGACGGCTTTCACACACACTTATTTCTCAGAACTGAGCATGTGGAGAGACGTTCGTTCATCTAGCACAAAGGGAACGGGTTGCAGGAAAAACATTTACTCTGGTTTCTCAGCCTGTTTCTTAGTGCCGGTTTGAAGTTCCTGCAGTTTTCACTGTAAAACCGAGTTGGAGCTAGTACCTCTCCTTATATATGTATGGAGTGGAGTTTGCAACTGAAAAGAATCTTTGTGTTCAAAACAAGATAGGTGAATGACGGCTTTCACACACACTTATCTCTCAGAACTGAGCATGTGGAGAGACGTTCGTTCACCTAGCACAAAGGGAACGGGTTGCAGGAAAAACATTTACTCTGGTTTCTCAGCCTGTTTCCTAGTGCCGGTTTGAAGTTCCTGCAGTTTTCACTGTAAAACCGAGTTGGAGCTAGTACCTCTCCTTATATATGTATGGAGTGGAGTTTGCAACTGAAAAGAATCTTTGTGTTCAAAACAAGATAGGTGAATGACGGCTTTCACACACACTTATCTCTCAGAACTGAGCATGTGGAGAGACGTTCGTTCATCTAGCACAATGGGAACGAGTTGCAGGAGAAACTTTTACTCTGGTTTCTCAGTCTGTTTCCTAGTGCCAGTTTGAAGTTCCTGCAGTTTTCATAGTAAAACCGAGTTGGAGCTAGTACCTCTCCTTATATATGTATGGAGTGGAGTTTGCAACTGAAAAGAAACTTTGTGTTCCCAGCAAGCTAGGTGAAGGACGGCTTTCACACACACTTATCTCTCAGAACTTAGCATGTGGAGAGACGTTCGTTCATCTAGCACAAAGGGAACGGGTTGCAGGAGAAACTTTTACTCTGGTTTCTCAGCCTGTTTCTTAGTGCCGGTTTGAAGTTCCTGCAGTTTTCACTGTAAAACCGAGTTGGAGCTAGTACCTCTCCTTATATATGTACGGAGTGGAGTTTGCAACTGAAAATAAACTTTGTTTTCCCAACAAGATAGGTGAAGGACGGCTTTCACACACACTTATCTCTCAGAACTGAGCATGTGGAGAGACGTTCGTTCATCTAGCACAAATGGAACGGGTTGCAGGAAAAACTTTTACTCTGGTTTCTCAGTCTGTTTCCTATTGCCGGTTTGATGTTCCTGCAGTTTTCACTGTAAAACCGAGTTGGAGCTAGTACCTCTCCTTATATATGTATGGAGTGGAGTTTGCAACTGAAAAGTATCTTTGTGTTCCCAACAAGCTAGGTGAAGGATGGCTTTCACACACACACTTACCTCTCAGAACTGAGCATGTGGAGAGACGTTCGTTCATCTAGCACAAAGGGAACGGGTTGCAGGAGAAACATTTACTCTGGTTTCTCAGCCTGTTTCTTAGTGCCGGTTTGAAGTTCCTGCAGTTTTCACTGTAAAACCGAGTTGGAGCTAGTACCTCTCCTTATATATGTATGGAGTGGAGTTTGCAACTGAAAAGAATCTTTGTGTTCAAAACAAGATAGGTGAATGACGGCTTTCACACACACTTATTTCTCAGAACTGAGCATGTGGAGAGACGTTCGTTCATCTAGCACAAAGGGAACGGGTTGCAGGAAAAACATTTACTCTGGTTTCTCAGCCTGTTTCCTAGTGCCGGTTTGATGTTCCTGCAGTTTTCACTGTAAAACCGAGTTGGAGCTAGTACCTCTCCTTATATATGTATGGAGTGGAGTTTGCAACTGAAAATAAACTTTGTTTTCCCAACAAGATAGGTGAAGGACGGCTTTCACACACACTTATCTCTCAGAACTGAGCATGTGGAGAGACGTTCGTTCATCTAGCACAATGGGAACGAGTTGCAGGAGAAACTTTTACTCTGGTTTCTCAGTCTGTTTCCTAGTGCCAGTTTGAAGTTCCTGCAGTTTTCATAGTAAAACCGAGTTGGAGCTAGTACCTCTCCTTATATATGTATGGAGTGGAGTTTGCAACTGAAAAGAATCTTTGTGTTCAAAACAAGATAGTTGAATGACGGTTTTCACACACACTTATCTCTCAGAACTGAGCATGTGGAGAGACGTTCGTTCATCTAGCACAAAGGGAACGGGTTGCAGGAGAAACATTTACTCTGGTTTCTCAGCCTGTTTCTTAGTGCCGGTTTGAAGTTCCTGCAGTTTTCACTGTAAAACCGAGTTGGAGCTAGTACCTCTCCTTATATATGTATGGAGTGGAGTTTGCAACTGAAAATAAACTTTGTTTTCCCAACAAGATAGGTGAAGGATGGCTTTCACACACACTAATTTCTCAGAACTGAGCATGTGGAGAGACGTTCGTTCATCTAGCACAAATGGAACGGGTTGCAGGAAAAACTTTTACTCTGGTTTCTCAGTCTGTTTCCTATTGCCGGTTTGATGTTCCTGCAGTTTTCACTGTAAAACCGAGTTGGAGCTAGTACCTCTCCTTATATATGTATGGAGTGGAGTTTGCAACTGAAAAGTATCTTTGTGTTCCCAACAAGCTAGGTGAAGGACGGCTTTCACACACACTTACCTCTCAGAACTGAGCATGTGGAGAGACGTTCGTTCATCTAGCACAAAGGGAACGGGTTGCAGGAGAAACATTTACTCTGGTTTCTCAGCCTGTTTCTTAGTGCCGGTTTGAAGTTCCTGCAGTTTTCACTGTAAAACCGAGTTGGAGCTAGTACCTCTCCTTATATATGTATGGAGTGGAGTTTGCAACTGAAAAGAATCTTTGTGTTCAAAACAAGATAGGTGAATGACGGCTTTCACACACACTTATTTCTCAGAACTGAGCATGTGGAGAGACGTTCGTTCATCTAGCACAAAGGGAACGGGTTGCAGGAAAAACATTTACTCTGGTTTCTCAGCCTGTTTCCTAGTGCCGGTTTGATGTTCCTGCAGTTTTCACTGTAAAACCGAGTTGGAGCTAGTACCTCTCCTTATATATGTATGGAGTGGAGTTTGCAACTGAAAATAAACTTTGTTTTCCCAACAAGATAGGTGAAGGACGGCTTTCACACACACTTATCTCTCAGAACTGAGCATGTGGAGAGACGTTCGTTCATCTAGCACAATGGGAACGAGTTGCAGGAGAAACTTTTACTCTGGTTTCTCAGTCTGTTTCCTAGTGCCAGTTTGAAGTTCCTGCAGTTTTCATAGTAAAACCGAGTTGGAGCTAGTACCTCTCCTTATATATGTATGGAGTGGAGTTTGCAACTGAAAAGAATCTTTGTGTTCAAAACAAGATAGTTGAATGACGGTTTTCACACACACTTATCTCTCAGAACTGAGCATGTGGAGAGACGTTCGTTCATCTAGCACAAAGGGAACGGGTTGCAGGAGAAACATTTACTCTGGTTTCTCAGCCTGTTTCTTAGTGCCGGTTTGAAGTTCCTGCAGTTTTCACTGTAAAACCGAGTTGGAGCTAGTACCTCTCCTTATATATGTATGGAGTGGAGTTTGCAACTGAAAATAAACTTTGTTTTCCCAACAAGATAGGTGAAGGATGGCTTTCACACACACTAATTTCTCAGAACTGAGCATGTGGAGAGACGTTCGTTCATCTAGCACAAATGGAACGGGTTGCAGGAAAAACTTTTACTCTGGTTTCTCAGTCTGTTTCCTATTGCCGGTTTGATGTTCCTGCAGTTTTCACTGTAAAACCGAGTTGGAGCTAGTACCTCTCCTTATATATGTATGGAGTGGAGTTTGCAACTGAAAAGTATCTTTGTGTTCCCAACAAGCTAGGTGAAGGACGGCTTTCACACACACTTACCTCTCAGAACTGAGCATGTGGAGAGACGTTCGTTCATCTAGCACAAAGGGAACGGGTTGCAGGAGAAACATTTACTCTGGTTTCTCAGCCTGTTTCTTAGTGCCGGTTTGAAGTTCCTGCAGTTTTCACTGTAAAACCGAGTTGGAGCTAGTACCTCTCCTTATATATGTATGGAGTGGAGTTTGCAACTGAAAATAAACTTTGTTTTCCCAACAAGATAGGTGAAGGACGGCTTTCACACACACTTATCTCTCAGAACTGAGCATGTGGAGAGACGTTCGTTCATCTAGCACAATGGGAACGAGTTGCAGGAGAAACTTTTACTCTGGTTTCTCAATCTGTTTCCTAGTGCCGGTTTGAAGTTCCTGCAGTTTTCACTGTAAAACCGAGTTGGAGCTAGTACCTCTCCTTATATATGTATGGAGTGGAGTTTGCAACTGAAAATAAACTTTGTTTTCCCAACAAGATAGGTGAAGGACGGCTTTCACACACACTTATCTCTCAGAACTGAGCATGTGGAGAGACGTTCGTTCATCTAGCACAATGGGAACGAGTTGCAGGAGAAACTTTTACTCTGGTTTCTCAGTCTGTTTCCTAGTGCCAGTTTGAAGTTCCTGCAGTTTTCATAGTAAAACCGAGTTGGAGCTAGTACCTCTCCTTATATATGTATGGAGTGGAGTTTGCAACTGAAAAGAATCTTTGTGTTCAAAACAAGATAGTTGAATGACGGTTTTCACACACACTTATCTCTCAGAACTGAGCATGTGGAGAGACGTTCGTTCATCTAGCACAAATGGAACGGGTTGCAGGAAAAACTTTTACTCTGGTTTCTCAGTCTGTTTCCTATTGCCGGTTTGATGTTCCTGCAGTTTTCACTGTAAAACCGAGTTGGAGCTAGTACCTCTCCTTATATATGTATGGAGTGGAGTTTGCAACTGAAAAGTATCTTTGTGTTCCCAACAAGCTAGGTGAAGGACGGCTTTCACACACACTTACCTCTCAGAACTGAGCATGTGGAGAGACGTTCGTTCATCTAGCACAAAGGGAAAGGGTTGCAGGAGAAACATTTACTCTGGTTTCTCAGCCTGTTTCTTAGTGCCGGTTTGAAGTTCCTGCAGTTTTCACTGTAAAACCGAGTTGGAGCTAGTACCTCTCCTTATATATGTATGGAGTGGAGTTTGCAACTGAAAAGAATCTTTGTGTTCAAAACAAGATAGGTGAATGACGGCTTTCACACACACTTATCTCTCAGAACTGAGCATGTGGAGAGACGTTCGTTCACCTAGCACAAAGGGAACGGGTTGCAGGAAAAACATTTACTCTGGTTTCTCAGCCTGTTTCCTAGTGCCGGTTTGAAGTTCCTGCAGTTTTCACTGTAAAACCGAGTTGGAGCTAGTACCTCTCCTTATATATGTATGGAGTGGAGTTTGCAACTGAAAAGTATCTTTGTGTTCCCAACAAGCTAGGTGAAGGACGGCTTTCACACACACTTACCTCTCAGAACTGAGCATGTGGAGAGACGTTCGTTCACCTAGCACAAAGGGAACGGGTTGCAGGAGAAACTTTTACTCTGGTTTCTCAGTCTGTTTCCTAGTGCCGGTTTGAAGTTCCTGCAGTTTTCACTGTAAAACCGAGTTGGAGCTAGTACCTCTCCTTATATATGTATGGAGTGGAGTTTGCAACTGAAAAGAATCTTTGTGTTCAAAACAAGATAGGTGAATGATGGCTTTCACACACACTTATCTCTCAGACCTGAGCATGTGGAGAGACGTTCGTTCATCTAGCACAAAGGGAACGGGTTGCAGGAGAAACATTTACTCTGGTTTCTCAGCCTGTTTCCTAGTGCCGGTTTGAAGTTCCTGCAGTTTTCACTGTAAAACCGAGTTGGAGCTAGTACCTCTCCTTATATATGTATGGAGTGGAGTTTGCAACTGAAAAGTATCTTTGTGTTCCCAACAAGATAGGTGAAGGATGGCTTTCACACACACTTACCTCTCAGAACTGAGCATGTGGAGAGACGTTCGTTCATCTAGCACAAAGGGAACGGGTTGCAGGAGAAACATTTACTCTGGTTTCTCAGCCTGTTTCCTAGTGCCGGTTTGAAGTTCCTGCAGTTTTCACTGTAAAACCGAGTTGGAGCTAGTACCTCTCCTTATATATGTATGGAGTGGAGTTTGCAACTGAAAAGAATCTTTGTGTTCAAAACAAGATAGGTGAATGACGGCTTTCACACACACTTATCTCTCAGAACTGAGCATGTGGAGAGACGTTCGTTCACCTAGCACAAAGGGAACGGGTTGCAGGAAAAACATTTACTCTGGTTTCTCAGCCTGTTTCCTAGTGCCGGTTTGAAGTTCCTGCAGTTTTCACTGTAAAACCGAGTTGGAGCTAGTACCTCTCCTTATATATGTATGGAGTGGAGTTTGCAACTGAAAATAAACTTTGTTTTCCCAACAAGATAGGTGAAGGATGGCTTTCACACACACTAATTTCTCAGAACTGAGCATGTGGAGAGACGTTCGTTCATCTAGCACAAATGGAACGGGTTGCAGGAAAAACTTTTACTCTGGTTTCTCAGTCTGTTTCCTATTGCCGGTTTGATGTTCCTGCAGTTTTCACTGTAAAACCGAGTTGGAGCTAGTACCTCTCCTTATATATGTATGGAGTGGAGTTTGCAACTGAAAAGTATCTTTGTGTTCCCAACAAGCTAGGTGAAGGACGGCTTTCACACACACTTACCTCTCAGAACTGAGCATGTGGAGAGACGTTCGTTCATCTAGCACAAAGGGAACGGGTTGCAGGAGAAACATTTACTCTGGTTTATCAGCCTGTTTCTTAGTGCCGGTTTGAAGTTCCTGCAGTTTTCACTGTAAAACCGAGTTGGAGCTAGTACCTCTCCTTATATATGTATGGAGTGGAGTTTGCAACTGAAAAGAATCTTTGTGTTCAAAACAAGATAGGTGAATGACGGCTTTCACACACACTTATCTCTCAGAACTGAGCATGTGGAGAGACGTTCGTTCATCTAGCACAAAGGGAACGGGTTGCAGGAAAAACATTTACTCTGGTTTCTCAGCCTGTTTCCTAGTGCCGGTTTGAAGTTCCTGCAGTTTTCACTGTAAAACCGTGTTGGAGCTAGTACCTCTCCTTATATATGTATGGAGTGGAGTTTGCAACTGAAAATAAACTTTGTTTTCCCAACAAGATAGGTGAAGGACGGCTTTCACACACACTTATCTCTCAGACCTGAGCATGTGGAGAGACGTTCGTTCATCTAGCACAATGGGAACGAGTTGCAGGAGAAACTTTTACTCTGGTTTCTCAGTCTGTTTCCTAGTGCCAGTTTGAAGTTCCTGCAGTTTTCATAGTAAAACCGAGTTGGAGCTAGTACCTCTCCTTATATATGTATGGAGTGGAGTTTGCAACTGAAAAGAATCTTTGTGTTCAAAACAAGATAGTTGAATGACGGTTTTCACACACACTTATCTCTCAGAACTGAGCATGTGGAGAGACGTTCGTTCATCTAGCACAAAGGGAACGGGTTGCAGGAGAAACATTTACTCTGGTTTCTCAGCCTGTTTCTTAGTGCCGGTTTGAAGTTCCTGCAGTTTTCACTGTAAAACCGAGTTGGAGCTAGTACCTCTCCTTATATATGTATGGAGTGGAGTTTGCAACTGAAAATAAACTTTGTTTTCCCAACAAGATAGGTGAAGGATGGCTTTCACACACACTTACCTCTCAGAACTGAGCATGTGGAGAGACGTTCGTTCATCTAGCACAAAGGGAACGGGTTGCAGGAGAAACATTTACTCTGGTTTCTCAGCCTGTTTCCTAGTGCCGGTTTGAAGTTCCTGCAGTTTTCACTGTAAAACCGAGTTGGAGCTAGTACCTCTCCTTATATATGTATGGAGTGGAGTTTGCAACTGAAAAGAATCTTTGTGTTCAAAACAAGATAGGTGAATGACGGCTTTCACACACACTTATCTCTCAGAACTGAGCATGTGGAGAGACGTTCGTTCACCTAGCACAAAGGGAACGGGTTGCAGGAAAAACATTTACTCTGGTTTCTCAGCCTGTTTCCTAGTGCCGGTTTGAAGTTCCTGCAGTTTTCACTGTAAAACCGAGTTGGAGCTAGTACCTCTCCTTATATATGTATGGAGTGGAGTTTGCAACTGAAAATAAACATTGTTTTCCCAACAAGATAGGTGAAGGATGGCTTTCACACACACTAATTTCTCAGAACTGAGCATGTGGAGAGACGTTCGTTCATCTAGCACAAATGGAACGGGTTGCAGGAAAAACTTTTACTCTGGTTTCTCAGTCTGTTTCCTATTGCCGGTTTGATGTTCCTGCAGTTTTCACTGTAAAACCGAGTTGGAGCTAGTACCTCTCCTTATATATGTATGGAGTGGAGTTTGCAACTGAAAAGAATCTTTGTGTTCAAAACAAGATAGGTGAATGACGGCTTTCACACACACTTATCTCTCAGAACTGAGCATGTGGAGAGACGTTCGTTCATCTAGCACAAAGGGAACGGGTTGCAGGAAAAACATTTACTCTGGTTTCTCAGCCTGTTTCCTAGTGCCGGTTTGAAGTTCCTGCAGTTTTCACTGTAAAACCGTGTTGGAGCTAGTACCTCTCCTTATATATGTATGGAGTGGAGTTTGCAACTGAAAATAAACTTTGTTTTCCCAACAAGATAGGTGAAGGACGGCTTTCACACACACTTATCTCTCAGACCTGAGCATGTGGAGAGACGTTCGTTCATCTAGCACAATGGGAACGAGTTGCAGGAGAAACTTTTACTCTGGTTTCTCAGTCTGTTTCCTAGTGCCAGTTTGAAGTTCCTGCAGTTTTCATAGTAAAACCGAGTTGGAGCTAGTACCTCTCCTTATATATGTATGGAGTGGAGTTTGCAACTGAAAAGAATCTTTGTGTTCAAAACAAGATAGTTGAATGACGGTTTTCACACACACTTATCTCTCAGAACTAAGCATGTGGAGAGACGTTCGTTCATCTAGCACAAAGGGAACGGGTTGCAGGAGAAACATTTACTCTGGTTTCTCAGCCTGTTTCTTAGTGCCGGTTTGAAGTTCCTGCAGTTTTCACTGTAAAACCGAGTTGGAGCTAGTACCTCTCCTTATATATGTATGGAGTGGAGTTTGCAACTAAAAATAAACTTTGTTTTCCCAACAAGATAGGTGAAGGATGGCTTTCACACACACTAATTTCTCAGAACTGAGCATGTGGAGAGACGTTCGTTCATCTAGCACAAATGGAACAGGTTGCAGGAAAAACTTTTACTCTGGTTTCTCAGTCTGTTTCCTATTGCCGGTTTGATGTTCCTGCAGTTTTCACTGTAAAACCGAGTTGGAGCTAGTACCTCTCCTTATATATGTATGGAGTGGAGTTTGCAACTGAAAAGTATCTTTGTGTTCCCAACAAGCTAGGTGAAGGACGGCTTTCACACACACTTACCTCTCAGAACTGAGCATGTGGAGAGACGTTCGTTCATCTAGCACAAAGGGAACGGGTTGCAGGAGAAACATTTACTCTGGTTTATCAGCCTGTTTCTTAGTGCCGGTTTGAAGTTCCTGCAGTTTTCACTGTAAAACCGAGTTGGAGCTAGTACCTCTCCTTATATATGTATGGAGTGGAGTTTGCAACTGAAAAGAATCTTTGTGTTCAAAACAAGATAGGTGAATGACGGCTTTCACACACACTTATCTCTCAGAACTGAGCATGTGGAGAGACGTTCGTTCACCTAGCACAAAGGGAACGGGTTGCAGGAAAAACATTTACTCTGGTTTCTCAGCCTGTTTCCTAGTGCCGGTTTGAAGTTCCTGCAGTTTTCACTGTAAAACCGAGTTGGAGCTAGTACCTCTCCTTATATATGTATGGAGTGGAGTTTGCAACTGAAAAGTATCTTTGTGTTCCCAACAAGCTAGGTGAAGGACGGCTTTCACACACACTTACCTCTCAGAACTGAGCATGTGGAGAGACGTTCGTTCATCTAGCACAAAGGGAACGGGTTGCAGGAGAAACATTTACTCTGGTTTCTCAGCCTGTTTCTTAGTGCCGGTTTGAAGTTCCTGCAGTTTTCACTGTAAAACCGAGTTGGAGCTAGTACCTCTCCTTATATATGTATGGAGTGGAGTTTGCAACTGAAAAGAATCTTTGTGTTCAAAACAAGATAGGTGAATGACGGCTTTCACACACACTTATCTCTCAGAACTGAGCATGTGGAGAGACGTTCGTTCACCTAGCACAAAGGGAACGGGTTGCAGGAAAAACATTTACTCTGGTTTCTCAGCCTGTTTCCTAGTGCCGGTTTGAAGTTCCTGCAGTTTTCACTGTAAAACCGAGTTGGAGCTAGTACCTCTCCTTATATATGTATGGAGTGGAGTTTGCAACTGAAAATAAACTTTGTTTTCCCAACAAGATAGGTGAAGGACGGCTTTCACACACACTTATCTCTCAGAACTGAGCATGTGGAGAGACGTTCGTTCATCTAGCACAATGGGAACGAGTTGCAGGAGAAACTTTTACTCTGGTTTCTCAGTCTGTTTCCTAGTGCCAGTTTGAAGTTCCTGCAGTTTTCACTGTAAAACCGAGTTGGAGCTAGTACCTCTCCTTATATATGTATGGAGTGGAGTTTGCAACTGAAAATAAACTTTGTTTTCCCAACAAGATAGGTGAAGGATGGCTTTCACACACACTAATTTCTCAGAACTGAGCATGTGGAGAGACGTTCGTTCATCTAGCACAAATGGAACGGGTTGCAGGAAAAACTTTTACTCTGGTTTCTCAGTCTGTTTCCTATTGCCGGTTTGATGTTCCTGCAGTTTTCACTGTAAAACCGAGTTGGAGCTAGTACCTCTCCTTATATATGTATGGAGTGGAGTTTGCAACTGAAAAGTATCTTTGTGTTCCCAACAAGCTAGGTGAAGGACGGCTTTCACACACACTTATCTCTCAGAACTGAGCATGTGGAGAGACGTTCGTTCATCTAGCACAATGGGAACGAGTTGCAGGAGAAACATTTACTCTGGTTTCTCAGTCTGTTTCCTAGTGCCGGTTTGAAGTTCCTGCAGTTTTCATAGTAAAACCGAGTTGGAGCTAGTACCTCTCCTTATATATGTATGGAGTGGAGTTTGCAACTGAAAAGAATCTTTGTGTTCAAAACAAGATAGTTGAATGACGGTTTTCACACACACTTATCTCTCAGAACTGAGCATGTGGAGAGACGTTCGTTCATCTAGCACAAAGGGAACGGGTTGCAGGAGAAACATTTACTCTGGTTTCTCAGCCTGTTTCTTAGTGCCGGTTTGAAGTTCCTGCAGTTTTCACTGTAAAACCGAGTTGGAGCTAGTACCTCTCCTTATATATGTATGGAGTGGAGTTTGCAACTGAAAATAAACTTTGTTTTCCCAACAAGATAGGTGAAGGATGGCTTTCACACACACTAATTTCTCAGAACTGAGCATGTGGAGAGACGTTCGTTCATCTAGCACAAATGGAACGGGTTGCAGGAAAAACTTTTACTCTGGTTTCTCAGTCTGTTTCCTATTGCCGGTTTGATGTTCCTGCAGTTTTCACTGTAAAACCGAGTTGGAGCTAGTACCTCTCCTTATATATGTATGGAGTGGAGTTTGCAACTGAAAAGTATCTTTGTGTTCCCAACAAGCTAGGTGAAGGACGGCTTTCACACACACTTATCTCTCAGAACTGAGCATGTGGAGAGACGTTCGTTCATCTAGCACAATGGGAACGAGTTGCAGGAGAAACATTTACTCTGGTTTCTCAGTCTGTTTCCTAGTGCCGGTTTGAAGTTCCTGCAGTTTTCATAGTAAAACCGAGTTGGAGCTAGTACCTCTCCTTATATATGTATGGAGTGGAGTTTGCAACTGAAAATAAACTTTGTTTTCCCAACAAGATAGGTGAAGGATGGCTTTCACACACACTAATTTCTCAGAACTGAGCATGTGGAGAGACGTTCGTTCATCTAGCACAAATGGAACGGGTTGCAGGAAAAACTTTTACTCTGGTTTCTCAGTCTGTTTCCTATTGCCGGTTTGATGTTCCTGCAGTTTTCACTGTAAAACCGAGTTGGAGCTAGTACCTCTCCTTATATATGTATGGAGTGGAGTTTGCAACTGAAAAGTATCTTTGTGTTCCCAACAAGCTAGGTGAAGGACGGCTTTCACACACACTTACCTCTCAGAACTGAGCATGTGGAGAGACGTTCGTTCATCTAGCACAAAGGGAACGGTTTGCAGGAGAAACATTTACTCTGGTTTCTCAGCCTGTTTCTTAGTGCCGGTTTGAAGTTCCTGCAGTTTTCACTGTAAAACCGAGTTGGAGCTAGTACCTCTCCTTATATATGTATGGAGTGGAGTTTGCAACTGAAAAGAATCTTTGTGTTCAAAACAAGATAGGTGAATGACGGCTTTCACACACACTTATCTCTCAGAACTGAGCATGTGGAGAGACGTTCGTTCACCTAGCACAAAGGGAACGGGTTGCAGGAAAAACATTTACTCTGGTTTCTCAGCCTGTTTCCTAGTGCCGGTTTGAAGTTCCTGCAGTTTTCACTGTAAAACCGAGTTGGAGCTAGTACCTCTCCTTATATATGTATGGAGTGGAGTTTGCAACTGAAAAGTATCTTTGTGTTCCCAACAAGCTAGGTGAAGGACGGCTTTCACACACACTTACCTCTCAGAACTGAGCATGTGGAGAGACGTTCGTTCATCTAGCACAAAGGGAACGGGTTGCAGGAGAAACATTTACTCTGGTTTCTCAGCCTGTTTCTTAGTGCCGGTTTGAAGTTCCTGCAGTTTTCACTGTAAAACCGAGTTGGAGCTAGTACCTCTCCTTATATATGTATGGAGTGGAGTTTGCAACTGAAAAGAATCTTTGTGTTCAAAACAAGATAGGTGAATGACGGCTTTCACACACACTTATCTCTCAGAACTGAGCATGTGGAGAGACGTTCGTTCACCTAGCACAAAGGGAACGGGTTGCAGGAAAAACATTTACTCTGGTTTCTCAGCCTGTTTCCTAGTGCCGGTTTGAAGTTCCTGCAGTTTTCACTGTAAAACCGAGTTGGAGCTATTACCTCTCCTTATATATGTATGGAGTGGAGTTTGCAACTGAAAATAAACTTTGTTTTCCCAACAAGATAGGTGAAGGACGGCTTTCACACACACTTATCTCTCAGAACTGAGCATGTGGAGAGACGTTCGTTCATCTAGCACAATGGGAACGAGTTGCAGGAGAAACTTTTACTCTGGTTTCTCAGTCTGTTTCCTAGTGCCAGTTTGAAGTTCCTGCAGTTTTCATAGTAAAACCGAGTTGGAGCTAGTACCTCTCCTTATATATGTATGGAGTGGAGTTTGCAACAGAAAAGAATCTTTGTGTTCAAAACAAGATAGTTGAATGACGGTTTTCACACACACTTATCTCTCAGAACTGAGCATGTGGAGAGACGTTCGTTCATCTAGCACAAAGGGAACGGGTTGCAGGAGAAACATTTACTCTGGTTTCTCAGCCTGTTTCTTAGTGCCGGTTTGAAGTTCCTGCAGTTTTCACTGTAAAACCGAGTTGGAGCTAGTACCTCTCCTTATATATGTATGGAGTGGAGTTTGCAACTGAAAATAAACTTTGTTTTCCCAACAAGATAGGTGAAGGATGGCTTTCACACACACTAATTTCTCAGAACTGAGCATGTGGAGAGACGTTCGTTCATCTAGCACAAATGGAACGGGTTGCAGGAAAAACTTTTACTCTGGTTTCTCAGTCTGTTTCCTATTGCCGGTTTGATGTTCCTGCAGTTTTCACTGTAAAACCGAGTTGGAGCTAGTACCTCTCCTTATATATGTATGGAGTGGAGTTTGCAACTGAAAAGTATCTTTGTGTTCCCAACAAGCTAGGTGAAGGACGGCTTTCACACACACTTATCTCTCAGAACTGAGCATGTGGAGAGACGTTCGTTCATCTAGCACAATGGGAACGAGTTGCAGGAGAAACATTTACTCTGGTTTCTCAGTCTGTTTCCTAGTGCCGGTTTGAAGTTCCTGCAGTTTTCATAGTAAAACCGAGTTGGAGCTAGTACCTCTCCTTATATATGTATGGAGTGGAGTTTGCAACTGAAAAGAATCTTTGTGTTCAAAACAAGATAGTTGAATGACGGTTTTCACACACACTTATCTCTCAGAACTGAGCATGTGGAGAGACGTTCGTTCATCTAGCACAAAGGGAACGGGTTGCAGGAGAAACATTTACTCTGGTTTCTCAGCCTGTTTCTTAGTGCCGGTTTGAAGTTCCTGCAGTTTTCACTGTAAAACCGAGTTGGAGCTAGTACCTCTCCTTATATATGTATGGAGTGGAGTTTGCAACTGAAAATAAACTTTGTTTTCCCAACAAGATAGGTGAAGGATGGCTTTCACACACACTAATTTCTCAGAACTGAGCATGTGGAGAGACGTTCGTTCATCTAGCACAAATGGAACGGGTTGCAGGAAAAACTTTTACTCTGGTTTCTCAGTCTGTTTCCTATTGCCGGTTTGATGTTCCTGCAGTTTTCACTCTAAAACCGAGTTGGAGCTAGTACCTCTCCTTATATATGTATGGAGTGGAGTTTGCAACTGAAAAGTATCTTTGTGTTCCCAACAAGCTAGGTGAAGGACGGCTTTCACACACACTTATCTCTCAGAACTGAGCATGTGGAGAGACGTTCGTTCATCTAGCACAATGGGAACGAGTTGCAGGAGAAACATTTACTCTGGTTTCTCAGTCTGTTTCCTAGTGCCGGTTTGAAGTTCATGCAGTTTTCATAGTAAAACCGAGTTGGAGCTAGTACCTCTCCTTATATATGTATGGAGTGGAGTTTGCAACTGAAAAGAATCTTTGTGTTCAAAACAAGATAGTTGAATGACGGTTTTCACACACACTTATCTCTCAGAACTGAGCATGTGGAGAGACGTTCGTTCATCTAGCACAAAGGGAACGGGTTGCAGGAGAAACATTTACTCTGGTTTCTCAGCCTGTTTCTTAGTGCCGGTTTGAAGTTCCTGCAGTTTTCACTGTAAAACCGAGTTGGAGCTAGTACCTCTCCTTATATATGTATGGAGTGGAGTTTGCAACTGAAAATAAACTTTGTTTTCCCAAGAAGATAGGTGAAGGATGGCTTTCACACACACTAATTTCTCAGAACTGAGCATGTGGAGAGACGTTCGTTCATCTAGCACAAATGGAACGGGTTGCAGGAAAAACTTTTACTCTGGTTTCTCAGTCTGTTTCCTATTGCCGGTTTGATGTTCCTGCAGTTTTCACTGTAAAACCGAGTTGGAGCTAGTACCTCTCCTTATATATGTATGGAGTGGAGTTTGCAACTGAAAAGTATCTTTGTGTTCCCAACAAGCTAGGTGAAGGACGGCTTTCACACACACTTACCTCTCAGAACTGAGCATGTGGAGAGACTTTCGTTCATCTAGCACAAAGGGAACGGGTTGCAGGAGAAACATTTACTCTGGTTTCTCAGCCTGTTTCTTAGTGCCGGTTTGAAGTTCCTGCAGTTTTCACTGTAAAACCGTGTTGGAGCTAGTACCTCTCCTTATATATGTATGGAGTGGAGTTTGCAACTGAAAAGAATCTTTGTGTTCAAAACAAGATAGGTGAATGACGGCTTTCACACACACTTATCTCTCAGAACTGAGCATGTGGAGAGACGTTCGTTCATCTAGCACAAAGGGAACGGGTTGCAGGAAAAACATTTACTCTGGTTTCTCAGCCTGTTTCCTAGTGCCGGTTTGAAGTTCCTGCAGTTTTCACTGTAAAACCGTGTTGGAGCTAGTACCTCTCCTTATATATGTATGGAGTGGAGTTTGCAACTGAAAATAAACTTTGTTTTCCCAACAAGATAGGTGAAGGATGGCTTTCACACACACTTATCTCTCAGAACTGAGCATGTGGAGAGACGTTCGTTCATCTAGCACAATGGGAACGAGTTGCAGGAAAAACATTTACTCTGGTTTCTCAGCCTGTTTCCTAGTGCCGGTTTGAAGTTCCTGCAGTTTTCACTGTAAAACCGAGTTGGAGCTAGTACCTCTCCTTATATATGTATGGAGTGGAGTTTGCAACTGAAAATAAACTTTGTTTTCCCAACAAGATAGGTGAAGGACGGCTTTCACACACACTTATCTCTCAGAACTGAGCATGTGGAGAGACGTTCGTTCATCTAGCACAATGCGAACGAGTTGCAGGAGAAACTTTTACTCTGGTTTCTCAGTCTGTTTCCTAGTGCCGGTTTGAAGTTCCTGCAGTTTTCATAGTAAAACCGAGTTGGAGCTAGTACCTCTCCTTATATATGTATGGAGTGGAGTTTGCAACTGAAAAGAATCTTTGTGTTCAAAACAAGATAGTTGAATGACGGTTTTCACACACACTTATCTCTCAGAACTGAGCATGTGGAGAGACGTTCGTTCATCTAGCACAAAGGGAACGGGTTGCAGGAGAAACATTTACTCTGGTTTCTCAGTCTGTTTCCTAGTGCCGGTTTGAAGTTCCTGCAGTTTTCACTGTAAAACCGAGTTGGAGCTAGTACCTCTCCTTATATATGTATGGAGTGGAGTTTGCAACTGAAAAGTATCTTTGTGTTCCCAACAAGCTAGGTGAAGGACGGCTTTCACACACACTTACCTCTCAGAACTGAGCATGTGGAGAGACGTTCGTTCATCTAGCACAATGGGAACGAGTTGCAGGAGAAACTTTTACTCTGGTTTCTCAGCCTGTTTCTTAGTGCTGGTTTGAAGTTCCTGCAGTTTTCACTGTAAAACCGTGTTGGAGCTAGTACCTCTCCTTATATATGTATGGAGTGGAGTTTGCAACTGAAAAGAATCTTTGTGTTCAAAACAAGATAGTTGAATGACGGTTTTCACACACACTTATCTCTCAGAACTGAGCATGTGGAGAGACGTTCGTTCATCTAGCACAAAGGGAACGGGTTGCAGGAGAAACATTTACTCTGGTTTCTCAGCCTGTTTCTTAGTGCCGGTTTGAAGTTCCTGCAGTTTTCACTGTAAAACCGAGTTGGAGCTAGTACCTCTCCTTATATATGTATGGAGTGGAGTTTGCAACTGAAAATAAACTTTGTTTTCCCAACAAGATAGGTGAAGGATGGCTTTCACACACACTAATTTCTCAGAACTGAGCATGTGGAGAGACGTTCGTTCATCTAGCACAAATGGAACGGGTTGCAGGAAAAACTTTTACTCTGGTTTCTCAGTCTGTTTCCTATTGCCGGTTTGATGTTCCTGCAGTTTTCACTGTAAAACCGAGTTGGAGCTAGTACCTCTCCTTATATATGTATGGAGTGGAGTTTGCAACTGAAAAGTATCTTTGTGTTCCCAACAAGCTAGGTGAAGGACGGCTTTCACACACACTTACCTCTCAGAACTGAGCATGTGGAGAGACGTTCGTTCATCTAGCACAAAGGGAACGGGTTGCAGGAGAAACATTTACTCTGGTTTCTCAGCCTGTTTCTTAGTGCCGGTTTGAAGTTCCTGCAGTTTTCACTGTAAAACCGTGTTGGAGCTAGTACCTCTCCTTATATATGTATGGAGTGGAGTTTGCAACTGAAAAGAATCTTTGTGTTCAAAACAAGATAGGTGAATGACGGCTTTCACTCACACTTATCTCTCAGAACTGAGCATGTGGAGAGACGTTCGTTCACCTAGCACAAAGGGAACGGGTTGCAGGAAAAACATTTACTCTGGTTTCTCAGCCTGTTTCCTAGTGCCGGTTTGAAGTTCCTGCAGTTTTCACTGTAAAACCGAGTTGGAGCTAGTACCTCTCCTTATATATGTATGGAGTGGAGTTTGCAACTGAAAAGAAACTTTGTGTTCCCAGCAAGCTAGGTGAAGGACGGCTTTCACACACACTTATCTCTCAGAACTGAGCATGTGGAGAGACGTTCGTTCATCTAGCACAAAGGGAACGGGTTGCAGGAGAAACTTTTACTCTGGTTTCTCAGTCTGTTTCCTAGTGCCAGTTTGAAGTTCCTGCAGTTTTCATAGTAAAACCGAGTTGGAGCTAGTACCTCTCCTTATATATGTATGGAGTGGAGTTTGCAACTGAAAAGAATCTTTGTGTTCAAAACAAGATAGGTGAATGACGGCTTTCACACACACTTACCTCTCAGAACTGAGCATGTGGAGAGACGTTCGTTCATCTAGCACAAACGGAACGGGTTGCAGGAGAAACTTTTACTCTGGTTTCTCAGTTTGTTTCCTAGTGCCGGTTTGAAGTTCCTGCAGTTTTCATAGTAAAACCGAGTTGGAGCTAGTACCTCTCCATATATATGTATGGAGTGGAGTTTGCAACTGAAAATAAACTTTGTTTTCCCAACAAGATAGGTGAAGGAAGGCTTTCACACACACTAATCTCTCAGAACTGAGCATGTGGAGAGACGTTCGTTCATCTAGCACAAATGGAACGGGTTGCAGGAGAAACATTTACTCTGGTTTCTCAGTCTGTTTCCTAGTGCCGGTTTGAAGTTCCTGCAGTTTTCACTGTAAAACAGAGTTGGAGCTAGTACCTCTCCTTATATATGTATGGAGTGGAGTTTGCAACTGAAAAGTATCTTTGTGTTCCCAACAAGATAGGTGAAGGACGGCTTTCACACACACTTATCTCTCAGAACAGAGCATGTGGAGAGACGTTCGTTCATCTAGCACAATGGGAACGGGTTGCAAGAGAAACATTTACTCTGGTTTCTCAGCCTGTTTCTTAGTGCCGGTTTGAAGTTCCTGCAGTTTTCATAGTAAAACCGAGTTGGAGCTAGTACCTCTCCTTATATATGTATGGAGTGGAGTTTGCAACTGAAAAGAATCTTTGTGTTCAAAACAAGATAGTTGAATGACGGCTTTCACACACACTTACCTCTCAGAACTGAGCATGTGGAGAGACGTTCGTTCATCTAGCACAAAGGGAACGGGTTGCAGGAGAAACTTTTACTCTGGTTTCTCAGTCTGTTTCCTAGTGCCGGTTTGAAGTTCCTGCAGTTTTCATAGTAAAACCGATTTGGAGCTAGTACCTCTCCTTATATATGTATGGAGTGGAGTTTGCAACTGAAAAGAAACTTTGTGTTCCCAGCAAGCTAGGTGAAGTACGGCTTTCACACACACTTATCTCTCAGAACTTAGCATGTGGAGAGACGTTCGTTCATCTAGCACAAAGGGAACGGGTTGCAGGAGAAACTTTTACTCTGGTTTCTCAGCCTGTTTCTTAGTGCCGGTTTGAAGTTCCTGCAGTTTTCACTGTAAAACCGAGTTGGAGCTAGTACCTCTCCTTATATATGTATGGAGTGGAGTTTGCAACTGAAAATAAACTTTGTTTTCCCAACAAGCTAGGTGAAGGACGGCTTTCACACACACTAATTTCTCAGAACTGAGCATGTGGAGAGACGTTCGTTCATCTAGCACAATGGGAACGAGTTGCAGGAGAAACTTTTACTCTGGTTTCTCAGTCTGTTTCCTAGTGCCAGTTTGAAGTTCCTGCAGTTTTCATAGTAAAACCGAGTTGGAGCTCCTACCTCTCCTTATATATGTATGGAGTGGAGTTTGCAACTGAAAAGAATCTTTGTGTTCAAAACAAGATAGGTGAATGACGGCTTTCAAACACACTTACCTCTCAGAACTGAGCATGTGGAGAGACGTTCGTTCATCTAGCACAAAGGGAACGGGTTGCAGGAGAAACTTTTACTCTGGTTTCTCAGTCTGTTTCCTAGTGCCGGTTTGAAGTTCCTGCAGTTTTCATAGTAAAACCGAGTTGGAGCTAGTACCTCTCCTTATATATGTATGGAGTGGAGTTTGCAACTGAAAAGAATATTTGTGTTCAAAACAAGATAGTTGAATGACGGCTTTCACACACACTTACCTCTCAGAACTGAGCATGTGGAGAGACGTTCGTTCATCTAGCACAAAGGGAACGGGTTGCAGGAGAAACTTTTACTCTGGTTTCTCAGTCTGTTTCCTAGTGCCGGTTTGAAGTTCCTGCAGTTTTCATAGTAAAACCGATTTGGAGCTAGTACCTCTCCTTATATACGTATGGAGTGGAGTTTGCAACTGAAAAGAATATTTGTGTTCAAAACAAGATAGTTGAATGACGGCTTTCACACACACTTACCTCTCAGAACTGAGCATGTGGAGAGACGTTCGTTCATCTAGCACAAAGGGAACGGGTTGCAGGAGAAACTTTTACTCTGGTTTCTCAGCCTGTTTCTTAGTGCCGGTTTGAAGTTCCTGCAGTTTTCATAGTAAAACCGAGTTGGAGCTAGTACCTCTCCTTATATATGTATGGAGTGGAGTTTGCAACTGAAAATAAACTTTGTTTTCCCAACAAGATAGGTGAAGGACGGCTTTCACACACACTTATCTCTCAGAACTGAGCATGTGGAGAGACGTTCGTTCATCTAGCACAATGGGAACGGGTTGCAGGAGAAACTTTTACTCTGGTTTCTCAGTCTGTTTCCTAGTGCCGGTTTGAAGTTCCTGCAGTTTTCATAGTAAAACCGAGTTGGAGCTAGTACCTCTCCTTATATATGTATGGAGTGGAGTTTGCAACTGAAAAGAATCTTTGTGTTCAAAACAAGATAGGTGAATGACGGCTTTCACACACACTTACCTCTCAGAACTGAGCATGTGGAGAGACGTTCGTTCATCTAGCACAAAGGGAACGGGTTGCAGGAGAAACTTTTACTCTGGTTTCTCAGTCTGTTTCCTAGTGCCGGTTTGAAGTTCCTGCAGTTTTCATAGTAAAACCGAGTTGGAGCTTGTACCTCTCCTTATATATGTATGGAGTGGAGTTTGCAACTGAAAAGAATCTTTGTGTTCAAAACAAGATAGGTGAATGACGGCTTTCACACACACTTACCTCTCAGAACTGAGCATGTGGAGAGACGTTCGTTCATCTAGCACAAAGGGAACGGGTTGCAGGAGAAACATTTACTCTGGTTTCTCAGTCTGTTTCCTAGTGCCGGTTTGAAGTTCCTGCAGTTTTCATAGTAAAACCGAGTTGGAGCTAGTACCTCTCCTTATATATGTATGGAGTGGAGTTTGCAACTGAAAAGAAACTTTGTGTTCCCAGCAAGCTAGGTGAAGGACGGCTTTCACACACACTTATCTCTCAGAACTGAGCATGTGGAGAGACGTTCGTTCATCTAGCACAAAGGGAACGGGTTGCAGGAGAAACTTTTACTCTGGTTTCTCAGCCTGTTTCTTAGTGCGGGTTTGAAGTTCCTGCAGTTTTCACTGTAAAACCGAGTTGGAGCTAGTACCTCTCCTTATATATGTATGGAGTGGAGTTTGCAACTGAAAATAAACTTTGTTTTCCCAACAAGATAGGTGAAGGACGGCTTTCACACACACTTATCTCTCAGAACTGAGCATGTGGAGAGACGTTCGTTCATCTAGCACAATGGGAACGAGTTGCAGGAGAAACTTTTACTCTGGTTTCTCAGTCTGTTTCCTAGTGCCAGTTTGAAGTTCCTGCAGTTTTCATAGTAAAACCGAGTTGGAGCTAGTACCTCTCCTTATATATGTATGGAGTGGAGTTTGCAACTGAAAAGAATCTTTGTGTTCAAAACAAGATAGTGGAATGACGGTTTTCACACACACTTATCTCTCAGAACTGAGCATGTGGAGAGACGTTCGTTCATCTAGCACAAAGGGAACGGGTTGCAGGAGAAACATTTACTCTGGTTTCTCAGCCTGTTTCTTAGTGCCGGTTTGAAGTTCCTGCAGTTTTCACTGTAAAACCGAGTTGGAGCTAGTACCTCTCCTTATATATGTATGGAGTGGAGTTTGCAACTGAAAATAAACTTTGTTTTCCCAACAAGATAGGTGAAGGATGGCTTTCACACACACTTATCTCTCAGAACTGAGCATGTGGAGAGACGTTCGTTCATCTAGCACAAAGGGAACGGGTTGCAGGAAAAACTTTTACTCTGGTTTCTCAGTCTGTTTCCTATTGCCGGTTTGATGTTCCTGCAGTTTTCACTGTAAAACCGAGTTGGAGCTAGTACCTCTCCTTATATATGTATGGAGTGGAGTTTGCAACTGAAAATAAACTTTGTTTTCCCAACAAGCTAGGTGAAGAACGGCTTTCACACACACTTACCTCTCAGAACTGAGCATGTGGAGAGACGTTCGTTCATCTAGCACAAAGGGAACGGGTTGCAGGAGAAACATTTACTCTGGTTTCTCAGTCTGTTTCCTAGTGCCGGTTTGAAGTTCCTGCAGTTTTCATAGTAAAACCGAGTTGGAGCTAGTACCTCTCCTTATATATGTATGGAGTGGAGTTTGCAACTGAAAAGAATCTTTGTGTTCAAAACAAGATAGGTGAATGACGGTTTTCACACACACTTATCTCTCAGAACTGAGCATGTGGAGAGACGTTCGTTCATCTAGCACCAAGGGAACGGGTTGCAGGAGAAACATTTACTCTGGTTTCTCAGCCTGTTTCTTAGTGCCGGTTTGAAGTTCCTGCAGTTTTCACTGTAAAACCGAGTTGGAGCTAGTACCTCTCCTTATATATGTATGGAGTGGAGTTTGCAACTGAAAAGTATCTTTGTGTTCCCAACAAGCTAGGTGAAGGACGGCTTTCACACACACTTACCTCTCAGAACTGAGCATGTGGAGAGACGTTCGTTCATCTAGCACAATGGGAACGAGTTGCAGGAGAAACTTTCACTCTGGTTTCTCAGCCTCTTTCTTAGTGCCGGTTTGAAGTTCCTGCAGTTTTCATAGTAAAACCGAGTTGGAGCTAGTACCTCTCCTTATATATGTATGGAGTGGAGTTTGCAACTGAAAAGAATCTTTGTGTTCAAAACAAGATAGGTGAATGACGGCTTTCACACACACTTACCTCTCAGAACTGAGCATGTGGAGAGACGTTCGTTCATCTAGCACAAAGGGAACGGGTTGCAGGAGAAACTTTTACTCTGGTTTCTCAGTCTGTTTCCTAGTGCCGGTTTGAAGTTCCTGCAGTTTTCATAGTAAAACCGAGTTGGAGCTAGTACCTCTCCTTATATATGTATGGAGTGGAGTTTGCAACTGAAAAGAAACTTTGTTTTCCCAACAAGATAGGTGAAGGACTTCTTTCACACACACTTATCTCTCAGAACTTAGCATGTGGAGAGACGTTCGTTCATCTAGCACAAAGGGAACGGGTTGCAGGAGAAACTTTTACTCTGGTTTCTCAGCCTGTTTCTTAGTGCCGGTTTGAAGTTCCTGCAGTTTTCACTGTAAAACCGAGTTGGAGCTAGTACCTCTCCTTATATATGTATGGAGTGGAGTTTGCAACTGAAAATAAACTTTGTTTTCCCAACAAGATAGGTGAAGGACGGCTTTCACACACACTTATCTCTCAGAACTGAGCATGTGGAGAGACGTTCGTTCATCTAGCACAATGGGAACGAGTTGCAGGAGAAACTTTTACTCTGGTTTCTCAGTCTGTTTCCTTGTGCCAGTTTGAAGTTCCTGCAGTTTTCATAGTAAAACCGAGTTGGAGCTAGTACCTCTCCTTATATATGTATGGAGTGGAGTTTGCAACTGAAAAGAATCTTTGTGTTCAAAACAAGATAGGTGAATGACGGCTTTCACACACACTTACCTCTCAGAACTGAGCATGTGGAGAGACGTTCGTTCATCTAGCACAAAGGGAACGGGTTGCAGGAGAAACTTTTACTCTGGTTTCTCAGTCTGTTTCCTAGTGCCGGTTTGAAGTTCCTGCAGTTTTCATAGTAAAACCGAGTTGGAGCTAGTACCTCTCCTTATATATGTATGGAGTGGAGTTTGCAACTGAAAAGAATCTTTGTGTTCAAAACAAGATAGGTGAATGACGGCTTTCACACACACTTATCTCTCAGAACTGAGCATGTGGAGAGACGTTCGTTCATCTAGCACAAAGGGAACGGGTTGCAGGAGAAACATTTACTCTGGTTTCTCAGCCTGTTTCTTAGTGCCGGTTTGAAGTTCCTGCAGTTTTCACTGTAAAACCGAGTTGGAGCTAGTACCTCTCCTTATATATGTATGGAGTGGAGTTTGCAACTGAAAATAAACTTTGTTTTCCCAACAAGATAGGTGAAGGACGGCTTTCACACACACTTATCTCTCAGAACTGAGCATGTGGAGAGACGTTCGTTCATCTAGCACAATGGGAACGAGTTGCAGGAGAAACTTTTACTCTGGTTTCTCAGTCTGTTTCCTAGTGCCGGTTTGAAGTTCCTGCAGTTTTCATAGTAAAACCGAGTTGGAGCTAGTACCTCTCCTTATATATGTATGGAGTGGAGTTTGCAACTGAAAAGAATCTTTGTGTTCAAAACAAGATAGGTGAATGACGGCTTTCACACACACTTACCTCTCAGAACTGAGCATGTGGAGAGACGTTCGTTCATCTAGCACAAAGGGAACGGGTTGCAGGAGAAACTTTTACTCTGGTTTCTCAGTCTGTTTCCTAGTGCCGGTTTGAAGTTCCTGCAGTTTTCATAGTAAAACCGAGTTGGAGCTAGTACCTCTCCTTATATATGTATGGAGTGGAGTTTGCAACTGAAAAGAATCTTTGTGTTCAAAACAAGATAGGTGAATGACGGCTTTCACACACACTTATCTCTCAGAACTGAGCATGTGGAGAGACGTTCGTTCATCTAGCACAAAGGGAACGGGTTGCAGGAGAAACATTTACTCTGGTTTCTCAGCCTGTTTCTTAGTGCCGGTTTGAAGTTCCTGCAGTTTTCACTGTAAAACCGAGTTGGAGCTAGTACCTCTCCTTATATATGTATGGAGTGGAGTTTGCAACTGAAAATAAACTTTGTTTTCCCAACAAGATAGGTGAAGGACGGCTTTCACACACACTTATCTCTCAGAACTGAGCATGTGGAGAGACGTTCGTTCATCTAGCACAATGGGAACGAGTTGCAGGAGAAACTTTTACTCTGGTTTCTCAGTCTGTTTCCTAGTGCCGGTTTGAAGTTCCTGCAGTTTTCATAGTAAAACCGAGTTGGAGCTAGTACCTCTCCTTATATATGTATGGAGTGGAGTTTGCAACTGAAAAGAATCTTTGTGTTCAAAACAAGATAGGTGAATGACGGTTTTCACACACACTTATCTCTCAGAACTGAGCATGTGGAGAGACGTTCGTTCATCTAGCACAAAGGGAACGGGTTGCAGGAGAAACATTTACTCTGGTTTCTCAGCCTGTTTCTTAGTGCCGGTTTGAAGTTCCTGCAGTTTTCACTGTAAAACCGAGTTGGAGCTAGTACCTCTCCTTATATATGTATGGAGTGGAGTTTGCAACTGAAAAGTATCTTTGTGTTCCCAACAAGCTAGGTGAAGGACGGCTTTCACACACACTTACCTCTCAGAACTGAGCATGTGGAGAGACGTTCGTTCATCTAGCACAATGGGAACGAGTTGCTGGAGAAACTTTCACTCTGGTTTCTCAGCCTCTTTCTTAGTGCCGGTTTGAAGTTCCTGCAGTTTTCATAGTAAAACCGAGTTGGAGCTAGTACCTCTCCTTATATATGTATGGAGTGGAGTTTGCAACTGAAAAGAATCTTTGTGTTCAAAACAAGATAGGTGAATGACGGCTTTCACACACACTTACCTCTCAGAACTGAGCATGTGGAGAGACGTTCGTTCATCTAGCACAAAGGGAACGGGTTGCAGGAGAAACTTTTACTCTGGTTTCTCAGTCTGTTTCCTAGTGCCGGTTTGAAGTTCCTGCAGTTTTCATAGTAAAACCGAGTTGGAGCTAGTACCTCTCCTTATATATGTATGGAGTGGAGTTTGCAACTGAAAAGAAACTTTGTTTTCCCAACAAGATAGGTGAAGGACGGCTTTCACACACACTTATCTCTCAGAACTTAGCATGTGGAGAGACGTTCGTTCATCTAGCACAAAGGGAACGGGTTGCAGGAGAAACTTTTACTCTGGTTTCTCAGCCTGTTTCTTAGTGCCGGTTTGAAGTTCCTGCAGTTTTCACTGTAAAACCGAGTTGGAGCTAGTACCTCTCCTTATATATGTATGGAGTGGAGTTTGCAACTGAAAATAAACTTTGTTTTCCCAACAAGATAGGTGAAGGACGGCTTTCACACACACTTATCTCTCAGAACTGAGCATGTGGAGAGACGTTCGTTCATCTAGCACAATGGGAACGAGTTGCAGGAGAAACTTTTACTCTGGTTTCTCAGTCTGTTTCCTTGTGCCAGTTTGAAGTTCCTGCAGTTTTCATAGTAAAACCGAGTTGGAGCTAGTACCTCTCCTTATATATGTATGGAGTGGAGTTTGCAACTGAAAAGAATCTTTGTGTTCAAAACAAGATAGGTGAATGACGGCTTTCACACACACTTACCTCTCAGAACTGAGCATGTGGAGAGACGTTCGTTCATCTAGCACAAAGGGAACGGGTTGCAGGAGAAACTTTTACTCTGGTTTCTCAGTCTGTTTCCTAGTGCCGGTTTGAAGTTCCTGCAGTTTTCATAGTAAAACCGAGTTGGAGCTAGTACCTCTCCTTATATATGTATGGAGTGGAGTTTGCAACTGAAAAGAATCTTTGTGTTCAAAACAAGATAGGTGAATGACGGCTTTCACACACACTTATCTCTCAGAACTGAGCATGTGGAGAGACGTTCGTTCATCTAGCACAAAGGGAACGGGTTGCAGGAGAAACATTTACTCTGGTTTCTCAGCCTGTTTCTTAGTGCCGGTTTGAAGTTCCTGCAGTTTTCACTGTAAAACCGAGTTGGAGCTAGTACCTCTCCTTATATATGTATGGAGTGGAGTTTGCAACTGAAAATAAACTTTGTTTTCCCAACAAGATAGGTGAAGGACGGCTTTCACACACACTTATCTCTCAGAACTGAGCATGTGGAGAGACGTTCGTTCATCTAGCACAATGGGAACGAGTTGCAGGAGAAACTTTTACTCTGGTTTCTCAGTCTGTTTCCTAGTGCCGGTTTGAAGTTCCTGCAGTTTTCATAGTAAAACCGAGTTGGAGCTAGTACCTCTCCTTATATATGTATGGAGTGGAGTTTGCAACTGAAAAGAATCTTTGTGTTCAAAACAAGATAGGTGAATGACGGCTTTCACACACACTTACCTCTCAGAACTGAGCATGTGGAGAGACGTTCGTTCATCTAGCACAAAGGGAACGGGTTGCAGGAGAAACTTTTACTCTGGTTTCTCAGTCTGTTTCCTAGTGCCGGTTTGAAGTTCCTGCAGTTTTCATAGTAAAACCGAGTTGGAGCTAGTACCTCTCCTTATATATGTATGGAGTGGAGTTTGCAACTGAAAAGAATCTTTGTGTTCAAAACAAGATAGGTGAATGACGGCTTTCACACACACTTATCTCTCAGAACTGAGCATGTGGAGAGACGTTCGTTCATCTAGCACAAAGGGAACGGGTTGCAGGAGAAACATTTACTCTGGTTTCTCAGCCTGTTTCTTAGTGCCGGTTTGAAGTTCCTGCAGTTTTCACTGTAAAACCGAGTTGGAGCTAGTACCTCTCCTTATATATGTATGGAGTGGAGTTTGCAACTGAAAATAAACTTTGTTTTCCCAACAAGATAGGTGAAGGACGGCTTTCACACACACTTATCTCTCAGAACTGAGCATGTGGAGAGACGTTCGTTCATCTAGCACAATGGGAACGAGTTGCAGGAGAAACTTTTACTCTGGTTTCTCAGTCTGTTTCCTAGTGCCGGTTTGAAGTTCCTGCAGTTTTCATAGTAAAACCGAGTTGGAGCTAGTACCTCTCCTTATATATGTATGGAGTGGAGTTTGCAACTGAAAAGAATCTTTGTGTTCAAAACAAGATAGGTGAATGACGGTTTTCACACACACTTATCTCTCAGAACTGAGCATGTGGAGAGACGTTCGTTCATCTAGCACAAAGGGAACGGGTTGCAGGAGAAACATTTACTCTGGTTTCTCAGCCTGTTTCTTAGTGCCGGTTTGAAGTTCCTGCAGTTTTCACTGTAAAACCGAGTTGGAGCTAGTACCTCTCCTTATATATGTATGGAGTGGAGTTTGCAACTGAAAAGTATCTTTGTGTTCCCAACAAGCTAGGTGAAGGACGGCTTTCACACACACTTACCTCTCAGAACTGAGCATGTGGAGAGACGTTCGTTCATCTAGCACAATGGGAACGAGTTGCAGGAGAAACTTTCACTCTGGTTTCTCAGCCTCTTTCTTAGTGCCGGTTTGAAGTTCCTGCAGTTTTCATAGTAAAACCGAGTTGGAGCTAGTACCTCTCCTTATATATGTATGGAGTGGAGTTTGCAACTGAAAAGAATCTTTGTGTTCAAAACAAGATAGGTGAATGACGGCTTTCACACACACTTACCTCTCAGAACTGAGCATGTGGAGAGACGTTCGTTCATCTAGCACAAAGGGAACGGGTTGCAGGAGAAACTTTTACTCTGGTTTCTCAGTCTGTTTCCTAGTGCCGGTTTGAAGTTCCTGCAGTTTTCATAGTAAAACCGAGTTGGAGCTAGTACCTCTCCTTATATATGTATGGAGTGGAGTTTGCAACTGAAAAGAAACTTTGTTTTCCCAACAAGATAGGTGAAGGACGGCTTTCACACACACTTATCTCTCAGAACTTAGCATGTGGAGAGACGTTCGTTCATCTAGCACAAATGGAACGGGTTGCAGGAGAAACTTTTACTCTGGTTTCTCAGCCTGTTTCTTAGTGCCGGTTTGAAGTTCCTGCAGTTTTCACTGTAAAACCGAGTTGGAGCTAGTACCTCTCCTTATATATGTATGGAGTGGAGTTTGCAACTGAAAATAAACTTTGTTTTCCCAACAAGATAGGTGAAGGACGGCTTTCACACACACTTATCTCTCAGAACTGAGCATGTGGAGAGACGTTCGTTCATCTAGCACAATGGGAACGAGTTGCAGGAGAAACTTTTACTCTGGTTTCTCAGTCTGTTTCCTAGTGCCAGTTTGAAGTTCCTGCAGTTTTCATAGTAAAACCGAGTTGGAGCTAGTACCTCTCCTTATATATGTATGGAGTGGAGTTTGCAACTGAAAAGAATCTTTGTGTTCAAAACAAGATAGGTGAATGACGGCTTTCACACACACTTACCTCTCAGAACTGAGCATGTGGAGAGACGTTCGTTCATCTAGCACAAAGGGAACGGGTTGCAGGAGAAACTTTTACTCTGGTTTCTCAGTCTGTTTCCTAGTGCCGGTTTGAAGTTCCTGCAGTTTTCATAGTAAAACCGAGTTGGAGCTAGTACCTCTCCTTATATATGTATGGAGTGGAGTTTGCAACTGAAAAGAATCTTTGTGTTCAAAACAAGATAGGTGAATGACGGCTTTCACACACACTTATCTCTCAGAACTGAGCATGTGGAGAGACGTTCGTTCATCTAGCACAAAGGGAACGGGTTGCAGGAGAAACATTTACTCTGGTTTCTCAGCCTGTTTCTTAGTGCCGGTTTGAAGTTCCTGCAGTTTTCACTGTAAAACCGAGTTGGAGCTAGTACCTCTCCTTATATATGTATGGAGTGGAGTTTGCAACTGAAAATAAACTTTGTTTTCCCAACAAGATAGGTGAAGGACGGCTTTCACACACACTTATCTCTCAGAACTGAGCATGTGGAGAGACGTTCGTTCATCTAGCACAATGGGAACGAGTTGCAGGAGAAACTTTTACTCTGGTTTCTCAGTCTGTTTCCTAGTGCCGGTTTGAAGTTCCTGCAGTTTTCATAGTAAAACCGAGTTGGAGCTAGTACCTCTCCTTATATATGTATGGAGTGGAGTTTGCAACTGAAAAGAATCTTTGTGTTCAAAACAATATAGGTGAATGACGGCTTTCACACACACTTACCTCTCAGAACTGAGCATGTGGAGAGACGTTCGTTCATCTAGCACAAAGGGAACGGGTTGCAGGAGAAACTTTTACTCTGGTTTCTCAGTCTGTTTCCTAGTGCCGGGTTGAAGTTCCTGCAGTTTTCATAGTAAAACCGAGTTGGAGCTAGTACCTCTCCTTATATATGTATGGAGTGGAGTTTGCAACTGAAAAGAATCTTTGTGTTCAAAACAAGATAGGTGAATGACGGCTTTCACACACACTTATCTCTCAGAACTGAGCATGTGGAGAGACGTTCGTTCATCTAGCACTAAGGGAACGGGTTGCAGGAGAAACATTTACTCTGGTTTCTCAGCCTGTTTCTTAGTGCCGGTTTGAAGTTCCTGCAGTTTTCACTGTAAAACCGAGTTGGAGCTAGTACCTCTCCTTATATATGTATGGAGTGGAGTTTGCAACTGAAAAGAATCTTTGTGTTCAAAACAAGGTTAGGTGAATGACGGCTTTCACACACACTTATCTCTCAGAACTGAGCATGTGGAGAGACGTTCGTTCACCTAGCACAAAGGGAACGGGTTGCAGGAAAAACATTTACTCTGGTTTCTCAGCCTGTTTCCTAGTGCCGGTTTGAAGTTCCTGCAGTTTTCACTGTAAAACCGAGTTGGAGCTAGTACCTCTCCTTATATATGTATGGAGTGGAGTTTGCAACTGAAAATAAACTTTGTTTTCCCAACAAGATAGGTGAAGGACGGCTTTCACACACACTTATCTCTCAGAACTGAGCATGTGGAGAGACGTTCGTTCATCTAGCACAATGGGAACGAGTTGCAGGAGAAACTTTTACTCTGGTTTCTCAGTCTGTTTCCTAGTGCCGGTTTGAAGTTCCTGCAGTTTTCATAGTAAAACCGAGTTGGAGCTAGTACCTCTCCTTATATATGTATGGAGTGGAGTTTGCAACTGAAAAGAATCTTTGTGTTCAAAACAAGATAGTTGAATGACGGTTTTCACACACACTTATCTCTCAGAACTGAGCATGTGGAGAGACGTTCGTTCATCTAGCACAAAGGGAACGGGTTGCAGGAGAAACATTTACTCTGGTTTCTCAGCCTGTTTCCTAGTGCCGGTTTGAAGTTCCTGCAGTTTTCACTGTAAAACCGAGTTGGAGCTAGTACCTCTCCTTATATATGTATGGAGTGGAGTTTGCAACTGAAAAGAAACTTTGTGTTCCCAGCAAGCTAGGTGAAGGACGGCTTTCACACACACTTATCTCTCAGAACTGAGCATGTGGAGAGACGTTCGTTCATCTAGCACAAAGGGAACGGGTTGCAGGAGAAACTTTTACTCTGATTTCTCAGTCTGTTTCCTAGTGCCAGTTTGAAGTTCCTGCAGTTTTCATAGTAAAACCGAGTTGGAGCTAGTACCTCTCCTTATATATGTATGGAGTGGAGTTTGCAACTGAAAAGAATCTTTGTGTTCAAAACAAGATAGGTGAATGACGGCTTTCACACACACTTACCTCTCAGAACTGAGCATGTGGAGAGACGTTCGTTCATCTAGCACAAACGGAACGGGTTGCAGGAGAAACTTTTACTCTGGTTTCTCAGTCTGTTTCCTAGTGCCGGTTTGAAGTTCCTGCAGTTTTCATAGTAAAACCGAGTTGGAGCTAGTACCTCTCCATATATATGTATGGAGTGGAGTTTGCAACTGAAAATAAACTTTGTTTTCCCAACAAGATAGGTGAAGGACGGCTTTCACACACACTAATCTCTCAGAACTGAGCATGTGGAGAGACGTTCGTTCATCTAGCACAAATGGAACGGGTTGCAGGAGAAACATTTACTCTGGTTTCTCAGTCTGTTTCCTAGTGCCGGTTTGAAGTTCCTGCAGTTTTCACTGTAAAACCGAGTTGGAGCTAGTACCTCTCCTTATATATGTATGGAGTGGAGTTTGCAACTGAAAAGTATCTTTGTGTTCCCAACAAGATAGGTGAAGGACGGCTTTCACACACACTTACCTCTCAGAACTGAGCATGTGGAGAGACGTTCGTTCATCTAGCACAAAGGGAACGGGTTGCAGGAGAAACATTTACTCTGGTTTCTCAGTCTGTTTCCTAGTGCCGGTTTGAAGTTCCTGCAGTTTTCATAGTAAAACCGAGTTGGAGCTAGTACCTCTCCTTATATATGTATGGAGTGGAGTTTGCAACTGAAAAGAATCTTTGTGTTCAAAACAAGATAGGTGAATGACGGTTTTCACACACACTTATCTCTCAGAACTGAGCATGTGGAGAGACGTTCGTTCATCTAGCACAAAGGGAACGGGTTGCAGGAGAAACATTTACTCTGGTTTCTCAGCCTGTTTCTTAGTGCCGGTTTGAAGTTCCTGCAGTTTTCACTGTAAAACCGAGTTGGAGCTAGTACCTCTCCTTATATATGTATGGAGTGGAGTTTGCAACTGAAAAGTATCTTTGTGTTCCCAACAAGCTAGGTGAAGGACGGCTTTCACACACACTTACCTCTCAGAACTGAGCATGTGGAGAGACGTTCGTTCATCTAGCACAATGGGAACGAGTTGCAGGAGAAACTTTCACTCTGGTTTCTCAGCCTCTTTCTTAGTGCCGGTTTGAAGTTCCTGCAGTTTTCATAGTAAAACCGAGTTGGAGCTAGTACCTCTCCTTATATATGTATGGAGTGGAGTTTGCAACTGAAAAGAATCTTTGTGTTCAAAACAAGATAGGTGAATGACGGCTTTCACACACACTTACCTCTCAGAACTGAGCATGTGGAGAGACGTTCGTTCATCTAGCACAAAGGGAACGGGTTGCAGGAGAAACTTTTACTCTGGTTTCTCAGTCTGTTTCCTAGTGCCGGTTTGAAGTTCCTGCAGTTTTCATAGTAAAACCGAGTTGGAGCTAGTACCTCTCCTTATATATGTATGGAGTGGAGTTTGCAACTGAAAAGAAACTTTGTTTTCCCAACAAGATAGGTGAAGGACGGCTTTCACACACACTTATCTCTCAGAACTTAGCATGTGGAGAGACGTTCGTTCATCTAGCACAAAGGGAACGGGTTGCAGGAGAAACTTTTACTCTGGTTTCTCAGCCTGTTTCTTAGTGCCGGTTTGAAGTTCCTGCAGTTTTCACTGTAAAACCGAGTTGGAGCTAGTACCTCTCCTTATATATGTATGGAGTGGAGTTTGCAACTGAAAATAAACTTTGTTTTCCCAACAAGATAGGTGAAGGACGGCTTTCACACACACTTATCTCTCAGAACTGAGCATGTGGAGAGACGTTCGTTCATCTAGCACAATGGGAACGAGTTGCAGGAGAAACTTTTACTCTGGTTTCTCAGTCTGTTTCCTAGTGCCAGTTTGAAGTTCCTGCAGTTTTCATAGTAAAACCGAGTTGGAGCTAGTACCTCTCCTTATATATGTATGGAGTGGAGTTTGCAACTGAAAAGAATCTTTGTGTTCAAAACAAGATAGGTGAATGACGGCTTTCACACACACTTACCTCTCAGAACTGAGCATGTGGAGAGACGTTCGTTCATCTAGCACAAAGGGAACGGGTTGCAGGAGAAACTTTTACTCTGGTTTCTCAGTCTGTTTCCTAGTGCCGGTTTGAAGTTCCTGCAGTTTTCATAGTAAAACCGAGTTGGAGCTAGTACCTCTCCTTATATATGTATGGAGTGGAGTTTGCAACTGAAAAGAATCTTTGTGTTCAAAACAAGATAGGTGAATGACGGCTTTCACACACACTTATCTCTCAGAACTGAGCATGTGGAGAGACGTTCGTTCATCTAGCACAAAGGGAACGGGTTGCAGGAGAAACATTTACTCTGGTTTCTCAGCCTGTTTCTTAGTGCCGGTTTGAAGTTCCTGCAGTTTTCACTGTAAAACCGAGTTGGAGCTAGTACCTCTCCTTATATATGTATGGAGTGGAGTTTGCAACTGAAAATAAACTTTGTTTTCCCAACAAGATAGGTGAAGGACGGCTTTCACACACACTTATCTCTCAGAACTGAGCATGTGGAGAGACGTTCGTTCATCTAGCACAATGGGAACGAGTTGCAGGAGAAACTTTTACTGTGGTTTCTCAGTCTGTTTCCTAGTGCCGGTTTGAAGTTCCTGCAGTTTTCATAGTAAAACCGAGTTGGAGCTAGTACCTCTCCTTATATATGTATGGAGTGGAGTTTGCAACTGAAAAGAATCTTTGTGTTCAAAACAAGATAGGTGAATGACGGCTTTCACACACACTTACCTCTCAGAACTGAGCATGTGGAGAGACGTTCGTTCATCTAGCACAAAGGGAACGGGTTGCAGGAGAAACTTTTACTCTGGTTTCTCAGTCTGTTTCCTAGTGCCGGTTTGAAGTTCCTGCAGTTTTCATAGTAAAACCGAGTTGGAGCTAGTACCTCTCCTTATATATGTATGGAGTGGAGTTTGCAACTGAAAAGAATCTTTGTGTTCAAAACAAGATAGGTGAATGACGGCTTTCACACACACTTATCTCTCAGAACTGAGCATGTGGAGAGACGTTCGTTCATCTAGCACTAAGGGAACGGGTTGCAGGAGAAACATTTACTCTGGTTTCTCAGCCTGTTTCTTAGTGCCGGTTTGAAGTTCCTGCAGTTTTCACTGTAAAACCGAGTTGGAGCTAGTACCTCTCCTTATATATGTATGGAGTGGAGTTTGCAACTGAAAAGAATCTTTGTGTTCAAAACAAGGTTAGGTGAATGACGGCTTTCACACACACTTATCTCTCAGAACTGAGCATGTGGAGAGACGTTCGTTCACCTAGCACAAAGGGAACGGGTTGCAGGAAAAACATTTACTCTGGTTTCTCAGCCTGTTTCCTAGTGCCGGTTTGAAGTTCCTGCAGTTTTCACTGTAAAACCGAGTTGGAGCTAGTACCTCTCCTTATATATGTATGGAGTGGAGTTTGCAACTGAAAATAAACTTTGTTTTCCCAACAAGATAGGTGAAGGACGGCTTTCACACACACTTATCTCTCAGAACTGAGCATGTGGAGAGACGTTCGTTCATCTAGCACAATGGGAACGAGTTGCAGGAGAAACATTTACTCTGGTTTCTCAGTCTGTTTCCTAGTGCCGGTTTGAAGTTCCTGCAGTTTTCACTGTAAAACCGAGTTGGAGCTAGTACCTCTCCTTATATATGTATGGAGTGGAGTTTGCAACTGAAAAGTATCTTTGTGTTCCCAACAAGATAGGTGAAGGACGGCTTTCACACACACTTACCTCTCAGAACTGAGCATGTGGAGAGACGTTCGTTCATCTAGCACAAAGGGAACGGGTTGCAGGAGAAACATTTACTCTGGTTTCTCAGTCTGTTTCCTAGTGCCGGTTTGAAGTTCCTGCAGTTTTCATAGTAAAACCGAGTTGGAGCTAGTACCTCTCCTTATATATGTATGGAGTGGAGTTTGCAACTGAAAAGAATCTTTGTGTTCAAAACAAGATAGGTGAATGACGGTTTTCACACACACTTATCTCTCAGAACTGAGCATGTGGAGAGACGTTCGTTCATCTAGCACAAAGGGAACGGGTTGCAGGAGAAACATTTACTCTGGTTTCTCAGCCTGTTTCTTAGTGCCGGTTTGAAGTTCCTGCAGTTTTCACTGTAAAACCGAGTTGGAGCTAGTACCTCTCCTTATATATGTATGGAGTGGAGTTTGCAACTGAAAAGTATCTTTGTGTTCCCAACAAGCTAGGTGAAGGACGGCTTTCACACACACTTACCTCTCAGAACTGAGCATGTGGAGAGACGTTCGTTCACCTAGCACAATGGGAACGAGTTGCAGGAGAAACTTTCACTCTGGTTTCTCAGCCTCTTTCTTAGTGCCGGTTTGAAGTTCCTGCAGTTTTCATAGTAAAACCGAGTTGGAGCTAGTACCTCTCCTTATATATGTATGGAGTGGAGTTTGCAACTGAAAAGAATCTTTGTGTTCAAAACAAGATAGGTGAATGACGGCTTTCACACACACTTACCTCTCAGAACTGAGCATGTGGAGAGACGTTCGTTCATCTAGCACAAAGGGAACGGGTTGCAGGAGAAACTTTTACTCTGGTTTCTCAGTCTGTTTCCTAGTGCCGGTTTGAAGTTCCTGCAGTTTTCATAGTAAAACCGAGTTGGAGCTAGTACCTCTCCTTATATATGTATGGAGTGGAGTTTGCAACTGAAAAGAAACTTTGTTTTCCCAACAAGATAGGTGAAGGACGGCTTTCACACACACTTATCTCTCAGAACTTAGCATGTGGAGAGACGTTCGTTCATCTAGCACAAAGGGAACGGGTTGCAGGAGAAACTTTTACTCTGGTTTCTCAGCCTGTTTCTTAGTGCCGGTTTGAAGTTCCTGCAGTTTTCACTGTAAAACCGAGTTGGAGCTAGTACCTCTCCTTATATATGTATGGAGTGGAGTTTGCAACTGAAAATAAACTTTGTTTTCCCAACAAGATATGTGAAGGACGGCTTTCACACACACTTATCTCTCAGAACTGAGCATGTGGAGAGACGTTCGTTCATGTAGCACAATGGGAACGAGTTGCAGGAGAAACTTTTACTCTGGTTTCTCAGTCTGTTTCCTAGTGCCAGTTTGAAGTTCCTGCAGTTTTCATAGTAAAACCGAGTTGGAGCTAGTACCTCTCCTTATATATGTATGGAGTGGAGTTTGCAACTGAAAAGAATCTTTGTGTTCAAAACAAGATAGGTGAATGACGGCTTTCACACACACTTACCTCTCAGAACTGAGCATGTGGAGAGACGTTCGTTCATCTAGCACAAAGGGAACGGGTTGCAGGAGAAACTTTTACTCTGGTTTCTCAGTCTGTTTCCTAGTGCCGGTTTGAAGTTCCTGCAGTTTTCATAGTAAAACCGAGTTGGAGCTAGTACCTCTCCTTATATATGTATGGAGTGGAGTTTGCAACTGAAAAGAATCTTTGTGTTCAAAACAAGATAGGTGAATGACGGCTTTCACACACACTTATCTCTCAGAACTGAGCATGTGGAGAGACGTTCGTTCATCTAGCACAAAGGGAACGGGTTGCAGGAGAAACATTTACTCTGGTTTCTCAGCCTGTTTCTTAGTGCCGGTTTGAAGTTCCTGCAGTTTTCACTGTAAAACCGAGTTGGAGCTAGTACCTCTCCTTATATATGTATGGAGTGGAGTTTGCAACTGAAAATAAACTTTGTTTTCCCAACAAGATAGGTGAAGGACGGCTTTCACACACACTTATCTCTCAGAACTGAGCATGTGGAGAGACGTTCGTTCATCTAGCACAATGGGAACGAGTTGCAGGAGAAACTTTTACTCTGGTTTCTCAGTCTGTTTCCTAGTGCCGGTTTGAAGTTCCTGCAGTTTTCATAGTAAAACCGAGTTGGAGCTAGTACCTCTCCTTATATATGTATGGAGTGGAGTTTGCAACTGAAAAGAATCTTTGTGTTCAAAACAAGATAGGTGAATGACGGCTTTCACACACACTTACCTCTCAGAACTGAGCATGTGGAGAGACGTTCGTTCATCTAGCACAAAGGGAACGGGTTGCAGGAGAAACTTTTACTCTGGTTTCTCAGTCTGTTTCCTAGTGCCGGTTTGAAGTTCCTGCAGTTTTCATAGTAAAACCGAGTTGGAGCTAGTACCTCTCCTTATATATGTATGGAGTGGAGTTTGCAACTGAAAAGTATCTTTGTGTTCAAAACAAGATAGGTGAATGACGGCTTTCACACACACTTATCTCTCAGAACTGAGCATGTGGAGAGACGTTCGTTCATCTAGCACTAAGGGAACGGGTTGCAGGAGAAACATTTACTCTGGTTTCTCAGCCTGTTTCTTAGTGCCGGTTTGAAGTTCCTGCAGTTTTCACTGTAAAACCGAGTTGGAGCTAGTACCTCTCCTTATATATGTATGGAGTGGAGTTTACAACTGAAAAGAATCTTTGTGTTCAAAACAAGGTTAGGTGAATGACGGCTTTCACACACACTTATCTCTCAGAACTGAGCATGTGGAGAGACGTTCGTTCACCTAGCACAAAGGGAACGGGTTGCAGGAAAAACATTTACTCTGGTTTCTCAGCCTGTTTCCTAGTGCCGGTTTGAAGTTCCTGCAGTTTTCACTGTAAAACCGAGTTGGAGCTAGTACCTCTCCTTATATATGTATGGAGTGGAGTTTGCAACTGAAAATAAACTTTGTTTTCCCAACAAGATAGGTGAAGGACGGCTTTCACACACACTTATCTCTCAGAACTGAGCATTTGGAGAGACGTTCGTTCATCTAGCACAATGGGAACGAGTTGCAGGAGAAACTTTTACTCTGGTTTCTCAGTCTGTTTCCTAGTGCCGGTTTGAAGTTCCTGCAGTTTTCATAGTAAAACCGAGTTGGAGCTAGTACCTCTCCTTATATATGTATGGAGTGGAGTTTGCAACTGAAAAGAATCTTTGTGTTCAAAACAAGATAGTTGAATGACGGTTTTCACACACACTTATCTCTCAGAACTGAGCATGTGGAGAGACGTTCGTTCATCTAGCACAAAGGGAACGGGTTGCAGGAGAAACATTTACTCTGGTTTCTCAGCCTGTTTCCTAGTGCCGGTTTGAAGTTCCTGCAGTTTTCACTGTAAAACCGAGTTGGAGCTAGTACCTCTCCTTATATATGTATGGAGTGGAGTTTGCAACTGAAAAGTATCTTTGTGTTCCCAACAAGCTAGGTGAAGGACGGCTTTCACACACACTTACCTCTCAGAACTGAGCATGTGGAGAGACGTTCGTTCATCTAGCACAATGGGAACGAGTTGCAGGAGAAACTTTTACTCTGGTTTCTCAGCCTGTTTCTTAGTGCTGGTTTGAAGTTCCTGCAGTTTTCACTGTAAAACCGTGTTGGAGCTAGTACCTCTCCTTATATATGTATGGAGTGGAGTTTGCAACTGAAAAGAATCTTTGTGTTCAAAACAAGATAGTTGAATGACGGTTTTCACACACACTTATCTCTCAGAACTGAGCATGTGGAGAGACGTTCGTTCATCTAGCACAAAGGGAACGGGTTGCAGGAGAAACATTTACTCTGGTTTCTCAGCCTGTTTCTTAGTGCCGGTTTGAAGTTCCTGCAGTTTTCACTGTAAAACCGAGTTGGAGCTAGTACCTCTCCTTATATATGTATGGAGTGGAGTTTGCAACTGAAAATAAACTTTGTTTTCCCAACAAGATAGGTGAAGGATGGCTTTCACACACACTAATTTCTCAGAACTGAGCATGTGGAGAGACGTTCGTTCATCTAGCACAAATGGAACGGGTTGCAGGAAAAACTTTTACTCTGGTTTCTCAGTCTGTTTCCTATTGCCGGTTTGATGTTCCTGCAGTTTTCACTGTAAAACCGAGTTGGAGCTAGTACCTCTCCTTATATATGTATGGAGTGGAGTTTGCAACTGAAAAGTATCTTTGTGTTCCCAACAAGCTAGGTGAAGGACGGCTTTCACACACACTTACCTCTCAGAACTGAGCATGTGGAGAGACGTTCGTTCATCTAGCACAAAGGGAACGGGTTGCAGGAGAAACATTTACTCTGGTTTCTCAGCCTGTTTCTTAGTGCCGGTTTGAAGTTCCTGCAGTTTTCACTGTAAAACCGTGTTGGAGCTAGTACCTCTCCTTATATATGTATGGAGTGGAGTTTGCAACTGAAAAGAATCTTTGTGTTCAAAACAAGATAGGTGAATGACGGCTTTCACACACACTTATCTCTCAGAACTGAGCATGTGGAGAGACGTTCGTTCACCTAGCACAAAGGGAACGGGTTGCAGGAAAAACATTTACTCTGGTTTCTCAGCCTGTTTCCTAGTGCCGGTTTGAAGTTCCTGCAGTTTTCACTGTAAAACCGAGTTGGAGCTAGTACCTCTCCTTATATATGTATGGAGTGGAGTTTGCAACTGAAAAGAAATTTTGTGTTCCCAGCAAGCTAGGTGAAGGACGGCTTTCACACACACTTATCTCTCAGAACTGAGCATGTGGAGAGACGTTCGTTCATCTAGCACAAAGGGAACGGGTTGCAGGAGAAACTTTTACTCTGGTTTCTCAGTCTGTTTCCTAGTGCCAGTTTGAAGTTCCTGCAGTTTTCATAGTAAAACCGAGTTGGAGCTAGTACCTCTCCTTATATATGTATGGAGTGGAGTTTGCAACTGAAAAGAATCTTTGTGTTCAAAACAAGATAGGTGAATGACGGCTTTCACACACACTTACCTCTCAGAACTGAGCATGTGGAGAGACGTTCGTTCATCTAGCACAAACGGAACGGGTTGCAGGAGAAACTTTTACTCTGGTTTCTCAGTCTGTTTCCTAGTGCCGGTTTGAAGTTCCTGCAGTTTTCATAGTAAAACCGAGTTGGAGCTAGTACCTCTCCATATATATGTATGGAGTGGAGTTTGCAACTGAAAATAAACTTTGTTTTCCCAACAAGATAGGTGAAGGACGGCTTTCACACACACTAATCTCTCAGAACTGAGCATGTGGAGAGACGTTCGTTCATCTAGCACAAATGGAACGGGTTGCAGGAGAAACATTTACTCTGGTTTCTCAGTCTGTTTCCTAGTGCCGGTTTGAAGTTCCTGCAGTTTTCACTGTAAAACCGAGTTGGAGCTAGTACCTCTCCTTATATATGTATGGAGTGGAGTTTGCAACTGAAAAGTATCTTTGTGTTCCCAACAAGATAGGTGAAGGACGGCTTTCACACACACTTATCTCTCAGAACTGAGCATGTGGAGAGACGTTCGTTCATCTAGCACAATGGGAACGGGTTGCAAGAGAAACATTTACTCTGGTTTCTCAGCCTGTTTCTTAGTGCCGGTTTGAAGTTCCTGCAGTTTTCATAGTAAAACCGAGTTGGAGCTAGTACCTCTCCTTATATATGTATGGAGTGGAGTTTGCAACTGAAAAGAATCTTTGTGTTCAAAACAAGATAGGTGAATGACGGCTTTCACACACACTTACCTCTCAGAACTGAGCATGTGGAGAGACGTTCGTTCATCTAGCACAAAGGGAACGGGTTGCAGGAGAAACTTTTACTCTGGTTTCTCAGTCTGTTTCCTAGTGCCGGTTTGAAGTTCCTGCAGTTTTCATAGTAAAACCGAGTTGGAGCTAGTACCTCTCCTTATATATGTATGGAGTGGAGTTTGCAACTGAAAAGAAACTTTGTTTTCCCAACAAGATAGGTGAAGGACGGCTTTCACACACACTTATCTCTCAGAACTTAGCATGTGGAGAGACGTTCTTTCATCTAGCACAAAGGGAACGGGTTGCAGGAGAAACTTTTACTCTGGTTTCTCAGCCTGTTTCTTAGTGCCGGTTTGAAGTTCCTGCAGTTTTCACTGTAAAACCGAGTTGGAGCTAGTACCTCTCCTTATATATGTATGGAGTGGAGTTTGCAACTGAAAATAAACTTTGTTTTCCCAACAAGATAGGTGAAGGACGGCTTTCACACACACTTATCTCTCAGAACTGAGCATGTGGAGAGACGTTCGTTCATCTAGCACAATGGGAACGAGTTGCAGGAGAAACTTTTACTCTGGTTTCTCAGTGTGTTTCCTAGTGCCAGTTTGAAGTTCCTGCAGTTTTCATAGTAAAACCGAGTTGGAGCTAGTACCTCTCCTTATATATGTATGGAGTGGAGTTTGCAACTGAAAAGAATCTTTGTGTTCAAAACAAGATAGGTGAATGACGGCTTTCACACACACTTACCTCTCAGAACTGAGCATGTGGAGAGACGTTCGTTCATCTAGCACAAAGGGAACGGGTTGCAGGAGAAACTTTTACTCTGGTTTCTCAGTCTGTTTCCTAGTGCCGGTTTGAAGTTCCTGCAGTTTTCATAGTAAAACCGAGTTGGAGCTAGTACCTCTCCTTATATATGTATGGAGTGGAGTTTGCAACTGAAAAGAATCTTTGTGTTCAAAACAAGATAGGTGAATGACGGCTTTCACACACACTTATCTCTCAGAACTGAGCATGTGGAGAGACGTTCGTTCATCTAGCACAAAGGGAACGGGTTGCAGGAGAAACATTTACTCTGGTTTCTCAGCCTGTTTCTTAGTGCCGGTTTGAAGTTCCTGCAGTTTTCACTGTAAAACCGAGTTGGAGCTAGTACCTCTCCTTATATATGTATGGAGTGGAGTTTGCAACTGAAAAGAATCTTTGTGTTCAAAACAAGATAGGTGAATGACGGCTTTCACACACACTTATCTCTCAGAACTGAGCATGTGGAGAGACGTTCGTTCATCTAGCACAAAGGGAACGGGTTGCAGGAGAAACATTTACTCTGGTTTCTCAGCCTGTTTCTTAGTGCCGGTTTGAAGTTCCTGCAGTTTTCATAGTAAAACCGAGTTGGAGCTAGTACCTCTCCTTATATATGTATGGAGTGGAGTTTGCAACTGAAAAGAATCTTTGTGTTCCCAGCAAGCTAGGTGAATGACGGCTTTCACACACACTTATCTCTCAGAACTGAGCATGTGGAGAGACATTCGTTCACCTAGCACAAAGGGAACGGGTTGCAGGAAAAACATTTACTCTGGTTTCTCAGCCTGTTTCCTAGTGCCGGTTTGAAGTTCCTGCAGTTTTCACTGTAAAACCGAGTTGGAGCTAGTACCTCTCCTTATATATGTATGGAGTGGAGTTTGCAACTGAAAAGAATCTTTGTGTTGAAAACAAGATAGGTGAATGACGGCTTTCACACACACTTATCTCTCAGAACTGAGCATGTGGAGAGACGTTCGTTCATCTAGCACAAAGGGAACGGGTTGCAGGAGAAACTTTTACTCTGGTTTCTCAGCCTGTTTCCTAGTGCCAGTTTGAAGTTCCTGCAGTTTTCATAGTAAAACCGAGTTGGAGCTAGTACCTCTCCTTATATATGTATGGAGTGGAGTTTGCAACTGAAAAGAATCTTTGTGTTCAAAACAAGATAGGTGAATGACGGCTTTCACACACACTTACCTCTCAGAACTGAGCATGTGGAGAGACGTTCGTTCATCTAGCACAAAGGGAACGGGTTGCAGGAGAAACTTTTACTCTGGTTTCTCAGCCTGTTTCTTAGTGCCGGTTTGAAGTTCCTGCAGTTTTCATAGTAAAACCGAGTTGGAGCTAGTACCTCTCCTTATATATGTATGGAGTGGAGTTTGCAACTGAAAAGAATCTTTGTGTTCCCAGCAAGCTAGGTGAATGACGGCTTTCACACACACTTATCTCTCAGAACTGAGCATGTGGAGAGACATTCGTTCACCTAGCACAAAGGGAACGGGTTGCAGGAAAAACATTTACTCTGGTTTCTCAGCCTGTTTCCTAGTGCCGGTTTGAAGTTCCTGCAGTTTTCACTGTAAAACCGAGTTGGAGCTAGTACCTCTCCTTATATATGTATGGAGTGGAGTTTGCAACTGAAAAGAATCTTTGTGTTGAAAACAAGATAGGTGAATGACGGCTTTCACACACACTTATCTCTCAGAACTGAGCATGTGGAGAGACGTTCGTTCATCTAGCACAAAGGGAACGGGTTGCAGGAGAAACTTTTACTCTGGTTTCTCAGCCTGTTTCTTAGTGCCGGTTTGAAGTTCCTGCAGTTTTCATAGTAAAACCGAGTTGGAGCTAGTACCTCTCCTTATATATGTATGGAGTGGAGTTTGCAACTGAAAAGAATCTTTGTGTTGAAAACAAGATAGGTGAATGACGGCTTTCACACACACTTATCTCTCAGAACTGAGCATGTGGAGAGACGTTCGTTCATCTAGCACAAATGGAACGGGTTGCAGGAAAAACTTTTACTCTGGTTTCTCAGTCTGTTTCCTATTGCCGGTTTGATGTTCCTGCAGTTTTCACTGTAAAACCGAGTTGGAGCTAGTACCTCTCCTTATATATGTATGGAGTGGAGTTTGCAACTGAAAAGTATCTTTGTGTTCCCAACAAGCTAGGTGAAGGACGGCTTTCACACACACTTACCTCTCAGAACTGAGCATGTGGAGAGACGTTCGTTCATCTAGCACAAAGGGAACGGGTTGCAGGAGAAACATTTACTCTGGTTTCTCAGCCTGTTTCTTAGTGCCGGTTTGAAGTTCCTGCAGTTTTCACTGTAAAACCGTGTTGGAGCTAGTACCTCTCCTTATATATGTATGGAGTGGAGTTTGCAACTGAAAAGAATCTTTGTGTTCAAAACAAGATAGGTGAATGACGGCTTTCACACACACTTATCTCTCAGAACTGAGCATGTGGAGAGACGTTCGTTCACCTAGCACAAAGGGAACGGGTTGCAGGAAAAACATTTACTCTGGTTTCTCAGCCTGTTTCCTAGTGCCGGTTTGAAGTTCCTGCAGTTTTCACTGTAAAACCGAGTTGGAGCTAGTACCTCTCCTTATATATGTATGGAGTGGAGTTTGCAACTGAAAATAAACTTTGTTTTCCCAACAAGATAGGTGAAGGACGGCTTTCACACACACTTATCTCTCAGAACTGAGCATGTGGAGAGACGTTCGTTCATCTAGCACAATGGGAACGAGTTGCAGGAGAAACTTTTACTCTGGTTTCTCAGTCTGTTTCCTAGTGCCAGTTTGAAGTTCCTGCAGTTTTCACAGTAAAACCGAGTTGGAGCTAGTACCTCTCCTTATATATGTATGGTGTGGAGTTTGCAACTGAAAAGAATCTTTGTGTTCAAAACAAGATAGTTGAATGACGGTTTTCACACACACTTACCTCTCAGAACTGAGCATGTGGAGAGACGTTCGTTCATCTAGCACAAAGGGAACGGGTTGCAGGAGAAACATTTACTCTGGTTTCTCAGCCTGTTTCTTAGTGCCGGTTTGAAATTCCTGCAGTTTTCACTGTAAAACCGAGTTGGAGCTAGTACCTCTCCTTATATATGTATGGAGTGGAGTTTGCAACTGAAAATAAACTTTGTTTTCCCAACAAGATAAGTGAAGGATGGCTTTCACACACACTAATTTCTCAGAACTGAGCATGTGGAGAGACGTTCGTTCATCTAGCACAAATGGAACGGGTTGCAGGAAAAACTTTTACTCTGGTTTCTCAGTCTGTTTCCTATTGCCGGTTTGATGTTCCTGCAGTTTTCACTGTAAAACCGAGTTGGAGCTAGTACCTCTCCTTATATATGTATGGAGTGGAGTTTGCAACTGAAAAGTATCTTTGTGTTCCCAACAAGCTAGGTGAAGGACGGCTTTCACACACACTTACCTCTCAGAACTGAGCATGTGGAGAGACGTTCGTTCATCTAGCACAAAGGGAACGGGTTGCAGGAGAAACATTTACTCTGGTTTCTCAGCCTGTTTCTTAGTGCCGGTTTGAAGTTCCTGCAGTTTTCACTGAAAACCGTGTTGGAGCTAGTACCTCTCCTTATATATGTATGGAGTGGAGTTTGCAACTGAAAAGAATCTTTGTGTTCAAAACAAGATAGGTGAATGACGGCTTTCACACACACTTATCTCTCAGAACTGAGCATGTGGAGAGACGTTCGTTCATCTAGCACAAAGGGAACGGGTTGCAGGAAAAACATTTACTCTGGTTTCTCAGCCTGTTTCCTAGTGCCGGTTTGAAGTTCCTGCAGTTTTCACTGTAAAATCGAGTTGGAGCTAGTACCTCTCCTTATATATGTATGGAGTGGAGTTTGCAACTGAAAATAAACTTTGTTTTCCCAACAAGATAGGTGAAGGACGGGTTTCACACACACTTATCTCTCAGAACTGAGCATGTGGAGAGACGTTCGTTCATCTAGCACAATGGGAACGAGTTGCAGGAGAAACTTTTACTCTGGTTTCTCAGTCTGTTTCCTAGTGCCAGTTTGAAGTTCCTGCAGTTTTCATAGTAAAACCGAGTTGGAGCTAGTACCTCTCCTTATATATGTATGGAGTGGAGTTTGCAACTGAAAAGAATCTTTGTGTTCAAAACAAGATAGGTGAATGACGGCTTTCACACACACTTACCTCTCAGAACTGAGCATGTGGAGAGACGTTCGTTCATCTAGCACAAAGGGAACGGGTTGCAGGAGAAACTTTTACTCTGGTTTCTCTGCCTGTTTCCTAGTGCCAGTTTGAAGTTCCTGCACTTTTCATAGTAAAACCGAGTTGGAGCTAGTACCTCTCCTTATATATGTATGGAGTGGAGTTTGCAACTGAAAAGAATCTTTGTGTTCAAAACAAGATAGGTGAATGACGGCTTTCACACACACTTACCTCTCAGAACTGAGCATGTGGAGAGACGTTCGTTCATCTAGCACAAAGGGAACGGGTTGCAGGAGAAACTTTTACTCTGGTTTCTCAGCCTGTTTCTTAGTGCCGGTTTGAAGTTCCTGCAGTTTTCATAGTAAAACCGAGTTGGAGCTAGTACCTCTCCTTATATATGTATGGAGTGGAGTTTGCAACTGAAAAGAATCTTTGTGTTCCCAGCAAGCTAGGTGAATGACGGCTTTCACACACACTTATCTCTCAGAACTGAGCATGTGGAGAGACGTTCGTTCACCTAGCACAAAGGGAACGGGTTGCAGGAAAAACATTTACTCTGGTTTCTCAGCCTGTTTCCTAGTGCCGGTTTGAAGTTCCTGCAGTTTTCACTGTAAAACCGAGTTGGAGCTAGTACCTCTCCTTATATATGTATGGAGTGGAGTTTGCAACTGAAAATAAACTTTGTTTTCCCAACAAGATAGGTGAAGGACGGCTTTCACACACACTTATCTCTCAGAACTGAGCATGTGGAGAGACGTTCGTTCATCTAGCACAATGGGAACGAGTTGCAGGAGAAACTTTTACTCTGGTTTCTCAGTCTGTTTCCTAGTGCCAGTTTGAAGTTCCTGCAGTTTTCATAGTAAAACCGAGTTGGAGCTAGTACCTCTCCTTATATATGTATGGAGTGGAGTTTGCAACTGAAAAGAATCTTTGTGTTCAAAACAAGATAGGTGAATGACGGCTTTCACACACACTTACCTCTCAGAACTGAGCATGTGGAGAGACGTTCGTTCATCTAGCACAAAGGGAACGGGTTGCAGGAGAAACTTTTACTCTGGTTTCTCAGTCTGTTTCCTAGTGCCGGTTTGAAGTTCCTGCAGATTTCATAGTAAAACCGAGTTGGAGCTAGTACCTCTCCTTATATATGTATGGAGTGGAGTTTGCAACTGAAAAGAATCTTTGTGTTCAAAACAAGATAGGTGAATGACGGCTTTCACACACACTTATCTCTCAGAACTGAGCATGTGGAGAGACGTTCGTTCATCTAGCACAAAGGGAACGGGTTGCAGGAGAAACATTTACTCTGGTTTCTCAGCCTGTTTCTTAGTGCCGGTTTGAAGTTCCTGCAGTTTTCACTGTAAAACCGAGTTGGAGCTAGTACCTCTCCTTATATATGTATGGAGTGGAGTTTGCAACTGAAAATAAACTTTGTTTTCCCAACAAGATAGGTGAAGGATGGCTTTCACACACACTAATTTCTCAGAACTGAGCATGTGGAGAGACGTTCGTTCATCTAGCACAAATGGAACGGGTTGCAGGAAAAACTTTTACTCTGGTTTCTCAGTCTGTTTCCTATTGCCGGTTTGATGTTCCTGCAGTTTTCACTGTAAAACCGAGTTGGAGCTAGTACCTCTCCTTATATATGTATGGAGTGGAGTTTGCAACTGAAAAGTATCTTTGTGTTCCCAACAAGCTAGGTGAAGAACGGCTTTCACACACACTTACCTCTCAGAACTGAGCATGTGGAGAGACGTTCGTTCATCTAGCACAAAGGGAACGGGTTGCAGGAGAAACTTTTACTCTGGTTTCTCAGTCTGTTTCCTAGTGCCGGTTTGAAGTTCCTGCAGTTTTCATAGTAAAACCGAGTTGGAGCTAGTACCTCTCCTTATATATGTATGGAGTGGAGTTTGCAACTGAAAAGAATCTTTGTGTTCAAAACAAGATAGGTGAATGACGGCTTTCACACACACTTATCTCTCAGAACTGAGCATGTGGAGAGACGTTCGTTCATCTAGCACAAAGGGAACGGGTTGCAGGAGAAACATTTACTCTGGTTTCTCAGCCTGTTTCTTAGTGCCGGTTTGAAGTTCCTGCAGTTTTCACTGTAAAACCAAGTTGGAGCTAGTACCTCTCCTTATATATGTATGGAGTGGAGTTTGCAACTGAAAAGTATCTTTGTGTTCCCAACAAGCTAGGTGAAGGACGGCTTTCACACACACTTACCTCTCAGAACTGAGCATGTGGAGAGACGTTCGTTCATCTAGCACAAAGGGAACGGGTTGCAGGAGAAACATTTACTCTGGTTTCTCAGCCTGTTTCCTAGTGCCGGTTTGAAGTTCCTGCAGTTTTCACTGTAAAACCGAGTTGGAGCTAGTACCTCTCCTTATATATGTATGGAGTGGAGTTTGCAACTGAAAAGAATCTTTGTGTTCAAAACAAGATAGGTGAATGACGGCTTTCACACACACTTATCTCTCAGAACTGAGCATGTGGAGAGACGTTCGTTCACCTAGCACAAAGGGAACGGGTTGCAGGAAAAACATTTACTCTGGTTTCTCAGCCTGTTTCCTAGTGCCGGTTTGAAGTTCCTGCAGTTTTCACTGTAAAACCGAGTTGGAGCTAGTACCTCTCCTTATATATGTATGGAGTGGAGTTTGCAACTGAAAATAAACTTTGTTTTCCCAACAAGATAGGTGAAGGACGGCTTTCACACACACTTATCTCTCAGAACTGAGCATGTGGAGAGACGTTCGTTCATCTAGCACAAAGGGAACGAGTTGCAGGAGAAACTTTTACTCTGGTTTCTCAGTCTGTTTCCTAGTGCCAGTTTGAAGTTCCTGCAGTTTTCACAGTAAAACCGAGTTGGAGCTAGTACCTCTCCTTATATATGTATGGAGTGGAGTTTGCAACTGAAAAGAATCTTTGTGTTCAAAACAAGATAGGTGAATGACGGTTTTCACACACACTTACCTCTCAGAACTGAGCATGTGGAGAGACGTTCGTTCATCTAGCACAAAGGGAACGGGTTGCAGGAGAAACTTTTACTCTGGTTTCTCAGTCTGTTTCCTAGTGCCGGTTTGAAGTTCCTGCAGTTTTCATAGTAAAACCGAGTTGGAGCTAGTACCTCTCCTTATATATGTATGGAGTGGAGTTTGCAACTGAAAAGAATCTTTGTGTTCAAAACAAGATAGGTGAATGACGGCTTTCACACACACTTATCTCTCAGAACTGAGCATGTGGAGAGACGTTCGTTCACCTAGCACAAAGGGAACGGGTTGCAGGAAAAACATTTACTCTGGTTTCTCAGCCTGTTTCCTAGTGCCGGTTTGAAGTTCCTGCAGTTTTCACTGTAAAACCGAGTTGGAGCTAGTACCTCTCCTTATATATGTATGGAGTGGAGTTTGCAACTGAAAATAAACTTTGTTTTCCCAACAAGATAGGTGAAGGACGGCTTTCACACACACTTATCTCTCAGAACTGAGCATGTGGAGAGACGTTCGTTCATCTAGCACAAAGGGAACGAGTTGCAGGAGAAACTTTTACTCTGGTTTCTCAGTCTGTTTCCTAGTGCCAGTTTGAAGTTCCTGCAGTTTTCACAGTAAAACCGAGTTGGAGCTAGTACCTCTCCTTATATATGTATGGAGTGGAGTTTGCAACTGAAAAGAATCTTTGTGTTCAAAACAAGATAGGTGAATGACGGTTTTCACACACACTTACCTCTCAGAACTGAGCATGTGGAGAGACGTTCGTTCATCTAGCACAAAGGGAACGGGTTGCAGGAGAAACATTTACTCTGGTTTCTCAGCCTGTTTCTTAGTGCCGGTTTGAAGTTCCTGCAGTTTTCACTGTAAAACCGAGTTGGAGCTAGTACCTCTCCTTATATATGTATGGAGTGGAGTTTGCAACTGAAAATAAACTTTGTTTTCCCAACAAGATAGGTGAAGGATGGCTTTCACACACACTAATTTCTCAGAACTGAGCATGTGGAGAGACGTTCGTTCATCTAGCACAAATGGAACGGGTTGCAGGAAAAATTTTTACTCTGGTTTCTCAGTCTGTTTCCTATTGCCGGTTTGATGTTCCTGCAGTTTTCACTGTAAAACCGAGTTGGAGCTAGTACCTCTCCTTATATATGTATGGAGTGGAGTTTGCAACTGAAAAGTATCTTTGTGTTCCCAACAAGCTAGGTGAATGACGGCTTTCACACACACTTACCTCTCAGAACTGAGCATGTGGAGAGACGTTCGTTCATCTAGCACAAAGGGAACGGGTTGCAGGAGAAACATTTACTCTGGTTTCTCAGCCTGTTTCTTAGTGCCGGTTTGAAGTTCCTGCAGTTTTCACTGTAAAACCGAGTTGGAGCTAGTACCTCTCCTTATATATGTATGGAGTGGAGTTTGCAACTGAAAAGTATCTTTGTGTTCCCAACAAGCTAGGTGAAGGACGGCTTTCACACACACTTACCTCTCAGAACTGAGCATGTGGAGAGACGTTCGTTCATCTAGCACAAAGGGAACGGGTTGCAGGAGAAACATTTACTCTGGTTTCTCAGCCTGTTTCTTAGTGCCGGTTTGAAGTTCCTGCAGTTTTCACTGTAAAACCGAGTTGGAGCTAGTACCTCTCCTTATATATGTATGGAGTGGAGTTTGCAACTGAAAAGAATCTTTGTGTTCAAAACAAGATAGGTGAATGACGGCTTTCACACACACTTATCTCTCAGAACTGAGCATGTGGAGAGATGTTCGTTCACCTAGCACAAAGGGAACGGGTTGCAGGAAAAACATTTACTCTGGTTTCTCAGCCTGTTTCCTAGTGCCGGTTTGAAGTTCCTGCAGTTTTCACTGTAAAACCGAGTTGGAGCTAGTACCTCTCCTTATATATGTATGGAGTGGAGTTTGCAACTGAAAATAAACTTTGTTTTCCCAACAAGATAGGTGAAGGACGGCTTTCACACACACTTATCTCTCAGAACTGAGCATGTGGAGAGACGTTCGTTCATCTAGCACAAAGGGAACGAGTTGCAGGAGAAACTTTTACTCTGGTTTCTCAGTCTGTTTCCTAGTGCCAGTTTGAAGTTCCTGCAGTTTTCACAGTAAAACCGAGTTGGAGCTAGTACCTCTCCTTATATATGTATGGAGTGGAGTTTGCAACTGAAAAGAATCTTTGTGTTCAAAACAAGATAGGTGAATGACGGTTTTCACACACACTTACCTCTCAGAACTGAGCATGTGGAGAGACGTTCGTTCATCTAGCACAAAGGGAACGGGTTGCAGGAGAAACATTTACTCTGGTTTCTCAGTCTGTTTCCTAGTGCCGGTTTGAAGTTCCTGCAGTTTTCACTGTAAAACCGAGTTGGAGCTAGTACCTCTCCTTATATATGTATGGAGTGGAGTTTGCAACTGAAAATAAACTTTGTTTTCCCAACAAGATAGGTGAAGGACGGCTTTCACACACACTTATCTCTCCGAACTGAGCATGTGGAGAGACGTTCGTTCATCTAGCACAAAGGGAACGAGTTGCAGGAGAAACTTTTACTCTGGTTTCTCAGTCTGTTTCCTAGTGCCAGTTTGAAGTTCCTGCAGTTTTCACAGTAAAACCGAGTTGGAGCTAGTACCTCTCCTTATATATGTATGGAGTGGAGTTTGCAACTGAAAAGAATCTTTGTGTTCAAAACAAGATAGGTGAATGACGGTTTTCACACACACTTACCTCTCAGAACTGAGCATGTGGAGAGACGTTCGTTCATCTAGCACAAAGGGAACGGGTTGCAGGAGAAACATTTACTCTGGTTTCTCAGCCTGTTTCTTAGTGCCGGTTTGAAGTTCCTGCAGTTTTCACTGTAAAACCGAGTTGGAGCTAGTACCTCTCCTTATATATGTATGGAGTGGAGTTTGCAACTGAAAATAAACTTTGTTTTCCCAACAAGATAGGTGAAGGATGGCTTTCACACACACTTATCTCTCAGAACTGAGCATGTGGAGAGACGTTCGTTCACCTAGCACAAAGGGAACGGGTTGCAGGAAAAACATTTACTCTGGTTTCTCAGCCTGTTTCCTAGTGCCGGTTTGAAGTTCCTGCAGTTTTCACTGTAAAACCGAGTTGGAGCTAGTACCTCTCCTTATATATGTATGGAGTGGAGTTTGCAACTGAAAATAAACTTTGTTTTCCCAACAAGATAGGTGAAGGACGGCTTTCACACACACTTATCTCTCAGAACTGAGCATGTGGAGAGACGTTCGTTCATCTAGCACAATGGGAACGAGTTGCAGGAGAAACTTTTACTCTGGTTTCTCAGTCTGTTTCCTAGTGCCAGTTTGAAGTTCCTGCAGTTTTCATAGTAAAACCGAGTTGGAGCTAGTACCTCTCCTTATATATGTATGGAGTGGAGTTTGCAACTGAAAAGAATCTTTGTGTTCAAAACAAGATAGGTGAATGACGGCTTTCACACACACTTACCTCTCAGAACTGAGCATGTGGAGAGACGTTCGTTCATCTAGCACAAAGGGAACGGGTTGCAGGAGAAACTTTTACTCTGGTTTCTCAGTCTGTTTCCTAGTGCCGGTTTGAAGTTCCTGCAGATTTCATAGTAAAACCGAGTTGGAGCTAGTACCTCTCCTTATATATGTATGGAGTGGAGTTTGCAACTGAAAAGAATCTTTGTGTTCAAAACAAGATAGGTGAATGACGGCTTTCACACACACTTATCTCTCAGAACTGAGCATGTGGAGAGACGTTCGTTCATCTAGCACAAAGGGAACGGGTTGCAGGAGAAACATTTACTCTGGTTTCTCAGCCTGTTTCTTAGTGCCGGTTTGAAGTTCCTGCAGTTTTCACTGTAAAACCGAGTTGGAGCTAGTACCTCTCCTTATATATGTATGGAGTGGAGTTTGCAACTGAAAATAAACTTTGTTTTCCCAACAAGATAGGTGAAGGATGGCTTTCACACACACTAATTTCTCAGAACTGAGCATGTGGAGAGACGTTCGTTCATCTAGCACAAATGGAACGGGTTGCAGGAAAAACTTTTACTCTGGTTTCTCAGTCTGTTTCCTATTGCCGGTTTGATGTTCCTGCAGTTTTCACTGTAAAACCGAGTTGGAGCTAGTACCTCTCCTTATATATGTATGGAGTGGAGTTTGCAACTGAAAAGTATCTTTGTGTTCCCAACAAGCTAGGTGAAGAACGGCTTTCACACACACTTACCTCTCAGAACTGAGCATGTGGAGAGACGTTCGTTCATCTAGCACAAAGGGAACGGGTTGCAGGAGAAACTTTTACTCTGGTTTCTCAGTCTGTTTCCTAGTGCCGGTTTGAAGTTCCTGCAGTTTTCATAGTAAAACCGAGTTGGAGCTAGTACCTCTCCTTATATATGTATGGAGTGGAGTTTGCAACTGAAAAGAATCTTTGTGTTCAAAACAAGATAGGTGAATGACGGCTTTCACACACACTTATCTCTCAGAACTGAGCATGTGGAGAGACGTTCGTTCATCTAGCACAAAGGGAACGGGTTGCAGGAGAAACATTTACTCTGGTTTCTCAGCCTGTTTCTTAGTGCCGGTTTGAAGTTCCTGCAGTTTTCACTGTAAAACCAAGTTGGAGCTAGTACCTCTCCTTATATATGTATGGAGTGGAGTTTGCAACTGAAAAGTATCTTTGTGTTCCCAACAAGCTAGGTGAAGGACGGCTTTCACACACACTTACCTCTCAGAACTGAGCATGTGGAGAGACGTTCGTTCATCTAGCACAAAGGGAACGGGTTGCAGGAGAAACATTTACTCTGGTTTCTCAGCCTGTTTCCTAGTGCCGGTTTGAAGTTCCTGCAGTTTTCACTGTAAAACCGAGTTGGAGCTAGTACCTCTCCTTATATATGTATGGAGTGGAGTTTGCAACTGAAAAGAATCTTTGTGTTCAAAACAAGATAGGTGAATGACGGCTTTCACACACACTTATCTCTCAGAACTGAGCATGTGGAGAGACGTTCGTTCACCTAGCACAAAGGGAACGGGTTGCAGGAAAAACATTTACTCTGGTTTCTCAGCCTGTTTCCTAGTGCCGGTTTGAAGTTCCTGCAGTTTTCACTGTAAAACCGAGTTGGAGCTAGTACCTCTCCTTATATATGTATGGAGTGGAGTTTGCAACTGAAAATAAACTTTGTTTTCCCAACAAGATAGGTGAAGGACGGCTTTCACACACACTTATCTCTCAGAACTGAGCATGTGGAGAGACGTTCGTTCATCTAGCACAAAGGGAACGAGTTGCAGGAGAAACTTTTACTCTGGTTTCTCAGTCTGTTTCCTAGTGCCAGTTTGAAGTTCCTGCAGTTTTCACAGTAAAACCGAGTTGGAGCTAGTACCTCTCCTTATATATGTATGGAGTGGAGTTTGCAACTGAAAAGAATCTTTGTGTTCAAAACAAGATAGGTGAATGACGGTTTTCACACACACTTACCTCTCAGAACTGAGCATGTGGAGAGACGTTCGTTCATCTAGCACAAAGGGAACGGGTTGCAGGAGAAACTTTTACTCTGGTTTCTCAGTCTGTTTCCTAGTGCCGGTTTGAAGTTCCTGCAGTTTTCATAGTAAAACCGAGTTGGAGCTAGTACCTCTCCTTATATATGTATGGAGTGGAGTTTGCAACTGAAAAGAATCTTTGTGTTCAAAACAAGATAGGTGAATGACGGCTTTCACACACACTTATCTCTCAGAACTGAGCATGTGGAGAGACGTTCGTTCACCTAGCACAAAGGGAACGGGTTGCAGGAAAAACATTTACTCTGGTTTCTCAGCCTGTTTCCTAGTGCCGGTTTGAAGTTCCTGCAGTTTTCACTGTAAAACCGAGTTGGAGCTAGTACCTCTCCTTATATATGTATGGAGTGGAGTTTGCAACTGAAAATAAACTTTGTTTTCCCAACAAGATAGGTGAAGGACGGCTTTCACACACACTTATCTCTCAGAACTGAGCATGTGGAGAGACGTTCGTTCATCTAGCACAAAGGGAACGAGTTGCAGGAGAAACTTTTACTCTGGTTTCTCAGTCTGTTTCCTAGTGCCAGTTTGAAGTTCCTGCAGTTTTCACAGTAAAACCGAGTTGGAGCTAGTACCTCTCCTTATATATGTATGGAGTGGAGTTTGCAACTGAAAAGAATCTTTGTGTTCAAAACAAGATAGGTGAATGACGGTTTTCACACACACTTACCTCTCAGAACTGAGCATGTGGAGAGACGTTCGTTCATCTAGCACAAAGGGAACGGGTTGCAGGAGAAACATTTACTCTGGTTTCTCAGCCTGTTTCTTAGTGCCGGTTTGAAGTTCCTGCAGTTTTCACTGTAAAACCGAGTTGGAGCTAGTACCTCTCCTTATATATGTATGGAGTGGAGTTTGCAACTGAAAATAAACTTTGTTTTCCCAACAAGATAGGTGAAGGATGGCTTTCACACACACTAATTTCTCAGAACTGAGCATGTGGAGAGACGTTCGTTCATCTAGCACAAATGGAACGGGTTGCAGGAAAAATTTTTACTCTGGTTTCTCAGTCTGTTTCCTATTGCCGGTTTGATGTTCCTGCAGTTTTCACTGTAAAACCGAGTTGGAGCTAGTACCTCTCCTTATATATGTATGGAGTGGAGTTTGCAACTGAAAAGTATCTTTGTGTTCCCAACAAGCTAGGTGAATGACGGCTTTCACACACACTTACCTCTCAGAACTGAGCATGTGGAGAGACGTTCGTTCATCTAGCACAAAGGGAACGGGTTGCAGGAGAAACATTTACTCTGGTTTCTCAGCCTGTTTCTTAGTGCCGGTTTGAAGTTCCTGCAGTTTTCACTGTAAAACCGAGTTGGAGCTAGTACCTCTCCTTATATATGTATGGAGTGGAGTTTGCAACTGAAAAGTATCTTTGTGTTCCCAACAAGCTAGGTGAAGGACGGCTTTCACACACACTTACCTCTCAGAACTGAGCATGTGGAGAGACGTTCGTTCATCTAGCACAAAGGGAACGGGTTGCAGGAGAAACATTTACTCTGGTTTCTCAGCCTGTTTCTTAGTGCCGGTTTGAAGTTCCTGCAGTTTTCACTGTAAAACCGAGTTGGAGCTAGTACCTCTCCTTATATATGTATGGAGTGGAGTTTGCAACTGAAAAGAATCTTTGTGTTCAAAACAAGATAGGTGAATGACGGCTTTCACACACACTTATCTCTCAGAACTGAGCATGTGGAGAGATGTTCGTTCACCTAGCACAAAGGGAACGGGTTGCAGGAAAAACATTTACTCTGGTTTCTCAGCCTGTTTCCTAGTGCCGGTTTGAAGTTCCTGCAGTTTTCACTGTAAAACCGAGTTGGAGCTAGTACCTCTCCTTATATATGTATGGAGTGGAGTTTGCAACTGAAAATAAACTTTGTTTTCCCAACAAGATAGGTGAAGGACGGCTTTCACACACACTTATCTCTCAGAACTGAGCATGTGGAGAGACGTTCGTTCATCTAGCACAAAGGGAACGAGTTGCAGGAGAAACTTTTACTCTGGTTTCTCAGTCTGTTTCCTAGTGCCAGTTTGAAGTTCCTGCAGTTTTCACAGTAAAACCGAGTTGGAGCTAGTACCTCTCCTTATATATGTATGGAGTGGAGTTTGCAACTGAAAAGAATCTTTGTGTTCAAAACAAGATAGGTGAATGACGGTTTTCACACACACTTACCTCTCAGAACTGAGCATGTGGAGAGACGTTCGTTCATCTAGCACAAAGGGAACGGGTTGCAGGAGAAACATTTACTCTGGTTTCTCAGTCTGTTTCCTAGTGCCGGTTTGAAGTTCCTGCAGTTTTCACTGTAAAACCGAGTTGGAGCTAGTACCTCTCCTTATATATGTATGGAGTGGAGTTTGCAACTGAAAATAAACTTTGTTTTCCCAACAAGATAGGTGAAGGACGGCTTTCACACACACTTATCTCTCAGAACTGAGCATGTGGAGAGACGTTCGTTCATCTAGCACAAAGGGAACGAGTTGCAGGAGAAACTTTTACTCTGGTTTCTCAGTCTGTTTCCTAGTGCCAGTTTGAAGTTCCTGCAGTTTTCACAGTAAAACCGAGTTGGAGCTAGTACCTCTCCTTATATATGTATGGAGTGGAGTTTGCAACTGAAAAGAATCTTTGTGTTCAAAACAAGATAGGTGAATGACGGTTTTCACACACACTTACCTCTCAGAACTGAGCATGTGGAGAGACGTTCGTTCATCTAGCACAAAGGGAACGGGTTGCAGGAGAAACATTTACTCTGGTTTCTCAGCCTGTTTCTTAGTGCCGGTTTGAAGTTCCTGCAGTTTTCACTGTAAAACCGAGTTGGAGCTAGTACCTCTCCTTATATATGTATGGAGTGGAGTTTGCAACTGAAAATAAACTTTGTTTTCCCAACAAGATAGGTGAAGGATGGCTTTCACACACACTAATTTCTCAGAACTGAGCATGTGGAGAGACGTTCGTTCATCTAGCACAAATGGAACGGGTTGCAGGAAAAATTTTTACTCTGGTTTCTCAGTCTGTTTCCTATTGCCGGTTTGATGTTCCTGCAGTTTTCACTGTAAAACCGAGTTGGAGCTAGTACCTCTCCTTATATATGTATGGAGTGGAGTTTGCAACTGAAAAGTATCTTTGTGTTCCCAACAAGCTAGGTGAAGGACGGCTTTCACACACACTTACCTCTCAGAACTGAGCATGTGGAGAGACGTTCGTTCATCTAGCACAAAGGGAACGGGTTGCAGGAGAAACTTTTACTCTGGTTTCTCAGTCTGTTTCCTAGTGCCGGTTTGAAGTTCCTGCAGTTTTCATAGTAAAACCGAGTTGGAGCTAGTACCTCTCCTTATATATGTATGGAGTGGAGTTTGCAACTGAAAAGAATCTTTGTGTTCAAAACAAGATAGGTGAATGACGGCTTTCACACACACTTACCTCTCAGAACTGAGCATGTGGAGAGACGTTCATTCATCTAGCACAAAGGGAACGGGTTGAAGGAGAAACTTTTACTCTGGTTTCTCAGCCTGTTTCCTAGTGCCAGTTTGAAGTTCCTGCAGTTTTCATAGTAAAACCGAGTTGGAGCTAGTACCTCTCCTTATATATGTATGGAGTGGAGTTTGCAACTGAAAAGAATCTTTGTGTTCAAAACAAGATAGGTGAATGACGGCTTTCACACACACTTATCTCTCAGAACTGAGCATGTGGAGAGACGTTCGTTCACCTAGCACAAAGGGAACGGGTTGCAGGAAAAACATTTACTCTGGTTTCTCAGCCTGTTTCCTAGTGCCGGTTTGAAGTTCCTGCAGTTTTCACTGTAAAACCGAGTTGGAGCTAGTACCTCTCCTTATATATGTATGGAGTGGAGTTTGCAACTGAAAATAAACTTTGTTTTCCCAACAAGATAGGTGAAGGACGGCTTTCACACACACTTATCTCTCAGAACTGAGCATGTGGAGAGACGTTCGTTCATCTAGCACAAAGGGAACGAGTTGCAGGAGAAACTTTTACTCTGGTTTCTCAGTCTGTTTCCTAGTGCCAGTTTGAAGTTCCTGCAGTTTTCACAGTAAAACCGAGTTGGAGCTAGTACCTCTCCTTATATATGTATGGAGTGGAGTTTGCAACTGAAAAGAATCTTTGTGTTCAAAACAAGATAGGTGAATGACGGTTTTCACACACACTTACCTCTCAGAACTGAGCATGTGGAGAGACGTTCGTTCATCTAGCACAAAGGGAACGGGTTGCAGGAGAAACTTTTACTCTGGTTTCTCAGTCTGTTTCCTAGTGCCGGTTTGAAGTTCCTTCAGTTTTCATAGTAAAACCGAGTTGGAGCTAGTACCTCTCCTTATATATGTATGGAGTGGAGTTTGCAACTGAAAAGAATCTTTGTGTTCAAAACAAGATAGGTGAATGACGGCTTTCACACACACTTATCTCTCAGAACTGAGCATGTGGAGAGACGTTCGTTCACCTAGCACAAAGGGAACGGGTTGCAGGAAAAACATTTACTCTGGTTTCTCAGCCTGTTTCCTAGTGCCGGTTTGAAGTTCCTGCAGTTTTCACTGTAAAACCGAGTTGGAGCTAGTACCTCTCCTTATATATGTATGGAGTGGAGTTTGCAACTGAAAATAAACTTTGTTTTCCCAACAAGATAGGTGAAGGACGGCTTTCACACACACTTATCTCTCAGAACTGAGCATGTGGAGAGACGTTCGTTCATCTAGCACAAAGGGAACGAGTTGCAGGAGAAACTTTTACTCTGGTTTCTCAGTCTGTTTCCTAGTGCCAGTTTGAAGTTCCTGCAGTTTTCACAGTAAAACCGAGTTGGAGCTAGTACCTCTCCTTATATATGTATGGAGTGGAGTTTGCAACTGAAAAGAATCTTTGTGTTCAAAACAAGATAGGTGAATGACGGTTTTCACACACACTTACCTCTCAGAACTGAGCATGTGGAGAGACGTTCGTTCATCTAGCACAAAGGGAACGGGTTGCAGGAGAAACATTTACTCTGGTTTCTCAGCCTGTTTCTTAGTGCCGGTTTGAAGTTCCTGCAGTTTTCACTGTAAAACCGAGTTGGAGCTAGTACCTCTCCTTATATATGTATGGAGTGGAGTTTGCAACTGAAAATAAACTTTGTTTTCCCAACAAGATAGGTGAAGGATGGCTTTCACACACACTAATTTCTCAGAACTGAGCATGTGGAGAGACGTTCGTTCATCTAGCACAAATGGAACGGGTTGCAGGAAAAATTTTTACTCTGGTTTCTCAGTCTGTTTCCTATTGCCGGTTTGATGTTCCTGCAGTTTTCACTGTAAAACCGAGTTGGAGCTAGTACCTCTCCTTATATATGTATGGAGTGGAGTTTGCAACTGAAAAGTATCTTTGTGTTCCCAACAAGCTAGGTGAATGACGGCTTTCACACACACTTACCTCTCAGAACTGAGCATGTGGAGAGACGTTCGTTCATCTAGCACAAAGGGAACGGGTTGCAGGAGAAACTTTTACTCTGGTTTCTCAGCCTGTTTCTTAGTGCCGGTTTGAAGTTCCTGCAGTTTTCACTGTAAAACCGAGTTGGAGCTAGTACCTCTCCTTATATATGTATGGAGTGGAGTTTGCAACTGAAAAGTATCTTTGTGTTCCCAACAAGCTAGGTGAATGACGGCTTTCACACACACTTACCTCTCAGAACTGAGCATGTGGAGAGACGTTCGTTCATCTAGCACAAAGGGAACGGGTTGCAGGAGAAACATTTACTCTGGTTTCTCAGCCTGTTTCTTAGTGCCGGTTTGAAGTTCCTGCAGTTTTCACTGTAAAACCGAGTTGGAGCTAGTACCTCTCCTTATATATGTATGGAGTCGAGTTTGCAACTGAAAAGAATCTTTGTGTTCAAAACAAGATAGGTGAATGACGGCTTTCACACACACTTATCTCTCAGAACTGAGCATGTGGAGAGATGTTCGTTCACCTAGCACAAAGGGAACGGGTTGCAGGAGAAACTTTTACTCTGGTTTCTCAGTCTGTTTCCTAGTGCCAGTTTGAAGTTCCTGCAGTTTTCACAGTAAAACCGAGTTGGAGCTAGTACCTCTCCTTATATATGTATGGAGTGGAGTTTGCAACTGAAAAGAATCTTTGTGTTCAAAACAAGATAGGTGAATGACGGTTTTCACACACACTTACCTCTCAGAACTGAGCATGTGGAGAGACGTTCGTTCATCTAGCACAAAGGGAACGGGTTGCAGGAGAAACTTTTACTCTGGTTTCTCAGTCTGTTTCCTAGTGCCGGTTTGAAGTTCCTGCAGTTTTCACTGTAAAACCGAGTTGGAGCTAGTACCTCTCCTTATATATGTATGGAGTGGAGTTTGCAACTGAAAAGTATCTTTGTGTTCCCAACAAGCTAGGTGAATGACGGCTTTCACACACACTTACCTCTCAGAACTGAGCATGTGGAGAGACGTTCGTTCATCTAGCACAAAGGGAACGGGTTGCAGGAGAAACTTTTACTCTGGTTTCTCAGCCTGTTTCTTAGTGCCGGTTTGAAGTTCCTGCAGTTTTCACTGTAAAACCGAGTTGGAGCTAGTACCTCTCCTTATATATGTATGGAGTGGAGTTTGCAACTGAAAAGTATCTTTGTGTTCCCAACAAGCTAGGTGAATGACGGCTTTCACACACACTTACCTCTCAGAACTGAGCATGTGGAGAGACGTTCGTTCATCTAGCACAAAGGGAACGGGTTGCAGGAGAAACATTTACTCTGGTTTCTCAGCCTGTTTCTTAGTGCCGGTTTGAAGTTCCTGCAGTTTTCACTGTAAAACCGAGTTGGAGCTAGTACCTCTCCTTATATATGTATGGAGTCGAGTTTGCAACTGAAAAGAATCTTTGTGTTCAAAACAAGATAGGTGAATGACGGCTTTCACACACACTTATCTCTCAGAACTGAGCATGTGGAGAGATGTTCGTTCACCTAGCACAAAGGGAACGGGTTGCAGGAAAAACATTTACTCTGGTTTCTCAGCCTGTTTCCTAGTGCCGGTTTGAAGTTCCTGCAGTTTTCACTGTAAAACCGAGTTGGAGCTAGTACCTCTCCTTATATATGTATGGAGTGGAGTTTGCAACTGAAAATAAACTTTGTTTTCCCAACAAGATAGGTGAAGGACGGCTTTCACACACACTTATCTCTCAGAACTGAGCATGTGGAGAGACGTTCGTTCATCTAGCACAAAGGGAACGAGTTGCAGGAGAAACTTTTACTCTGGTTTCTCAGTCTGTTTCCTAGTGCCGGTTTGAAGTTCCTGCAGTTTTCATAGTAAAACCGAGTTGGAGCTAGTACCTCTCCTTATATATGTATGGAGTGGAGTTTGCAACTGAAAATAAACTTTGTTTTCCCAACAAGATAGGTGAAGGACGGCTTTCACACACACTTATCTCTCAGAACTGAGCATGTGGAGAGACGTTCGTTCATCTAGCACAAAGGGAACGAGTTGCAGGAGAAACTTTTACTCTGGTTTCTCAGTCTGTTTCCTAGTGCCGGTTTGAAGTTCCTGCAGTTTTCATAGTAAAACCGAGTTGGAGCTAGTACCTCTCCTTATATATGTATGGAGTGGAGTTTGCAACTGAAAAGAATCTTTGTGTTCAAAACAAGATAGGTGAATGACGGCTTTCACACACACTTATCTCTCAGAACTGAGCATGTGGAGAGACGTTCGTTCATCTAGCACAAAGGGAACGGGTTGCAGGAGAAACATTTACTCTGGTTTCTCAGCCTGTTTCTTAGTGCCGGTTTGAAGTTCCTGCAGTTTTCACTGTAAAACCGAGTTGGAGCTAGTACCTCTCCTTATATATGTATGGAGTGGAGTTTGCAACTGAAAATAAACTTTGTTTTCCCAACAAGATAGGTGAAGGATGGCTTTCACACACACTAATTTCTCAGAACTGAGCATGTGGAGAGACGTTCGTTCATCTAGCACAAATGGAACGGGTTGCAGGAAAAACTTTTACTCTGGTTTCTCAGTCTGTTTCCTATTGCCGGTTTGATGTTCCTGCAGTTTTCACTGTAAAACCGAGTTGGAGCTAGTACCTCTCCTTATATATGTATGGAGTGGAGTTTGCAACTGAAAAGTATCTTTGTGTTCCCAACAAGCTAGGTGAAGGACGGCTTTCACACACACTTACCTCTCAGAACTGAGCATGTGGAGAGACGTTCATTCATCTAGCACAAAGGGAACGGGTTGCAGGAGAAACATTTACTCTGGTTTCTCAGCCTGTTTCTTAGTGCCGGTTTGAAGTTCCTGCAGTTTTCACTGTAAAACCGAGTTGGAGCTAGTACCTCTCCTTATATATGTATGGAGTGAAGTTTGCAACTGAAAAGAATCTTTGTGTTCAAAACAAGATAGGTGAATGACGGCTTTCACACACACTTATCTCTCAGAACTGAGCATGTGGAGAGACGTTCGTTCATCTAGCACAAAGGGAACGGGTTGCAGGAGAAACATTTACTCTGGTTTCTCAGCCTGTTTCTTAGTGCCGGTTTGAAGTTCCTGCAGTTTTCACTGTAAAACCGAGTTGGAGCTAGTACCTCTCCTTATATATGTATGGAGTGGAGTTTGCAACTGAAAATAAACTTTGTTTTCCCAACAAGATAGGTGAAGGATGGCTTTCACACACACTAATTTCTCAGAACTGAGCATGTGGAGAGACGTTCGTTCATCTAGCACAAATGGAACGGGTTGCAGGAAAAACTTTTACTCTGGTTTCTCAGTCTGTTTCCTATTGCCGGTTTGATGTTCCTGCAGTTTTCACTGTAAAACCGAGTTGGAGCTAGTACCTCTCCTTATATATGTATGGAGTGGAGTTTGCAACTGAAAAGTATCTTTGTGTTCCCAACAAGCTAGGTGAAGGACGGCTTTCACACACACTTACCTCTCAGAACTGAGCATGTGGAGAGACGTTCATTCATCTAGCACAAAGGGAACGGGTTGCAGGAGAAACATTTACTCTGGTTTCTCAGCCTGTTTCTTAGTGCCGGTTTGAAGTTCCTGCAGTTTTCACTGTAAAACCGAGTTGGAGCTAGTACCTCTCCTTATATATGTATGGAGTGAAGTTTGCAACTGAAAAGAATCTTTGTGTTCAAAACAAGATAGGTGAATGACGGCTTTCACACACACTTATCTCTCAGAACTGAGCATGTGGAGAGACGTTCGTTCACCTAGCACAAAGGGAACGGGTTGCAGGAAAAACATTTACTCTGGTTTCTCAGCCTGTTTCCTAGTGCCGGTTTGAAGTTCCTGCAGTTTTCACTGTAAAACCGAGTTGGAGCTAGTACCTCTCCTTATATATGTATGGAGTGGAGTTTGCAACTGAAAATAAACTTTGTTTTCCCAACAAGATAGGTGAAGGTCGGCTTTCACACACACTTATCTCTCAGAACTGAGCATGTGGAGAGACGTTCGTTCATCTAGCACAATGGGAACGAGTTGCAGGGGAAACTTTTACTCTGGTTTCTCAGTCTGTTTCCTAGTGCCAGTTTGAAGTTCCTGCAGTTTTCATAGTAAAACCGAGTTGGAGCTAGTACCTCTCCTTATATATGTATGGAGTGGAGTTTGCAACTGAAAAGAATCTTTGTGTTCAAAACAAGATAGTTGAATGACGGTTTTCACACACACTTACCTCTCAGAACTGAGCATGTGGAGAGACGTTCGTTCATCTAGCACAAAGGGAACGGGTTGCAGGAGAAACATTTACTCTGGTTTCTCAGCCTGTTTCTTAGTGCCGGTTTGAAATTCCTGCAGTTTTCACTGTAAAACCGAGTTGGAGCTAGTACCTCTCCTTATATATGTATGGAGTGGAGTTTGCAACTGAAAATAAACTTTGTTTTCCCAACAAGATAGGTGAAGGATGGCTTTCACACACACTAATTTCTCAGAACTGAGCATGTGGAGAGACGTTCGTTCATCTAGCACAAATGGAAAGAGTTGCAGGAAAAACTTTTACTCTTGTTTCTCAGTCTGTTTCCTATTGCCGGTTTGATGTTCCTGCAGTTTTCACTGTAAAACCGAGTTGGAGCTAGTACCTCTCCTTATATATGTATGGAGTGGAGTTTGCAACTGAAAAGTATCTTTGTGTTCCCAACAAGCTAGGTGAAGGACGTCTTTCACACACACTAATTTCTCAGAACTGAGCATGTGGAGAGACGTTCGTTCATCTAGCACAAATGGAACGGGTTGCAGGAAAAACTTTTACTCTGGTTTCTCAGTCTGTTTCCTAGTGCCAGTTTGAAGTTCCTGCAGTTTTCATAGTAAAACCGAGTTGGAGCTAGTACCTCTCCTTATATATGTATGGAGTGGAGTTTGCAACTGAAAAGAATCTTTGTGTTCAAAACAAGATAGGTGAATGACGGCTTTCACACACACTTACCTCTCAGAACTGAGCATGTGGAGAGACGTTCGTTCATCTAGCACAAAGGGAACGGGTTGCAGGAGAAACTTTTACTCTGGTTTCTCAGTCTGTTTCCTAGTGCCGGTTTGAAGTTCCTGCAGTTTTCATAGTAAAACCGTGTTGGAGCTAGTACCTCTCCTTATATATGTATGGAGTGGAGTTTGCAACTGAAAAGAATCTTTGTGTTCAAAACAAGATAGGTGAATGACGGCTTTCACACACACTTATCTCTCAGAACTGAGCATGTGGAGAGACGTTCGTTCATCTAGCACAAAGGGAACGGGTTGCAGGAGAAACATTTACTCTGGTTTCTCAGCCTGTTTCTTAGTGCCGGTTTGAAGTTCCTGCAGTTTTCACTGTAAAACCGAGTTGGAGCTAGTACCTCTCCTTATATATGTATGGAGTGGAGTTTGCAACTGAAAAGAATCTTTGTGTTCAAAACAAGATAGGTGAATGACGGCTTTCACACACACTTATCTCTCAGAACTGAGCATGTGGAGAGACGTTCGTTCATCTAGCACAAAGGGAACGGGTTGCAGGAGAAACATTTACTCTGGTTTCTCAGCCTGTTTCTTAGTGCCGGTTTGAAGTTCCTGCAGTTTTCATAGTAAAACCGAGTTGGAGCTAGTACCTCTCCTTATATATGTATGGAGTGGAGTTTGCAACTGAAAAGAATCTTTGTGTTCAAAACAAGATAGGTGAATGACGGCTTTCACACACACTTACCTCTCAGAACTGAGCATGTGGAGAGACGTTCGTTCATCTAGCACAAAGGGAACGGGTTGCAGGAGAAACTTTTACTCTGGTTTCTCAGCCTGTTTCCTAGTGCCAGTTTGAAGTTCCTGCAGTTTTCATAGTAAAACCGAGTTGGAGCTAGTACCTCTCCTTATATATGTATGGAGTGGAGTTTGCAACTGAAAAGAATCTTTGTGTTCAAAACAAGATAGGTGAATGACGGCTTTCACACACACTTACCTCTCAGAACTGAGCATGTGGAGAGACGTTCGTTCATCTAGCACAAAGGGAACGGGTTGCAGGAGAAACTTTTACTCTGGTTTCTCAGCCTGTTTCCTAGTGCCAGTTTGAAGTTCCTGCAGTTTTCATAGTAAAACCGAGTTGGAGCTAGTACCTCTCCTTATATATGTATGGAGTGGAGTTTGCAACTGAAAAGAATCTTTGTGTTCCCAGCAAGCTAGGTGAATGACGGCTTTCACACACACTTATCTCTCAGAACTGAGCATGTGGAGAGACATTCGTTCACCTAGCACAAAGGGAACGGGTTGCAGGAAAAACATTTACTCTGGTTTCTCAGCCTGTTTCCTAGTGCCGGTTTGAAGTTCCTGCAGTTTTCACTGTAAAACCGAGTTGGAGCTAGTACCTCTCCTTATATATGTATGGAGTGGAGTTTGCAACTGAAAAGAATCTTTGTGTTGAAAACAAGATAGGTGAATGACGGCTTTCACACACACTTATCTCTCAGAACTGAGCATGTGGAGAGACGTTCGTTCATCTAGCACAAAGGGAACGGGTTGCAGGAGAAACTTTTACTCTGGTTTCTCAGCCTGTTTCTTAGTGCCGGTTTGAAGTTCCTGCAGTTTTCATAGTAAAACCGAGTTGGAGCTAGTACCTCTCCTTATATATGTATGGAGTGGAGTTTGCAACTGAAAAGAATCTTTGTGTTGAAAACAAGATAGGTGAATGACGGCTTTCACACACACTTATCTCTCAGAACTGAGCATGTGGAGAGACGTTCGTTCATCTAGCACAAAGGGAACGGGTTGCAGGAGAAACATTTACTCTGGTTTCTCAGCCTGTTTCTTAGTGCCGGTTTGAAGTTCCTGCAGTTTTCACTGTAAAACCGAGTTGGAGCTAGTACCTCTCCTTATATATGTATGGAGTGGAGTTTGCAACTGAAAAGAATCTTTGTGTTCAAAACAAGATAGGTGAATGACGGCTTTCACACACACTTATCTCTCAGAACTGAGCATGTGGAGAGACGTTCGTTCACCTAGCACAAAGGGAACGGGTTGCAGGAAAAACATTTACTCTGGTTTCTCAGCCTGTTTCCTAGTGCCGGTTTGAAGTTCCTGCAGTTTTCACTGTAAAACCGAGTTGGAGCTAGTACCTCTCCTTATATATGTATGGAGTGGAGTTTGCAACTGAAAATAAACTTTGTTTTCCCAACAAGATAGGTGAAGGACGGCTTTCACACACACTTATCTCTCAGAACTGAGCATGTGGAGAGACGTTCGTTCATCTAGCACAATGGGAACGAGTTGCAGGAGAAACTTTTACTCTGGTTTCTCAGTCTGTTTCCTAGTGCCAGTTTGAAGTTCCTGCAGTTTTCACAGTAAAACCGAGTTGGAGCTAGTACCTCTCCTTATATATGTATGGAGTGGAGTTTGCAACTGAAAAGAATCTTTGTGTTCAAAACAAGATAGTTGAATGACGGTTTTCACACACACTTACCTCTCAGAACTGAGCATGTGGAGAGACGTTCGTTCATCTAGCACAAAGGGAACGGGTTGCAGGAGAAACATTTACTCTGGTTTCTCAGCCTGTTTCTTAGTGCCGGTTTGAAATTCCTGCAGTTTTCACTGTAAAACCGAGTTGGAGCTAGTACCTCTCCTTATATATGTATGGAGTGGAGTTTGCAACTGAAAATAAACTTTGTTTTCCCAACAAGATAGGTGAAGGATGGCTTTCACACACACTAATTTCTCAGAACTGAGCATGTGGAGAGACGTTCGTTCATCTAGCACAAATGGAACGGGTTGCAGGAAAAACTTTTACTCTGGTTTCTCAGTCTGTTTCCTATTGCCGGTTTGATGTTCCTGCAGTTTTCACTGTAAAACCGAGTTGGAGCTAGTACCTCTCCTTATATATGTATGGAGTGGAGTTTGCAACTGAAAAGTATCTTTGTGTTCCCAACAAGCTAGGTGAAGGACGGCTTTCACACACACTTACCTCTCAGAACTGAGCATGTGGAGAGACGTTCGTTCATCTAGCACAAAGGGAACGGGTTGCAGGAGAAACATTTACTCTGGTTTCTCAGCCTGTTTCTTAGTGCCGGTTTGAAGTTCCTGCAGTTTTCACTGTAAAACCGAGTTGGAGCTAGTACCTCTCCTTATATATGTATGGAGTGGAGTTTGCAACTGAAAAGAATCTTTGTGTTCAAAACAAGATAGGTGAATGACGGCTTTCACACACACTTATCTCTCAGAACTGAGCATGTGGAGAGACGTTCGTTCATCTAGCACAAAGGGAACGGGTTGCAGGAGAAACATTTACTCTGGTTTCTCAGCCTGTTTCTTAGTGCCGGTTTGAAGTTCCTGCAGTTTTCATAGTAAAACCGAGTTGGAGCTAGTACCTCTCCTTATATATGTATGGAGTGGAGTTTGCAACTGAAAAGAATCTTTGTGTTCAAAACAAGATAGGTGAATGACGGCTTTCACACACACTTACCTCTCAGAACTGAGCATGTGGAGAGACGTTCGTTCATCTAGCACAAAGGGAACGGGTTGCAGGAGAAACTTTTACTCTGGTTTCTCAGCCTGTTTCCTAGTGCCAGTTTGAAGTTCCTGCAGTTTTCATAGTAAAACCGAGTTGGAGCTAGTACCTCTCCTTATATATGTATGGAGTGGAGTTTGCAACTGAAAAGAATCTTTGTGTTCAAAACAAGATAGGTGAATGACGGCTTTCACACACACTTACCTCTCAGAACTGAGCATGTGGAGAGACGTTCGTTCATCTAGCACAAAGGGAACGGGTTGCAGGAGAAACTTTTACTCTGGTTTCTCAGCCTGTTTCCTAGTGCCAGTTTGAAGTTCCTGCAGTTTTCATAGTAAAACCGAGTTGGAGCTAGTACCTCTCCTTATATATGTATGGAGTGGAGTTTGCAACTGAAAAGAATCTTTGTGTTCCCAGCAAGCTAGGTGAATGACGGCTTTCACACACACTTATCTCTCAGAACTGAGCATGTGGAGAGACATTCGTTCACCTAGCACAAAGGGAACGGGTTGCAGGAAAAACATTTACTCTGGTTTCTCAGCCTGTTTCCTAGTGCCGGTTTGAAGTTCCTGCAGTTTTCACTGTAAAACCGAGTTGGAGCTAGTACCTCTCCTTATATATGTATGGAGTGGAGTTTGCAACTGAAAAGAATCTTTGTGTTGAAAACAAGATAGGTGAATGACGGCTTTCACACACACTTATCTCTCAGAACTGAGCATGTGGAGAGACGTTCGTTCATCTAGCACAAAGGGAACGGGTTGCAGGAGAAACTTTTACTCTGGTTTCTCAGCCTGTTTCTTAGTGCCGGTTTGAAGTTCCTGCAGTTTTCATAGTAAAACCGAGTTGGAGCTAGTACCTCTCCTTATATATGTATGGAGTGGAGTTTGCAACTGAAAAGAATCTTTGTGTTGAAAACAAGATAGGTGAATGACGGCTTTCACACACACTTATCTCTCAGAACTGAGCATGTGGAGAGACGTTCGTTCATCTAGCACAAAGGGAACGGGTTGCAGGAGAAACATTTACTCTGGTTTCTCAGCCTGTTTCTTAGTGCCGGTTTGAAGTTCCTGCAGTTCTCACTGTAAAACCGAGTTGGAGCTAGTACCTCTCCTTATATATGTATGGAGTGGAGTTTGCAACTGAAAATAAACTTTGTTTTCCCAACAAGATAGGTGAAGGATGGCTTTCACACACACAAATTTCTCAGAACTGAGCATGTGGAGAGACGTTCGTTCATCTAGCACAAATGGAACGGGTTGCAGGAAAAACTTTTACTCTGGTTTCTCAGTCTGTTTCCTATTGCCGGTTTGATGTTCCTGCAGTTTTCACTGTAAAACCGAGTTGGAGCTAGTACCTCTCCTTATATATGTATGGAGTGGAGTTTGCAACTGAAAAGTATCTTTGTGTTCCCAACAAGCTAGGTGAAGGACGGCTTTCACACACACTTACCTCTCAGAACTGAGCATGTGGAGAGACGTTCGTTCATCTAGCACAAAGGGAACGGGTTGCAGGAGAAACATTTACTCTGGTTTCTCAGCCTGTTTCTTAGTGCCGGTTTGAAGTTCCTGCAGTTTTCACTGTAAAACCGAGTTGGAGCTAGTACCTCTCCTTATATATGTATGGAGTGGAGTTTGCAACTGAAAAGAATCTTTGTGTTCAAAACAAGATAGGTGAATGACGGCTTTCACACACACTTATCTCTCAGAACTGAGCATGTGGAGAGACGTTCGTTCACCTAGCACAAAGGGAACGGGTTGCAGGAAAAACATTTACTCTGGTTTCTCAGCCTGTTTCCTAGTGCCGGTTTGAAGTTCCTGCAGTTTTCACTGTAAAACCGAGTTGGAGCTAGTACCTCTCCTTATATATGTATGGAGTGGAGTTTGCAACTGAAAATAAACTTTGTTTTCCCAACAAGATAGGTGAAGGACGGCTTTCACACACACTTATCTCTCAGAACTGAGCATGTGGAGAGACGTTCGTTCATCTAGCACAATGGGAACGAGTTGCAGGAGAAACTTTTACTCTGGTTTCTCAGTCTGTTTCCTAGTGCCAGTTTGAAGTTCCTGCAGTTTTCACAGTAAAACCGAGTTGGAGCTAGTACCTCTCCTTATATATGTATGGAGTGGAGTTTGCAACTGAAAAGAATCTTTGTGTTCAAAACAAGATAGTTGAATGACGGTTTTCACACACACTTACCTCTCAGAACTGAGCATGTGGAGAGACGTTCGTTCATCTAGCACAAAGGGAACGGGTTGCAGGAGAAACATTTACTCTGGTTTCTCAGCCTGTTTCTTAGTGCCGGTTTGAAATTCCTGCAGTTTTCACTGTAAAACCGAGTTGGAGCTAGTACCTCTCCTTAAATATGTATGGAGTGGAGTTTGCAACTGAAAATAAACTTTGTTTTCCCAACAAGATAGGTGAAGGATGGCTTTCACACACACTAATTTCTCAGAACTGAGCATGTGGAGAGACGTTCGTTCATCTAGCACAAATGGAACGGGTTGCAGGAAAAACTTTTACTCTGGTTTCTCAGTCTGTTTCCTATTGCCGGTTTGATGTTCCTGCAGTTTTCACTGTAAAACCGAGTTGGAGCTAGTACCTCTCCTTATATATGTATGGAGTGGAGTTTGCAACTGAAAAGTATCTTTGTGTTCCCAACAAGCTAGGTGAAGGACGGCTTTCACACACACTTACCTCTCAGAACTGAGCATGTGGAGAGACGTTCGTTCATCTAGCACAAAGGGAACGGGTTGCAGGAGAAACATTTACTCTGGTTTCTCAGCCTGTTTCTTAGTGCCGGTTTGAAGTTCCTGCAGTTTTCACTGAAAACCGTGTTGGAGCTAGTACCTCTCCTTATATATGTATGGAGTGGAGTTTGCAACTGAAAAGAATCTTTGTGTTCAAAACAAGATAGGTGAATGACGGCTTTCACACACACTTATCTCTCAGAACTGAGCATGTGGAGAGACGTTCGTTCATCTAGCACAAAGGGAACGGGTTGCAGGAAAAACATTTACTCTGGTTTCTCAGCCTGTTTCCTAGTGCCGGTTTGAAGTTCCTGCAGTTTTCACTGTAAAACCGAGTTGGAGCTAGTACCTCTCCTTATATATGTATGGAGTGGAGTTTGCAACTGAAAATAAACTTTGTTTTCCCAACAAGATAGGTGAAGGACGGCTTTCACACACACTTATCTCTCAGAACTGAGCATGTGGAGAGACGTTCGTTCATCTAGCACAATGGGAACGAGTTGCAGGAGAAACTTTTACTCTGGTTTCTCAGTCTGTTTCCTAGTGCCAGTTTGAAGTTCCTGCAGTTTTCATAGTAAAACCGAGTTGGAGCTAGTACCTCTCCTTATATATGTATGGAGTGGAGTTTGCAACTGAAAAGAATCTTTGTGTTCAAAACAAGATAGGTGAATGACGGCTTTCACACACACTTACCTCTCAGAACTGAGCATGTGGAGAGACGTTCGTTCATCTAGCACAAAGGGAACGGGTTGCAGGAGAAACTTTTACTCTGGTTTCTCAGCCTGTTTCCTAGTGCCAGTTTGAAGTTCCTGCACTTTTCATAGTAAAACCGAGTTGGAGCTAGTACCTCTCCTTATATATGTATGGAGTGGAGTTTGCAACTGAAAAGAATCTTTGTGTTCAAAACAAGATAGGTGAATGACGGCTTTCACACACACTTACCTCTCAGAACTGAGCATGTGGAGAGACGTTCGTTCATCTAGCACAAAGGGAACGGGTTGCAGGAGAAACTTTTACTCTGGTTTCTCAGCCTGTTTCTTAGTGCCGGTTTGAAGTTCCTGCAGTTTTCATAGTAAAACCGAGTTGGAGCTAGTACCTCTCCTTATATATGTATGGAGTGGAGTTTGCAACTGAAAAGAATCTTTGTGTTCCCAGCAAGCTAGGTGAATGACGGCTTTCACACACACTTATCTCTCAGAACTGAGCATGTGGAGAGACGTTCGTTCACCTAGCACAAAGGGAACGGGTTGCAGGAAAAACATTTACTCTGGTTTCTCAGCCTGTTTCCTAGTGCCGGTTTGAAGTTCCTGCAGTTTTCACTGTAAAACCGAGTTGGAGCTAGTACCTCTCCTTATATATGTATGGAGTGGAGTTTGCAACTGAAAATAAACTTTGTTTTCCCAACAAGATAGGTGAAGGATGGCTTTCACACACACTAATTTCTCAGAACTGAGCATGTGGAGAGACGTTCGTTCATCTAGCACAAATGGAACGGGTTGCAGGAAAAACTTTTACTCTGGTTTCTCAGTCTGTTTCCTATTGCCGGTTTGATGTTCCTGCAGTTTTCACTGTAAAACCGAGTTGGAGCTAGTACCTCTCCTTATATATGTATGGAGTGGAGTTTGCAACTGAAAAGTATCTTTGTGTTCCCAACAAGCTAGGTGAAGAACGGCTTTCACACACACTTACCTCTCAGAACTGAGCATGTGGAGAGACGTTCGTTCATCTAGCACAAATGGAACGGGTTGCAGGAGAAACTTTTACTCTGGTTTCTCAGTCTGTTTCCTAGTGCCGGTTTGAAGTTCCTGCAGTTTTCATAGTAAAACCGAGTTGGAGCTAGTACCTCTCCTTATATATGTATGGAGTGGAGTTTGCAACTGAAAAGAATCTTTGTGTTCAAAACAAGATAGGTGAATGACGGCTTTCACACACACTTATCTCTCAGAACTGAGCATGTGGAGAGACGTTCGTTCATCTAGCACAAAGGGAACGGGTTGCAGGAGAAACATTTACTCTGGTTTCTCAGCCTGTTTCTTAGTGCCGGTTTGAAGTTCCTGCAGTTTTCACAGTAAAACCGAGTTGGAGCTAGTACCTCTCCTTATATATGTATGGAGTGGAGTTTGCAACTGAAAAGTATCTTTGTGTTCCCAACAAGCTAGGTGAAGGTCGGCTTTCACACACACTTACCTCTCAGAACTGAGCATGTGGAGAGACGTTCGTTCATCTAGCACAAAGGGAACGGGTTGCAGGAGAAACATTTACTCTGGTTTCTCAGCCTGTTTCCTAGTGCCGGTTTGAAGTTCCTGCAGTTTTCACTGTAAAACCGAGTTGGAGCTAGTACCTCTCCTTATATATGTATGGAGTGGAGTTTGCAACTGAAAAGAATCTTTGTGTTCAAAACAAGATAGGTGAATGACGGCTTTCACACACACTTATCTCTCAGAACTGAGCATGTGGAGAGACGTTCGTTCACCTAGCACAAAGGGAACGGGTTGCAGGAAAAACATTTACTCTGGTTTCTCAGCCTGTTTCCTAGTGCCGGTTTGAAGTTCCTGCAGTTTTCACTGTAAAACCGAGTTGGAGCTAGTACCTCTCCTTATATATGTATGGAGTGGAGTTTGCAACTGAAAATAAACTTTGTTTTCCCAACAAGATAGGTGAAGGACGGCTTTCACACACACTTATCTCTCAGAACTGAGCATGTGGAGAGACGTTCGTTCATCTAGCACAAAGGGAACGAGTTGCAGGAGAAACTTTTACTCTGGTTTCTCAGTCTGTTTCCTAGTGCCAGTTTGAAGTTCCTGCAGTTTTCACAGTAAAACCGAGTTGGAGCTAGTACCTCTCCTTATATATGTATGGAGTGGAGTTTGCAACTGAAAAGAATCTTTGTGTTCAAAACAAGATAGGTGAATGACGGTTTTCACACACACTTACCTCTCAGAACTGAGCATGTGGAGAGACGTTCGTTCATCTAGCACAAAGGGAACGGGTTGCAGGAGAAACTTTTACTCTGGTTTCTCAGTCTGTTTCCTAGTGCCGGTTTGAAGTTCCTGCAGTTTTCATAGTAAAACCGAGTTGGAGCTAGTACCTCTCCTTATATATGTATGGAGTGGAGTTTGCAACTGAAAAGAATCTTTGTGTTCAAAACAAGATAGGTGAATGACGGCTTTCACACACACTTATCTCTCAGAACTGAGCATGTGGAGAGACGTTCGTTCACCTAGCACAAAGGGAACGGGTTGCAGGAAAAACATTTACTCTGGTTTCTCAGCCTGTTTCCTAGTGCCGGTTTGAAGTTCCTGCAGTTTTCACTGTAAAACCGAGTTGGAGCTAGTACCTCTCCTTATATATGTATGGAGTGGAGTTTGCAACTGAAAATAAACTTTGTTTTCCCAACAAGATAGGTGAAGGACGGCTTTCACACACACTTATCTCTCAGAACTGAGCATGTGGAGAGACGTTCGTTCATCTAGCACAAAGGGAACGAGTTGCAGGAGAAACTTTTACTCTGGTTTCTCAGTCTGTTTCCTAGTGCCAGTTTGAAGTTCCTGCAGTTTTCACAGTAAAACCGAGTTGGAGCTAGTACCTCTCCTTATATATGTATGGAGTGGAGTTTGCAACTGAAAAGAATCTTTGTGTTCAAAACAAGATAGGTGAATGACGGTTTTCACACACACTTACCTCTCAGAACTGAGCATGTGGAGAGACGTTCGTTCATCTAGCACAAAGGGAACGGGTTGCAGGAGAAACATTTACTCTGGTTTCTCAGCCTGTTTCTTAGTGCCGGTTTGAAGTTCCTGCAGTTTTCACTGTAAAACCGAGTTGGAGCTAGTACCTCTCCTTATATATGTATGGAGTGGAGTTTGCAACTGAAAATAAACTTTGTTTTCCCAACAAGATAGGTGAAGGATGGCTTTCACACACACTAATTTCTCAGAACTGAGCATGTGGAGAGACGTTCGTTCATCTAGCACAAATGGAACGGGTTGCAGGAAAAATTTTTACTCTGGTTTCTCAGTCTGTTTCCTATTGCCGGTTTGATGTTCCTGCAGTTTTCACTGTAAAACCGAGTTGGAGCTAGTACCTCTCCTTATATATGTATGGAGTGGAGTTTGCAACTGAAAAGTATCTTTGTGTTCCCAACAAGCTAGGTGAATGACGGCTTTCACACACACTTACCTCTCAGAACTGAGCATGTGGAGAGACGTTCGTTCATCTAGCACAAAGGGAACGGGTTGCAGGAGAAACATTTACTCTGGTTTCTCAGCCTGTTTCTTAGTGCCGGTTTGAAGTTCCTGCAGTTTTCACTGTAAAACCGAGTTGGAGCTAGTACCTCTCCTTATATATGTATGGAGTGGAGTTTGCAACTGAAAAGTATCTTTGTGTTCCCAACAAGCTAGGTGAAGGACGGCTTTCACACACACTTACCTCTCAGAACTGAGCATGTGGAGAGACGTTCGTTCATCTAGCACAAAGGGAACGGGTTGCAGGAGAAACATTTACTCTGGTTTCTCAGCCTGTTTCTTAGTGCCGGTTTGAAGTTCCTGCAGTTTTCACTGTAAAACCGAGTTGGAGCTAGTACCTCTCCTTATATATGTATGGAGTGGAGTTTGCAACTGAAAAGAATCTTTGTGTTCAAAACAAGATAGGTGAATGACGGCTTTCACACACACTTATCTCTCAGAACTGAGCATGTGGAGAGATGTTCGTTCACCTAGCACAAAGGGAACGGGTTGCAGGAAAAACATTTACTCTGGTTTCTCAGCCTGTTTCCTAGTGCCGGTTTGAAGTTCCTGCAGTTTTCATAGTAAAACCGAGTTGGAGCTAGTACCTCTCCTTATATATGTATGGAGTGGAGTTTGCAACTGAAAAGAATCTTTGTGTTCAAAACAAGATAGGTGAATGACGGCTTTCACACACACTTATCTCTCAGAACTGAGCATGTGGAGAGACGTTCGTTCACCTAGCACAAAGGGAACGGGTTGCAGGAAAAACATTTACTCTGGTTTCTCAGCCTGTTTCCTAGTGCCGGTTTGAAGTTCCTGCAGTTTTCACTGTAAAACCGAGTTGGAGCTAGTACCTCTCCTTATATATGTATGGAGTGGAGTTTGCAACTGAAAATAAACTTTGTTTTCCCAACAAGATAGGTGAAGGACGGCTTTCACACACACTTATCTCTCAGAACTGAGCATGTGGAGAGACGTTCGTTCATCTAGCACAATGGGAACGAGTTGCAGGAGAAACTTTTACTCTGGTTTCTCAGTCTGTTTCCTAGTGCCAGTTTGAAGTTCCTGCAGTTTTCATAGTAAAACCGAGTTGGAGCTAGTACCTCTCCTTATATATGTATGGAGTGGAGTTTGCAACTGAAAAGAATCTTTGTGTTCAAAACAAGATAGGTGAATGACGGCTTTCACACACACTTACCTCTCAGAACTGAGCATGTGGAGAGACGTTCGTTCATCTAGCACAAAGGGAACGGGTTGCAGGAGAAACTTTTACTCTGGTTTCTCAGTCTTTTTCCTAGTGCCGGTTTGAAGTTCCTGCAGATTTCATAGTAAAACCGAGTTGGAGCTAGTACCTCTCCTTATATATGTATGGAGTGGAGTTTGCAACTGAAAAGAATCTTTGTGTTCAAAACAAGATAGGTGAATGACGGCTTTCACACACACTTATCTCTCAGAACTGAGCATGTGGAGAGACGTTCGTTCATCTAGCACAAAGGGAACGGGTTGCAGGAGAAACATTTACTCTGGTTTCTCAGCCTGTTTCTTAGTGCCGGTTTGAAGTTCCTGCAGTTTTCACTGTAAAACCGAGTTGGAGCTAGTACCTCTCCTTATATATGTATGGAGGGGAGTTTGCAACTGAAAATAAACTTTGTTTTCCCAACAAGATAGGTGAAGGATGGCTTTCACACACACTAATTTCTCAGAACTGAGCATGTGGAGAGACGTTCGTTCATCTAGCACAAATGGAACGGGTTGCAGGAAAAACTTTTACTCTGGTTTCTCAGTCTGTTTCCTATTGCCGGTTTGATGTTCCTGCAGTTTTCACTGTAAAACCGAGTTGGAGCTAGTACCTCTCCTTATATATGTATGGAGTGGAGTTTGCAACTGAAAAGTATCTTTGTGTTCCCAACAAGCTAGGTGAAGGACGGCTTTCACACACACTTACCTCTCAGAACTGAGCATGTGGAGAGACGTTCGTTCATCTAGCACAAAGGGAACGGGTTGCAGGAGAAACTTTTACTCTGGTTTCTCAGTCTGTTTCCTAGTGCCGGTTTGAAGTTCCTGCAGTTTTCATAGTAAAACCGAGTTGGAGTTGTACCTCTCCTTATATATGTATGGAGTGGAGTTTGCAACTGAAAAGAATCTTTGTGTTCAAAACAAGATAGGTGAATGACGGCTTTCACACACACTTATCTCTCAGAACTGAGCATGTGGAGAGACGTTCGTTCATCTAGCACAAAGGGAACGGGTTGCAGGAGAAACATTTACTCTGGTTTCTCAGCCTGTTTCTTAGTGCCGGTTTGAAGTTCCTGCAGTTTTCACTGTAAAACCGAGTTGGAGCTAGTACCTCTCCTTATATATGTATGGAGTGGAGTTTGCAACTGAAAAGTATCTTTGTGTTCCCAACAAGCTATGTGAAGGACGGCTTTCACACACACTTATCTCTCAGAACTGAGCATGTGGAGAGACGTTCGTTCATCTAGCACAAAGGGAACGGGTTGCAGGAGAAACATTTACTCTGGTTTCTCAGCCTGTTTCTTAGTGCCGGTTTGAAGTTCCTGCAGTTTTCACTGTAAAACCGAGTTGGAGCTAGTACCTCTCCTTATATATGTATGGAGTGGAGTTTGCAACTGAAAAGAATCTTTGTGTTCAAAACAAGATAGGTGAATGACGGCTTTCACACACACTTATCTCTCAGAACTGAGCATGTGGAGAGACGTTCGTTCACCTAGCACAAAGGGAACGGGTTGCAGGAAAAACATTTACTCTGGTTTCTCAGCCTGTTTCCTAGTGCCGGTTTGAAGTTCCTGCAGTTTTCACTGTAAAACCGAGTTGGAGCTAGTACCTCTCCTTATATATGTATGGAGTGGAGTTTGCAACTGAAAATAAACTTTGTTTTCCCATCAAGATAGGTGAAGGACGGCTTTCACACACACTTATCTCTCAGAACTGAGCATGTGGAGAGACGTTCGTTCATCTAGCACAAAGGGAACGAGTTGCAGGAGAAAGTTTTACTCTGGTTTCTCAGTCTGTTTCCTAGTGCCAGTTTGAAGTTCCTGCAGTTTTCACAGTAAAACCGAGTTGGAGCTAGTACCTCTCCTTATATATGTATGGAGTGGAGTTTGCAACTGAAAAGAATCTTTGTGTTCAAAACAAGATAGGTGAATGACGGTTTTCACACACACTTACCTCTCAGAACTGAGCATGTGGAGAGACGTTCGTTCATCTAGCACAAAGGGAACGGGTTGCAGGAGAAACTTTTACTCTGGTTTCTCAGTCTGTTTCCTAGTGCCGGTTTGAAGTTCCTGCAGTTTTCATAGTAAAACCGAGTTGGAGCTAGTACCTCTCCTTATATATGTATGGAGTGGAGTTTGCAACTGAAAAGAATCTTTGTGTTCAAAACAAGATAGGTGAATGACGGCTTTCACACACACTTATCTCTCAGAACTGAGCATGTGGAGAGACGTTCGTTCACCTAGCACAAAGGGAACGGGTTGCAGGAAAAACATTTACTCTGGTTTCTCAGCCTGTTTCCTAGTGCCGGTTTGAAGTTCCTGCAGTTTTCACTGTAAAACCGAGTTGGAGCTAGTACCTCTCCTTATATATGTATGGAGTGGAGTTTGCAACTGAAAATAAACTTTGTTTTCCCAACAAGATAGGTGAAGGACGGCTTTCACACACACTTATCTCTCAGAACTGAGCATGTGGAGAGACGTTCGTTCATCTAGCACAAAGGGAACGAGTTGCAGGAGAAACTTTTACTCTGGTTTCTCAGTCTGTTTCCTAGTGCCAGTTTGAAGTTCCTGCAGTTTTCACAGTAAAACCGAGTTGGAGCTAGTACCTCTCCTTATATATGTATGGAGTGGAGTTTGCAACTGAAAAGAATCTTTGTGTTCAAAACAAGATAGGTGAATGACGGCTTTCACACACACTTATCTCTCAGAACTGAGCATGTGGAGAGACGTTCGTTCATCTAGCACAAAGGGAACGGGTTGCAGGAGAAACATTTACTCTGGTTTCTCAGCCTGTTTCTTAGTGCCGGTTTGAAGTTCCTGCAGTTTTCACTGTAAAACCGAGTTGGAGCTAGTACCTCTCCTTATATATGTATGGAGTGGAGTTTGCAACTGAAAAGTATCTTTGTGTTCCCAACAAGCTATGTGAAGGACGGCTTTCACACACACTTATCTCTCAGAACTGAGCATGTGGAGAGACGTTCGTTCATCTAGCACAAAGGGAACGGGTTGCAGGAGAAACATTTACTCTGGTTTCTCAGCCTGTTTCTTAGTGCCGGTTTGAAGTTCCTGCAGTTTTCACTGTAAAACCGAGTTGGAGCTAGTACCTCTCCTTATATATGTATGGAGTGGAGTTTGCAACTGAAAAGAATCTTTGTGTTCAAAACAAGATAGGTGAATGACGGCTTTCACACACACTTATCTCTCAGAACTGAGCATGTGGAGAGACGTTCGTTCACCTAGCACAAAGGGAACGGGTTGCAGGAAAAACATTTACTCTGGTTTCTCAGCCTGTTTCCTAGTGCCGGTTTGAAGTTCCTGCAGTTTTCACTGTAAAACCGAGTTGGAGCTAGTACCTCTCCTTATATATGTATGGAGTGGAGTTTGCAACTGAAAATAAACTTTGTTTTCCCATCAAGATAGGTGAAGGACGGCTTTCACACACACTTATCTCTCAGAACTGAGCATGTGGAGAGACGTTCGTTCATCTAGCACAAAGGGAACGAGTTGCAGGAGAAAGTTTTACTCTGGTTTCTCAGTCTGTTTCCTAGTGCCAGTTTGAAGTTCCTGCAGTTTTCACAGTAAAACCGAGTTGGAGCTAGTACCTCTCCTTATATATGTATGGAGTGGAGTTTGCAACTGAAAAGAATCTTTGTGTTCAAAACAAGATAGGTGAATGACGGTTTTCACACACACTTACCTCTCAGAACTGAGCATGTGGAGAGACGTTCGTTCATCTAGCACAAAGGGAACGGGTTGCAGGAGAAACTTTTACTCTGGTTTCTCAGTCTGTTTCCTAGTGCCGGTTTGAAGTTCCTGCAGTTTTCATAGTAAAACCGAGTTGGAGCTAGTACCTCTCCTTATATATGTATGGAGTGGAGTTTGCAACTGAAAAGAATCTTTGTGTTCAAAACAAGATAGGTGAATGACGGCTTTCACACACACTTATCTCTCAGAACTGAGCATGTGGAGAGACGTTCGTTCACCTAGCACAAAGGGAACGGGTTGCAGGAAAAACATTTACTCTGGTTTCTCAGCCTGTTTCCTAGTGCCGGTTTGAAGTTCCTGCAGTTTTCACTGTAAAACCGAGTTGGAGCTAGTACCTCTCCTTATATATGTATGGAGTGGAGTTTGCAACTGAAAATAAACTTTGTTTTCCCAACAAGATAGGTGAAGGACGGCTTTCACACACACTTATCTCTCAGAACTGAGCATGTGGAGAGACGTTCGTTCATCTAGCACAAAGGGAACGAGTTGCAGGAGAAACTTTTACTCTGGTTTCTCAGTCTGTTTCCTAGTGCCAGTTTGAAGTTCCTGCAGTTTTCACAGTAAAACCGAGTTGGAGCTAGTACCTCTCCTTATATATGTATGGAGTGGAGTTTGCAACTGAAAAGAATCTTTGTGTTCAAAACAAGATAGGTGAATGACGGTTTTCACACACACTTACCTCTCAGAACTGAGCATGTGGAGAGACGTTCGTTCATCTAGCACAAAGGGAACGGGTTGCAGGAGAAACATTTACTCTGGTTTCTCAGCCTGTTTCTTAGTGCCGGTTTGAAGTTCCTGCAGTTTTCACTGTAAAACCGAGTTGGAGCTAGTACCTCTCCTTATATATGTATGGAGTGGAGTTTGCAACTGAAAATAAACTTTGTTTTCCCAACAAGATAGGTGAAGGATGGCTTTCACACACACTAATTTCTCAGAACTGAGCATGTGGAGAGACGTTCGTTCATCTAGCACAAATGGAACGGGTTGCAGGAAAATTTTTTACTCTGGTTTCTCAGTCTGTTTCCTATTGCCGGTTTGATGTTCCTGCAGTTTTCACTGTAAAACCGAGTTGGAGCTAGTACCTCTCCTTATATATGTATGGAGTGGAGTTTGCAACTGAAAAGTATCTTTGTGTTCCCAACAAGCTAGGTGAATGACGGCTTTCACACACACTTACCTCTCAGAACTGAGCATGTGGAGAGACGTTCGTTCATCTAGCACAAAGGGAACGGGTTGCAGGAGAAACATTTACTCTGGTTTCTCAGCCTGTTTCTTAGTGCCGGTTTGAAGTTCCTGCAGTTTTCACTGAAAACCGTGTTTGAGCTAGTACCTCTCCTTATATATGTATGGAGTGGAGTTTGCAACTGAAAAGAATCTTTGTGTTCAAAACAAGATAGGTGAATGACGGCTTTCACACACACTTATCTCTCAGAACTGAGCATGTGGAGAGACGTTCGTTCATCTAGCACAAAGGGAACGGGTTGCAGGAAAAACATTTACTCTGGTTTCTCAGCCTGTTTCCTAGTGCCAGTTTGAAGTTCCTGCAGTTTTCATAGTAAAACCGAGTTGGAGCTAGTACCTCTCCTTATATATGTATGGAGTGGAGTTTGCAACTGAAAAGAATCTTTGTGTTCAAAACAAGATAGGTGAATGACGGCTTTCACACACACTTACCTCTCAGAACTGAGCATGTGGAGAGACGTTCGTTCATCTAGCACAAAGGGAACGGGTTGCAGGAGAAACTTTTACTCTGGTTTCTCAGTCTGTTTCCTAGTGCCGGTTTGAAGTTCCTGCAGTTTTCATAGTAAAACCGAGTTGGAGCTAGTACCTCTCCTTATATATGTATGGAGTGGAGTTTGCAACTGAAAAGAAACTTTGTGTTCCCAGCAAGCTAGGTGAAGGACGGCTTTCACCCACACTTATCTCTCAGAACTGAGCATGTGGAGAGACGTTCGTTCATCTAGCACAATGGGAACGAGTTGCAGGAGAAACTTTTACTCTGGTTTCTCAGTCTGTTTCCTAGTGCCAGTTTGAAGTTCCTGCAGTTTTCACAGTAAAACCGAGTTGGAGCTAGTACCTCTCCTTATATATGTATGGAGTGGAGTTTGCAACTGAAAAGAATCTTTGTGTTCAAAACAAGATAGGTGAATGACGGTTTTCACACACACTTACCTCTCAGAACTGAGCATGTGGAGAGACGTTCGTTCATCTAGCACAAAGGGAACGGGTTGCAGGAGAAACATTTACTCTGGTTTCTCAGCCTGTTTCTTAGTGCCGGTTTGAAATTCCTGCAGTTTTCACTGTAAAACCGAGTTGGAGCTAGTACCTCTCCTTATATATGTATGGAGTGGAGTTTGCAACTGAAAATAAACTTTGTTTTCCCAACAAGATAGGTGAAGGATGGCTTTCACACACACTAATTTCTCAGAACTGAGCATGTGGAGAGACGTTCGTTCATCTAGCACAAATGGAACGGGTTGCAGGAAAAACTTTTACTCTGGTTTCTCAGTCTGTTTCCTATTGCCGGTTTGATGTTCCTGCAGTTTTCACTGTAAAACCGAGTTGGAGCTAGTACCTCTCCTTATATATGTATGGAGTGGAGTTTGCAACTTAAAAGTATCTTTGTGTTCCCAACAAGCTAGGTGAAGGACGGCTTTCACACACACTTACCTCTCAGAACTGAGCATGTGGAGAGACGTTCGTTCATCTAGCACAAAGGGAACGGGTTGCAGGAGAAACATTTACTCTGGTTTCTCAGCCTGTTTCTTAGTGCCGGTTTGAAGTTCCTGCAGTTTTCACTGAAAACCGTGTTGGAGCTAGAACCTCTCCTTATATATGTATGGAGTGGAGTTTGCAACTGAAAAGAATCTTTGTGTTCAAAACAAGATAGGTGAATGACGGCTTTCACACACACTTATCTCTCAGAGCTGAGCATGTGGAGAGACGTTCGTTCATCTAGCACAAAGGGAACGGGTTGCAGGAAAAACATTTACTCTGGTTTCTCAGCCTGTTTCCTAGTGCCGGTTTGAAGTTCCTGCAGTTTTCACTGTAAAACCGAGTTGGAGCTAGTACCTCTCCTTATATATATATGGAGTGGGGTTTGCAACTGAAAATAAACTTTGTTTTCCCAACAAGATAGGTGAAGGACGGCTTTCACACACACTTATCTCTCAGAACTGAGCATGTGAAGAGACGTTCGTTCATCTAGCACAATGGGAACGAGTTGCAGGAGAAACTTTTACTCTGGTTTCTCAGTCTGTTTCCTAGTGCCAGTTTGAAGTTCCTGCAGTTTTCATAGTAAAACCGAGTTGGAGCTAGTACCTCTCCTTATATATGTATGGAGTGGAGTTTGCAACTGAAAAGAATCTTTGTGTTCAAAACAAGATAGGTGAATGACGGCTTTCACACACACTTACCTCTCAGAACTGAGCATGTGGAGAGACGTTCGTTCATCTAGCACAAAGGGAACGGGTTGCAGGAGAAACTTTTACTCTGGTTTCTCAGTCTGTTTCCTAGTGCCGGTTTGAAGTTCCTGCAGTTTTCATAGTAAAACCGAGTTGGAGCTAGTACCTCTCCTTATATATGTATGGAGTGGAGTTTGCAACTGAAAAGAAACTTTGTGTTCCCAGCAAGCTAGGTGAAGGACGGCTTTCACACACACTTATCTCTCAGAACTGAGCATGTGGAGAGACGTTCGTTCACCTATCACAAAGGGAACGGGTTGCAGGAGAAACTTTTACTCTGGTTTCTCAGCCTGTTTCTTAGTGCCGGTTTGAAGTTCCTGCAGTTTTCACTGTAAAACCGAGTTGGAGCTAGTACCTCTCCTTATATATGTATGGAGTGGAGTTTGCAACTGAAAATAAACTTTGTTTTCCCAACAAGATAGGTGAAGGACGGCTTTCACACACACTTATCTCTCAGAACTGAGCATGTGGAGAGACGTTCGTTCATCTAGCACAATGGGAACGAGTTGCAGGAGAAACTTTTACTCTGGTTTCTCAGTCTGTTTCCTAGTGCCAGTTTGAAGTTCCTGCAGTTTTCATAGTAAAACCGAGTTGGAGCTAGTACCTCTCCTTATATATGTATGGAGTGGAGTTTGCAACTGAAAAGAATCTTTGTGTTCAAAACAAGATAGGTGAATGACGGCTTTCACACACACTTATCTCTCAGAACTGAGCATGTGGAGAGACGTTCGTTCATCTAGCTCAAAGGGAACGGGTTGCAGGAGAAACTTTTACTCTGGTTTCTCAGTCTGTTTCCTAGTGCCGGTTTGAAGTTCCTGCAGTTTTCATAGTAAAACCGAGTTGGAGCTAGTACCTCTCCTTATATATGTATGGAGTGGAGTTTGCAACTGAAAAGAATCTTTGTGTTCAAAACAAGATAGGTGAATGACGGCTTTCACACACACTTATCTCTCAGAACTGAGCATGTGGAGAGACGTTCGTTCATCTAGCACAAAGGGAACGGGTTGCAGGAGAAACTTTTACTCTGGTTTCTCAGCCTGTTTCTTAGTGCCGGTTTGAAGTTCCTGCAGTTTTCACTGTAAAACCGAGTTGGAGCTAGTACCTCTCCTTATATATGTATGGAGTGGAGTTTGCAACTGAAAATAAACTTTGTTTTCCCAACAAGATAGGTGAAGGACGGCTTTCACACACACTTATCTCTCAGAACTGAGCATGTGGAGAGACGTTCGTTCATCTAGCACAATGGGAACGAGTTGCAGGAGAAACTTTTACTCTGGTTTCTCAGTCTGTTTCCTAGTGCCAGTTTGAAGTTCCTGCAGTTTTCATAGTAAAACCGAGTTGGAGCTAGTACCTCTCCTTATATATGTATGGAGTGGAGTTTGCAACTGAAAATAAACTTTGTTTTCCCAACAAGATAGGTGAAGGACGGCTTTCACACACACTTATCTCTCAGAACTGAGCATGTGGAGAGACGTTCGTTCATCTAGCACAATGGGAACGAGTTGCAGGAGAAACTTTTACTCTGGTTTCTCAGTCTGTTTCCTAGTGCCGGTTTGAAGTTCCTGCAGTTTTCATAGTAAAACCGAGTTGGAGCTAGTACCTCTCCTTATATATGTATGGAGTGGAGTTTGCAACTGAAAAGAAACTTTGTGTTCCCAGCAAGCTAGGTGAAGGACGGCTTTCACACACACTTATCTCTCAGAACTGAGCATGTGGAGAGACGTTCGTTCACCTATCACAAAGGGAACGGGTTGCAGGAGAAACTTTTACTCTGGTTTCTCAGCCTGTTTCTTAGTGCCGGTTTGAAGTTCCTGCAGTTTTCACTGTAAAACCGAGTTGGAGCTAGTACCTCTCCTTATATATGTATGGAGTGGAGTTTGCAACTGAAAATAAACTTTGTTTTCCCAACAAGATAGGTGAAGGACGGCTTTCACACACACTTATCTCTCAGAACTGAGCATGTGGAGAGACGTTCGTTCATCTAGCACAATGGGAACGAGTTGCAGGAGAAACTTTTACTCTGGTTTCTCAGTCTGTTTCCTAGTGCCAGTTTGAAGTTCCTGCAGTTTTCATAGTAAAACCGAGTTGGAGCTAGTACCTCTCCTTATATATGTATGGAGTGGAGTTTGCAACTGAAAAGAATCTTTGTGTTCAAAACAAGATAGGTGAATGACGGCTTTCACACACACTTATCTCTCAGAACTGAGCATGTGGAGAGACGTTCGTTCATCTAGCTCAAAGGGAACGGGTTGCAGGAGAAACTTTTACTCTGGTTTCTCAGTCTGTTTCCTAGTGCCGGTTTGAAGTTCCTGCAGTTTTCATAGTAAAACCGAGTTGGAGCTAGTACCTCTCCTTATATATGTATGGAGTGGAGTTTGCAACTGAAAAGAATCTTTGTGTTCAAAACAAGATAGGTGAATGACGGCTTTCACACACACTTATCTCTCAGAACTGAGCATGTGGAGAGACGTTCGTTCATCTAGCACAAAGGGAACGGGTTGCAGGAGAAACTTTTACTCTGGTTTCTCAGCCTGTTTCTTAGTGCCGGTTTGAAGTTCCTGCAGTTTTCACTGTAAAACCGAGTTGGAGCTAGTACCTCTCCTTATATATGTATGGAGTGGAGTTTGCAACTGAAAATAAACTTTGTTTTCCCAACAAGATAGGTGAAGGACGGCTTTCACACACACTTATCTCTCAGAACTGAGCATGTGGAGAGACGTTCGTTCATCTAGCACAATGGGAACGAGTTGCAGGAGAAACTTTTACTCTGGTTTCTCAGTCTGTTTCCTAGTGCCAGTTTGAAGTTCCTGCAGTTTTCATAGTAAAACCGAATTGGAGCTAGTACCTCTCCTTATATATGTATGGAGTGGAGTTTGCAACTGAAAAGAATCTTTGTGTTCAAAACAAGATAGGTGAATGACGGCTTTCACACACACTTACCTCTCAGAACTGAGCATGTGGAGAGACGTTCGTTCATCTAGCACAAAGGGAACGGGTTGCAGGAGAAACTTTTACTCTGGTTTCTCAGCCTGTTTCCTAGTGCCGGTTTGAAGTTCCTGCAGTTTTCACTGTAAAACCGAGTTGGAGCTAGTACCTCTCTTTATATATGTATGGAGTGGAGTTTGCAACTGAAAAGAATCTTTGTGTTCAAAACAAGATAGGTGAAGGACGGCTTTCACACACACTTATCTCTCAGAACTGAGCATGTGGAGAGACGTTCGTTCATCTAGCACAAAGGGAACGGGTTGCAGGAAAAACATTTACTCTGGTTTCTCAGCCTGTTTCCTAGTGCCAGTTTGAAGTTCCTGCAGTTTTCATAGTAAAACCGAGTTGGAGCTAGTACTTCTCCTTATATATGTATGGAGTGGAGTTTGCAACTGAAAAGAATCTTTGTGTTCAAAACAAGATAGGTGAATGACGGCTTTCACACACACTTACCTCTCAGAACTGAGCATGTGGAGAGACGTTCGTTCATCTAGCACAAAGGGAACGGGTTGCAGGAGAAACTTTTACACTGGTTTCTCAGTCTGTTTCCTAGTGCCGGTTTGAAGTTCCTGCAGTTTTCATAGTAAAACCGAGTTGGAGCTAGTACCTCTCCTTATATATGTATGGAGTGGAGTTTGCAACTGAAAAGAAACTTTGTGTTCCCAGCAAGCTAGGTGAAGGACGGCTTTCACCCACACTTATCTCTCAGAACTGAGCATGTGGAGAGACTTTCGTTCATCTAGCACAATGGGAACGAGTTGCAGGAGAAACTTTTACTCTGGTTTCTCAGTCTGTTTCCTAGTGCCAGTTTGAAGTTCCTGCAGTTTTCACAGTAAAACCGAGTTGGAGCTAGTACCTCTCCTTATATATGTATGGAGTGGAGTTTGCAACTGAAAAGAATCTTTGTGTTCAAAACAAGATAGGTGAATGACGGTTTTCACACACACTTACCTCTCAGAACTGAGCATGTGGAGAGACGTTCGTTCATCTAGCACAAAGGGAACGGGTTGCAGGAGAAACATTTACTCTGGTTTCTCAGCCTGTTTCTTAGTGCCGGTTTGAAATTCCTGCAGTTTTCACTGTAAAACCGAGTTGGAGCTTGTACCTCTCCTTATATATGTATGGAGTGGAGTTTGCAACTGAAAATAAACTTTGTTTTCCCAACAAGATAGGTGAAGGATGGCTTTCACACACACTAATTTCTCAGAACTGAGCATGTGGAGAGACGTTCGTTCATCTAGCACAAATGGAACGGGTTGCAGGAAAAACTTTTACTCTGGTTTCTCAGTCTGTTTCCTATTGCCGGTTTGATGTTCCTGCAGTTTTCACTGTAAAACCGAGTTGGAGCTAGTACCTCTCCTTATATATGTATGGAGTGGAGTTTGCAACTGAAAAGTATCTTTGTGTTCCCAACAAGCTAGGTGAAGGACGGCTTTCACACACACTTACCTCTCAGAACTGAGCATGTGGAGAGACGTTCGTTCATCTAGCACAAAGGGAACGGGTTGCAGGAGAAACATTTACTCTGGTTTCTCAGCCTGTTTCTTAGTGCCGGTTTGAAGTTCCTGCAGTTTTCACTGAAAACCGTGTTGGAGCTAGTACCTCTCCTTATATATGTATGGAGTGGAGTTTGCAACTGAAAAGAATCTTTGTGTTCAAAACAAGATAGGTGAATGACGGCTTTCACACACACTTATCTCTCAGAACTGAGCATGTGGAGAGACGTTCGTTCATCTAGCACAAAGGGAACGGGTTGCAGGAAAAACATTTACTCTGGTTTCTCAGCCTGTTTCCTAGTGCCGGTTTGAAGTTCCTGCAGTTTTCACTGTAAAACCGAGTTGGAGCTAGTAACTCTCCTTATATATATATGGAGTGGAGTTTGCAACTGAAAATAAACTTTGTTTTCCCAACAAGATAGGTGAAGGACGGCTTTCACCCACACTTATCTCTCAGAACTGAGCATGTGGAGAGACGTTCGTTCATCTAGCACAATGGGAACGAGTTGCAGGAGAAACTTTTACTCTGGTTTCTCAGTCTGTTTCCTAGTGCCAGTTTGAAGTTCCTGCAGTTTTCATAGTAAAACCGAGTTGGAGCTAGTACCTCTCCTTATATATGTATGGAGTGGAGTTTGCAACTGAAAAGAATCTTTGTGTTCAGAACAAGATAGGTGAATGACGGCTTTCACACACACTTACCTCTCAGAACTGAGCATGTGGAGAGACGTTCGTTCATCTAGCACAAAGGGAACGGGTTGCAGGAGAAACTTTTACTCTGGTTTCTCAGTCTGTTTCCTAGTGCCGGTTTGAAGTTCCTGCAGTTTTCATAGTAAAACCGAGTTGGAGCTAGTACCTCTCCTTATATATGTATGGAGTGGAGTTTGCAACTGAAAACAAACTTTGTGTTCCCAGCAAGCTAGGTGAAGGCGGCTTTCACACACACTTATCTCTCAGAACTGAGCATGTGGAGAGACGTTCGTTCACCTATCACAAAGGGAACGGGTTGCAGGAGAAACTTTTACTCTGGTTTCTCAGCCTGTTTCTTAGTGCCGGTTTGAAGTTCCTGCAGTTTTCACTGTAAAACCGAGTTGGAGCTAGTACCTCTCCTTATATATGTATGGAGTGGAGTTTGCAACTGAAAATAAACTTTGTTTTCCCAACAAGATAGGTGAAGGATGGCTTTCACACACACTAATTTCTCAGAACTGAGCATGTGGAGAGACGTTCGTTCATCTAGCACAAATGGAACGGGTTGCAGGAAAAACTTTTACTCTGGTTTCTCAGTCTGTTTCCTATTGCCGGTTTGATGTTCCTGCAGTTTTCACTGTAAAACCGAGTTGGAGCTAGTACCTCTCCTTATATATGTATGGAGTGGAGTTTGCAACTGAAAAGTATCTTTGTGTTCCCAACAAGCTAGGTGAAGGACGGCTTTCACACACACTTACCTCTCAGAACTGAGCATGTGGAGAGACGTTCGTTCATCTAGCACAAAGGGAACGGGTTGCAGGAGAAACATTTACTCTGGTTTCTCAGTCTGTTTCCTAGTGCCAGTTTGAAGTTCCTGCAGTTTTCATAGTAAAACCGAGTTGGAGCTAGTACCTCTCCTTATATATGTATGGAGTGGAGTTTGCAACTGAAAAGAATCTTTGTGTTCAAAACAAGATAGGTGAATGACGGCTTTCACACACACTTATCTCTCAGAACTGAGCATGTGGAGAGACGTTCGTTCATCTAGCTCAAAGGGAACGGGTTGCAGGAGAAACTTTTACTCTGGTTTCTCAGTCTGTTTCCTAGTGCCGGTTTGAAGTTCCTGCAGTTTTCATAGTAAAACCGAGTTGGAGCTAGTACCTCTCCTTATATATGTATGGAGTGGAGTTTGCAACTGAAAAGAATCTTTGTGTTCAAAACAAGATAGGTGAATGACGGCTTTCACACACACTTATCTCTCAGAACTGAGCATGTGGAGAGACGTTCGTTCATCTAGCACAAAGGGAACGGGTTGCAGGAGAAACTTTTACTCTGGTTTCTCAGCCTGTTTCTTAGTGCCGGTTTGAAGTTCCTGCAGTTTTCACTGTAAAACCGAGTTGGAGCTAGTACCTCTCCTTATATATGTATGGAGTGGAGTTTGCAACTGAAAATAAACTTTGTTTTCCCAACAAGATAGGTGAAGGACGGCTTTCACACACACTTATCTCTCAGAACTGAGCATGTGGAGAGACGTTCGTTCATCTAGCACAATGGGAACGAGTTGCAGGAGAAACTTTTACTCTGGTTTCTCAGTCTGTTTCCTAGTGCCAGTTTGAAGTTCCTGCAGTTTTCATAGTAAAACCGAGTTGGAGCTAGTACCTCTCCTTATATATGTATGGAGTGGAGTTTGCAACTGAAAAGAATCTTTGTGTTCAAAACAAGATAGGTGAATGACGGCTTTCACACAAACTTACCTCTCAGAACTGAGCATGTGGAGAGACGTTCGTTCATCTAGCACAAAGGGAACGGGTTGCAGGAGAAACTTTTACTCTGGTTTCTCAGCCTGTTTCCTAGTGCCGGTTTGAAGTTCCTGCAGTTTTCATAGTAAAACCGAGTTGGAGCTAGTACCTCTCCTTATATATGTATGGAGTGGAGTTTGCAACTGAAAATAAACTTTGTTTTCCCAACAAGATAGGTGAAGGATGGCTTTCACACACACTAATTTCTCAGAACTGAGCATGTGGAGAGACGTTCGTTCATCTAGCACAAATGGAACGGGTTGCAGGAAAAACTTTTACTCTGGTTTCTCAGTCTGTTTCCTATTGCCGGTTTGATGTTCCTGCAGTTTTCACTGTAAAACCGAGTTGGAGCTAGTACCTCTCCTTATATATGTATGGAGTGGAGTTTGCAACTGAAAAGTATCTTTGTGTTCCCAACAAGCTAGGTGAAGGACGGCTTTCACACACACTTACCTCTCAGAACTGAGCATGTGGAGAGACGTTCGTTCATCTAGCACAAAGGGAACGGGTTGCAGGAGAAACATTTACTCTGGTTTCTCAGCCTGTTTCTTAGTGCCGGTTTGAAGTTCCTGCAGTTTTCACTGAAAACCGTGTTGGAGCTAGTACCTCTCCTTATATATGTATGGAGTGGAGTTTGCAACTGAAAAGAATCTTTGTGTTCAAAACAAGATAGGTGAATGACGGCTTTCACACACACTTATCTCTCAGAACTGAGCATGTGGAGAGACGTTCGTTCATCTAGCACAAAGGGAACGGGTTGCAGGAAAAACATTTACTCTGCTTTCTCAGCCTGTTTCCTAGTGCCGGTTTGAAGTTCCTGCAGTTTTCACTGTAAAACCGAGTTGGAGCTAGTAACTCTCCTTATATATATATGGAGTGGAGTTTGCAACTGAAAATAATCTTTGTTTTCCCAACAAGATAGGTGAAGGACGGCTTTCACCCACACTTATCTCTCAGAACTGAGCATGTGGAGAGACGTTCGTTCATCTAGCACAATGGGAACGAGTTGCAGGAGAAACTTTTACTCTGGTTTCTCAGTCTGTTTCCTAGTGCCAGTTTGAAGTTCCTGCAGTTTTCATAGTAAAACCGAGTTGGAGCTAGTACCTCTCCTTATATATGTATGGAGTGGAGTTTGCAACTGAAAAGAATCTTTGTGTTCAGAACAAGATAGGTGAATGACGGCTTTCACACACACTTACCTCTCAGAACTGAGCATGTGGAGAGACGTTCGTTCATCTAGCACAAAGGGAACGGGTTGCAGGAGAAACTTTTACTCTGGTTTCTCAGTCTGTTTCCTAGTGCCGGTTTGAAGTTCCTGCAGTTTTCATAGTAAAACAGAGTTGGAGCTAGTACCTCTCCTTATATATGTATGGAGTGGAGTTTGCAACTGAAAACAAACTTTGTGTTCCCAGCAAGCTAGGTGAAGGACGGCTTTCACACACACTTATCTCTCAGAACTGAGCATGTGGAGAGACGTTCGTTCACCTATCACAAAGGGAACGGGTTGCAGGAGAAACTTTTACTCTGGTTTCTCAGCCTGTTTCTTAGTGCCGGTTTGAAGTTCCTGCAGTTTTCACTGTAAAACCGAGTTGGAGCTAGTACCTCTCCTTATATATGTATGGAGTGGAGTTTGCAACTGAAAATAAACTTTGTTTTCCCAACAAGATATGTGAAGGATGGCTGTCACACACACTAATTTCTCAGAACTGAGCATGTGGAGAGACGTTCGTTCATCTAGCACAAATGGAACGGGTTGCAGGAAAAACTTTTACTCTGGTTTCTCAGTCTGTTTCCTATTGCCGGTTTGATGTTCCTGCAGTTTTCACTGTAAAACCGAGTTGGAGCTAGTACCTCTCCTTATATATGTATGGAGTGGAGTTTGCAACTGAAAAGTATCTTTGTGTTCCCAACAAGCTAGGTGAAGGACGGCTTTCACACACACTTACCTCTCAGAACTGAGCATGTGGAGAGACGTTCGTTCATCTAGCACAAAGGGAACGGGTTGCAGGAGAAACATTTACTCTGGTTTCTCAGCCTGTTTCTTAGTGCCGGTTTGAAGTTCCTGCAGTTTTCACTGAAAACCGTGTTGGAGCTAGTACCTCTCCTTATATATGTATGGAGTGGAGTTTGCAACTGAAAAGAATCTTTGTGTTCAAAACAAGATAGGTGAATGACGGCTTTCACACACACTTATCTCTCAGAACTGAGCATGTGGAGAGACGTTCGTTCATCTAGCACAAAGGGAACGGGTTGCAGGAAAAACATTTACTCTGGTTTCTCAGCCTGTTTCCTAGTGCCGGTTTGAAGTTCCTGCAGTTTTCACTGTAAAACCGAGTTGGAGCTAGTACCTCTCCTTATATATATATGGAGTGGAGTTTGCAACTGAAAATAAACTTTGTTTTCCCAACAAGATAGGTGAAGGACGGCTTTCACCCACACTTATCTCTCAGAACTGAGCATGTGGAGAGACGTTCGTTCATCTAGCACAATGGGAACGAGTTGCAGGAGAAACTTTTACTCTGGTTTCTCAGTCTGTTTCCTAGTGCCAGTTTGAAGTTCCTGCAGTTTTCATAGTAAAACCGAGTTGGAGCTAGTACCTCTCCTTATATATGTATGGAGTGGAGTTTGCAACTGAAAAGAATCTTTGTGTTCAGAACAAGATAGGTGAATGACGGCTTTCACACACACTTACCTCTCAGAACTGAGCATGTGGAGAGACGTTCGTTCATCTAGCACAAAGGGAACGGGTTGCAGGAGAAACTTTTACTCTGGTTTCTCAGTCTGTTTCCTAGTGCCGGTTTGAAGTTCCTGCAGTTTTCATAGTAAAACCGAGTTGGAGCTAGTACCTCTCCTTATATATGTATGGAGTGGAGTTTGCAACTGAAAACAAACTTTGTGTTCCCAGCAAGCTAGGTGAAGGACGGCTTTCACACACACTTATCTCTCAGAACTGAGCATGTGGAGAGACGTTCGTTCACCTATCACAAAGGGAACGGGTTGCAGGAGAAACTTTTACTCTGGTTTCTCAGCCTGTTTCTTAGTGCCGGTTTGAAGTTCCTGCAGTTTTCACTGTAAAACCGAGTTGGAGCTAGTACCTCTCCTTATATATGTATGGAGTGGAGTTTGCAACTGAAAATAAACTTTGTTTTCCCAACAAGATAGGTGAAGGACGGCTTTCACACACACTTATCTCTCAGAACTGAGCATGTGGAGAGACGTTCGTTCATCTAGCACAATGGGAACGAGTTGCAGGAGAAACTTTTACTCTGGTTTCTCAGTCTGTTTCCTAGTGCCAGTTTGAAGTTCCTGCAGTTTTCATAGTAAAACCGAGTTGGAGCTAGTACCTCTCCTTATATATGTATGGAGTGGAGTTTGCAACTGAAAAGAATCTTTGTGTTCAAAACAAGATAGGTGAATGACGGCTTTCACACACACTTATCTCTCAGAACTGAGCATGTGGAGAGACGTTCGTTCATCTAGCACAAAGGGAACGGGTTGCAGGAGAAACTTTTACTCTGGTTTCTCAGTCTGTTTCCTAGTGCCGGTTTGAAGTTCCTGCAGTTTTCATAGTAAAACCGAGTTGGAGCTAGTACCTCTCCTTATATATGTATGGAGTGGAGTTTGCAACTGAAAAGAATCTTTGTGTTCAAAACAAGATAGGTGAATGACGGCTTTCACACACACTTATCTCTCAGAACTGAGCATGTGGAGAGACGTTCGTTCATCTAGCACAAAGGGAACGGGTTGCAGGAGAAACTTTTACTCTGGTTTCTCAGCCTGTTTCTTAGTGCCGGTTTGAAGTTCCTGCAGTTTTCACTGTAAAACCGAGTTGGAGCTAGTACCTCTCCTTATATATGTATGGAGTGGAGTTTGCAACTGAAAATAAACTTTGTTTTCCCAACAAGATAGGTGAAGGACGGCTTTCACACACACTTATCTCTCAGAACTGAGCATGTGGAGAGACGTTCGTTCATCTAGCACAATGGGAACGAGTTGCAGGAGAAACTTTTACTCTGGTTTCTCAGTCTGTTTCCTAGTGCCAGTTTGAAGTTCCTGCAGTTTTCATAGTAAAACCGAGTTGGAGCTAGTACCTCTCCTTATATATGTATGGAGTGGAGTTTGCAACTGAAAAGAATCTTTGTGTTCAAAACAAGATAGGTGAATGACGGCTTTCACACACACTTACCTCTCAGAACTGAGCATGTGGAGAGACGTTCGTTCATCTAGCACAAAGGGAACGGGTTGCAGGAGAAACTTTTACTCTGGTTTCTCAGCCTGTTTCCTAGTGCCGGTTTGAAGTTCCTGCAGTTTTCACTGTAAAACCGAGTTGGAGCTAGTACCTCTCTTTATATATGTATGGAGTGGAGTTTGCAACTGAAAAGAATCTTTGTGTTCAAAACAAGATAGGTGAAGGACGGCTTTCACACACACTTATCTCTCAGAACTGAGCATGTGGAGAGACGTTCGTTCATCTAGCACAATGGGAACGAGTTGCAGGAGAAACTTTTACTCTGGTTTCTCAGTCTGTTTCCTAGTGCCAGTTTGAAGTTCCTGCAGTTTTCATAGTAAAACCGAGTTGGAGCTAGTACCTCTCCTTATATATGTATGGAGTGGAGTTTGCAACTGAAAAGAATCTTTGTGTTCAAAACAAGATAGGTGAATGACGGCTTTCACACACACTTACCTCTCAGAACTGAGCATGTGGAGAGACGTTCGTTCATCTAGCACAAAGGGAACGGGTTGCAGGAGAAACATTTACTCTGGTTTCTCAGCCTGTTTCCTAGTGCCGGTTTGAAGTTCCTGCAGTTTTCACTGTAAAACCGAGTTGGAGCTAGTACCTCTCCTTATATATGTATGGAGTGGAGTTTGCAACTGAAAAGAATCTTTGTGTTCAAAACAAGATAGGTGAATGACGGCTTTCACACACACTTATCTCTCAGAACTGAGCATGTGGAGAGACGTTCGTTCACCTAGCACAAAGGGAACGGGTTGCAGGAAAAACATTTACTCTGGTTTCTCAGCCTGTTTCCTAGTGCCGGTTTGAAGTTCCTGCAGTTTTCACTGTAAAACCGAGTTGGAGCTAGTACCTCTCCTTATATATGTATGGATAGGAGTTTGCAACTGAAAATAAACTTTGTTTTCCCAACCAGATAGGTGAAGGACGGCTTTCACACACACTTATCTCTCAGAACTGAGCATGTGGAGAGACGTTCGTTCATCTAGCACAATGGGAACGAGTTGCAGGAGAAACTTTTACTCTGGTTTCTCAGTCTGTTTCCTAGTGCCAGTTTGAAGTTCCTGCAGTTTTCATAGTAAAACCGAGTTGGAGCTAGTACCTCTCCTTATATATGTATGGAGTGGAGTTTGCAACTGAAAAGAATCTTTGTGTTCAAAACAAGATAGGTGAATGACGGCTTTCACACACACTTACCTCTCAGAACTGAGCATGTGGAGAGACGTTCGTTCATCTAGCACAAAGGGAACGGGTTGCAGGAGAAACTTTTACTCTGGTTTCTCAGTCTGTTTCCTAGTGCCGGTTTGAAGTTCCTGCAGTTTTCACAGTAAAACCGAGTTGGAGCTAGTACCTCTCCTTATATATGTATGGAGTGGAGTTTGCAACTGAAAAGAATCTTTGTGTTCAAAACAAGATAGGTGAATGACGGCTTTCACACACACTTATCTCTCAGATCTGAGCATGTGGAGAGACGTTCGTTCACCTAGCACAAAGGGAACGGGTTGCAGGAAAAACATTTACTCTGGTTTCTCAGCCTGTTTCCTAGTGCCGGTTTGAAGTTCCTGCAGTTTTCATAGTAAAACCGAGTTGGAGCTAGTACCTCTCCTTATATATGTATGGAGTGGAGTTTGCAACTGAAAAGAATCTTTGTGTTCAAAACAAGATAGGTGAATGACGGCTTTCACACACACTCACCTCTCAGAACTGAGCATGTGGAGAGACGTTCGTTCATCTAGCACAATGGGAACGAGTTGCAGGAGAAACTTTTACTCTGGTTTCTCAGTCTGTTTCCTAGTGCCAGTTTGAAGTTCCTGCAGTTTTCATAGTAAAACCGAGTTGGAGCTAGTACCTCTCCTTATATATGTATGGAGTGGAGTTTGCAACTGAAAATAAACTTTGTTTTCCCAACAAGATAGGTGAAGGACGGCTTTCACACACACTTATCTCTCAGAACTGAGCATGTGGAGAGACGTTCGTTCATCTAGCACAATGGGAACGAGTTGCAGGAGAAACTTTTACTCTGGTTTCTCAGTCTGTTTCCTAGTGCCAGTTTGAAGTTCCTGCAGTTTTCATAGTAAAACCGAGTTGGAGCTAGTACATCTCCTTATATATGTATGGAGTGGAGTTTGCAACTGAAAAGAATCTTTGTGTTCAAAACAAGATAGGTGAATGACGGCTTTCACACACACTTACCTCTCAGAACTGAGCATGTGGAGAGACGTTCGTTCATCTAGCACAAAGGGAACGGGTTGCAGGAGAAACATTTACCCTGGTTTCTCAGCCTGTTTCTTAGTGCCGGTTTGAAGTTCCTGCAGTTTTCACTGTAAAACCGAGTTGGAGCTATTACCTCTCCTTATATATGTATGGAGTGGAGTTTGCAACTGAAAATAAACTTTGTTTTCCCAACAAGATAGGTGAAGGACGGCTTTCACACACACTAATTTCTCAGAACTGAGCATGTGGAGAGACGTTCGTTCATCTAGCACAATGGGAACGGGTTGCAGTTGAAACTTTTACTCTGGTCTCTCAGTCTGTTTCCTAGTGCCAGTTTGAAGTTCCTGCAGTTTTCATAGTAAAACCGAGTTGGAGCTAGTACCTCCCCATATATATGTATGGAGTGGAGTTTGCAACTGAAAAGCAACTTTGTGTTCCCAACAAGCTAGGTGAAGGACGGCTTTCAGACACACTTACCTCTCAGATCTGAGCATGTGGAGAGACGTTCTTTCATCTAGCACAAAGGGAACGGGTTGCAGGAGAAACTTTTACTCTGGTTTCTCAGTCTGTTTCCTAGTGCCGGTTTGAAGTTCCTGCAGTTTTCATAGTAAAACCGAGTTGGAGCTAGTACCTCTCTTTATATATGTATGGAGTGGAGTTTGCAACTGAAAAGAATCTTTGTGTTCAAAACAAGATAGGTGAAGGACGGCTTTCACACACACTTATCTCTCAGAACTGAGCATGTGGAGAGACGTTCGTTCATCTAGCACAATGGGAACGAGTTGCAGGAGAAACTTTTACTCTGGTTTCTCAGTCTGTTTCCTAGTGCCAGTTTGAAGTTCCTGCAGTTTTCATAGTAAAACCGAGTTGGAGCTAGTACCTCTCCTTATATATGTATGGAGTGGAGTTTGCAACTGAAAAGAATCTTTGTGTTCAAAACTAGATAGGTGAATGACGGCTTTCACACACACTTACCTCTCAGAACTGAGCATGTGGAGAGACGTTCGTTCATCTAGCACAAAGGGAACGGGTTGCAGGAGAAACTTTTACTCTGGTTTCTCAGTCTGTTTCCTAGTGCCGGTTTGAAGTTCCTGCAGTTTTCATAGTAAAACCGAGTTGGAGCTAGTACCTCTCCTTATATATGTATGGATTGGAGTTTGCAACTGAAAAGAATCTTTGTGTTCAAAACAAGATAGGTGAATGACGGCTTTCACACACACTTATCTCTCAGAACTGAGCATGTGGAGAGACGTTCGTTCATCTAGCACAAAGGGAACGGGTTGCAGGAGAAACATTTACTCTGGTTTCTCAGCCTGTTTCTTAGTGCCGGTTTGAAGTTCCTGCAGTTTTCACTGTAAAACCGAGTTGGAGCTAGTACCTCTCCTTATATATGTATGGAGTGGAGTTTGCAACTGAAAAGAATCTTTGTGTTCAAAACAAGATAGGTGAATGACGGCTTTCACACACACTTACCTCTCAGAACTGAGCATGTGGAGAGACGTTCGTTCATCTAGCACAAAGGGAACGGGTTGCAGGAGAAACTTTTACTCTGGTTTCTCAGCCTGTTTCCTAGTGCCGGTTTGAAGTTCCTGCAGTTTTCACTGTAAAACCGAGTTGGAGCTAGTACCTCTCTTTATATATGTATGGAGTGGAGTTTGCAACTGAAAAGAATCTTTGTGTTCAAAACAAGATAGGTGAAGGACGGCTTTCACACACACTTATCTCTCAGAACTGAGCATGTGGAGAGACGTTCGTTCATCTAGCACAATGGGAACGAGTTGCAGGAGAAACTTTTACTCTGGTTTCTCAGTCTGTTTCCTAGTGCCAGTTTGAAGTTCCTGCAGTTTTCATAGTAAAACCGAGTTGGAGCTAGTACCTCTCCTTATATATGTATGGAGTGGAGTTTGCAACTGAAAAGAATCTTTGTGTTCAAAACAAGATAGGTGAATGACGGCTTTCACACACACTTATCTCTCAGAACTGAGCATGTGGAGAGACGTTCGTTCACCTAGCACAAAGGGAACGGGTTGCAGGAAAAACATTTACTCTGGTTTCTCAGCCTGTTTCCTAGTGCCGGTTTGAAGTTCCTGCAGTTTTCACTGTAAAACCGAGTTGGAGCTAGTACCTCTCCTTATATATGTATGGATAGGAGTTTGCAACTGAAAATAAACTTTGTTTTCCCAACAAGATAGGTGAAGGACGGCTTTCACACACACTTATCTCTCAGAACTGAGCATGTGGAGAGACGTTCGTTCATCTAGCACAATGGGAACGAGTTGCAGGAGAAACTTTTACTCTGGTTTCTCAGTCTGTTTCCTAGTGCCAGTTTGAAGTTCCTGCAGTTTTCATAGTAAAACCGAGTTGGAGCTAGTACCTCTCCTTATATATGTATGGAGTGGAGTTTGCAACTGAAAAGAATCTTTGTGTTCAAAACAAGATAGGTGAATGACGGCTTTCACACACACTTACCTCTCAGAACTGAGCATGTGGAGAGACGTTCGTTCATCTAGCACAAAGGGAACGGGTTGCAGGAGAAACTTTTACTCTGGTTTCTCAGTCTGTTTCCTAGTGCCGGTTTGAAGTTCCTGCAGTTTTCACAGTAAAACCGAGTTGGAGCTAGTACCTCTCCTTATATATGTATGGAGTGGAGTTTGCAACTGAAAAGAATCTTTGTGTTCAAAACAAGATAGGTGAATGACGGCTTTCACACACACTTATCTCTCAGATCTGAGCATGTGAAGAGACGTTCGTTCACCTAGCACAAAGGGAACGGGTTGCAGGAAAAACATTTACTCTGGTTTCTCAGCCTGTTTCCTAGTGCCGGTTTGAAGTTCCTGCAGTTTTCATAGTAAAACCGAGTTGGAGCTAGTACCTCTCCTTATATATGTATGGAGTGGAGTTTGCAACTGAAAAGAATCTTTGTGTTCAAAACAAGATAGGTGAATGACGGCTTTCACACACACTTACCTCTCAGAACTGAGCATGTGGAGAGACGTTCGTTCATCTAGCACAATGGGAACGAGTTGCAGGAGAAACTTTTACTCTGGTTTCTCAGTCTGTTTCCTAGTGCCGGTTTGAAGTTCCTGCAGTTTTCATAGTAAAACCGAGTTGGAGCTAGTACCTCTCCTTATATATGTATGGAGTGGAGTTTGCAACTGAAAATAAACTTTGTTTTCCCAACAAGATAGGTGAAGGACGGCTTTCACACACACTTATCTCTCAGAACTGAGCATGTGGAGAGACGTTCGTTCATCTAGCACAATGGGAACGAGTTGCAGGAGAAACTTTTACTCTGGTTTCTCAGTCTGTTTCCTAGTGCCAGTTTGAAGTTCCTGCAGTTTTCATAGTAAAACCGAGTTGGAGCTAGTACATCTCCTTATATATGTATGGAGTGGAGTTTGCAACTGAAAAGAATCTTTGTGTTCAAAACAAGATAGGTGAATGACGGCTTTCACACACACTTACCTCTCAGAACTGAGCATGTGGAGAGACGTTCGTTCATCTAGCACAAAGGGAACGGGTTGCAGGAGAAACATTTACCCTGGTTTCTCAGCCTGTTTCTTAGTGCCGGTTTGAAGTTCCTGCAGTTTTCACTGTAAAACCGAGTTGGAGCTATTACCTCTCCTTATATATGTATGGAGTGGAGTTTGCAACTGAAAATAAACTTTGTTTTCCCAACAAGATAGGTGAAGGACGGCTTTCACACACACTAATTTCTCAGAACTGAGCATGTGGAGAGACGTTCGTTCATCTAGCACAATGGGAACGGGTTGCAGTTGAAACTTTTACTCTGGTCTCTCAGTCTGTTTCCTAGTGCCAGTTTGAAGTTCCTGCAGTTTTCATAGTAAAACCGAGTTGGAGCTAGTACCTCCCCATATATATGTATGGAGTGGAGTTTGCAACTGAAAAGCAACTTTGTGTTCCCAACAAGCTAGGTGAAGGACGGCTTTCAGACACACTTACCTCTCAGATCTGAGCATGTGGAGAGACGTTCTTTCATCTAGCACAAAGGGAACGGGTTGCAGGAGAAACTTTTACTCTGGTTTCTCAGTCTGTTTCCTAGTGCCGGTTTGAAGTTCCTGCAGTTTTCATAGTAAAACCGAGTTGGAGCTAGTACCTCTCTTTATATATGTATGGAGTGGAGTTTGCAACTGAAAAGAATCTTTGTGTTCAAAACAAGATAGGTGAAGGACGGCTTTCACACACACTTATCTCTCAGAACTGAGCATGTGGAGAGACGTTCGTTCATCTAGCACAATGGGAACGAGTTGCAGGAGAAACTTTTACTCTGGTTTCTCAGTCTGTTTCCTAGTGCCAGTTTGAAGTTCCTGCAGTTTTCATAGTAAAACCGAGTTGGAGCTAGTACCTCTCCTTATATATGTATGGAGTGGAGTTTGCAACTGAAAAGAATCTTTGTGTTCAAAACTAGATAGGTGAATGACGGCTTTCACACACACTTACCTCTCAGAACTGAGCATGTGGAGAGACGTTCGTTCATCTAGCACAAAGGGAACGGGTTGCAGGAGAAACTTTTACTCTGGTTTCTCAGTCTGTTTCCTAGTGCCGGTTTGAAGTTCCTGCAGTTTTCATAGTAAAACCGAGTTGGAGCTAGTACCTCTCCTTATATATGTATGGATTGGAGTTTGCAACTGAAAAGAATCTTTGTGTTCAAAACTAGATAAGTGAATGACGGCTTTCACACACACTTATCTCTCAGAACTGAGCATGTGGAGAGACGTTCGTTCATCTAGCACAAAGGGAACGGGTTGCAGGAGAAACATTTACTCTGGTTTCTCAGCCTGTTTCTTAGTGCCGGTTTGAAGTTCCTGCAGTTTTCACTGTAAAACCGAGTTGGAGCTAGTACCTCTCCTTATATATGTATGGAGTGGAGTTTGCAACTGAAAATAAACTTTGTTTTCCCAACAAGATAGGTGAAGGATGGCTTTCACACACACTAATTTCTCAGAACTGAGCATGTGGAGAGACGTTCGTTCATCTAGCACAAAGGGAACGGGTTGCAGGAGAAACTTTTACTCTGGTTTCTCAGTCTGTTTCCTATTGCCGGTTTGATGTTCCTGCAGTTTTCTCTGTAAAACCGAGTTGGAGCTAGTACCTCTCCTTATATATGTATGGAGTGGAGTTTGCAACTGAAAAGTATCTTTGTGTTCCCAACAAGCTAGGTGAAGGACGGCTTTCACACACACTTACCTCTCAGAACTGAGCATGTGGAGAGACGTTCGTTCATCTAGCACAAAGGGAACGGGTTGCAGGAGAAACATTTACTCTGGTTTTTCAGCCTGTTTCCTAGTGCCGGTTTGAAGTTCCTGCAGTTTTCACTGTAAAACCGAGTTGGAGCTAGTACCTCTCCTTATATATGTATGGAGTGGAGTTTGCAACTGAAAAGAATCTTTGTGTTCAAAACAAGATAGGTGAATGACGGCTTTCACACACACTTATCTCTCAGAACTGAGCATGTGGAGAGACGTTCGTTCACCTAGCACAAAGGGAACGGGTTGCAGGAAAAACATTTACTCTGGTTTCTCAGCCTGTTTCCTAGTGCCGGTTTGAAGTTCCTGCAGTTTTCACTGTAAAACCGAGTTGGAGCTAGTACCTCTCCTTATATATGTATGGATAGGAGTTTGCAACTGAAAATAAACTTTGTTTTCCCAACAAGATAGGTGAAGGACGGCTTTCACACACACTTATCTCTCAGAACTGAGCATGTGGAGAGACGTTCGTTCATCTAGCACAATGGGAACGAGTTGCAGGAGAAACTTTTACTCTGGTTTCTCAGTCTGTTTCCTAGTGCCAGTTTGAAGTTCCTGCAGTTTTCATAGTAAAACCGAGTTGGAGCTAGTACCTCTCCTTATATATGTATGGAGTGGAGTTTGCAACTGAAAAGAATCTTTGTGTTCAAAACAAGATAGGTGAATGACGGCTTTCACACACACTTACCTCTCAGAACTGAGCATGTGGAGAGACGTTCGTTCATCTAGCACAAAGGGAACGGGTTGCAGGAGAAACTTTTACTCTGGTTTCTCAGTCTGTTTCCTAGTGCCGGTTTGAAGTTCCTGCAGTTTTCACAGTAAAACCGAGTTGGAGCTAGTACCTCTCCTTATATATTTATGGAGTGGAGTTTGCAACTGAAAAGAATCTTTGTGTTCAAAACAAGATAGGTGAATGACGGCTTTCACACACACTTATCTCTGAGATCTGAGCATGTGGAGAGACGTTCGTTCACCTAGCACAAAGGGAACGGGTTGCAGGAAAAACATTTACTCTGGTTTCTCAGCCTGTTTCCTAGTGCCGGTTTGAAGTTCCTGCAGTTTTCATAGTAAAACCGAGTTGGAGCTAGTACCTCTCCTTATATATGTATGGAGTGGAGTTTGCAACTGAAAAGAATCTTTGTGTTCAAAACAAGATAGGTGAATGACGGCTTTCACACACACTTACCTCTCAGAACTGAGCATGTGGAGAGACGTTCGTTCATCTAGCACAATGGGAACGAGTTGCAGGAGAAACTTTTACTCTGGTTTCTCAGTCTGTTTCCTAGTGCCAGTTTGAAGTTCCTGCAGTTTTCATAGTAAAACCGAGTTGGAGCTAGTACCTCTCCTTATATATGTATGGAGTGGAGTTTGCAACTGAAAATAAACTTTGTTTTCCCAACAAGATAGGTGAAGGACGGCTTTCACACACACTTATCTCTCAGAACTGAGCATGTGGAGAGACGTTCGTTCATCTAGCACAATGGGAACGAGTTGCAGGAGAAACTTTTACTCTGGTTTCTCAGTCTGTTTCCTAGTGCCAGTTTGAAGTTCCTGCAGTTTTCATAGTAAAACCGAGTTGGAGCTAGTACCTCTCCTTATATATGTATGGAGTGGAGTTTGCAACTGAAAAGAATCTTTGTGTTCAAAACAAGATAGGTGAATGACGGCTTTCACACACACTTACCTCTCAGAACTGAGCATGTGGAGAGACGTTCGTTCATCTAGCACAAAGGGAACGGGTTGCAGGAGAAACATTTACTCTGGTTTCTCAGCCTGTTTCTTAGTGCCGGTTTGAAGTTCCTGCAGTTTTCACTGTAAAACCGAGTTGGAGCTAGTACCTCTCCTTATATATGTATGGAGTGGAGTTTGCAACTGAAAATAAACTTTGTTTTCCCAACAAGATAGGTGAAGGATGGCTTTCACACACACTAATTTCTCAGAACTGAGCATGTGGAGAGACGTTCGTTCATCTAGCACAAAGGGAACGGGTTGCAGGAGAAACTTTTACTCTGGTTTCTCAGTCTGTTTCCTATTGCCGGTTTGATGTTCCTGCAGTTTTCACTGTAAAACCGAGTTGGAGCTAGTACCTCTCCTTATATATGTATGGAGTGGAGTTTGCAACTGAAAAGTATCTTTGTGTTCCCAACAAGCTAGGTGAAGGACGGCTTTCACACACACTTACCTCTCAGAACTGAGCATGTGGAGAGACGTTCGTTCATCTATCACAAAGGGAACGGGTTGCAGGAGAAACATTTACTCTGGTTTCTCAGCCTGTTTCCTAGTGCCGGTTTGAAGTTCCTGCAGTTTTCACTGTAAAACCGAGTTGGAGCTAGTACCTCTCCTTATATATGTATGGAGTGGAGTTTGCAACTGAAAAGAATCTTTGTGTTCAAAACAAGATAGGTGAATGACGGCTTTCACACACACTTATCTCTCAGAACTGAGCATGTGGAGAGACGTTCGTTCACCTAGCACAAAGGGAACGGGTTGCAGGAAAAACATTTACTCTGGTTTCTCAGCCTGTTTCCTAGTGCCGGTTTGAAGTTCCTGCAGTTTTCATAGTAAAACCGAGTTGGAGCTAGTACCTCCCCATATATATGTATGGAGTGGAGTTTGCAACTGAAAAGCAACTTTGTGTTCCCAACAAGCTAGGTGAAGGACGGCTTTCAGACACACTAACCTCTCAGATCTGAGCATGTGGAGAGACGTTCTTTCATCTAGCACAAAGGGAACGGGTTGCAGGAGAAACTTTTACTCTGGTTTCTCAGTCTGTTTCCTAGTGCCGGTTTGAAGTTCCTGCAGTTTTCATAGTAAAACCGAGTTGGAGCTTGTACCTCTCCTTATATATGTATGGAGTGGAGTTTGCAACTGAAAAGAATCTTTGTGTTCAAAACAAGATAGGTGAATGACGGCTTTCACACACACTTATCTCTCAGAACTGAGCATGTGGAGAGACGTTCGTTCATCTAGCACAAAGGGAACGGGTTGCAGGAGAAACATTTACTCTGGTTTCTCAGCCTGTTTCTTAGTGCCGGTTTGAAGTTCCTGCAGTTTTCACTGTAAAACCGAGTTGGAGCTAGTACCTCTCCTTATATATGTATGGAGTGGAGTTTGCAACTGAAAATAAACTTTGTTTTCCCAACAAGATAGGTGAAGGACGGCTTTCACACACACTAATTTCTCAGAACTGAGCATGTGGAGAGACGTTCGTTCATCCAGCACAAAGGGAACGGGTTGCAGTAGAAACTTTTACTCTGGTCTCTCAGTCTGTTTCTAGTGCCGGTTTGAAGTTCCTGCAGTTTTCACTGTAAAACCGATTTGGAGCTAGTACCTCCCCATATATATGTATGGAGTGGAGTTTGCAACTGAAAAGCAACTTTGTTTTCCCAACAAGCTAGGTGAAGGACGGCTTTCAGACACACTTCTCTCTCAGATCTGAGCATGTGGAGAGACGTTCTTTCATCTAGCACAAAGGGAACGGGTTGCAGTAGAAATTTTTCTCTGGTTTCTCAGACTGTTTCCTAGTGCCGTTTTGAAGTTCCTTCAGTTTTCACTTTAAACCGATTTGGAGCTACTACCTCCCCATATATATGTACGGAGGGGAGTTTGCAACTGAAAAGAAACTTTGTGTTCCCAGCAAGCGAGGTGAAGGACTGCTTTCACACACACTTATCTCTCAGAACTGAGCATGTGGAGAGACGTTCGTTCATCTAGCACAAAGGGAACGGGTTGCAGGAGAAACTTTTACTCTGGTTTTTCAGTCTGTTTCCTAGTGCCGGTTTGATGTTCCTGCAGTTTTCACTGTAAAACCGAGTTGGAGCTAGTACCTCTCCTTATATATGTATGGAGTGGAGTTTGCAACTGAAAATAAACTTTGTGTTCCCAACAAGCTAGGTGAAGGACGGCTTTCACACACACTAATTTCTCAGAACTGAGCATGTGGAGAGACGTTCGTTCATCCAGCACAAAGGGAACGGGTTGCAGTAGAAACTTTTGCTCTGGTCTCTCAGTCTGTTTCCTAGAGTCGGTTTGAAGTTCCTGCAGTTTTCACTGTAAAACCGAGTTGCAGCTAGTACCTCTCCTTATATATGTATGGAGTGGAGTTTGCAACTGAAAAGCAACTTTGTGTTCCCAACAAGCTAGGTGAAATACGGCTTTCACACACACTTCTCTCTCAGATCTGAGCATGTGGAGAGACGTTCTTTCATCTAGCACAAAGGGAACGGGTTGCAGGAAAAACATTTACTCTGGTTTCTCAGACTGTTTCCTAGTGCCGTTTTGAAGTTCCTTCAGTTTTCACTGTAAAACCGAGTTGGAGCTACTACCTCTCCTTATATATGTATGGAGTGGAGTTTGCAACTGAAAATAAACTTTGTTTTCCCAACAAGATAGGTGAAGGACTGCTTTCACACACACTTATCTCTCAGAACTGAGCATGTGGAGAGACGTTCGTTCATCCAGCACAAAGGGAACGGGTTGCAGGAGAAACTTTTACTCTGGTTTCTCAGTCTGTTTCCTTGTGCCGGTTTGATGTTCCTGCAGTTTTCACTGTAAAACCGAGTTGGAGCTAGTAAATCCCCATATATATGTACGGAGTGGAGTTTGCAACTGAAAAGAAACTTTGTGTTCCCAACAAGCTAGGTGAAGGACGGCTTTCACACACACTTATCTCTCAGAACTGAGCATGGGGAGAGACGTTCGTTCATCTAGCACAAAGGGAACGGTTTGCAGGAGAAACTATTACTCTGGTTTCTCAGCCTGTTTCCTAGAGTCGGTTTGATGTTCCTGCAGTTTTCACTGTAAAACCGAGTTGCAGCTAGTACCTCTCCTTATATATGTATGGAGTGGAGTTTGCAACGGAAAAGAATCTTTGTGTTCCCAACAAGCTAGGTGAAGGACGGCTTTCACACACACTAATTTCTCAGAACTGAGCATGTGGAGAGACGTTCGTTCATCTAGCACAATGGGAACGGGTTGAAGTAGAAACTTTTACTCTGGTCTCTCAGTCTGTTTCCTAGTGCCAGTTTGAAGTTCCTGCAGTTTTCATAGTAAAACCGAGTTGGAGCTAGTACCTCCCCATATATATGTATGGAGTGGAGTTTGCAACTGAAAAGCAACTTTGTGTTCCCAACAAGCTAGGTGAAGGACGGCTTTCAGACACACTTACCTCTCAGATCTGAGCATGTGGAGAGACGTTCTTTCATCTAGCACAAAGGGAACGGGTTGCAGGAGAAACTTTTACTCTGGTTTCTCAGTCTGTTTCCTAGTGCCGGTTTGAAGTTCCTGCAGTTTTCATAGTAAAACCGAGTTGGAGCTAGTACCTCTCCTTATATATGTATGGAGTGGAGTTTGCAACTGAAAAGAATCTTTGTGTTCAAAACAAGATAGGTGAATGACGGCTTTCACACACACTTATCTCTCAGAACTGAGCATGTGGAGAGACGTTCGTTCATCTAGCACAAAGGGAACGGGTTGCAGGAGAAACATTTACTCTGGTTTCTCAGCCTGTTTCTTAGTGCCGGTTTGAAGTTCCTGCAGTTTTCACTGTAAAACCGAGTTGGAGCTAGTACCTCTCCTTATATATGTATGGAGTGGAGTTTGCAACTGAAAATAAACTTTGTTTTCCCAACAAGATAGGTGAAGGACGGCTTTCACACACACTAATTTCTCAGAACTGAGCATGTGGAGAGACGTTCGTTCATCCAGCACAAAGGGAACGGGTTGCAGTAGAAACTTTTACTCTGGTCTCTCAGTCTGTTTCTAGTGCCGGTTTGAAGTTCCTGCAGTTTTCACTGTAAAACCGATTTGGAGCTAGTACCTCCCCATATATATGTATGGAGTGGAGTTTGCAACTGAAAAGCAACTTTGTTTTCCCAACAAGCTAGGTGAAGGACGGCTTTCAGACACACTTCTCTCTCAGATCTGAGCATGTGGAGAGACGTTCTTTCATCTAGCACAAAGGGAACGGGTTGCAGTAGAAATTTTTCTCTGGTTTCTCAGACTGTTTCCTAGTGCCGTTTTGAAGTTCCTTCAGTTTTCACTTTAAACCGATTTGGAGCTACTACCTCCCCATATATATGTACGGAGGGGAGTTTGCAACTGAAAAAAACTTTGTGTTCCCAGCAAGCGAGGTGAAGGACTGCTTTCACACACACTTATCTCTCAGAACTGAGCATGTGGAGAGACGTTCGTTCATCTAGCACAAAGGGAACGGGTTGCAGGAGAAACTTTTACTCTGGTTTCTCAGTCTGTTTCCTAGTGCCGGTTTGATGTTCCTGCAGTTTTCACTGTAAAACCGAGTTGGAGCTAGTACCTCTCCTTATATATGTATGGAGTGGAGTTTGCAACTGAAAATAAACTTTGTGTTCCCAACAAGCTAGGTGAAGGACGGCTTTCACACACACTAATTTCTCAGAACTGAGCATGTGGAGAGACGTTCGTTCATCCAGCACAAAGGGAACGGGTTGCAGTAGAATCTTTTACTCTGGTCTCTCAGTCTGTTTCCTAGAGTCGGTTTGAAGTTCCTGCAGTTTTCACTGTAAAACCGAGTTGCAGCTAGTACCTCTCCTTATATATGTATGGAGTGGAGTTTGCAACTGAAAAGCAACTTTGTGTTCCCAACAAGCTAGGTGAAGGACGGCTTTCACACACACTTCTCTCTCAGATCTGAGCATGTGGAGAGACGTTCTTTCATCTAGCACAAAGGGAACGGGTTGCAGGAAAAACATTTACTCTGGTTTCTCAGACTGTTTCCTAGTGCCGTTTTGAAGTTCCTTCAGTTTTCACTGTAAAACCGAGTTTGAGCTACTACCTCTCCTTATATATGTATGGAGTGGAGTTTGCAACTGAAAATAAACTTTGTTTTCCCAACAAGATAGGTGAAGGACTGCATTCACACACACTTATCTCTCAGAACTGAGCATGTGGAGAGACGTTCGTTCATCCAGCACAAAGGGAACGGGTTGCAGGAGAAACTTTTACTCTGGTTTCTCAGTCTGTTTCCTTGTGCCGGTTTGATGTTCCTGCAGTTTTCACTGTAAAACCGAGTTGGAGCTAGTAAATCCCCATATATATGTACGGAGTGGAGTTTGCAACTGAAAAGAAACTTTGTGTTCCCAACAAGCTAGGTGAAGGACGGCTTTCACACACACTTATCTCTCAGAACTGAGCATGTGGAGAGACGTTCGTTCATCTAGCACAAAGGGAACGGGTTGCAGGAGAAACTTTTACTCTGGTTTCTCAGTCTGTTTCCTAGTGCCGGTTTGAAGTTCCTGCAGTTTTCACAGTAAAACCGAGTTGGAGCTAGTACCTCTCCTTATATATGTATGGAGTGGAGTTTGCAACTGAAAAGAATCTTTGTGTTCAAAACAAGATAGGTGAATGACGGCTTTCACACACACTTATCTCTCAGATCTGAGCATGTGGAGAGACGTTCGTTCACCTAGCACAAAGGGAACGGGTTGCAGGAAAAACATTTACTCTGGTTTCTCAGCCTGTTTCCTAGTGCCGGTTTGAAGTTCCTGCAGTTTTCATAGTAAAACCGAGTTGGAGCTAGTACCTCTCCTTATATATGTATGGAGTGGAGTTTGCAACTGAAAAGAATCTTTGTGTTCAAAACAAGATAGGTGAATGACGGCTTTCACACACACTTACCTCTCAGAACTGAGCATGTGGAGAGACGTTCGTTCATCTAGCACAATGGGAACGAGTTGCAGGAGAAACTTTTACTCTGGTTTCTCAGTCTGTTTCCTAGTGCCAGTTTGAAGTTCCTGCAGTTTTCATAGTAAAACCGAGTTGGAGCTAGTACCTCTCCTTATATATGTATGGAGTGGAGTTTGCAACTGAAAATAAACTTTGTTTTCCCAACAAGATAGGTGAAGGACGGCTTTCACACACACTTATCTCTCAGAACTGAGCATGTGGAGAGACGTTCGTTCATCTAGCACAATGGGAACGAGTTGCAGGAGAAACTTTTACTCTGGTTTCTCAGTCTGTTTCCTAGTGCCGGTTTGAAGTTCCTGCAGTTTTCATAGTAAAACCGAGTTGGAGCTAGTACCTCTCCTTATATATGTATGGAGTGGAGTTTGCAACTGAAAAGAATCTTTGTGTTCAAAACAAGATAGGTGAATGACGGCTTTCACACACACTTACCTCTCAGAACTGAGCATGTGGAGAGACGTTCGTTCATCTAGCACAAAGGGAACGGGTTGCAGGAGAAACATTTACCCTGGTTTCTCAGCCTGTTTCTTAGTGCCGGTTTGAAGTTCCTGCAGTTTTCACTGTAAAACCGAGTTGGAGCTAGTACCTCTCCTTATATATGTATGGAGTGGAGTTTGCAACTGAAAATAAACTTTGTTTTCCCAACAAGATAGGTGAAGGACGGCTTTCACACACACTAATTTCTCAGAACTGAGCATGTGGAGAGACGTTCGTTCATCTAGCACAATGGGAACGGGTTGCAGTAGAAACTTTTACTCTGGTCTCTCAGTCTGTTTCCTAGTGCCAGTTTGAAGTTCCTGCAGTTTTCATAGTAAAACCGAGTTGGAGCTAGTACCTCCCCATATATATGTATGGAGTGGAGTTTGCAACTGAAAAGCAACTTTGTGTTCCCAACAAGCTAGGTGAAGGACGGCTTTCAGACACACTTACCTCTCAGATCTGAGCATGTGGAGAGACGTTCTTTCATCTAGCACAAAGGGAACGGGTTGCAGGAGAAACTTTTACTCTGGTTTCTCAGTCTGTTTCCTAGTGCCGGTTTGAAGTTCCTGCAGTTTTCATAGTAAAACCGAGTTGGAGCTAGTACCTCTCCTTATATATGTATGGAGTGGAGTTTGCAACTGAAAAGAATCTTTGTGTTCAAAACAAGATAGGTGAATGACGGCTTTCACACACACTTATCTCTCAGAACTGAGCATGTGGAGAGACGTTCGTTCATCTAGCACAAAGGGAACGGGTTGCAGGAGAAACATTTACTCTGGTTTCTCAGCCTGTTTCTTAGTGCCGGTTTGAAGTTCCTGCAGTTTTCACTGTAAAGCCGAGTTGGAGCTAGTACCTCTCCTTATATATGTATGGAGTGGAGTTTGCAACTGAAAATAAACTTTGTTTTCCCAACAAGATAGGTGAAGGACGGCTTTCACACACACTAATTTCTCAGAACTGAGCATGTGGAGAGACGTTCGTTCATCCAGCACAAAGGGAACGGGTTGCAGTAGAAACTTTTACTCTGGTCTCTCAGTCTGTTTCTAGTGCCGGTTTGAAGTTCCTGCAGTTTTCACTGTAAAACCGATTTGGAGCTAGTACCTCCCCATATATATGTATGGAGTGGAGTTTGCAACTGAAAAGCAACTTTGTTTTCCCAACAAGCTAGGTGAATGACGGCTTTCAGACACACTTCTCTCTCAGATCTGAGCATGTGGAGAGACGTTCGTTCATCCAGCACAAAGGGAACGGGTTGCAGTAGAAACTTTTACTCTGGTCTCTCAGTCTGTTTCCTAGAGTCGGTTTGAAGTTCCTGCAGTTTTCACTGTAAAACCGAGTTGCAGCTAGTACCTCTCCTTATATATGTATGGAGTGGAGTTTGCAACTGAAAAGCAACTTTGTGTTCCCAACAAGCTAGGTGAAGGACGGCTTTCACACACACTTCTCTCTCAGATCTGAGCATGTGGAGAGACGTTCTTTCATCTAGCACAAAGGGAACGGGTTGCAGGAAAAACATTTACTCTGGTTTCTCAGACTGTTTCCTAGTGCCGTTTTGAAGTTCCTTCAGTTTTCACTGTAAAACCGAGTTGGAGCTACTACCTCTCCTTATATATGTATGGAGTGGAGTTTGCAACTGAAAATAAACTTTGTTTTCCCAACAAGATAGGTGAAGGACTGCTTTCACACACACTTATCTCTCAGAACTGAGCATGTGGAGAGACGTTCGTTCATCCAGCACAAAGGGAACGGGTTGCAGGAGAAACTTTTACTCTGGTTTCTCAGTCTGTTTCCTTGTGCCGGTTTGATGTTCCTGCAGTTTTCACTGTAAAACCGAGTTGGAGCTAGTAAATCCCCATATATATGTACGGAGTGGAGTTTGCAACTGAAAAGAAACTTTGTGTTCCCAACAAGCTAGGTGAAGGACGGCTTTCACACACACTTATCTCTCAGAACTGAGCATGTGGAGAGACGTTCGTTCATCTAGCACAAAGGGAACGGTTTGCAGGAGAAACTATTACTCTGGTTTCTCAGCCTGTTTCCTAGAGTCGGTTTGATGTTCCTGCAGTTTTCACTGTAAAACCGAGTTGCAGCTAGTACCTCTCCTTATATATGTATGGAGTGGAGTTTGCAACGGAAAAGAATCTTTGTGTTCCCAACAAGCTAGGTGAAGGACGGCTTTCACACACACTTATCTCTCAGAACTGAGCATGTGAGGAGACGTTCGTTCACCTAGCACAAAGGGAACGGGTTGCAGGAAAAACATTTACTCTGGTTTCTCAGCCTGTTTCCTAGTGCCGGTTTGAAGTTCCTGCAGTTTTCACTGTAAAACCGAGTTGGAGCTATTACCTCCCTATATGTAGGTATGGAGTGGAGTTTGCAACTGAAAAGAAACTTTGTGTTCCCAACAAGATAGGTGAAGGACGGCTTTCACACACACTTATCTCTCAGAACTGAGCAGGTGGAGAGACGTTCGTTCATCTAGCACAAAAGGAACGGTTTGCAGGAGAAACTATTACTCTGGTTTCTCAGTCTTTTTCCTAGTGCCGGTTTGAAGTTCCTGCAGTTTTCATAGTAAAACCGAGTTGGAGCTAGTACCTCACCTTATATATGTATGGAGTGGAGTTTGCAACTCAAAAGAATCTTTGTGTTCAAAACTAGATAGGTGAATGACGGCTTTCACACACACTTTTCTCTCAGAACTGAGCATGTGGAGAGACGTTCGTTCATCTAGCACAAAGGGAACGGGTTGCAGGAGAAACATTTACTCTGGTTTCTCAGCCTGTTTCCTAGTGCCGGTTTGAAGTTCCTGCAGTTTTCACTGTAAAACCGAGTTGGAGCTAGTACCTCTCCTTATATATGTATGGAGTGGAGTGTGCAACTGAAAATAAACTTTGTTTTCCCAACAAGATAGGTGAAGTACGGCTTTCACACACACTTATCTCTCAGAACTGAGCATGTGGAGAGACGTTCGTTCATCCAGCACAAAGGGAAAGGGTTGCAGTAAAAACTTTTACTCTGGTTTCTCAGTCTGTTTCCTAGTGCCGGTTTGAAGTTCCTGCAGTTTTCACTGTAAAACCGATTTGGAGCTAGTACCTCCCCATATATATGTATGGAGTGGAGTTTGCAACTGAAAAGAAACTTTGTGTTCCCAACAAGCTAGGTGAAGTACGGCTTTCACACACACTTACCTCTCAGAACTGAGCATGTGGAGAGACGTTCGTTCATCTAGCACAAAGGGAACGGGTTGCAGGAGAAACATTTACTCTGGTTTCTCAGCCTGTTTCTTAGTGCCGGTTTGAAGTTCCTGCAGTTTTCACTGAAAACCGTGTTGGAGCTAGTACCTCTCCTTATATATATATGGAGTGGAGTTTGCAACTGAAAATAAACTTTGTTTTCCCAACAAGATAGGTGAAGGACGGCTTTCACCCACACTTATCTCTCAGAACTGAGCATGTGGAGAGACGTTCGTTCATCTAGCACAATGGGAACGAGTTGCAGGAGAAACTTTTACTCTGGTTTCTCAGTCTGTTTCCTAGTGCCAGTTTGAAGTTCCTGCAGTTTTCATAGTAAAACCGAGTTGGAGCTAGTACCTCTCCTTATATATGTATGGAGTGGAGTTTGCAACTGAAAAGAATCTTTGTGTTCAAAACAAGATAGGTGAATGACGGCTTTCACACACACTAACCTCTCAGAACTGAGCATGTGGAGAGACGTTCGTTCATCTAGCACAAAGGGAACGGGTTGCAGGAGAAAATTTTACTCTGGTTTCTCAGTCTGTTTCCTAGTGCCGGTTTGAAGTTCCTGCAGTTTTCATAGTAAAACCGAGTTGGAGCTAGTACCTCTCCTTATATATGTATGGAGTGGAGTTTGCAACTGAAAAGAAACTTTGTGTTCCCAGCAAGCTAGGTGAAGGACGGCTTTCACACACACTTATCTCTCAGAACTTAGCATGTGGAGAGACGTTCGTTCATCTAGCACAAAGGGAACGGGTTGCAGGAAAAACTTTTACTCTGGTTTCTCAGCCTGTTTCTTAGTGCCGGTTTGAAGTTCCTGCAGTTTTCACTGTAAAACCGAGTTGGAGCTAGTACCTCTCCTTATATATGTATGGAGTGGAGTTTGCAACTGAAAATAAACTTTGTTTTCCCAACAAGATAGGTGAAGGACGGCTTTCACACACACTTATCTCTCAGAACTGAGCATGTGGAGAGACGTTCGTTCATCTAGCACAATGGGAACGAGTTGCAGGAGAAACTTTTACTCTGGTTTCTCAGTCTGTTTCCTAGGGCCTTTTTTAAGTTCCTGCAGTTTTCATAGTAAAACCGAGTTGGAGCTAGTACCTCTCCTTATATATGTATGGAGTGGAGTTTGCAACTGAAAAGAATCTTTGTGTTCAAAACAAGATAGGTGAAGGACGGCTTTCACACACAATTACCTCTCAGAACTGAGCATGTGGAGAGACGTTCGTTCATCTAGCACAAAGGGAACGGGTTGCAGGAGAAACTTTTACTCTGGTTTCTCAGTCTGTTTCCTAGTGCCGGTTTGAAGTTCCTGCAGTTTTCATAGTAAAACCGAGTTGGAGCTAGTACCTCTCCTTATATATGTATGGAGTGGAGTTTGCAACTGAAAAGAATCTTTGTGTTCAAAACAAGATAGGTGAATGACGGCTTTCACACACACTTATCTCTCAGAACAGAGCATGTGGAGAGACGTTCGTTCATCTAGCACAAAGGGAACGGGTTGCAGGGAAACATTTACTCTGGTTTCTCAGCCTGTTTCTTAGTGCCGGTTTGAAGTTCCTGCAGTTTTCACTGTAAAACCGAGTTGGAGCTAGTACCTCTCCTTATATATGTATGGAGTGGAGTTTGCAACTGAAAATAAACTTTGTTTTCCCAACAAGATAGGTGAAGGACGGCTTTCACACACACTAATTTCTCAGAACTGAGCATGTGGAGAGACGTTCGTTCATCCAGCACAAAGGGAACGGGTTGCAGTAGAAACTTTTACTCTGGTCTCTCAGTCTGTTTCTAGTGCCGGTTTGAAGTTCCTGCAGTTTTCACTGTAAAACCGATTTGGAGCTAGTACCTCCCCATATATATGTATGGAGTGGAGTTTGCAACTGAAAAGCAACTTTGTGTTCCCAACAAGCTAGGTGAAGGACGGCTTTCAGACACACTTCTCTCTCAGATCTGAGCATGTGGAGAGACGTTCTTTCATCTAGCACAAAGGGAACGGGTTGCAGGAGAAACTTTTACTCTGGTTTCTCAGTCTGTTTCCTAGTGCCGGTTTGAAGTTCCTGCAGTTTTCATAGTAAAATCGAGTTGGAGCTAGTACCTCTCCTTATATATGTATGGAGTGGAGTTTGCAACTGAAAAGAATCTTTGTGTTCCCAGCAAGCGAGGTGAAGGACTGCTTTCACACACACTTATCTCTCAGAACTGAGCATGTGGAGAGACGTTCGTTCATCTAGCACAAAGGGAACGGGTTGCAGGAGAAACATTTACTCTGGTTTCTCAGCCTGTTTCTTAGTGCCGGTTTGAAGTTCCTGCAGTTTTCACTGTAAAACCGAGTTGGAGCTAGTACCTCTCCTTATATATGTATGGAGTGGAGTTTGCAACTGAAAATAAACTTTGTTTTCCCAACAAGATAGGTGAAGGACGGCTTTCACACACACTAATTTCTCAGAACTGAGCATGTGGAGAGACGTTCGTTCATCCAGCACAAAGGGAACGGGTTGCAGTAGAAACTTTTACTCTGGTCTCTCAGTCTGTTTCTAGTGCCGGTTTGAAGTTCCTGCCGTTTTCACTGTAAAACCGATTTGGAGCTAGTACCTCCCCATATATATGTATGGAGTGGAGTTTGCAACTGAAAAGCAACTTTGTGTTCCCAACAAGCTAGGTGAAGGACGGCTTTCAGACACACTTCTCTCTCAGATCTGAGCATGTGGAGAGACGTTCTTTCATCTAGCACAAAGGGAACGGTTTGCAGTAGAAATTTTTCTCTGGTTTCTCAGACTGTTTCCTAGTGCCGGTTTGAAGTTCCTGCAGTTTTCATAGTAAAACCGATTTGGAGCTACTACCTCCCCATATATATGTACGGAGGGGAGTTTGCAACTGAAAAGAATCTTTGTGTTGCCAGCAAGCGAGGTGAAGGACTGCTTTCACACACACTTATCTCTCAGAACTGAGCATGTGGAGAGACGTTCGTTCATCTAGCACAAAGGGAACGGGTTGCAGGAGAAACTTTTACTCTGGTTTCTCAGTCTGTTTCCTAGTGCCGGTTTGATGTTCCTGCAGTTTTCACTGTAAAACCGAGTTGGAGCTAGTACCTCCCCATATATATGTACGGAGTGGGGTTTGCAACTGAAAAGAAACTTTGTGTTCCCAACAAGCTAGGTGAAGGACGGCTTTCACACACACTTATCTCTCAGAACTGAGCATGTGGAGAGACGTTCGTTCATCTAGCACAAAGGGAACGGTTTGCAGGAGTAACTATTACTCTGGTTTCTCAGCCTGTTTCCTAGAGTCGGTTTGATGTTCCTGCAGTTTTCACTGTAAAACCGAGTTGCAGCTAGTACATCTCCTTATATATGTATGGAGTGGAGTTTGCAACGGAAAAGAATCTTTGTGTTCCCAACAAGCTACGTGAAGGACGGCTTTCACACACACTTATCTCTCAGAACTGAGCATGTGGAGAGACGTTCGTTCACCTAGCACAAAGGGAACGGGTTGCAGGAAAAACATTTACTCTGGTTTCTCAGCCTGTTTCCTAGTGCCGGTTTGAAGTTCCTGCAGTTTTCACTGTAAAACCGTGTTGGAGCTAGTACCTCTCCTTATATATGTATGGAGTGGAGTTTGCAACTGAAAATAAACTTTGTTTTCCCAACAAGATAGGTGAAGGACGGCTTTCACACACACTTATCTCTCAGAACTGAGCATGTGGAGAGACGTTCGTTCATCCAGCACAAAGGGAACGGGTTGCAGTAGAAACTTTTACTCTGGTCTCTCAGCCTGTTTCTAGTGCCGGTTTGAAGTTCCTGCAGTTTTCACTGTAAAACCGATTTGGAGCTAGTACCTCCCCATATATATGTACGGAGTGGAGTTTGCAACTGAAAAGAAACTTTGTGTTCCCAACAAGCTAGGTGAAGGACGGCTTTCAGACACACTTCTCTCTCAGATCTGAGCATGGGGAGAGACGTTCTTTCATCTAGCACAAAGGGAACGGGTTGCAGGAGAAACTATTACTCTGGTTTCTCAGACTGTTTCCTAGAGTCGGTTTGATGTTCCTGCAGTTTTCACTGTAAAACCGAGTTGCAGCTAGTACTTCCCAATATATATGTACGGAGTGGAGTTTGCAACGGAAAAGAAACTTTGTGTTCCCAACAAGCTAGGTGAAGGACGGCTTTCACACACACTTATCTCTCAGAACTGAGCATGTGGAGAGACGTTCGTTCATCTAGCACAAAGGGAACGGGTTGCAGGAGAAACTTTTACTCTGGTTTCTCAGCCTGTTTCCTATTGCCGGTTTGATGTTCCTGCAGTTTTCACTGTAAAACCGAGTTGGAGCTAGTACCTCTCCTTATATATGTATGGAGTGGAGTTTGCAACTGAAAAGTATCTTTGTGTTCCCAACAAGCTAGGTGAAGGACGGCTTTCACACACACTTACCTCTCAGAACTGAGCATGTGGAGAGACGTTCGTTCATCTAGCACAAAGGGAACGGGTTGCAGGAGAAACATTTACTCTGGTTTCTCAGCCTGTTTCTTAGTGCCGGTTTGAAGTTCCTGCAGTTTTCACTGAAAACCGTGTTGGAGCTAGTACCTCTCCTTATATATATATGGAGTGGAGTTTGCAACTGAAAATAAACTTTGTTTTCCCAACAAGATAGGTGAAGGACGGCTTTCACCCACACTTATCTCTCAGAACTGAGCATGTGGAGAGACGTTCGTTCATCTAGCACAATGGGAACGAGTTGCAGGAGAAACTTTTACTCTGGTTTCTCAGTCTGTTTCCTAGTGCCAGTTTGAAGTTCCTGCAGTTTTCATAGTAAAACCGAGTTGGAGCTAGTACCTCTCCTTATATATGTATGGAGTGGAGTTTGCAACTGAAAAGAATCTTTGTGTTCAAAACAAGATAGGTGAATGACGGCTTTCACACACACTTACCTCTCAGAACTGAGCATGTGGAGAGACGTTCGTTCATCTAGCACAAAGGGAACGGGTTGCAGGAGAAACTTTTACTCTGGTTTCTCAGTCTGTTTCCTAGTGCCGGTTTGAAGTTCCTGCAGTTTTCATAGTAAAACCGAGTTGGAGCTAGTACCTCTCCTTATATATGTATGGAGTGGAGTTTGCAACTGAAAATAAACTTTGTTTTCCCAACAAGATAGGTGAAGGACGGCTTTCACACACACTAATTTCTCAGAACTGAGCATGTGGAGAGACGTTCTTTCATCTAGCACAAAGGGAACGGGTTGCAGGAGAAACTTTTACTCTGGTTTCTCAGTCTGTTTCCTAGTGCCGGTTTGAAGTTCCTGCAGTTTTCATAGTAAAATCGAGTTGGAGCTAGTACCTCTCCTTATATATGTATGGAGTGGAGTTTGCAACTGAAAAGAATCTTTGTGTTCCCAGCAAGCGAGGTGAAGGACTGCTTTCACACACACTTATCTCTCAGAACTGAGCATGTGGAGAGACGTTCGTTCATCTAGCACAAAGGGAACGGGTTGCAGGAGAAACATTTACTCTGGTTTCTCAGCCTGTTTCTTAGTGCCGGTTTGAAGTTCCTGCAGTTTTCACTGTAAAACCGAGTTGGAGCTAGTACCTCTCCTTATATATGTATGGAGTGGAGTTTGCAACTGAAAATAAACTTTGTTTTCCCAACAAGATAGGTGAAGGACGGCTTTCACACACACTAATTTCTCAGAACTGAGCATGTGGAGAGACGTTCGTTCATCCAGCACAAAGGGAACGGGTTGCAGTAGAAACTTTTACTCTGGTCTCTCAGTCTGTTTCTAGTGCCGGTTTGAAGTTCCTGCCGTTTTCACTGTAAAACCGATTTGGAGCTAGTACCTCCCCATATATATGTATGGAGTGGAGTTTGCAACTGAAAAGCAACTTTGTGTTCCCAACAAGCTAGGTGAAGGACGGCTTTCAGACACACTTCTCTCTCAGATCTGAGCATGTGGAGAGACGTTCTTTCATCTAGCACAAAGGGAACGGTTTGCAGTAGAAATTTTTCTCTGGTTTCTCAGACTGTTTCCTAGTGCCGGTTTGAAGTTCCTGCAGTTTTCATAGTAAAACCGATTTGGAGCTACTACCTCCCCATATATATGTACGGAGGGGAGTTTGCAACTGAAAAGAATCTTTGTGTTGCCAGCAAGCGAGGTGAAGTACTGCTTTCACACACACTTATCTCTCAGAACTGAGCATGTGGAGAGACGTTCGTTCATCTAGCACAAAGGGAACGGGTTGCAGGAGAAACTTTTACTCTGGTTTCTCAGTCTGTTTCCTAGTGCCGGTTTGATGTTCCTGCAGTTTTCACTGTAAAACCGAGTTGGAGCTAGTACCTCCCCATATATATGTACGGAGTGGAGTTTGCAACTGAAAAGAAACTTTGTGTTCCCAACAAGCTAGGTGAAGGACGGCTTTCACACACACTTATCTCTCAGAACTGAGCATGTGGAGAGACGTTCGTTCATCTAGCACAAAGGGAACGGTTTGCAGGAGTAACTATTACTCTGGTTTCTCAGCCTGTTTCCTAGAGTCGGTTTGATGTTCCTGCAGTTTTCACTGTAAAACCGAGTTGCAGCTAGTACATCTCCTTATATATGTATGGAGTGGAGTTTGCAACGGAAAAGAATCTTTGTGTTCCCAACAAGCTACGTGAAGGACGGCTTTCACACACACTTATCTCTCAGAACTGAGCATGTGGAGAGACGTTCGTTCACCTAGCACAAAGGGAACGGGTTGCAGGAAAAACATTTACTCTGGTTTCTCAGCCTGTTTCCTAGTGCCGGTTTGAAGTTCCTGCAGTTTTCACTGTAAAACCGAGTTGGAGCTAGTACCTCTCCTTATATATGTATGGAGTGGAGTTTGCAACTGAAAATAAACTTTGTTTTCCCAACAAGATAGGTGAAGGACGGCTTTCACACACACTTATCTCTCAGAACTGAGCATGTGGAGAGACGTTCGTTCATCCAGCACAAAGGGAACGGGTTGCAGTAGAAACTTTTACTCTGGTCTCTCAGCCTGTTTCTAGTGCCGGTTTGAAGTTCCTGCAGTTTTCACTGTAAAACCGATTTGGAGCTAGTACCTCCCCATATATATGTACGGAGTGGAGTTTGCAACTGAAAAGAAACTTTGTGTTCCCAACAAGCTAGGTGAAGGACGGCTTTCAGACACACTTCTCTCTCAGATCTGAGCATGGGGAGAGACGTTCTTTCATCTAGCACAAAGGGAACGGGTTGCAGGAGAAACTATTACTCTGGTTTCTCAGACTGTTTCCTAGAGTCGGTTTGATGTTCCTGCAGTTTTCACTGTAAAACCGAGTTGCAGCTAGTACTTCCCAATATATATGTACGGAGTGGAGTTTGCAACGGAAAAGAAACTTTGTGTTCCCAACAAGCTAGGTGAAGGACGGCTTTCACACACACTTATCTCTCAGAACTGAGCATGTGGAGAGACGTTCGTTCATCTAGCACAAAGGGAACGGGTTGCAGGAGAAACTTTTACTCTGGTTTCTCAGCCTGTTTCCTATTGCCGGTTTGATGTTCCTGCAGTTTTCACTGTAAAACCGAGTTGGAGCTAGTACCTCTCCTTATATATGTATGGAGTGGAGTTTGCAACTGAAAAGTATCTTTGTGTTCCCAACAAGCTAGGTGAAGGACGGCTTTCACACACACTTACCTCTCAGAACTGAGCATGTGGAGAGACGTTCGTTCATCTAGCACAAAGGGAACGGGTTGCAGGAGAAACATTTACTCTGGTTTCTCAGCCTGTTTCTTAGTGCCGGTTTGAAGTTCCTGCAGTTTTCACTGAAAACCGTGTTGGAGCTAGTACCTCTCCTTATATATATATGGAGTGGAGTTTGCAACTGAAAATAAACTTTGTTTTCCCAACAAGATAGGTGAAGGACGGCTTTCACCCACACTTATCTCTCAGAACTGAGCATGTGGAGAGACGTTCGTTCATCTAGCACAATGGGAACGAGTTGCAGGAGAAACTTTTACTCTGGTTTCTCAGTCTGTTTCCTAGTGCCAGTTTGAAGTTCCTGCAGTTTTCATAGTAAAACCGAGTTGGAGCTAGTACCTCTCCTTATATATGTATGGAGTGGAGTTTGCAACTGAAAAGAATCTTTGTGTTCAAAACAAGATAGGTGAATGACGGCTTTCACACACACTTACCTCTCAGAACTGAGCATGTGGAGAGACGTTCGTTCATCTAGCACAAAGGGAACGGGTTGCAGGAGAAACTTTTACTCTGGTTTCTCAGTCTGTTTCCTAGTGCCGGTTTGAAGTTCCTGCAGTTTTCATAGTAAAACCGAGTTGGAGCTAGTACCTCTCCTTATATATGTATGGAGTGGAGTTTGCAACTGAAAAGAAACTTTGTGTTCCCAGCAAGCTAGGTGAAGGACGGCTTTCACACACACTTATCTCTCAGAACTTAGCATGTGGAGAGACGTTCGTTCATCTAGCACAAAGGGAACGGGTTGCAAGAAAAACTTTTACTCTGGTTTCTCAGCCTGTTTCTTAGTGCCGGTTTGAAGTTCCTGCAGTTTTCACTGTAAAACCGAGTTGGAGCTAGTACCTCTCCTTATATATGTATGGAGTGGAGTTTGCAACTGAAAATAAACTTTGTTTTCCCAACAAGATAGGTGAAGGACGGCTTTCACACACACTTATCTCTCAGAACTGAGCATGTGTAGAGACGTTCGTTCATCTAGCACAATGGGAACGAGTTGCAGGAGAAACTTTTACTCTGGTTTCTCAGTCTGTTTCCTAGGGCCTTTTTTAAGTTCCTGCAGTTTTCATAGTAAAACCGAGTTGGAGCTAGTACCTCTCCTTATATATGTATGGAGTGGAGTTTGCAACTGAAAAGAATCTTTGTGTTCAAAACAAGATAGGTGAATGACGGCTTTCACACACACTTACCTCTCAGAACTGAGCATGTGGAGAGACGTTCGTTCATCTAGCACAAAGGGAACGGGTTGCAGGAGAAACTTTTACTCTGGTTTCTCAGTCTGTTTCCTAGTGCCGGTTTGAAGTTCCTGCAGTTTTCATAGTAAAACCGAGTTGGAGCTAGTACCTCTCCTTATATATGTATGGAGTGGAGTTTGCAACTGAAAAGAATCTTTGTGTTCAAAACAAGATAGGTGAATGACGGCTTTCACACACACTTATCTCTCAGAACTGAGCATGTGGAGAGACGTTCGTTCATCTAGCACAAAGGGAACGGTTTGCAGGGAAACATTTACTCTGGTTTCTCAGCCTGTTTCTTAGTGCCGGTTTGAAGTTCCTGCAGTTTTCACTGTAAAACCGAGTTGGAGCTAGTACCTCTCCTTATATATGTATGGAGTGGAGTTTGCAACTGAAAATAAACTTTGTTTTCCCAACAAGATAGGTGAAGGACGGCTTTCACACACACTAATTTCTCAGAACTGAGCATGTGGAGAGACGTTCGTTCATCCAGCACAAAGGGAACGGGTTGCAGTAGAAACTTTTACTCTGGTCTCTCAGTCTGTTTCTAGTGCCGGTTTGAAGTTCCTGCAGTTTTCACTGTAAAACCGATTTGGAGCTAGTACCTCCCCATATATATGTATGGAGTGGAGTTTGCAACTGAAAAGCAACTTTGTGTTCCCAACAAGCTAGGTGAAGGACGGCTTTCAGACACACTTCTCTCTCAGATCTGAGCATGTGGAGAGACGTTCTTTCATCTAGCACAAAGGGAACGGGTTGCAGGAGAAACTTTTACTCTGGTTTCTCAGTCTGTTTCCTAGTGCCGGTTTGAAGTTCCTGCAGTTTTCATAGTAAAATCGAGTTGGAGCTAGTACCTCTCCTTATATATGTATGGAGTGGAGTTTGCAACTGAAAAGAATCTTTGTGTTCCCAGCAAGCGAGGTGAAGGACTGCTTTCACACACACTTATCTCTCAGAACTGAGCATGTGGAGAGACGTTCGTTCATCTAGCACAAAGGGAACGGGTTGCAGGAGAAACATTTACTCTGGTTTCTCAGCCTGTTTCTTAGTGCCGGTTTGAAGTTCCTGCAGTTTTCACTGTAAAACCGAGTTGGAGCTAGTACCTCTCCTTATATATGTATGGAGTGGAGTTTGCAACTGAAAATAAACTTTGTTTTCCCAACAAGATAGGTGAAGGACGGCTTTCACACACACTAATTTCTCAGAACTGAGCATGTGGAGAGACGTTCGTTCATCCAGCACAAAGGGAACGGGTTGCAGTAGAAACTTTTACTCTGGTCTCTCAGTCTGTTTCTAGTGCCGGTTTGAAGTTCCTGCCGTTTTCACTGTAAAACCGATTTGGAGCTAGTACCTCCCCATATATATGTATGGAGTGGAGTTTGCAACTGAAAAGCAACTTTGTGTTCCCAACAAGCTAGGTGAAGGACGGCTTTCAGACACACTTCTCTCTCAGATCTGAGCATGTGGAGAGACGTTCTTTCATCTAGCACAAAGGGAACGGTTTGCAGTAGAAATTTTTCTCTGGTTTCTCAGACTGTTTCCTAGTGCCGGTTTGAAGTTCCTGCAGTTTTCATAGTAAAACCGATTTGGAGCTACTACCTCCCCATATATATGTACGGAGGGGAGTTTGCAACTGAAAAGAATCTTTGTGTTGCCAGCAAGCGAGGTGAAGTACTGCTTTCACACACACTTATCTCTCAGAACTGAGCATGTGGAGAGACGTTCGTTCATCTAGCACAAAGGGAACGGGTTGCAGGAGAAACTTTTACTCTGGTTTCTCAGTCTGTTTCCTAGTGCCGGTTTGATGTTCCTGCAGTTTTCACTGTAAAACCGAGTTGGAGCTAGTACCTCCCCATATATATGTACGGAGTGGAGTTTGCAACTGAAAAGAAACTTTGTGTTCCCAACAAGCTAGGTGAAGGACGGCTTTCACACACACTTATCTCTCAGAACTGAGCATGTGGAGAGACGTTCGTTCATCTAGCACAAAGGGAACGGTTTGCAGGAGAAACTATTACTCTGGTTTCTCAGCCTGTTTCCTAGAGTCGGTTTGATGTTCCTGCAGTTTTCACTGTAAAACCGAGTTGCAGCTAGTACATCTCCTTATATATGTATGGAGTGGAGTTTGCAACGGAAAAGAATCTTTGTGTTCCCAACAAGCTACGTGAAGGACGGCTTTCACACACACTTATCTCTCAGAACTGAGCATGTGGAGAGACGTTCGTTCACCTAGCACAAAGGGAACGGGTTGCAGGAAAAACATTTACTCTGGTTTCTCAGCCTGTTTCCTAGTGCCGGTTTGAAGTTCCTGCAGTTTTCACTGTAAAACCGAGTTGGAGCTAGTACCTCTCCTTATATATGTATGGAGTGGAGTTTGCAACTGAAAATAAACTTTGTTTTCCCAACAAGATAGGTGAAGGACGGCTTTCACACACACTTATCTCTCAGAACTGAGCATGTGGAGAGACGTTCGTTCATCCAGCACAAAGGGAACGGGTTGCAGTAGAAACTTTTACTCTGGTCTCTCAGCCTGTTTCTAGTGCCGGTTTGAAGTTCCTGCAGTTTTCACTGTAAAACCGATTTGGAGCTAGTACCTCCCCATATATATGTACGGAGTGGAGTTTGCAACTGAAAAGAAACTTTGTGTTCCCAACAAGCTAGGTGAAGGACGGCTTTCAGACACACTTCTCTCTCAGATCTGAGCATGGGGAGAGACGTTCTTTCATCTAGCACAAAGGGAACGGGTTGCAGGAGAAACTATTACTCTGGTTTCTCAGACTGTTTCCTAGAGTCGGTTTGATGTTCCTGCAGTTTTCACTGTAAAACCGAGTTGCAGCTAGTACTTCCCAATATATATGTACGGAGTGGAGTTTGCAACGGAAAAGAAACTTTGTGTTCCCAACAAGCTAGGTGAATGACGGCTTTCACACACACTTATCTCTCAGAACTGAGCATGTGGAGAGACGTTCGTTCATCTAGCACAAAGGGAACGGGTTGCAGGAGAAACTTTTACTCTGGTTTCTCAGCCTGTTTCCTAGAGCCCGTTTGATGTTCCTGCAGTTTTCACTGTAAAACCGAGTTGGAGCTAGTACCTCTCCTTATATATGTATGGAGTGGAGTTTGCAACTGAAAATAAACTTTGTTTTCCCAACAAGATAGGTGAAGGACGGCTTTCACACACACTTATCTCTCAGAACTGAGCATGTGGAGAGACGTTCGTTCATCCAGCACAAAGGGAACGGGTTGCAGTAGAAACTATTACTCTGGTTTCTCAGACTGTTTCCTAGTGCCGTTTTGAAGTTCCTTCAGTTTTCACTTTAAACCGAGTTGGAGCTAGTACCTCCCCATATATATTTACGGAGTGGAGTTTGCAACTGAAAAGAAACTTTGTGTTCCCAACAAGCTAGGTGAAGGACGGCTTTCACACACAGTTATCTCTCAGAACTGAGCATGTGGAGAGACGTTCGTTCATCTAGCACAAAGGGAACGGGTTGCAGGAGAAACTTTTACTCTGGTTTCTCAGTCTCTTTCCTAGTGCCGGTTTGATGTTCCTGCAGTTTTCACTGTAAAACCGAGTTGGAGCTAGTACCTCCCCATATATAAGTACGGAGTGGAGTATGCAACTGAAAAGAAACTTTTTGTTCCCAACAAGCTAGGTGAAGGACGGCTTTCACACACACTTATCTCTCAGAACTTAGCATGTGAGGAGACGTTCGTTCATCCAGCACAAAGGGAACGGGTTGCAGTAAAAACTTTTACTCTGGTTTCTCAGTCTGTTTCCTAGTGCCGGTTTGATGTTCCTGCAATTTTCACAGTAAAACCGAGTTGGAGCTAGTACCTCTCCTTATATATGTATGGAGTGGAGTTTGCAACTGAAAAGAATCTTTGTGTTCAAAACTAGATAGGTGAATGACGGCTTTCACACACACTTTTCTCTCAGAACTGAGCATGTGGAGAGACGTTCGTTCATCTAGCACAAAGGGAACGGGTTGCAGGAGAAACATTTACTCTGGTTTCTCAGCCTGTTTCCTAGTGCCGGTTTGAAGTTCCTGCAGTTTTCACTGTAAAACCGAGTTGGAGCTAGTACCTCTCCTTATATATGTATGGAGTGGAGTTTGCAACTGAAAATAAACTTTGTTTTCCCAACAAGATAGGTGAAGTACGGCTTTCACACACACTTATCTCTCAGAACTGAGCATGTGGAGAGACGTTCGTTCATCCAGCACAAAGGGAAAGGGTTGCAGTAAAAACTTTTACTCTGGTTTCTCAGTCTGTTTCCTAGTGCCGGTTTGAAGTTCCTGCAGTTTTCACTGTAAAACCGATTTGGAGCTAGTACCTCCCCATATATATGTATGGAGTGGAGTTTGCAACTGAAAAGAAACTTTGTGTTCCCAACAAGCTAGGTGAAGTACGGCTTTCACACACACTTATCTCTCAGAACTTAGCATGTGAGGAGACGTTCGTTCACCTAGCACAAAGGGAACGGGTTGCAGGAGAAACTTTTACTCTGGTTTCTCAGTCTGTTTCCTAGTGCCTTTTTGAAGTTCCTTCAGTTTTCACTGTAAAACCGAGTTGGAGATATTACCTCCCCATATGTAGGTATGGAGTGGAGTTTGCAACTGAAAAGAATCTTTGTGTTCCCAGCAAGCTAGGTGAAGGACGGCTTTCACACACACTTATCTCTCAGAACTTAGCATGTGGAGAGACGTTCGTTCATCTAGCACAAAGGGAACGGGTTGCAGGAGAAACTTTTACTCTGGTTTCTCAGTCTGTTTCCTAGTGCCGGTTTGATGTTCCTGCAATTTTCACAGTAAAACCGAGTTGGAGCTAGTACCTCTCCTTATATATGTATGGAGTGGAGTTTGCAACTGAAAAGAATCTTTGTGTTCAAAACAAGATAGGTGAATGACGGCTTTCACACACACTTATCTCTCAGAACTGAGCATGTGGAGAGACGTTCGTTCACCTAGCACAAAGGGAACGGGTTGCAGGAGAAACATTTACTCTGGTTTCTCAGCCTGTTTCCTAGTGCTGGTTTGAAGTTCCTGCAGTTTTCATAGTAAAACAGAGTTGGAGCTAGTACCTCTCCTTATATATGTATGGAGTGTAGTTTGCAACTGAAAAGAATCTTTGTGTTCAAAACAAGATAGGTGAATGACGGCTTTCACACACACTTATCTCTCAGAACTGAGCATGTGGAGAGACGTTCGTTCATCCAGCACAAAGGGAACTGGTTGCAGTAGAAACTTTTACTCTGGTTTCTCAGTCTGTTTCCTAGTGCCGGTTTGAAGTTCCTGCAGTTTTCACTGTAAAACCGATTTGGAGCTAGTACCTCCCCATATATATGTATGGAGTGGAGTTTGCAACTGAAAAGCAACTTTGTGTTCCCAACAAGCTAGATGAAGGACGGCTTTCAGACACACTTCTCTCTCAGATCTGAGCATGTGGAGAGACGTTCTTTCATCTAGCACAAAGGGAACGGATTGCAGTAGAAATTTTTCTCTGGTTTCTCAGACTGTTTCCTAGTGCCGTTTTGAAGTTCCTTCAGTTTTCACTTTAAACCGAGTTGGAGCTAGTACCTCCCAATATATATGTACGGAGTGGAGTTTGCAACTGAAAAGAATCTTTGTGTTCCCCACAAGCTAGGTGAAGGACGGCTTTCACACACACTTACCTCTCAGAACTGAGCATGTGGTGAGACGTTCGTTCATCTAGCACAATGGGAACGAGTTGCAGGAGAAACTTTTACTCTGGTTTCTCAGTCTGTTTCCTAGTGCCTTTTGGAAGTTCCTGCAGTTTTCACTGTAAAACCGAGTTGGGGCTGGTACCTCTCCTTATATATGTATGGAGTGGAGTTTGCAACTGAAAAGAATCTTTGTGTTCAAAACAAGATAGGTGAAGGACGGCTTTCACACACACTTATCTCTCAGAACTGAGCATGTGGAGAGACGTTCGTTCATCTAGCACAAAGGGAACGGGTTGCAGGAAAAACTTTTACTCTGGTTTCTCAGTCTGTTTCCTATTGCCGGTTTGATGTTCCTGCAGTTTTCACTGTAAAACCGAGTTGGAGCTAGTACCTCTCCTTATATATGTATGGAGTGGAGTTTGCAACTGAAAAGTATCTTTGTGTTCCCAACAAGCTAGGTGAAGGACGGCTTTCACACACACTTACCTCTCAGAACTGAGCATGTGGAGAGACGTTCGTTCATCTAGCACAAACGGAACGGGTTGCAGGAGAAACATTTACTCTGGTTTCTCAGCCTGTTTCTTAGTGCCGGTGTGAAGTTACTGCAGTTTTCACTGTAAAATCGAGTTGGAGCTAGTACCTCTCCTTATATATGTACGGAGTGGAGTTTGCAACTGAAAAGAATCTTTGTGTTCAAAACAAGATAGGTGAATGACCGCTTTCACACACACTTATCTCTCAGAACTGAGCATGTGGAGAGACGTTCGTTCACCTAGCACAAAGGGAACGAGTTGCAGGAAAAACATTTACTCTGGTTTCTCAGCCTGTTTCCTAGTGCCGGTTTGAAGTTCCTGCAGTTTTCACTGTAAAACCGAGTTGGAGCTAGTACCTCTCCTTATATATGTATGGAGTGGAGTTTGCAACTGAAAATAAACTTTGTTTTCCCAACAAGATAGGTGAAGGACGGCTTTCACACACACTTTTCTCTCAGAACTGAGCATGTGGAGAGACGTTCGTTCATCTAGCACAAAGGGAACGGGTTGCAGGAGAAACTTTTACTCTGGTTTCTCAGTCTGTTTCCTAGTGCCGGTTTGATGTTCCTGCAGTTTTCACTGTAAAACCGAGTTGGAGCTAGTACCTCCCCATATATATGTACGGAGTGGAGTTTGCAACTGAAAAGAAACTTTGTGTTCCCAACAAGCTAGGTGAAGGACAGCTTTCACACACACTTATCTCTCAGAACTGAGCATGTGGAGAGACGTTCGTACATCTAGCACAAATGGAACGGTTTGCAGGAGAAACTATTTCTCTGGTTTCTCAGCCTGTTTCCTAGAGTCGGTATGATGTTCCTGCAGTTTTCACTGTAAAACCGAGTAGCAGCTAGTACCTCTCCTTATATATGTATGGAGTGGAGTTTGCAACTGAAAAGAATCTTTGTGTTCCCAACAAGCTACGTGAAGGACGGCTTTCACACACACTTACCTCTCAGAACTGAGCATGTGGAGAGACGTTCGTTCATCTAGCACAAAGGGAACGGGTTGCAGGAGAAACTTTACTCTGGTTTCTCAGTCTGTTTCCTAGTGCCGGTTTGAAGTTCCTGCAGTTTTCATAGTAAAACCGAGTTGGAGCTAGTACCTCTACTTGTATATGTATGGAGTGGAGTTTGCAACTGAAAAGAATCTTTGTGTTCAAAACAAGATAGGTGAATGACGGCTTTCACACACACTTATCTCTCAGAACTGAGCATGTGGAGAGACGTTCGTTCACCTAGCACAAAGGGAACGGGTTGCAGGAAAAACATTTACTCTGGTTTCTCAGCCTGTTTCCTAGTGCCGGTTTGAAGTTCCTGCAGTTTTCACTGTAAAACCGCGTTGGAGCTAGTACCTCTCCTTATATATGTATGGAGTGGAGTTTGCAACTGAAAATAAACTTTGTTTTCCCAACAAGATAGGTGAAGGACGGCTTTCACACACACTTATCTCTCAGAACAGAGCATGTGGAGAGACGTTCGTTCATCTAGCACAATGGGAACGAGTTGCAGGAGAAACTTTTACTCTGGTTTCTCAGTCTGTTTCCTAGTGCCAGTTTGAAGTTCCTGCAGTTTTCATAGTAAAACCGAGTTGGAGCTAGTACCTCTCCTTATATATGTATGGAGTGGAGTTTGCAACTGAAAAGAATCTTTGTGTTCAAAACAAGTTAGGTGAATGACGGCTTTCACACACACTTATCTCTCAGAACTGAGCATGTGGAGAGACGTTCGTTCATCTAGCACAAAGGGAACGGGTTGCAGGAGAAACATTTACTCTGGTTTCTCAGCCTGTTTCTTAGTGCCGGTTTGAAGTTCCTGCAGTTTTCACTGTAAAACCGAGTTGGAGCTAGTACCTCTCCTTATATATGTATGGAGTGGAGTTTGCAACTGAAAATAAACTTTGTTTTCCCAACAAGATAGGTGAAGGATGGCTTTCACACACACTAATTTCTCAGAACTGAGCATGTGGAGAGACGTTCGTTCATCCAGCACAAAGGGAACTGGTTGCAGTAGAAACTTTTACTCTGGTTTCTCAGTCTGTTTCCTAGTGCCGGTTTGAAGTTCCTGCAGTTTTCACTGTAAAACCGATTTGGAGCTAGTACCTCCCCATATATATGTATGGAGTGGAGTTTGCAACTGAAAAGCAACTTTGTGTTCCCAACAAGCTAGATGAAGGACGGCTTTCAGACACACTTCTCTCTCAGATCTGAGCATGTGGAGAGACGTTCTTTCATCTAGCACAAAGGGAACGGATTGCAGTAGAAATTTTTCTCTGGTTTCTCAGACTGTTTCCTAGTGCCGTTTTGAAGTTCCTTCAGTTTTCACTTTAAACCGAGTTGGAGCTAGTACCTCCCAATATATATGTACGGAGTGGAGTTTGCAACTGAAAAGAATCTTTGTGTTCCCCACAAGCTAGGTGAAGGACGGCTTTCACACACACTTACCTCTCAGAACTGAGCATGTGGTGAGACGTTCGTTCATCTAGCACAATGGGAACGAGTTGCAGGAGAAACTTTTACTCTGGTTTCTCAGTCTGTTTCCTAGTGCCTTTTGGAAGTTCCTGCAGTTTTCACTGTAAAACCGAGTTGGGGCTGGTACCTCTCCTTATATATGTATGGAGTGGAGTTTGCAACTGAAAAGAATCTTTGTGTTCAAAACAAGATAGGTGAAGGACGGCTTTCACACACACTTATCTCTCAGAACTGAGCATGTGGAGAGACGTTCGTTCATCTAGCACAAAGGGAACGGGTTGCAGGAAAAACTTTTACTCTGGTTTCTCAGTCTGTTTCCTATTGCCGGTTTGATGTTCCTGCAGTTTTCACTGTAAAACCGAGTTGGAGCTAGTACCTCTCCTTATATATGTATGGAGTGGAGTTTGCAACTGAAAAGTATCTTTGTGTTCCCAACAAGCTAGGTGAAGGACGGCTTTCACACACACTTACCTCTCAGAACTGAGCATGTGGAGAGACGTTCGTTCATCTAGCACAAACGGAACGGGTTGCAGGAGAAATATTTACTCTGGTTTCTCAGCCTGTTTCTTAGTGCCGGTGTGAAGTTACTGCAGTTTTCACTGTAAAATCGAGTTGGAGCTAGTACCTCTCCTTATATATGTACGGAGTGGAGTTTGCAACTGAAAAGAATCTTTGTGTTCAAAACAAGATAGGTGAATGACCGCTTTCACACACACTTATCTCTCAGAACTGAGCATGTGGAGAGACGTTCGTTCACCTAGCACAAAGGGAACGAGTTGCAGGAAAAACATTTACTCTGGTTTCTCAGCCTGTTTCCTAGTGCCGGTTTGAAGTTCCTGCAGTTTTCACTGTAAAACCGAGTTGGAGCTAGTACCTCTCCTTATATATGTATGGAGTGGAGTTTGCAACTGAAAATAAACTTTGTTTTCCCAACAAGATAGGTGAAGGACGGCTTTCACACACACTTATCTCTCAGAACTGAGCATGTGGAGAGACGTTCGTTCATCTAGCACAATGGGAACGAGTTGCAGGAGAAACTTTTACTCTGGTTTCTCAGTCTGTTTCCTAGTGCCTGTTTGAAGTTCCTGCAGTTTTCATAGTAAAACCGAGTTGGAGCTAGTACCTCTCCTTATATATGTATGGAGTGGAGTTTGCAACTGAAAATAAACTTTGTTTTCCCAACAAGATAGGTGAAGGATGGCTTTCACACACACTAATTTCTCAGAACTGAGCACGTGGAGAGACGTTCGTTCATCTAGCAAAAATGGAACGGGTTGCAGGAAAAACTTTTACTCTGGTTTCTCAGTCTGTTTCCTATTGCCGGTTTGATGTTCCTGCAGTTTTCACTGTAAAACCGAGTTGGAGCTAGTACCTCTCCTTATATATGTATGGAGTGGAGTTTGCAACTGAAAAGTATCTTTGTGTTCCCAACAAGCTAGGTGAAGGACGGCTTTCACACACACTTACCTCTCAGAACTGAGCATGTGGAGAGACGTTCGTTCATCTAGCACAAAGGGAACGGGTTGCAGGAGAAACATTTACTCTGGTTTCTCAGCCTGTTTCTTAGTGCCGGTTTGAAGTAACTGCAGTTTTCAGTGTAAAATCGAGTTGGAGCTAGTACCTCTCCTTATATATGTATGGAGTGGAGTTTGCAACTGAAAAGAATCTTTGTGTTCAAAACAAGATAGGTGAATGACGGCTTTCACACACACTTATCTCTCAGAACTGAGCATGTGGAGAGACGTTCGTTCACCTAGCACAAAGGGAACGGTTTGCAGGAAAAATATTTGCTCTGGTTTCTCAGCCTGTTTCCTAGTGCTGGTTTGAAGTTCCTGCAGTTTTCACTGTAAAACCGAGTTGGAGCTAGTACCTCCCCATATATATGTACGGAGTGGAGTTTGCAACTGAAAAGAATCTTTGTGTTCCCCACAAGCTAGGTGAAGGACGGCTTTCACACACACTTACCTCTCAGAACTGAGCATGTGGAGAGACGTTCGTTCATCTAGCACAATGGGAACGAGTTGCAGGAGAAACTTTTACTCTGGTTTCTCAGTCTGTTTCCTAGTGCCTTTTGGAAGTTCCTGCAGTTTTCACTGTAAAACCGAGTTGGGGCTAGTACCTCTCCTTATATATGTATGGAGTGGAGTTTGCAACTGAAAAGAATCTTTGTGTTCAAAACAAGACAGGTGTAGGACGGCTTTCACACACACTTATCTCTCAGAACTGAGCATGTGGAGAGACGTTCGTTCATCTAGCACAAATGGAACGGGTTGCAGGAAAAACATTTACTCTGGTTTCTCAGCCTGTTTCCTAGTGCCGGTTTGAAGTTCCTGCAGTTTTCACTGTAAAACCGAGTTGGAGCTAGTACCTCTCCTTATATATGTATGGAGTGGAGTTTGCAACTGAAAAGTATCTTTGTGTTCCCAACAAGCTAGGTGAAGAACGGCTTTCACACACACTTACCTCTCAGAACTGAGCATGTGGAGAGACGTTCGTTCATCTAGCACAAAGGGAACGGGTTGCAGGAGAAACATTTACTCTGGTTTCTCAGCCTGTTTCTTAGTGCCGGTTTGAAGTTACTGCAGTTTTCACTGTAAAATCGAGTTGGAGCTAGTACCTCTCCTTATATATGTATGGAGTGGAGTTTGCAACTGAAAAGAATCTTTGTGTTCAAAACAAGATAGGTGAATGACCGCTTTCACACACACATATCTCTCAGAACTGAGCATGTGGAGAGACGTTCGTTCATCTAGCACAATGGGAACGAGTTGCAGGAGAAACTTTTACTCTGGTTTCTCAGTCTGTTTCCTAGTGCCTTTTGGAAGTTCCTGCAGTTTTCACTATAAAACCGAGTTGGGGCTAGTACCTCTCCTTATATATGTATGGAGTGGAGTTTGCAACTGAAAAGAATCTTTGTGTTCAAAACAAGATAGGTGAAGGACGGCTTTCACACACACTTATCTCTCAGAACTGAGCATGTGGAGAGACGTTCGTTCATCTAGCACAAATGGAACGGGTTGCAGGAAAAACTTTTACTCTGGTTTCTCAGTCTGTTTCCTATTGCCGGTTTGATGTTCCTGCAGTTTTCACTGAAAAACCGAGTTGGAGCTAGTACCTCTCCTTATATATGTATGGAGTGGAGTTGGCAACTGAAAAGTATCTTTGTGTTCCCAACAAGCTAGGTGAAGGACGGCTTTCACACACACTTACCTCTCAGAACTGAGCATGTGGAGAGACGTTCGTTCATCTAGCACAAAGGGAACGGGTTGCAGGAGAAACATTTACTCTGGTTCTCAGCCTGTTTCTTAGTGCCGGTTTGAAGTAACTGCAGTTTTCAGTGTAAAATCGAGTTGGAGCTAGTAAATCTCCTTATATATGTATGGAGTGGAGTTTGCAACTGAAAAGAATCTTTGTGTTCAAAACAAGATAGGTGAATGACCGCTTTCACACACACTTATCTCTCAGAACTGAGCATGTGGAGAGACGTTCGTTCATCTAGCACAATGGGAACGAGTTGCAGGAGAAACTTTTACTCTGGTTTCTCAGTCTGTTTCCTAGTGCCAGTTTGAAGTTCCTGAAGTTTTCATAGTAAAACCGAGTTGGAGCTAGTACCTCTCCTTATATATGTATGGAGTGGAGTTTGCAACTGAAAATAAACTTTGTTTTCCCAACAAGATAGGTGAAGGATGGCTTTCACACACACTAATTTCTCAGAACTGAGCATGTGGAGAGACGTTCGTTCATCTAGCACAAATGGAACGGGTTGCAGGAAATACTTTTACTCTGGTTTCTCAGTCTGTTTCCTATTGCCGGTTTGATGTTCCTGCAGTTTTCACTGTAAAACCGAGTTGGAGCTAGTACCTCTCCTTATATATGTATGGAGTGGAGTTTGCAACTGAAAAGTATCTTTGTGTTCCCAACAAGCTAGGTGAAGGACGGCTTTCACACACACTTACCTCTCAGAACTGAGCATGTGGAGAGACGTTCGTTCATCTAGCACAAAGGGAACGGGTTGCAGGAGAAACATTTACTCTGGTTTCTCAACCTGTTTCTTAGTGCCGGTTTGAAGTTCCTGCAGTTTTCACTGTAAAACCGAGTTGGAGCTAGTACCTCTCCTTATATATGTATTGAGTGGAGTTTGCAACTGAAAAGAATCTTTGTGTTCAAAACAAGATAGGTGAATGACGGCTTTCACACACACTTATCTCTCAGAACTGAGCATGTGGAGAGACGTTCGTTCATCTAGCACAAATGGAACGGGTTGCAGGAAAAACATTTACTCTGGTTTCTCAGCCTGTTTCCTAGTGCCGGTTTGAAGTTCCTGCAGTTTTCACTGTAAAACCGAGTTGGAGCTAGTACCTCTCCTTATATATGTATGGAGTGGAGTTTGCAACTGAAAATAAACTTTGTTTTCCCAACAAGATAGGTGAAGGACGGCTTTCACACACACTTATCTCTCAGAACTGAGCATGTGGAGAGACGTTCGTTCATCTAGCAGAATGGGAACGAGTTGCAGGAGAAACTTTTACTCTGGTTTCTCAGTCTGTTTCCTAGTGCCAGTTTGAAGTTCCTGCAGTTTTCATAGTAAAACCGAGTTGGAGCTAGTACCTCTCCTTATATATGTATGGAGTGGAGTTTGCAACTGAAAAGAATCTTTGTGTTCAAAACAAGATAGGTGAATGACGGCTTTCACACACACTTATCTCTCAGAACTGAGCATGTGGAGAGACGTTCGTTCATCTAGCACAAAGGGAACGGGTTGCAGGAGAAACATTTACTCTGGTTTCTCAGCCTGTTTCTTAGTGCCGGTTTGAAGTTCCTGCAGTTTTCACTGTAAAACCGAGTTGGAGCTAGTACCTCTCCTTATATATGTATGGAGTGGAGTTTGCAACTGAAAAGAAACTTTGTGTTCCCAACCAGCTAGGTGAAGGACGGCTTTCACACACACTTACCTCTCAGAACTGAGCATGTGGAGAGACGTTCGTTCATCTAGCACAAAGGGAACGGGTTGCAGGAGAAACATTTACTCTGGTTTCTCAGCCTGTTTCTTAGTGCCGGTTTGAAGTTCCTGCAGTTTTCACTGTAAAACCGAGTTGGAGCTAGTACCTCTCCTTATATATGTATGGAGTGGAGTTTGCAACTGAAAATAAACTTTGTTTTCCCAACAAGATAGGTGAAGGACGGCTTTCACACACACTTATCTCTCAGAACTGAGCATGTGGAGAGACGTTCGTTCATCTAGCACAAAGGGAACGGGTTGCAGGAGAAACTTTTACTCTGGTTTCTCAGTGTGTTTCCTATTGCCGGTTTGATGTTCCTTCAGTTTTCACTGTAAAACCGAGTTGGAGCTAGTACCTCTCCTTATATATGTATGGAGTGGAGTTTGCAACTGAAAAGTATCTTTGTGTTCCCAACAAGCTAGGTGAAGTACGGCTTTCACACACACTTACCTCTCAGAACTGAGCATGTGGAGAGACGTTCGTTCATCTAGCACAAAGGGAACGGGTTGCAGGAGAAACATTTACTCTGGTTTCTCAGCCTGTTTCTTAGTGCCGGTTTGAAGTTCCTGCAGTTTTCACTGTAAAACCGAGTTGGAGCTAGTACCTCTCCTTATATATGTATGGAGTGGAGTTTGCAACTGAAAAGAATCTTTGTGTTCCAAACAAGATAGGTGAATGACGGCTTTCACACACACTTATCTCTCAGAACTGAGCATGTGGAGAGACGTTCGTTCACCTAGCACAAAGGGAACGGGTTGCAGGAAAAACATTTACTCTGGTTTCTCAGCCTGTTTCCTAGTGTCGGTTTGAAGTTCCTGCAGTTTTCACTGTAAAACCGAGTTGGAGCTAGTACCTCTCCTTATATATGTATGGAGTGGAGTTTGCAACTGAAAATAAACTTTGTTTTCCCAACAAGATAGGTGAAGGACGGCTTTCACACACACTTATCTCTCAGAACTGAGCATGTGGAGAGACGTTCGTTCATCTAGCACAATGGGAACGAGTTGCAGGAGAAACTTTTACTCTGGTTTCTCAGTCTGTTTCCTAGTGCCAGTTTGAAGTTCCTGCAGTTTTCATAGTAAAACCGAGTTGGAGCTAGTACCTCTCCTTATATATGTATGGAGTGGAGTTTGCAACAGAAAAGAATCTTTGTGTTCAAAACAAGATAGGTGAATGACGGCTTTCACACACACTTACCTCTCAGAACTGAGCATGTGGAGAGACGTTCGTTCATCTAGCACAAAGGGAACGGGTTGCAGGAGAAACATTTACTCTGGTTTCTCAGCCTGTTTCTTAGTGCCGGTTTGAAGTTCCTGCAGTTTTCACTGTAAAACCGAGTTGGAGCTAGTACCTCTCCTTATATATGTATGGAGTGGAGTTTGCAACTGAAAATAAACTTTGTTTTCCCAACAAGATAGGTGAAGGATGGCTTTCACTCACACTTATCTCTCAGAACTGAGCATGTGGAGAGACGTTCGTTCATCTAGCACAATGGGAACGAGTTGCAGGAGAAACTTTTACTCTGGTTTCTCAGTCTGTTTCCTAGTGCCAGTTTGAAGTTCCTGCAGTTTTCATAGTAAAACCGAGTTGGAGCTAGTACCTCTCCTTATATATGTATGGAGTGGAGTTTGCAACTGAAAAGTATCTTTGTGTTCCCAACAAGCTAGGTGAAGGACGGCTTTCACACACACTTACCTCTCAGAACTGAGCATGTGGAGAGACGTTCGTTCATCTAGCACAAAGGGAACGGGTTGCAGGAGAAACATTTACTCTGGTTTCTCAGCCTGTTTCTTAGTGCCGGTTTGAAGTTCCTGCAGTTTTCACTGTAAAACCGAGTTGGAGCTAGTACCTCTCCTTATATATGTATGGAGTGGAGTTTGCAACTGAAAAGAATCTTTGTGTTCAAAACAAGATAGGTGAATGACGGCTTTCACACACACTTATCTCTCAGAACTGAGCATGTGGAGAGACGTTCGTTCACCTAGCACAAAGGGAACGGTTTGCAGGAAAAATATTTTCTCTGGTTTCTCAGCCTGTTTCCTAGTGCTGGTTTGAAGTTCCTGCAGTTTTCACTGTAAAACCGAGTTGGAGCTAGTACCTCCCCATATATATGTACGGAGTGGAGTTTGCAACTGAAAAGAATCTTTGTGTTCCCCACAAGCTAGGTGAAGGACGGCTTTCACACACACTTACCTCTCAGAACTGAGCATGTGGAGAGACGTTCGTTCATCTAGCACAATGTGAACGAGTTGCAGGAGAAACTTTTACTCTGGTTTCTCAGTCTGTTTCCTAGTGCCTTTTGGAAGTTCCTGCAGTTTTCACTGTAAAACCGAGTTGGGGCTAGTACCTCTCCTTATATATGTATGGAGTGGAGTTTGCAACTGAAAAGAATCTTTGTGTTCAAAACAAGACAGGTGAAGGACGGCTTTCACACACACTTATCTCTCAGAACTGAGCATGTGGAGAGACGTTCGTTCATCTAGCACAAATGGAACGGGTTGCAGGAAAAACTTTTACTCTGGTTTCTCAGCCTGTTTCTTAGTGCCGGTTTGAAGTTACTGCAGTTTTCACTGTAAAATCGAGTTGGAGCTAGTACCTCTCCTTATATATGTATGGAGTGGAGTTTGCAACTGAAAAGAATCTTTGTGTTCAAAACAAGATAGGTGAATGACCGCTTTCACACACACTTATCTCTCAGAACTGAGCATGTGGAGAGACGTTCGTTCATCTAGCACAATGGGAACGAGTTGCAGGAGAAACTTTTACTCTGGTTTCTCAGTCTGTTTCCTAGTGCCAGATTGAAGTTCCTGAAGTTTTCATAGTAAAACCGAGTTGGAGCTAGTACCTCTCCTTATATATGTATGGAGTGGAGTTTGCAACTGAAAATAAACTTTGTTTTCCCAACAAGATAGGTGAAGGATGGCTTTCACACACACTAATTTCTCAGAACTGAGCATGTGGAGAGACGTTCGTTCATCTAGCACAAATGGAACGGGTTGCAGGAAATACTTTTACTCTGGTTTCTCAGTCTGTTTCCTATTGCCGGTTTGATGTTCCTGCAGTTTTCACTGTAAAACCGAGTTGGAGCTAGTACCTCTCCTTATATATGTATGGAGTGGAGTTTGCAACTGAAAAGTATCTTTGTGTTCCCAACAAGCTAGGTGAAGGACGGCTTTCACACACACTTACCTCTCAGAACTGAGCATGTGGAGAGACGTTCGTTCATCTAGCACAAAGGGAACGGGTTGCAGGAGAAACATTTACTCTGGTTTCTCAACCTGTTTCTTAGTGCCGGTTTGAAGTTCCTGCAGTTTTCACTGTAAAACCGAGTTGGAGCTAGTACCTCTCCTTATATATGTATGGAGTGGAGTTTGCGACTGAAAAGAATCTTTGTGTTCAAAACAAGATAGGTGAATGACGGCTTTCACACACACTTATCTCTCAGAACTGAGCATGTGGAGAGACGTTCGTTCATCTAGCACAAATGGAACGGGTTGCAGGAAAAACATTTACTCTGGTTTCTCAGCCTGTTTCCTAGTGCCGGTTTGAAGTTCCTGCAGTTTTCACTGTAAAACCGAGTTGGAGCTAGTACCTCTCCTTATATATGTATGGAGTGGAGTTTGCAACTGAAAATAAACTTTGTTTTCCCAACAAGATAGGTGAAGGACGGCTTTCACACACACTTATCTCTCAGAACTGAGCATGTGGAGAGACGTTCGTTCATCTAGCACAATGGGAACGAGTTGCAGGAGAAACTATTACTCTGGTTTCTCAGTCTGTTTCCTAGTGCCAGTTTGAAGTTCCTGCAGTTTTCATAGTAAAACCGAGTTGGAGCTAGTACCTCTCCTTATATATGTATGGAGTGGAGTTTGCAACTGAAAAGAATCTTTGTGTTCAAAACAAGATAGGTGAATGACGGCTTTCACACACACTTATCTCTCAGAACTGAGCATGTGGAGAGACGTTCGTTCATCTAGCACAAAGGGAACGGGTTGCAGGAGAAACATTTACTCTGGTTTCTCAGCCTGTTTCTTAGTGCCGGTTTGAAGTTCCTGCAGTTTTCACTGTAAAACCGAGTTGGAGCTAGTACCTCTCCTTATATATGTATGGAGTGGAGTTTGCAACTGAAAAGAAACTTTGTGTTCCCAACCAGCTAGGTGAAGGACGGCTTTCACACACACTTATCTCTCAGAACTTAGCATGTGGAGAGACGTTCGTTCATCTAGCACAAAGGGAACGGGTTGCAGGAGAAACTTTTACTCTGGTTTCTCAGCCTGTTTCTTAGTGCCGGTTTGAAGTTCCTGCAGTTTTCACTGTAAAACCGAGTTGGAGCTAGTACCTCTCCTTATATATGTATGGAGTGGAGTTTGCAACTGAAAATAAACTTTGTTTTCCCAACAAGATAGGTGAAGGACGGCTTTCACACACACTTATCTCTCAGAACTGAGCATGTGGAGAGACGTTCGTTCATCTAGCACAAAGGGAACGGGTTGCAGGAGAAACTTTTACTCTGGTTTCTCAGTGTGTTTCCTATTGCCGGTTTGATGTTCCTTCAGTTTTCACTGTAAAACCGAGTTGGAGCTAGTACCTCTCCTTATATATGTATGGAGTGGAGTTTGCAACTGAAAAGTATCTTTGTGTTCCCAACAAGCTAGGTGAAGGACGGCTTTCACACACACTTACCTCTCAGAACTGAGCATGTGGAGAGACGTTCGTTCATCTAGCACAAAGGGAACGGGTTGCAGGAGAAACATTTACTCTGGTTTCTCAGCCTGTTTCTTAGTGCCGGTTTGAAGTTCCTGCAGTTTTCACTGTAAAACCGAGTTGGAGCTAGTACCTCTCCTTATATATGTATGGAGTGGAGTTTGCAACTGAAAAGAATCTTTGTGTTCCAAACAAGATAGGTGAATGACGGCTTTCACACACACTTATCTCTCAGAACTGAGCATGTGGAGAGACGTTCGTTCACCTAGCACAAAGGGAACGGGTTGCAGGAAAAACATTTACTCTGGTTTCTCAGCCTGTTTCCTAGTGTCGGTTTGAAGTTCCTGCAGTTTTCACTGTAAAACCGAGTTGGAGCTAGTACCTCTCCTTATATATGTATGGAGTGGAGTTTGCAACTGAAAATAAACTTTGTTTTCCCAACAAGATAGGTGAAGGACGGCTTTCACACACACTTATCTCTCAGAACTGAGCATGTGGAGAGACGTTCGTTCATCTAGCACAATGGGAACGAGTTGCAGGAGAAACTTTTACTCTGGTTTCTCAGTCTGTTTCCTAGTGCCAGTTTGAAGTTCCTGCAGTTTTCATAGTAAAACCGAGTTGGAGCTAGTACCTCTCCTTATATATGTATGGAGTGGAGTTTGCAACAGAAAAGAATCTTTGTGTTCAAAACAAGATAGGTGAATGACGGCTTTCACACACACTTACCTCTCAGAACTGAGCATGTGGAGAGACGTTCGTTCATCTAGCACAAAGGGAACGGGTTGCAGGAGAAACATTTACTCTGGTTTCTCAGCCTGTTTCTTAGTGCCGGTTTGAAGTTCCTGCAGTTTTCACTGTAAAACCGAGTTGGAGCTAGTACTTCTCCTTATATATGTATGGAGTGGAGTTTGCAACTGAAAATAAACTTTGTTTTCCCAACAAGATAGGTGAAGGATGGCTTTCACTCACACTTATCTCTCAGAACTGAGCATGTGGAGAGACGTTCGTTCATCTAGCACAATGGGAACGAGTTGCAGGAGAAACTTTTACTCTGGTTTCTCAGTCTGTTTCCTAGTGCCAGTTTGAAGTTCCTGCAGTTTTCATAGTAAAACCGAGTTGGAGCTAGTACCTCTCCTTATATATGTATGGAGTGGAGTTTGCAACTGAAAAGAATCTTTGTGTTCAAAACAAGATAGGTGAATGACGGCTTTCACACACACTTATCTCTCAGAACTGAGCATGTGGAGAGACGTTCGTTCATCTAGCACAAAGGGAACGGGTTGCAGGAGAAACATTTACTCTGGTTTCTCAGCCTGTTTCTTAGTGCCGGTTTGAAATTCCTGCAGTTTTCACTGTAAAACCGAGTTGGAGCTAGTACCTCTCCTTATATATGTATGGAGTGGAGTTTGCAACTGAAAATAAACTTTGTTTTCCCAACAAGATAGGTGAAGGATGGCTTTCACACACACTAATTTCTCAGAACTGAGCATGTGGAGAGACGTTCGTTCATCTAGCACAAATGGATCGGGTTGCAGGAAAAACTTTTACTCTGGTTTCTCAGTGTGTTTCCTATTGCCGGTTTGATGTTCCTGCAGTTTTCACTGTAAAACCGAGTTGGAGCTAGTACCTCTCCTTATATATGTATGGAGTGGAGTTTGCAACTGAAAAGTATCTTTGTGTTCCCAACAAGCTAGGTGAAGGACGGCTTTCACACACACTTACCTCTCAGAACTGAGCATGTGGAGAGACGTTCGTTCATCTAGCACAAACGGAACGGGTTGCAGGAGAAACATTTACTCTGGTTTCTCAGCCTGTTTCTTAGTGCCGGTTTGAAGTTACTGCAGTTTTCACTGTAAAATCGAGTTGGAGCTTGTACCTCTCCTTATATATGTATGGAGTGGAGTTTGCAACTGAAAAGAATCTTTGTGTTCAAAACAAGATAGGTGAATGACCGCTTTCACACACACTTATCTCTCAGAACTGAGCATGTGGAGAGACGTTCGTTCACCTAGCACAAAGGGAACGGGTTGCAGGAAAAACATTTACTCTGGTTTCTCAGCCTGTTTCCTAGTGCCGGTTTGAAGTTCCTGCAGTTTTCACTGTAAAACCGAGTTGGAGCTAGTACCTCTCGTTATATATGTATGGAGTGGAGTTTGCAACTGAAAATAAACTTTGTTTTCCCAACAAGATAGGTGAAGGACGGCTTTCACACACACTTATCTCTCAGAACTGAGCATGTGGAGAGACGTTCGTTCATCTAGCACAATGGGAACGAGTTGCAGGAGAAACTTTTACTCTGGTTTCTCAGTCTGTTTCCTAGTGCCAGTTTGAAGTTCCTGCAGTTTTCATAGTAAAACCGAGTTGGAGCTAGTACCTCTCCTTATATATGTATGGAGTGGAGTTTGCAACTGAAAATAAACTTTGTTTTCCCAACAAGATAGGTGAAGGATGGCTTTCACACACACTAATTTCTCAGAACTGAGCACGTGGAGAGACGTTCGTTCATCTAGCACAAAGGGAACGGGTTGCAGGAAAAACTTTTACTCTGGTTTCTCAGTCTGTTTCCTATTGCCGGTTTGATGTTCCTGCAGTTTTCACTGTAAAACCGAGTTGGAGCTAGTACCTCTCCTTATATATGTATGGAGTGGAGTTTGCAACTGAAAAGTATCTTTGTGTTCCCAACAAGCTAGGTGAAGGACGGCTTTCACACACACTTACCTCTCAGAACTGAGCATGTGGAGAGACGTTCGTTCATCTAGCACAAAGGGAACGGGTTGCAGGAGAAACATTTACTCTGGTTTCTCAGCCTGTTTCTTAGTGCCGGTTTGAAGTTCCTGCAGTTTTCACTGTAAAACCGAGTTGGAGCTAGTACCTCTCCTTATATATGTATGGAGTGGAGTTTGCAACTGAAAAGAATCTTTGTGTTCAAAACAAGATAGGTGAATGACGGCTTTCACACACACTTATCTCTCAGAACTGAGCATGTGGAGAGACGTTCGTTCACCTAGCACAAAGGGAACTGTTTGCAGGAAAAATATTTGCTCTGGTTTCTCAGCCTGTTTCCTAGTGCCGGTTTGAAGTTCCTGCAGTTTTCACTGTAAAACCGAGTTGGAGCTAGTACCTCCCCATATATATGTACGGAGTGGAGTTTGCAACTGAAAAGAATCTTTGTGTTCCCCACAAGCTAGGTGAAGGACGGCTTTCACACACACTTACCTCTCAGAACTGAGCATGTGGAGAGACGTTCGTTCATCTAGCACAATGGGAACGAGTTGCAGGAGAAACTTTTACTCTGGTTTCTCAGTCTGTTTCCTAGTGCCTTTTGGAAGTTCCTGCAGTTTTCACTGTAAAACCGAGTTGGGGCTAGTACCTCTCCTTATATATGTATGGAGTGGAGTTTGCAACTGAAAAGAATCTTTGTGTTCAAAAGAAGATAGGTGAAGGACGGCTTTCACACACACTTATCTCTCAGAACTGAGCATGTGGAGAGACGTTCGTTCATCTAGCACAAATGGAACGGGTTGCAGGAAAAACTTTTACTCTGGCTTCTCAGTCTGTTTCCTAGTGCCGGTTTGAAGTTCCTGCAGTTTTCACTGTAACACCGAGTTGGAGCTAGTACCTCTCCTTATATATGTATGGAGTGGAGTTTGCAACTGAAAAGTATCTTTGTGTTCCCAACAAGCTAGGTGAAGAACGGCTTTCACACACACTTTCCTCTCAGAACTGAGCATGTGGAGAGACGTTCGTTCATCTAGCACAAAGGGAACGGGTTGCAGGAGAAACATTTACTCTGGTTTCTCAGCCTGTTTCTTAGTGTCGGTTTGAAGTTACTGCAGTTTTCACTGTAAAATCGAGTTGGAGCTAGTACCTCTCCTTATATATGTATGGAGTGGAGTTTGCAACTGAAAAGAATCTTTGTGTTCAAAACAAGATAGGTGAATGACCGCTTTCACACACACTTATCTCTCAGAACTGAGCATGTGGAGAGACTTTCGTTCATCTAGCACAATGGGAACGAGTTGCAGGAGAAACTTTTACTCTGGTTTCTCAGTCTGTTTCCTAGTGCCAGTTTGAAGTTCCTGAAGTTTTCATAGTAAAACCGATTTGGAGCTAGTACCTCTCCTTATATATGTATGGAGTGGAGTTTGCAACTGAAAATAAACTTTGTTTTCCCAACAAGATAGGTGAAGGATGGCTTTCACACACACTAATTTCTCAGAACTGAGCACGTGGAGAGACGTTCGTTCATCTAGCACAAATGGAACGGGTTGCAGGAAATACTTTTACTCTGGTTTCTCAGTCTGTTTCCTATTGCCGGTTTGATGTTCCTGCAGTTTTCACTGTAAAACCGAGTTGGAGCTAGTACCTCTCCTTATATATGTATGGAGTGGAGTTTGCAACTGAAAAGTATCTTTGTGTTCCCAACAAGCTAGGTGAAGGACGGCTTTCACACACACTTACCTCTCAGAACTGAGCATGTGGAGAGACGTTCGTTCATCTAGCACAAAGGGAACGGGTTGCAGGAGAAACATTTACTCTGGTTTCTCAACCTGTTTCTTAGTGCCGGTTTGAAGTTCCTGCAGTTTTCACTGTAAAACCGAGTTGGAGCTAGTACCTCTCCTTATATATGTATGGAGTGGAGTTTGCAACTGAAAAGAATCTTTGTGTTCAAAACAAGATAGGTGAATGACGGCTTTCACACACACTTATCTCTCAGAACTGAGCATGTGGAGAGACGTTCGTTCACCTAGCACAAATGGAACGGGTTGCAGGAAAAACATTTACTCTGGTTTCTCAGCCTGTTTCCTAGTGCCGGTTTGAAGTTCCTGCAGTTTTCACTGTAAAACCGAGTTGGAGCTAGTACCTCTCCTTATATATGTATGGAGTGGAGTTTGCAACTGAAAATAAACTTTGTTTTCCCAACAAGATAGGTGAAGGACGGCTTTCACACACACTTATCTCTCAGAACTGAGCATGTGGAGAGACGTTCGTTCATCTAGCACAATGGGAACGAGTTGCAGGAGAAACTTTTACTCTGGTTTCTCAGTCTGTTTCCTAGTGCCAGTTTGAAGTTCCTGCAGTTTTCATAGTAAAACCGAGTTGGAGCTAGTACCTCTCCTTATATATGTATGGAGTGGAGTTTGCAACTGAAAAGAATCTTTGTGTTCAAAACAAGATAGGTGAATGACGGCTTTCACACACACTTATCTCTCAGAACTGAGCATGTGGAGAGACGTTCGTTCATCTAGCACAAAGGGAACGGGTTGCAGGAGAAACATTTACTCTGGTTTCTCAGCCTGTTTCTTAGTGCCGGTTTGAAGTTCCTGCAGTTTTCACTGTAAAACCGAGTTGGAGCTAGTACCTCTCCTTATATATGTATGGAGTGGAGTTTGCAACTGAAAAGAAACTTTGTGTTCCCTACAAGCTAGGTGAAGGACGGCTTTCACACACACTTATCTCTCAGAACTTAGCATGTGGAGAGACGTTCGTTCATCTAGCACAAAGGGAACGGGTTGCAGGAGAAACTTTTACTCTGGTTTCTCAGCCTGTTTCTTAGTGCCGGTTTGAAGTTCCTGCAGTTTTCACTGTAAAACCGAGTTGGAGCTAGTACCTCTCCTTATATATGTATGGAGTGGAGTTTGCAACTGAAAATAAACTTTGTTTTCCCAACAAGGTAGGTGAAGGACGGCTTTCACACACACTTATCTCTCAGAACTGAGCATGTGGAGAGACGTTCGTTCATCTAGCACAAAGGGAACGGGTTGCAGGAGAAACTTTTACTCTGGTTTCTCAGTGTGTTTCCTATTGCCGGTTTGATGTTCCTTCAGTTTTCACTGTAAAACCGAGTTGGAGCTAGTACCTCTCCTTATATATGTATGGAGTGGAGTTTGCAACTGAAAAGTATCTTTGTGTTCCCAACAAGCTAGGTGAAGTACGGCTTTCACACATACTTACCTCTCAGAACTGAGCATGTGGAGAGACGTTCGTTCATCTAGCACAAAGGGAACGGGTTGCAGGAGAAACATTTACTCTGGTTTCTCAGCCTGTTTCTTAGTGCCGGTTTGAAGTTCCTGCAGTTTTCACTGTAAAACCGAGTTGGAGCTAGTACCTCTCCTTATATATGTATGGAGTGGAGTTTGCAACTGAAAAGAATCTTTGTGTTCAAAACAAGATAGGTGAATGACGGCTTTCACACACACTTATCTCTCAGAACTGAGCATGTGGAGAGACGTTCGTTCACCTAGCACAAAGGGAACGGGTTGCAGGAAAAACATTTACTCTGGTTTCTCAGCCTGTTTCCTAGTGCCGGTTTGAAGTTCCTGCAGTTTTCACTGTAAAACCGAGTTGGAGCTAGTACCTCTCCTTATATATGTATGGAGTGGAGTTTGCAACTGAAAATAAACTTTGTTTTCCCAACAAGATATGTGAAGGACGGCTTTCACACACACTTATCTCTCAGAACTGAGCATGTGGAGAGACGTTCGTTCATCTAGCACAATGGGAACGAGTTGCAGGAGAAACTTTTACTCTGGTTTCTCAGTCTGTTTCCTAGTGCCAGTTTGAAGTTCCTGCAGTTTTCATAGTAAAACCGAGTTGGAGCTAGTACCTCTCCTTATATATGTATGGAGTGGAGTTTGCAACTGAAAAGAATCTTTGTGTTCAAAACAAGATAGGTGAATGACGGCTTTCACACACACTTATTTCTCAGAACTGAGCATGTGGAGAGACGTTCGTTCATCTAGCACAAAGGGAACGGGTTGCAGGAGAAACATTTACTCTGGTTTCTCAGCCTGTTTCTTAGTGCCGGTTTGAAGTTCCTGCAGTTTTCACTGTAAAACCGAGTTGGAGCTAGTACCTCTCCTTATATATGTATGGAGTGGAGTTTGCAACTGAAAATAAACTTTGTTTTCCCAACAAGATTTGTGAAGGATGGCTTTCACTCACACTTATCTCTCAGAACTGAGCATGTGGAGAGACGTTCGTTCATCTAGCACAATGGGAACGAGTTGCAGGAGAAACTTTTACTCTGGTTTCTCAGTCTGTTTCCTAGTGCCAGTTTGAAGTTCCTGCAGTTTTCATAGTAAAACCGAGTTGGAGCTAGTACCTCTCCTTATATATGTATGGAGTGGAGTTTGCAACTGAAAAGAATCTTTGTGTTCAAAACAAGATAGGTGAATGACGGCTTTCACACACACTTATCTCTCAGAACTGAGCATGTGGAGAGACGTTCGTTCATCTAGCACAAAGGGAACGGGTTGCAGGAGAAACATTTACTCTGGTTTCTCAGCCTGTTTCTTAGTGCCGGTTTGAAGTTCCTGCAGTTTTCACTGTAAAACCGAGTTGGAGCTAGTACCTCTCCTTATATATGTATGGAGTGGAGTTTGCAACTGAAAATAAACTTTGTTTTCCCAACAAGATAGGTGAAGAATGGCTTTCACACACACTAATTTCTCAGAACTGAGCATGTGGAGAGACGTTCGTTCATCTAGCACAAATGGAACGGGTTGCAGGAAAAACTTTTACTATGGTTTCTCAGTCTGTTTCCTATTGCCGGTTTGATGTTCCTGAAGTTTTCACTGTAAAACCGAGTTGGAGCTAGTACCTCTCCTTATATATGTATGGAGTGGAGTTTGCAACTGAAAAGTATCTTTGTGTTCCCAACATGCTAGGTGAAGTACGGCTTTCACACACACTTACCTCTCAGAACTGAGCATGTGGAGAGACGTTCGTTCATCTAGCACAAAGGGAACGGGTTGCAGGAGAAACATTTACTCTGGTTTCTCAGCCTGTTTCTTAGTGCCGGTTTGAAGTTCCTGCAGTTTTCACTGTAAAACCGAGTTGGAGCTAGTACCTCTCCTTATATATGTATGGAGTGGAGTTTGCAACTGAAAAGAATCTTTGTGTTCAAAACAAGATAGGTGAATGACGGCTTTCACACACACTTATCTCTCAGAACTGAGCATGTGGAGAGACGTTCGTTCACCTAGCACAAAGGGAACGGGTTGCAGGAAAAACATTTACTCTGGTTTCTCAGCCTGTTTCCTAGTGCCGGTTTGAAGTTCCTGCAGTTTTCACTGTAAAACCGAGTTGGAGCTAGTACCTCTCCTTATATATGTATGGAGTGGAGTTTGCAACTGAAAATAAACTTTGTTTTCCCAACAAGATAGGTGAAGGACGGCTTTCACACACACTTATCTCTCAGAACTGAGCATGTGGAGAGACGTTCGTTCATCTAGCACAATGGGAACGAGTTGCAGGAGAAACTTTTACTCTGGTTTCTCAGTCTGTTTCCTAGTGCCAGTTTGAAGTTCCTGCAGTTTTCATAGTAAAACCGAGTTGGAGCTAGTACCTCTCCTTATATATGTATGGAGTGGAGTTTGCAACTGAAAAGAATCTTTGTGTTCAAAACAAGATAGGTGAATGACGGCTTTCACACACACTTACCTCTCAGAACTGAGCATGTGGAGAGACGTTCGTTCATCTAGCACAAAGGGAACGGGTTGCAGGAGAAACATTTACTCTGGTTTCTCAGCCTGTTTCTTAGTGCCGGTTTGAAGTTCCTGCAGTTTTCACTGTAAAACCGAGTTGGAGCTAGTACCTCTCCTTATATATGTATGGAGTGGAGTTTGCAACTGAAAATAAACTTTGTTTTCCCAACAAGATAGGTGATGGATGGCTTTCACACACACTAATTTCTCAGAACTGAGCATGTGGAGAGACGTTCGTTCATCTAGCACAAATGGAACGGGTTGCAGGAAAAACTTTTACTCTGGTTTCTCAGTGTGTTTCCTATTGCCGGTTTGATGTTCCTGCAGTTTTCACTGTAAAACCGAGTTGGAGCTAGTACCTCTCCTTATATATGTATGGAGTGGAGTTTGCAACTGAAAACTATCTTTGTGTTCCCAACAAGCTAGGTGAAGTACGGCTTTCACACACACTTATCTCTCAGAACTGAGCATGTGGAGAGACGTTCGTTCATCTAGCACAAAGGAAACGGGTTGCAGGAGAAACATTAACTCTGGTTTCTCAGCCTGTTTCTTAGTGCCGGTTTGAAGTTCCTGCAGTTTTCACTGTAAAACCGAGTTGGAGCTAGTACCTCTCCTTATATATGTATGGAGTGGAGTTTGCAACTGAAAAGAATCTTTGTGTTCAAAACAAGATAGGTGAATGACGGCTTTCACACACACTTATCTCTCAGAACTGAGCATGTGGAGAGACGTTCGTTCACCTAGCACAAAGGGAACGGGTTGCAGGAAAAACATTTACTCTGGTTTCTCAGCCTGTTTCCTAGTGCCGGTTTGAAGTTCCTGCACTTTTCACTGTAAAACCGAGTTGGAGCTAGTACCTCTCCTTATATATGTATGGATTGGAGTTTGCAACTGAAAATAAACTTTGTTTTCCCAACAAGATAGGTGAAGGACGGCTTTCACACACACTTATCTCTCAGAACTGAGCATGTGGAGAGACGTTCGTTCATCTAGCACAATGGGAACGAGTTGCAGGAGAAACTTTTACTCTGGTTTCTCAGTCTGTTTCCTAGTGCCAGTTTGAAGTTCCTGCAGTTTTCATAGTAAAACCGAGTTGGAGCTAGTACCTCTCCTTATATATGTATGGAGTGGAGTTTGCAACTGAAAAGAATCTTTGTGTTCAAAACAAGATAGGTGAATGACGGCTTTCACACACACTTACCTCTCAGAACTGAGCATGTGGAGAGACGTTCGTTCATCTAGCACAAAGGGAACGGGTTGCAGGAGAAACATTTACTCTGGTTTCTCAGCCTGTTTCTTAGTGCCGGTTTGAAGTTCCTGTAGTTTTCACTGTAAAACCGAGTTGGAGCTAGCACCTCTCCTTATATATGTATGGAGTGGAGTTTGCAACTGAAAATAAACTTTGTTTTCCCAACAAGATAGGTGATGGATGGCTTTCACACACACTAATTTCTCAGAACTGAGCACGTGGAGAGACGTTCGTTCATCTAGCACAAATGGAACGTGTGGCAGGAAAAACTATTACTCTGGTTTCTCAGTGTGTTTCCTATTGCCGGTTTGATGTTCCTGCAGTTTTCACTGTAAAACCGAGTTGGAGCTAGTACCTCTCCTTATATATGTATGGAGTGGAGTTTGCAACTGAAAAGTATCTTTGTGTTCCCAACAAGCTAGGTGAAGCACGGCTTTCACACACACTTACCTCTCAGAACTGAGCATGTGGAGAGACGTTCGTTCATCTAGCAAAAAGGGAACGGGTTGCAGGAGAAACATTTACTCTGGTTTCTCAGCTTGTTTCTTAGTGCCGGTTTGAAGTTCCTGCAGTTTTCACTGTAAAACCGAGTTGGAGCTAGTACCTCTCCTTATATATGTATGGAGTGGAGTTTGCAACTGAAAATAAACTTTGTTTTCCCAACAAGATAGGTGAAGGATGGCTTTCACACACACTAATTTCTCAGAACTAAGCACGTGGAGAGACGTTCGTTCATCTAGGACAAATGGAACGGGTGGCAGGAAAAACTTTTACTCTGGTTTCTCAGTCTGTTTCCTATTGCCGGTTTGATGTTCCTGCAGTTTTCACTGTAAAACCGAGTTGGAGCTAGTACCTCTCCTTATATATGTATGGAGTGGAGTTTGCAACTGAAAAGAATCTTTGTGTTCAAAACAAGATAGGTGAATGACGGCTTTCACACACACTTATCTCTCAGAACTGAGCATGTGGAGAGACGTTCGTTCACCTAGCACAAAGGGAACGGGTTGCAGGAAAAACATTTACTCTGGTTTCTCAGCCTGTTTCCTAGTGCCGGTTTGAAGTTCCTGCAGTTTTCACTGTAAAACCGAGTTGGAGCTAGTACCTCTCCTTATATATGTATGGAGTGGAGTTTGCAACTGAAAATAAACTTTGTTTTCCCAACAAGATAGGTGAAGGACGGCTTTCACACACACTTATCTCTCAGAACTGAGCATGTGGAGAGACGTTCGTTCATCTAGCACAATGGGAACGAGTTGCAGGAGAAACTTTTACTCTGGTTTCTCAGTCTGTTTCCTAGTGCCAGTTTGAAGTTCCTGCAGTATTCATAGTAAAACCGAGTTGGAGCTTGTACCTCTCCTTATATATGTATGGAGTGGATTTTGCAACTGAAAAGAATCTTTGTGTTCAAAACAAGATAGGTGAATGACGGCTTTCACACACACTTATCTCTCAGAACTGAGCATGTGGAGAGACGTTCGTTCATCTAGCACAAAGGGAACGGGTTGCAGGAGAAACATTTACTCTGGTTTCTCAGCCTGTTTCTTAGTGCCGGTTTGAAGTTCCTGCAGTTTTCACTGTAAAACCGAGTTGGAGCTAGTACCTCTCCTTATATATGTATGGAGTGGAGTTTGCAACTGAAAATAAACTTTGTTTTCCCAACAAGATATGTGATGGATGGCTTTCACACACACTAATTTCTCAGAACTGAGCATGTGGAGAGACGTTCGTTCATCTAGCACAAATGGAACGGGTTGCAGGAAAAACTTTTACTCTGGTTTCTCAGTGTGTTTCCTATTGCCGGTTTGATGTTCCTGCAGTTTTCACTGTAAAACCGAGTTGGAGCTAATACCTCTCCTTATATATGTATGGAGTGGAATTTGCAACTGAAAAGTATCTTTGTGTTCCCAAAAAGCTAGGTGAAGTACGGCTTTCACACACACTTATCTCTCAGAACTGAGCATGTGGAGAGACGTTCGTTCATCTAGCACAAAGGGAACGGGTTGCAGGAGAAACATTTACTCTGGTTTCTCAGCCTGTTTCTTAGTGCCGGTTTGAAGTTCCTGCAGTTTTCACTGTAAAACCGAGTTGGAGCTAGTACCTCTCCTTATATATGTATGGAGTGGAGTTTGCAACTGAAAAGAATCTTTGTGTTCAAAACAAGATAGGTGAATGACGGCTTTCACACACACTTATCTCTCAGAACTGAGCATGTGGAGAGACGTTCGTTCACCTAGCACAAAGGGAACGGGTTGCAGGAAAAACATTTACTCTGGTTTCTCAGCCTGTTTCCTAGTGCCGGTTTGAAGTTCCTGCAGTTTTCACTGTAAAACCGAGTTGGAGCTAGTACCTCTCCTTATATATGTATGGAGTGGAGTTTGCAACTGAAAATAAACTTTGTTTTCCCAACAGGATAGGTGAAGGACGGCTTTCACACACACTTATCTCTCAGAACTGAGCATGTGGAGAGACGTTCGTTCATCTAGCACAAAGGGAACGAGTTGCAGGAGAAACTTTTACTCTGGTTTCTCAGTCTGTTTCCTAGTGCCAGTTTGAAGTTCCTGCAGTTTTCATAGTAAAACCGAGTTGGAGCTAGTACCTCTCCTTATATATGTATGGAGTGGAGTTTGCAACTGAAAAGAATCTTTGTGTTCAAAACAAGATAGGTGAATGACGGCTTTCACACACACTTACCTCTCAGAACTGAGCATGTGGAGAGACGTTCGTTCATCTAGCACAAAGGGAACGGGTTGCAGGAGAAACATTTACTCTGGTTTCTCAGCCTGTTTCTTAGTGCCGGTTTGAAGTTCCTGCAGTTTTCACTGTAAAACCGAGTTGGAGCTAGTACCTCTCCTTATATATGTATGGAGTGGAGTTTGCAACTGAAAATAAACTTTGTTTTCCCAACAAGATATGTGATGGATGGCTTTCACACACACTAATTTCTCAGAACTGAGCATGTGGAGAGACGTTCGTTCATCTAGCACAAATGGAAAGGGTTGCAGGAAAAACTTTTACTCTGGTTTCTCAGTGTGTTTCCTATTGCCGGTTTGATGTTCCTGCAGTTTTCACTGTAAAACCGAGTTGGAGCTAGTACCTCTCCTTATATATGTATGGAGTGGAGTTTGCAACTGAAAAGTATCTTTGTGTTCCCAACAAGCTAGGTGAAGTACGGCTTTCACACACACTTATCTCTCAGAACTGAGCATGTGGAGAGACGTTCGTTCATCTAGCACAAAGGGAACGGGTTGCAGGAGAAACATTTACTCTGGTTTCTCAGCCTGTTTCTTAGTGCCGGTTTGAAGTTCCTGCAGTTTTCACTGTAAAACCGAGTTGGAGCTAGTACCTCTCCTTATATATGTATGGAGTGGAGTTTGCAACTGAAAAGAATCTTTGTGTTCAAAACAAGATAGGTGAATGACGGCTTTCACACACACTTATCTCTCAGAACTGAGCATGTGGAGAGACGTTCGTTCACCTAGCACAAAGGGAACGGGTTGCAGGAAAAACATTTACTCTGGTTTCTCAGCCTGTTTCCTAGTGCCGGTTTGAAGTTCCTGCAGTTTTCACTGTAAAACCGAGTTGGAGCTAGTACCTCTCCTTATATATGTATGGAGTGGAGTTTGCAACTGAAAATAAACTTTGTTTTCCCAACAAGATAGGTGAAGGACGGCTTTCACACACACTTATCTCTCAGAACAGAGCATGTGGAGAGACGTTCGTTCATCTAGCACAAAGGGAACGAGTTGCAGGAGAAACTTTTACTCTGGTTTCTCAGTCTGTTTCCTAGTGCCAGTTTGAAGTTCCTGCAGTTTTCATAGTAACACCGAGTTGGAGCTAGTACCTCTCCTTATATATGTATGGAGTGGAGTTTGCAACTGAAAAGAATCTTTGTGTTCAAAACAAGATAGGTGAATGATGGCTTTCACACACACTTACCTCTCAGAACTGAGCATGTGGAGAGACGTTCGTTCATCTAGCACAAAGGGAACGGGTTGCAGGAGAAACATTTACTCTGGTTTCTCAGCCTGTTTCTTAGTGCCGGTTTGAAGTTCCTGCAGTTTTCACTGTAAAACCGAGTTGGAGCTAGTACCTCTCCTTATATATGTATGGAGTGGAGTTTGCAACTGAAAATAAACTTTGTTTTCCCAACAAGATAGGTGATGGATGGCTTTCACACACACTAATTTCTCAGAACTGAGCACGTGGAGAGACGTTCGTTCATCTAGCACAAATGGAACGGGTGGCAGGAGAAACTATTACTCTGGTTTCTCAGTGTGTTTCCTATTGCCGGTTTGATGTTCCTGCAGTTTTCACTGTAAAACCGAGTTGGAGCTAGTACCTCTCCTTATATATGTATGGAGTGGAGTTTGCAACTGAAAAGTATCTTTGTGTTCCCAACAAGCTAGGTGAAGGACGGCTTTCACACACACTTACCTCTCAGAACTGAGCATGTGGAGAGACGTTCGTTCAACTAGCACAAAGGGAACGGGTTGCAGGAGAAACATTTACTCTGGTTTCTCAGCTTGTTTCTTAGTGCCGGTTTGAAGTTCCTGCAGTTTTCACTGTAAAACCGAGTTGGAGCTAGTACCTCTCCTTATATATGTATGGAGTGGAGTTTGCAACTGAAAATAAACTTTGTTTTCCCAACAAGATAGGTGAAGGATGGCTTTCACACACACTAATTTCTCAGAACTGAGCACGTGGAGAGACGTTCGTTCATCTAGCACAAATGGAACGGGTGGCAGGAAAAACTTTTACTCTTGTTTCTCAGTCTGTTTCCTATTGCCGGTTTGATGTTCCTGCAGTTTTCACTGTAAAACCGAGTTGGAGCTAGTACCTCTCCTTATATATGTATGGAGTGGAGTTTGCAACTGAAAATAAACTTTGTTTTCCCAACAAGATATGTGATGGATGGCTTTCACACACACTAATTTCTCAGAACTGAGCATGTGGAGAGACGTTCGTTCATCTAGCACAAATGGAAAGGGTTGCAGGAAAAACTTTTACTCTGGTTTCTCAGTGTGTTTCCTATTGCCGGTTTGATGTTCCTGCAGTTTTCACTGTAAAACCGAGTTGGAGCTAGTACCTCTCCTTATATATGTATGGAGTGGAGTTTGCAACTGAAAAGTATCTTTGTGTTCCCAACAAGCTAGGTGAAGTACGGCTTTCACACACACTTATCTCTCAGAACTGAGCATGTGGAGAGACGTTCGTTCATCTAGCACAAAGGGAACGGGTTGCAGGAGAAACATTTACTCTGGTTTCTCAGCCTGTTTCTTAGTGCCGGTTTGAAGTTCCTGCAGTTTTCACTGTAAAACCGAGTTGGAGCTAGTACCTCTCCTTATATATGTATGGAGTGGAGTTTGCAACTGAAAAGAATCTTTGTGTTCAAAACAAGATAGGTGAATGACGGCTTTCACACACACTTATCTCTCAGAACTGAGCATGTGGAGAGACGTTCGTTCACCTAGCACAAAGGGAACGGGTTGCAGGAAAAACATTTACTCTGGTTTCTCAGCCTGTTTCCTAGTGCCGGTTTGAAGTTCCTGCAGTTTTCACTGTAAAACCGAGTTGGAGCTAGTACCTCTCCTTATATATGTATGGAGTGGAGTTTGCAACTGAAAATAAACTTTGTTTTCCCAACAAGATAGGTGAAGGACGGCTTTCACACACACTTATCTCTCAGAACAGAGCATGTGGAGAGACGTTCGTTCATCTAGCACAAAGGGAACGAGTTGCAGGAGAAACTTTTACTCTGGTTTCTCAGTCTGTTTCCTAGTGCCAGTTTGAAGTTCCTGCAGTTTTCATAGTAACACCGAGTTGGAGCTAGTACCTCTCCTTATATATGTATGGAGTGGAGTTTGCAACTGAAAAGAATTTTTGTGTTCAAAACAAGATAGGTGAATGATGGCTTTCACACACACTTACCTCTCAGAACTGAGCATGTGGAGAGACGTTCGTTCATCTAGCACAAAGGGAACGGGTTGCAGGAGAAACATTTACTCTGGTTTCTCAGCCTGTTTCTTAGTGCCGGTTTGAAGTTCCTGCAGTTTTCACTGTAAAACCGAGTTGGAGCTAGTACCTCTCCTTATATATGTATGGAGTGGAGTTTGCAACTGAAAATAAACTTTGTTTTCCCAACAAGATAGGTGATGGATGGCTTTCACACACACTAATTTCTCAGAACTGAGCACGTGGAGAGACGTTCGTTCATCTAGCACAAATGGAACGGGTGGCAGGAGAAACTATTACTCTGGTTTCTCAGTGTGTTTCCTATTGCCGGTTTGATGTTCCTGCAGTTTTCACTGTAAAACCGAGTTGGAGCTAGTACCTCTCCTTATATATGTATGGAGTGGAGTTTGCAACTGAAAAGTATCTTTGTGTTCCCAACAAGCTAGGTGAAGGACGGCTTTCACACACACTTACCTCTCAGAACTGAGCATGTGGAGAGACGTTCGTTCAACTAGCACAAAGGGAACGGGTTGCAGGAGAAACATTTACTCTGGTTTCTCAGCTTGTTTCTTAGTGCCGGTTTGAAGTTCCTGCAGTTTTCACTGTAAAACCGAGTTGGAGCTAGTACCTCTCCTTATATATGTATGGAGTGGAGTTTGCAACTGAAAATAAACTTTGTTTTCCCAACAAGATAGGTGAAGGATGGCTTTCACACACACTAATTTCTCAGAACTGAGCACGTGGAGAGACGTTCGTTCATCTAGCACAAATGGAACGGGTGGCAGGAAAAACTTTTACTCTTGTTTCTCAGTCTGTTTCCTATTGCCGGTTTGATGTTCCTGCAGTTTTCACTGTAAAACCGAGTTGGAGCTAGTACCTCTCCTTATATATGTATGGAGTGGAGTTTGCAACTGAAAAGTATCTTTGTGTTCCCAACAAACTAGGTGAAGGACGGCTTTCACACACACTTACCTCTCAGAACTGAGCATGTGGAGAGACGTTCGTTCATCTAGCACAAAGGGAACGGGTTGCAGGAGAAACATTTACTCTGGTTTCTCAGCCTGTTTCTTAGTGCCGGTTTGAAGTTCCTGCAGTTTTCACTGTAAAACCGAGTTGGAGCTAGTACCTCTCCTTATATATGTATGGAGTGGAGTTTGCAACTGAAAAGAATCTTTGTGTTCAAAACACGATAGGTGAATGACGGCTTTCACACACACTTATCTCTCAGAACTGAGCATGTGGAGAGACGTTCGTTCACCTAGCACAAAGGGAACGGGTTGCAGGAAAAACATTTACTCTGGTTTCTCAGCCTGTTTCCTAGTGCCGGTTTGAAGTTCCTGCAGTTTTCACTGTAAAACCGAGTTGGAGCTAGTACCTCTCCTTATATATGTATGGAGTGGTGTTTGCAACTGAAAATAAACTTTGTTTTCCCAACAAGATAAGTGAAGGACGGCTTTCACAGACACTTATCTCTCAGAACTGAGCATGTGGAGAGACGTTCGTTCATCTAGCACAATGGGAACGAGTTGAAGGAGAAACTTTTACTCTGGTTTCTCAGTCTGTTTCCTAGTGCCAGTTTGAAGTTCCTGCAGTTTTCATAGTAAAACCGAGTAGGAGCTAGTACCTCTCCTTATATATGTATGGAGTGGAGTTTGCAACTGAAAAGAATCTTTGTGTTCAAAACAAGATAGGTGAATGACGGCTTTCACACACACTTACCTCTCAGAACTGAGCATGTGGAGAGACGTTCGTTCATCTAGCACAAAGGGAACGGGTTGCAGGAGAAACTTTTACTCTGGTTTCTCAGTCTGTTTCCTAGTGCCGGTTTGAAGTTCCTGCAGTTTTCATAGTAAAACCGAGTTGGAGCTAGTACCTCTCCTTATATATGTATGGAGTGGAGTTTGCAACTGAAAAGAATCTTTGTGTTCAAAACAAGGTAGGTGAATGACGGCTTTCACACACACTTATCTCTCAGAACTGAGCATGTGGAGAGACGTTCGTTCATCTAGCACAAAGGGAACGGTTGCAGGAGAAACATTTACTCTGGTTTCTCAGCCTGTTTCTTAGTGCCGGTTTGAAGTTCCTGCAGTTTTCACTGTAAAACCGAGTTGGAGCTAGTACCTCTCCTTATATATGTATGGAGTGGAGTTTGCAACTGAAAATAAACTTTGTTTTCCCAACAAGATAGGTGAAGGACGGCTTTCACACACACTTATCTCTCAGAACTGAGCATGTGGAGAGACGTTCGTTCATCTAGCACAATGGGAACGAGTTGCAGGAGAAACTTTTACTCTGGTTTCTCAGTCTGTTTCCTAGTGCCAGTTTGAAGTTCCTGCAGTTTTCATAGTAAAACCGAGTTGGAGCTAGTACCTCTCCTTATATATGTATGGAGTGGAGTTTGCAACTGAAAAGAATCTTTGTGTTCAAAACAAGATAGGTGAATGACGGCTTTCACACACACTTATCTCTCAGAACTGAGCATGTGGAGAGACGTTCGTTCATCTAGCACAAAGGGAACGGGTTGCAGGAGAAACATTTACTCTGGTTTCTCAGCCTGTTTCTTAGTGCCGGTTTGAAGTTCCTGCAGTTTTCACTGTAAAACCGAGTTGGAGCTAGTACCTCTCCTTATATATGTATGGAGTGGAGTTTGCAACTGAAAATAAACTTTGTTTTCCAAACAAGATAGGTGAAGGACGGCTTTCACACACACTTACCTCTCAGAACTGAGCATGTGGAGAGACGTTCGTTCATCTAGCACAAAGGGAACGGGTTGCAGGAGAAACTTTTACTCTGGTTTCTCAGTCTGTTTCCTAGTGCCGGTTTGAAGTTCCTGCAGTTTTCATAGTAAAACCGAGTTGGAGCTAGTACCTCTCCTTATATATGTATGGAGTGGAGTTTGCAACTGAAAAGAATCTTTGTGTTCAAAACAAGGTAGGTGAATGACGGCTTTCACACACACTTATCTCTCAGAACTGAGCATGTGGAGAGACGTTCGTTCATCTAGCACAAAGGGAACGGGTTGCAGGAGAAACATTTACTCTGGTTTCTCAGCCTGTTTCTTAGTGCGGTTTGAAGTTCCTGCAGTTTTCACTGTAAAACCGAGTTGGAGCTAGTACCTCTCCTTATATATGTATGGGGTGGAGTTTGCAACTGAAAATAAACTTTGTTTTCCCAACAAGATAGGTGAAGGACGGCTTTCACACACACTTATCTCTCAGAACTGAGCATGTGGAGAGACGTTCGTTCATCTAGCACAATGGGAACGAGTTGCAGGAGAAACTTTTACTCTGGTTTCTCAGTCTGTTTCCTAGTGCCAGTTTGAAGTTCCTGCAGTTTTCATAGTAAAACCGAGTTGGAGCTAGTACCTCTCCTTATATATGTATGGAGTGGAGTTTGCAACTGAAAAGAATCTTTGTGTTCAAAACAAGATAGGTGAATGACGGCTTTCACACACACTTACCTCTCAGAACTGAGCATGTGGAGAGACGTTCGTTCATCTAGCACAAAGGGAACGGGTTGCAGGAGAAACTTTTACTCTGGTTTCTCAGTCTGTTTCCTAGTGCCGGTTTGAAGTTCCTGCAGTTTTCATAGTAAAACCGAGTTGGAGCTAGTACCTCTCCTTATATATGTATGGAGTGGAGTTTGCAACTGAAAAGAATCTTTGTGTTCAAAACAAGATAGGTGAATGACTGCTTTCACACACACTAATTTCTCAGAACTGAGCATGTGGAGAGACGTTCGTTCATCTAGCACAAATGGAACGGGTTGCAGGAAAAACTTTTACTATGGTTTCTCAGTCTGTTTCCTATTGCCGGTTTGATGTTCCTGCAGTTTTCACTGTAAAACCGAGTTGGAGCTAGTACCTCTCCTTATATATGTATGGAGTGGAGTTTGCAACTGAAAAGTATCTTTGTGTTCCCAACAAGCTAGGTGAAGGACGGCTTTCACACACACTTACCTCTCAGAACTGAGCATGTGGAGAGACGTTCGTTCACCTAGCACAAAGGGAACGGGTTGCAGGAAAAACATTTACTCTGGTTTCTCAGCCTGTTTCCTAGTGCCGGTTTGAATTTCCTGCAGTTTTCACTGTAAAACCGAGTTGGAGCTAGTACCTCTCCTTATATATGTATGGAGTGGAGTTTGCAACTGAAAATAAACTTTGTTTTCCCAACAAGATAAGTGAAGGACGGCTTTCACAGACACTTATCTCTCAGAACTGAGCATGTGGAGAGACGTTCGTTCATCTAGCACAATGGGAACGAGTTGCAGGAGAAACTTTTACTCTGGTTTCTCAGTCTGTTTCCTAGTGCCAGTTTGAAGTTCCTGCAGTTTTCATAGTAAAACCGAGTTGGAGCTAGTACCTCTCCTTATATATGTATGGAGTGGAGTTTGCAACTGAAAAGAATCTTTGTGTTCAAAACAAGATAGTTGAATGACGGTTTTCAAACACACTTATCTCTCAGAACTGAGCATGTGGAGAGACGTTCGTTCATCTAGCACAAAGGGAACGGGTTGCAGGAGAAACATTTACTCTGGTTTCTCAGCCTGTTTCTTAGTGCCGGTTTGAAGTTCCTGCAGTTTTCACTGTAAAACCGAGTTGGAGCTAGTACCTCTCCTTATATATGTATGGAGTGGAGTTTGCAACTGAAAATAAACTTTGTTTTCCCAACAAGATAGGTGAAGGACGGCTTTCACACACACTTATCTCTCAGAACTGAGCATGTGGAGAGACGTTCGTTCATCTAGCACAATGGGAACGAGTTGCAGGAGAAACTTTTACTCTGGTTTCTCAGTCTGTTTCCTAGTGCCAGTTTGAAGTTCCTGCAGTTTTCATAGTAAAACCGAGTTGGAGCAAGTACCTCTCCTTATATATGTATGGAGTGGAGTTTGCAACTGAAAAGAATCTTTGTGTTCAAAACAAGATAGTTGAATGACGGCTTTCACACACACTTACCTCTCAGAACTGAGCATGTGGAGAGACGTTCGTTCATCTAGCACAAAGGGAACGGGTTGCAGGAGAAACTTTTACTCTGGTTTCTCAGTCTGTTTCCTAGTGCCGGTTTGAAGTTCCTGCAGTTTTCACTGTAAAACAGAGTTGGAGCTATTACCTCTCCTTATATATGTATGGAGTGGAGTTTGCAACTGAAAATAAACTTTGTTTTCCCAACAAGATAGGTGAAGGATGGCTTTCACACACACTAATTTCTCAGAACTGAGCATGTGGAGAGACGTTCGTTCATCTAGCACAAATGGAACGGGTTGCAGGAAAAACTTTTACTATGGTTTCTCAGTCTGTTTCCTATTGCCGGTTTGATGTTCCTGCAGTTTTCACTGTAAAACCGAGTTGGAGCTAGTACCTCTCCTTATATATGTATGGAGTGGAGTTTGCAACTGAAAAGTATCTTTGTGTTCCCAACAAGCTAGGTGAAGGACGGCTTTCACACACACTTACCTCTCAGAACTGAGCATGTGGAGAGACGTTCGTTCATCTAGCACAAAGGGAACGGGTTGCAGGAGAAACATTTACTCTGGTTTCTCAGCCTGTTTCTTAGTGCCGGTTTGAAGTTCCTGCAGTTTTCACTGTAAAACCGAGTTGGAGCTAGTACCTCTCCTTATATATGTATGGAGTGGAGTTTGCAACTGAAAAGAATCTTTGTGTTCAAAACAAGATAGGTGAATGACGGCTTTCACACACACTTACCTCTCAGAACTGAGCATGTGGAGAGACTTTCGTTCATCTAGCACAAAGGGAACGGGTTGCAGGAGAAACTTTTACTCTGGTTTCTCAGTCTGTTTCCTAGTGCCGGTTTGAAGTTCCTGCAGTTTTCACTGTAAAACCGAGTTGGAGCTAGTACCTCTCCTTATATATGTATGGAGTGGAGTTTGCAACTGAAAATAAACTTTGTTTTCCCAACAGGATAGGTGAAGGACGGCTTTCACACACACTTATCTCTCAGAACTGAGCATGTGGAGAGACGTTCGTTCATCTAGCACAAAGGGAACGAGTTGCAGGAGAAACTTTTACTCTGGTTTCTCAGTCTGTTTCCTAGTGCCAGTTTGAAGTTCCTGCAGTTTTCATAGTAAAACCGAGTTGGAGCTAGTACCTCTCCTTATATATGTATGGAGTGGAGTTTGCAACTGAAAAGAATCTTTGTGTTCAAAACAAGATAGGTGAATGACGGCTTTCACACACACTTACCTCTCAGAACTGAGCATGTGGAGAGACGTTCGTTCATCTAGCACAAAGGGAACGGGTTGCAGGAGAAACATTTACTCTGGTTTCTCAGCCTGTTTCTTAGTGCCGGTTTGAAGTTCCTGCAGTTTTCACTGTAAAACCGAGTTGGAGCTAGTACCTCTCCTTATATATGTATGGAGTGGAGTTTGCAACTGAAAATAAACTTTGTTTTCCCAACAAGATATGTGATGGATGGCTTTCACACACACTAATTTCTCAGAACTGAGCATGTGGAGAGACGTTCGTTCATCTAGCACAAATGGAAAGGGTTGCAGGAAAAACTTTTACTCTGGTTTCTCAGTGTGTTTCCTATTGCCGGTTTGATGTTCCTGCAGTTTTCACTGTAAAACCGAGTTGGAGCTAGTACCTCTCCTTATATATGTATGGAGTGGAGTTTGCAACTGAAAAGTATCTTTGTGTTCCCAACAAGCTAGGTGAAGGACGGCTTTCACACACACTTATCTCTCAGAACTGAGCATGTGGAGAGACGTTCGTTCATCTAGCACAAAGGGAACGGGTTGCAGGAGAAACATTTACTCTGGTTTCTCAGCCTGTTTCTTAGTGCCGGTTTGAAGTTCCTGCAGTTTTCACTGTAAAACCGAGTTGGAGCTAGTACCTCTCCTTATATATGTATGGAGTGGAGTTTGCAACTGAAAAGAATCTTTGTGTTCAAAACAAGATAGGTGAATGACGGCTTTCACACACACTTATCTCTCAGAACTGAGCATGTGGAGAGACGTTCGTTCACCTAGCACAAAGGGAACGGGTTGCAGGAAAAACATTTACTCTGGTTTCTCAGCCTGTTTCCTAGTGCCGGTTTGAAGTTCCTGCAGTTTTCACTGTAAAACCGAGTTGGAGCTAGTACCTCTCCTTATATATGTATGGAGTGGAGTTTGCAACTGAAAATAAACTTTGTTTTCCCAACAAGATAGGTGAAGGACGGCTTTCACACACACTTATCTCTCAGAACAGAGCATGTGGAGAGACGTTCGTTCATCTAGCACAAAGGGAACGAGTTGCAGGAGAAACTTTTACTCTGGTTTCTCAGTCTGTTTCCTAGTGCCAGTTTGAAGTTCCTGCAGTTTTCATAGTAAAACCGAGTTGGAGCTAGTACCTCTCCTTATATATGTATGGAGTGGAGTTTGCAACTGAAAAGAATCTTTGTGTTCAAAACAAGATAGGTGAATGATGGCTTTCACACACACTTACCTCTCAGAACTGAGCATGTGGAGAGACGTTCGTTCATCTAGCACAAAGGGAACGGGTTGCAGGAGAAACATTTACTCTGGTTTCTCAGCCTGTTTCTTAGTGCCGGTTTGAAGTTCCTGCAGTTTTCACTGTAAAACCGAGTTGGAGCTAGTACCTCTCCTTATATATGTATGGAGTGGAGTTTGCAACTGAAAATAAACTTTGTTTTCCCAACAAGATAGGTGATGGATGGCTTTCACACACACTAATTTCTCAGAACTGAGCACGTGGAGAGACGTTCGTTCATCTAGCACAAATGGAACGGGTGGCAGGAGAAACTATTACTCTGGTTTCTCAGTGTGTTTCCTATTGCCGGTTTGATGTTCCTGCAGTTTTCACTGTAAAACCGAGTTGGAGCTAGTACCTCTCCTTATATATGTATGGAGTGGAGTTTGCAACTGAAAAGTATCTTTGTGTTCCCAACAAGCTAGGTGAAGGACGGCTTTCACACACACTTACCTCTCAGAACTGAGCATGTGGAGAGACGTTCGTTCAACTAGCACAAATGGAACGGGTTGCAGGAGAAACATTTACTCTGGTTTCTCAGCTTGTTTCTTAGTGCCGGTTTGAAGTTCCTGCAGTTTTCACTGTAAAACCGAGTTGGAGCTAGTACCTCTCCTTATATATGTATGGAGTGGAGTTTGCAACTGAAAATAAACTTTGTTTTCCCAACAAGATAGGTGAAGGATGGCTTTCACACACACTAATTTCTCAGAACTGAGCACGTGGAGAGACGTTCGTTCATCTAGCACAAATGGAACGGGTGGCAGGAAAAACTTTTACTCTGGTTTCTCAGTGTGTTTCCTATTGCCGGTTTGATGTTCCTGCAGTTTTCACTGTAAAACCGAGTTGGAGCTAGTACCTCTCCTTATATATGTATGGAGTGGAGTTTGCAACTGAAAAGTATCTTTGTGTTCCCAACAAACTAGGTGAAGGACGGCTTTCACACACACTTACCTCTCAGAACTGAGCATGTGGAGAGACGTTCGTTCATCTAGCACAATGGGAACGAGTTGCAGGAGAAACTTTTACTCTGGTTTCTCAGTCTGTTTCCTAGTGCCAGTTTGAAGTTCCTGCAGTTTTCATAGTAAAACCGAGTAGGAGCTAGTACCTCTCCTTATATATGTATGGAGTGGAGTTTGCAACTGAAAAGAATCTTTGTTTTCAAAACAAGATAGGTGAATGACGGCTTTCACACACACTTACCTCTCAGAACTGAGCATGTGGAGAGACGTTCGTTCATCTAGCACAAAGGGAACGGGTTGCAGGAGAAACTTTTACTCTGGTTTCTCAGTCTGTTTCCTAGTGCCGGTTTGAAGTTCCTGCAGTTTTCATAGTAAAACCGAGTTGGAGCTAGTACCTCTCCTTATATATGTATGGAGTGGAGTTTGCAACTGAAAAGAATCTTTGTGTTCAAAACAAGGTAGGTGAATGACGGCTTTCACACACACTTATCTCTCAGAACTGAGCATGTGGAGAGACGTTCGTTCATCTAGCACAAAGGGAACGGGTTGCAGGAGAAACATTTACTCTGGTTTCTCAGCCTGTTTCTTAGTGCCGGTTTGAAGTTCCTGCAGTTTTCACTGTAAAACCGAGTTGGAGCTAGTACCTCTCCTTATATATGTATGGAGTGGAGTTTGCAACTGAAAATAAACTTTGTTTTCCCAACAAGATAGGTGAAGGACGGCTTTCACACACACTAATTTCTCAGAACTGAGCATGTGGAGAGACGTTCGTTCATCTAGCACAATGGGAACGAGTTGCAGGAGAAACTTTTACTCTGGTTTCTCAGTCTGTTTCCTAGTGCCAGTTTGAAGTTCCTGCAGTTTTCATAATAAAACCGAGTTGGAGCTAGTACCTCTCCTTATATATGTATGGAGTGGAGTTTGCAACTGAAAAGAATCTTTGTGTTCAAAACAAGATAGGTGAATGACGGCTTTCACACACACTTATCTCTCAGAACTGAGCATGTGGAGAGACGTTCGTTCATCTAGCACAAAGGGAACGGGTTGCAGGAGAAACATTTACTCTGGTTTCTCAGCCTGTTTCTTAGTGCCGGTTTGAAGTTCCTGCAGTTTTCACTGTAAAACCGAGTTGGAGCTAGTACCTCTCCTTATATATGTATGGAGTGGAGTTTGCAACTGAAAATAAACTTTGTTTTCCCAACAAGATAGGTGAAGGACGGCTTTCACACACACTTACCTCTCAGAACTGAGCATGTGGAGAGACGTTCGTTCATCTAGCACAAAGGGAACGGGTTGCAGGAGAAACTTTTACTCTGGTTTCTCAGTCTGTTTCCTAGTGCCGGTTTGAAGTTCCTGCAGTTTTCATAGTAAAACCGAGTTGGAGCTAGTACCTCTCCTTATATATGTATGGAGTGGAGTTTGCAACTGAAAAGAATCTTTGTGTTCAAAACAAGGTAGGTGAATGACGGCTTTCACACACACTTATCTCTCAGAACTGAGCATGTGGAGAGACGTTCGTTCATCTAGCACAAAGGGAACGGGTTGCAGGAGAAACATTTACTCTGGTTTCTCAGCCTGTTTCTTAGTGCGGTTTGAAGTTCCTGCAGTTTTCACTGTAAAACCGAGTTGGAGCTAGTACCTCTCCTTATATATGTATGGGGTGGAGTTTGCAACTGTAAATAAACTTTGTTTTCCCAACAAGATAGGTGAAGGACGGCTTTCACACACACTTATCTCTCAGAACTGAGCATGTGGAGAGACGTTCGTTCATCTAGCACAATGGGAACGAGTTGCAGGAGAAACTTTTACTCTGGTTTCTCAGTATGTTTCCTAGTGCCAGTTTGAAGTTCCTGCAGTTTTCATAGTAAAACCGAGTTGGAGCTAGTACCTCTCCTTATATATGTATGGAGTGGAGTTTGCAACTGAAAAGAATCTTTGTGTTCAAAACAAGATAGGTGAATGACGGCTTTCACACACACTTACCTCTCAGAACTGAGCATGTGGAGAGACGTTCGTTCATCTAGCACAAAGGGAACGGGTTGCAGGAGAAACTTTTACTCTGGTTTCTCAGTCTGTTTCCTAGTGCCGGTTTGAAGTTCTGCAGTTTTCATAGTAAAACCGATTTGGAGCTAGTACCTCTCCTTATATATGTATGGAGTGGAGTTTGCAACTGAAAAGAATCATTGTGTTCAAAACAAGATAGGTGAATGACTGCTTTCACACACACTAATTTCTCAGAACTGAGCATGTGGAGAGACGTTCGTTCATCTAGCACAAATGGAACGGGTTGCAGGAAAAACTTTTACTATGGTTTCTCAGTCTGTTTTCTATTGCCGGTTTGATGTTCCTGCAGTTTTCACTGTAAAACCGAGTTGGAGCTAGTACCTCTCCTTATATATGTATGGAGTGGAGTTTGCAACTGAAAAGTATCTTTGTGTTCCCAACAAGCTAGGTGAAGGACGGCTTTCACACACACTTACCTCTCAGAACTGAGCATGTGGAGAGACGTTCGTTCACCTAGCACAAAGGGAACGGGTTGCAGGAAAAACATTTACTCTGGTTTCTCAGCCTGTTTCCTAGTGCCGGTTTGAATTTCCTGCAGTTTTCACTGTAAAACCGAGTTGGAGCTAGTACCTCTCCTTATATATGTATGGAGTGGAGTTTGCAACTGAAAATAAACTTTGTTTTCCCAACAAGATAAGTGAAGGACGGCTTTCACAGACACTTATCTCTCAGAACTGAGCATGTGGAGAGACGTTCGTTCATCTAGCACAAAGGGAACGGGTTGCAGGAGAAACATTTACTCTGGTTTCTCAGCCTGTTTCTTAGTGCCGGTTTGAAGTTCCTGCAGTTTTCACTGTAAAACCGAGTTGGAGCTAGTACCTCTCCTTATATATGTATGGAGTGGAGTTTGCAACTGAAAATAAACTTTGTTTTCCCAACAAGATAGGTGAAGGACGGCTTTCACACACACTTATCTCTCAGAACTGAGCATGTGGAGAGACGTTCGTTCATCTAGCACAATGGGAACGAGTTGCAGGAGAAACTTTTACTCTGGTTTCTCAGTCTGTTTCCTAGTGCCAGTTTGAAGTTCCTGCAGTTTTCATAGTAAAACCGAGTTATAGCAAGTACCTCTCCTTATATATGTATGGAGTGGAGTTTGCAACTGAAAAGAATCTTTGTGTTCAAAACAAGATAGTTGAATGACGGCTTTCACACACACTTACCTCTCAGAACTGAGCATGTGGAGAGACGTTCGTTCATCTAGCACAAAGGGAACGGGTTGCAGGAGAAACTTTTACTCTGGTTTCTCAGTCTGTTTCCTAGTGCCGGTTTGAAGTTCCTGCAGTTTTCATAGTAAAACCGAGTTGGAGCTAGTACCTCTCCTTATATATGTATGGAGTGGAGTTTGCAACTGAAAAGAATCTTTGTGTTCAAAACAAGATAGGTGAATGACGGCTTTCACACACACTTATCTCTCAGAACTGAGCATGTGGAGAGACGTTCGTTCATCTAGCAAAAAGGGAACGGGTTGAAGGAGAAACATTTACTCTGGTTTCTCAGCCTGTTTCTTAGTGCCGGTTTGAATTTCCTGCAGTTTTCACTGTAAAACAGAGTTGGAGCTATTACCTCTCCTTATATATGTATGGAGTGGAGTTTGCAACTGAAAATAAACTTTGTTTTCCCAACAAGATAGGTGAAGGATGGCTTTCACACACACTAATTTCTCAGAACTGAGCATGTGGAGAGACGTTCGTTCATCTAGCACAAATGGAACGGGTTGCAGGAAAAACTTTTACTATGGTTTCTCAGTCTGTTTCCTATTGCCGGTTTGATGTTCCTGCAGTTTTCACTGTAAAACCGAGTTGGAGCTAGTACCTCTCCTTATATATGTATGGAGTGGAGTTTGCAACTGAAAAGTATCTTTGTGTTCCCAACAAGCTAGGTGAAGGACGGCTTTCACACACACTTACCTCTCAGAACTGAGCATGTGGAGAGACGTTCGTTCATCTAGCACAAAGGGAACGGGTTGCAGGAGAAACATTTACTCTGGTTTCTCAGCCTGTTTCTTAGTGCCGGTTTGAAGTTCCTGCAGTTTTCACTGTAAAACCGAGTTGGAGCTAGTACCTCTCCTTATATATGTATGGAGTGGAGTTTGCAACTGAAAAGAATCTTTGTGTTCAAAACAAGATAGGTGAATGACGGCTTTCACACACACTTACCTCTCAGAACTGAGCATGTGGAGAGACTTTCGTTCATCTAGCACAAAGGGAACGGGTTGCAGGAGAAACTTTTACTCTGGTTTCTCAGTCTGTTTCCTAGTGCCGGTTTGAAGTTCCTGCAGTTTTCATAGTAAAACCGAGTTGGAGCTTGTACCTCTCCTTATATATGTATGGAGGGAGTTTGCAACTGAAAAGAATCTTTGTGTTCAAAACAAGGTAGGTGAATGACGGCTTTCACACACACTTATCTCTCAGAACTGAGCATGTGGAGAGACGTTCGTTCATCTAGCACAAAGGGAACGGGTTGCAGGAGAAACATTTACTCTGGTTTCTCAGCCTGTTTCTTAGTGCCGGTTTGAAGTTCCTGCAGTTTTCACTGTAAAACCGAGTTGGAGCTTGTACCTCTCCTTATATATGTATGGAGTGGAGTTTGCAACTGAAAATAAACTTTGTTTTCCCAATAAGATAGGTGAAGGACGGCTTTCACACACACTTATCTCTCAGAACTGAGCATGTGGAGAGACGTTCGTTCATCTAGCACAATGGGAATGAGTTGCAGGAGAAACTTTTACCCTGGTTTCTCAGTCTGTTTCCTAGTGCCAGTTTGAAGTTCCTGCAGTTTTCATAGTAAAACCGAGTTGGAGCTAGTACCTCTCCTTATATATGTATGGAGTGGAGTTTGCAACTGAAAAGAATCTTTGTGTTCAAAACAAGATAGGTGAATGACGGCTTTCACACACACTTACCTCTCAGAACTGAGCATGTGGAGAGACGTTCGTTCATCTAGCACAAAGGGAACGGGTTGCAGGAGAAACTTTTACTCTGGTTTCTCAGTCTGTTTCCTAGTGCCGGTTTGAAGTTCCTGCAGTTTTCATAGTAAAACCGAGTTGGAGCTTGTACCTCTCCTTATATATGTATGGAGTGGAGTTTGCAACTGAAAAGAATCTTTGTGTTCAAAACAAGATAGGTGAATGACGGCTTTCACACACATTTATCTCTCAGAACTGAGCATGTGGAGAGACGTTCGTTCATCTAGCACAAAGGGAACGGGTTGCAGGAGAAACATTTACTCTGGTTTCTCAGCCTGTTTCTTAGTGCCGGTTTGAAGTTCCTGCAGTTTTCACTGTAAAACCGAGTTGGAGCTAGTACCTCTCCTTATATATGTATGGAGTGGAGTTTGCAACTGAAAATAAACTTTGTTTTCCCAACAAGATAGGTGAAGGACGGCTTTCACACACACTAATTTCTCAGAACTGAGCATGTGGAGAGACGTTCGTTCATCCAGCACAAAGGGAACGGGTTGCAGGAGAAACTTTTACTCTGGTCTCTCAGTCTGTTTCTAGTGCCGGTTTGAAGTTCCTGCAGTTTTCACTGTAAAATCGATTTGGAGCTAGTACCTCCCCATATATATGTATGGAGTGGAGTTTGCAACTGAAAAGCAACTTTGTGTTCCCAACAAGCTAGGTGAAGGACGGCTTTCAGACACACTTCTCTCTCAGATCTGAGCATGTGGAGAGACGTTCTTTCATCTAGCACAAAGGGAACGGGTTGCAGGAGAAACTTTTACTCTGGTTTCTCAGTCTGTTTCCTAGGGCCGGTTTGAAGTTCCTGCAGTTTTCATAGTAAAACCGAGTTGGAGCTAGTACCTCTCCTTATATATGTATGGAGTGGAGTTTGCAACTGAAAAGAATCTTTGTGTTCAAAACAAGATAGGTGAATGACGGCTTTCACACACACTTATCTCTCAGAACTGAGCATGTGGAGAGACGTTCGTTCATCTAGCACAAAGGGAACGGGTTGCAGGAGAAACATTTACTCTGGTTTCTCAGCCTGTTTCTTAGTGCCGGTTTGAAGTTCCTGCAGTTTTCACTGTAAAACCGAGTTGGAGCTAGTACCTCTCCTTATATATGTATGGAGTGGAGTTTGCAACTGAAAATAAACTTTGTTTTCCCAACAAGATAGGTGAAGGACGGCTTTCACACACACTAATTTCTCAGAACTGAGCATGTGGAGAGACGTTCGTTCATCCAGCACAAAGGGAACGGGTTGCAGTAGAAACATTTACTCTGGTCTCTCAGTCTGTTTCTAGTGCCGGTTTGAAGTTCCTGCAGTTTTCACTGTAAAACCGATTTGGAGCTAGTACCTCCCCATATATATGTATGGAGTGGAGTTTGCAACTGAAAAGCAACTTTGTGTTCCCAACAAGCTAGGTGAAGGACGGCTTTCAGACACACTTCTCTCTCAGATCTGAGCATGTGGAGAGACGTTCTTTCATCTAGCACAAAGGGAACGGGTTGCAGTTGAAATTTTTCTCTTGTTTCTCAGACTGTTTCATAGTGCCGTTTTGAAGTTCCTTCAGTTTTCACTTTAAACCGATTTGGAGCTACTACCTCCCCATATATATGTAAGGAGGGGAGTTTGCATCTGAAAAGAAACTTTGTGTTCCCAGCAAGCTAGGTGAAGGACTGCTTTCACACACACTTATCTCTCAGAACTGAGCATGTGGAGAGACGTTCGTTCATCTAGCACAAAGGGAACGGGTTGCAGGAGAAACTTTTACTCTGGTTTCTCAGTCTGTTTCCTAGTGCCGGTTTGATGTTCCTGCAGTTTTCACTGTAAAACCGAGTTGGAGCTAGTACCTCCCCATATATATGTACGGAGTGGGGTTTGCAACTGAAAAGAAACTTTGTGTTCCCAACAAGCTAGGTGAAGGACGGCTTTCACACACACTTATCTCTCAGAACTGAGCATGTGGAGAGACGTTCGTTCATCTAGCACAAAGGGAACGGTTTGCAGGAGAAACTATTACTCTGGTTTCTCAGCCTGTTTCCTAGAGTCGGTTTGATGTTCCTGCAGTTTTCACTGTAAAACCGAGTTGGAGCTAGTACCTCTCCTTATATATGTATGGAGTGGAGTTTGCAACTGAAAAGAATCTTTGTGTTCAAAACAAGATAGGTGAATGACGGCTTTCACACACACTTACCTCTCAGAACTGAGCATGTGGAGAGACTTTCGTTCATCTAGCACAAAGGGAACGGGTTGCAGGAGAAACTTTTACTCTGGTTTCTCAGTCTGTTTCCTAGTGCCGGTTTGAAGTTCCTGCAGTTTTCATAGTAAAACCGAGTTGGAGCTAGTACCTCTCCTTATATATGTATGGAGGGAGTTTGCAACTGAAAAGAATCTTTGTGTTCAAAACAAGGTAGGTGAATGACGGCTTTCACACACACTTATCTCTCAGAACTGAGCATGTGGAGAGACGTTCGTTCATCTAGCACAAAGGGAACGGGTTGCAGGAGAAACATTTACTCTGGTTTCTCAGCCTGTTTCTTAGTGCCGGTTTGAAGTTCCTGCAGTTTTCACTGTAAAACCGAGTTGGAGCTTGTACCTCTCCTTATATATGTATGGAGTGGAGTTTGCAACTGAAAATAAACTTTGTTTTCCCAATAAGATAGGTGAAGGACGGCTTTCACACACACTTATCTCTCAGAACTGAGCATGTGGAGAGACGTTCGTTCATCTAGCACAATGGGAACGAGTTGCAGGAGAAACTTTTACTCTGGTTTCTCAGTCTGTTTCCTAGTGCCAGTTTGAAGTTCCTGCAGTTTTCATAGTAAAACCGAGTTGGAGCTAGTACCTCTCCTTATATATGTATGGAGTGGAGTTTGCAACTGAAAAGAATCTTTGTGTTCAAAACAAGATAGGTGAATGACGGCTTTCACACACACTTACCTCTCAGAACTGAGCATGTGGAGAGACGTTCGTTCATCTAGCACAAAGGGAACGGGTTGCAGGAGAAACTTTTACTCTGGTTTCTCAGTCTGTTTCCTAGTGCCGGTTTGAAGTTCCTGCAGTTTTCATAGTAAAACCGAGTTGGAGCTTGTACCTCTCCTTATATATGTATGGAGTGGAGTTTGCAACTGAAAAGAATCTTTGTGTTCAAAACAAGATAGGTGAATGACGGCTTTCACACACATTTATCTCTCAGAACTGAGCATGTGGAGAGACGTTCGTTCATCTAGCACAAAGGGAACGGGTTGCAGGAGAAACATTTACTCTGGTTTCTCAGCCTGTTTCTTAGTGCCGGTTTGAAGTTCCTGCAGTTTTCACTGTAAAACCGAGTTGGAGCTAGTACCTCTCCTTATATATGTATGGAGTGGAGTTTGCAACTGAAAATAAACTTTGTTTTCCCAACAAGATAGGTGAAGGACGGCTTTCACACACACTAATTTCTCAGAACTGAGCATGTGGAGAGACGTTCGTTCATCCAGCACAAAGGGAACGGGTTGCAGTAGAAACTTTTACTCTGGTCTCTCAGTCTGTTTCTAGTGCCGGTTTGAAGTTCCTGCAGTTTACACTGTAAAACCGATTTGGAGCTAGTACCTCCCCATATATATGTATGGAGTGGAGTTTGCAACTGAAAAGCAACTTTGTGTTCCCAACAAGCTAGGTGAAGGACGGCTTTCAGACACACTTCTCTCTCAGATCTGAGCATGTGGAGAGACGTTCTTTCATCTAGCACAAAGGGAACGGGTTGCAGGAGAAACTTTTACTCTGGTTTCTCAGTCTGTTTCCTAGGGCCGGTTTGAAGTTCCTGCAGTTTTCATAGTAAAACCGAGTTGGAGCTAGTACCTCTCCTTATATATGTATGGAGTGGAGTTTGCAACTGAAAAGAATCTTTGTGTTCAAAACAAGATAGGTGAATGACGGCTTTCACACACACTTATCTCTCAGAACTGAGCATGTGGAGAGACGTTCGTTCATCTAGCACAAAGGGAACGGGTTGCAGGAGAAACATTTACTCTGGTTTCTCAGCCTGTTTCTTAGTGCCGGTTTGAAGTTCCTGCAGTTTTCACTGTAAAACCGAGTTGGAGCTAGTACCTCTCCTTATATATGTATGGAGTGGAGTTTGCAACTGAAAATAAACTTTGTTTTCCCAACAAGATAGGTGAAGGACGGCTTTCACACACACTAATTTCTCAGAAATGAGCATGTGGAGAGACGTTCGTTCATCCAGCACAAAGGGAACGGGTTGCAGTAGAAACTTTTACTCTGGTCTCTCAGTCTGTTTCTAGTGCCGGTTTGAAGTTCCTGCAGTTTTCACTGTAAAACCGATTTGGAGCTAGTACCTCCCCATATATATGTATGGAGTGGAGTTTGCAACTGAAAAGCAACTTTGTGTTCCCAACAAGCTAGGTGAAGGACGGCTTTCAGACACACTTCTCTCTCAGATCTGAGCATGTGGAGAGACGTTCTTTCATCTAGCACAAAGGGAACGGGTTGCAGTAGAAATTTTTCTCTTGTTTCTCAGACTGTTTCCTAGTGCCGTTTTGAAGTTCCTTCAGTTTTCACTTTAAACCGATTTGGAGCTACTACCTCCCCATATATATGTAAGGAGGGGAGTTTGCATCTGAAAAGAAACTTTGTGTTCCCAGCAAGCTAGGTGAAGGACTGCTTTCACACACACTTATCTCTCAGAACTGAGCATGTGGAGAGACGTTCGTTCATCTAGCACAAAGGGAACGGGTTGCAGGAGAAACTTTTACTCTGGTTTCTCAGTCTGTTTCCTAGTGCCGGTTTGATGTTCCTGCAGTTTTCACTGTAAAACCGAGTTGGAGCTAGTACCTCCCCATATATATGTACGGAGTGGGGTTTGCAACTGAAAAGAAACTTTGTGTTCCCAACAAGCTAGGTGAAGGACGGCTTTCACACACACTTATCTCTCAGAACTGAGCATGTGGAGAGACGTTCGTTCATCTAGCACAAAGGGAACGGTTTGCAGGAGAAACTAATACTCTGGTTTCTCAGCCTGTTTCCTAGAGTCGGTTTGATGTTCCTGCAGTTTTCACTGTAAAACCGAGTTGCAGCTAGTACCTCTCGTTATATATGTATGGAGTGGAGTTTGCAACGGAAAAGAATCTTTGTGTTCCCAACAAGCTACGTGAAGGACGGCTTTCACACACACTTATCTCTCAGAACTGAGCATGTGGAGAGACGTTCGTTCACCTAGCACAAATTGAACGGGTTGCAGGAAAAACATTTACTCTGGTTTCTCAGCCTGTTTCCTAGTGCCGGTTTGAAGTTCCTGCAGTTTTCACTGTAAAACCGAGTTGGAGCTAGTACCTCTCCTTATATATGTATGGAGTGGAGTTTGCAACTGAAAATAAACTTTGTTTTCCCAACAAGATAGGTGAAGGACGGCTTTCACACACACTTATCTCTCAGAACTGAGCATGTGGAGAGGCGTTCGTTCATCCAGCACAAAGGGAACGGGTTGCAGTAGAAACTTTTACTCTGGTCTCTCAGTCTGTTTCTAGTGCCGGTTTGAAGTTCCTGCAGTTTTCACTGTAAAACCGATTTGGAGCTAGTACCTCCCCATATATATGTATGGAGTGGAGTTTGCAACTGAAAAGCAACTTTGTGTTCCCAACAAGCTAGGTGAAGGACGGCTTTCAGACACACTTCTCTCTCAGATCAGAGCATGTGGAGAGACGTTCTTTCATCTAGCACAAAGGGAACGGGTTGCAGTAGAAATTTTTCTCTGGTTTCTCAGACTGTTTCCTGGTGCCGTTTTGAAGTTCCTTCAGTTTTCACTTTAAACCGATTTGGAGCTAGTACTTCCCCATATATATGTACGGAGTGGAGTTTGCAACTGAAAAGAAACTTTGTGTTCCCAACAAGCTAGGTGAAGGACTGCTTTCACACACACTTATCTCTCAGAACTGAGCATGTGGAGAGACGTTCGTTCATCTAGCACAAAGGGAACGGGTTGCAGGAGAAACTTTTACTCTGGTTTCTCAGTCTGTTTCCTAGTGCCGGTTTGATGTTCCTGCAGTTTTCACTGTAAAACCGAGTTGGAGCTAGTACCTCCCCATATATATGTACGGAGTGGAGTTTGCAACTGAAAAGAAACTTTGTGTTCCCAACAAGCTAGGTGAAGGACGGCTTTCACACACAATTATCTCTCAGAACTGAGCATGTGGAGAGACGTTCGTTCATCTAGCACAAAGGGAACGGTTTGCAGGAGAAACTATTACTCTGGTTTCTCAGCCTGTTTCCTAGAGTCGGTTTGATGTTCCTGCAGTTTTCAATGTAAAACCGAGTTGCAGCTAGTACCTCTCGTTATATATGTATGGAGTGGAGTTTGCAACGGAAAAGAATCTTTGTGTTCCCAACAAGCTACGTGAAGGACGGCTTTCACACACACTTACCTCTCAGAACTGAACATGTGGAGAGACGTTCGTTCATCTAGCACAAAGGGAGCGGGTTGCAGGAGAAACTTTTACTCTGGTTTCTCAGTCTGTTTCCTAGTGCCGGTTTGAAGTTCCTGCAGTTTTCATAGTAAAACCGACTTGGAGCTAGTACCTCTCCTTATATATGTATGGAGTGGAGTTTGCAACTGAAAAGAATCTTTGTGTTCAAAACAAGATAGGTGAATGACGGCTTTCACACACAGTTATCTCTCAGAACTGAGCATGTGGAGAGACGTTCGTTCATCTAGCACAAATGAAACGGGTTGCAGTAGAAACTTTTACTCTGGTTTCTCAGTCTGTTTCCTAGTGCCGGTTTGAAGTTCCTGCAGTTTTCACTGTAAAACCGAGTTGGAGCATGTACCTCCCCATATATATGTATGGAGTGGAGTTTGCAACTGAAAAGAAACTTTGTGTTCCCAACAAGCTAGGTGAAGGAAGGCTTTAACTCACACTTATCTCTCAGAACTGAGCATGTGGAGAGACTTTCGTTCATCTACCACAAAGGGAACGGGTTGTAGGAGAAACTTTTACTCTGGTTTCTCAGTCTGTTTCCTAGTGCCTTTTTGAAGTTCCTGCAGTTTTCACTGTAAACCGAGTTGGAGCTAGTACCTCTCCATATATATGTATGGATTGGAGTTTGCAACTGAAAAGAAACTTGTGTTCCCAAAAAGCTAGGTGAAGGACGGGTTTCACACACACTTATCTTAGAACTGAGCATGTGGAGAGACGTTCGTTCATCTAGCACAATGGGAACGGGTTGCAGGAGAAACTTTTACTCTGGTTTCTCAGTCTGTTTCCTAGTGCCGGTTTGACGTTCCTGCAGTTTTCACTGTAAATCTGAGTTGGAGCTAGTACCTCTCCTTATATATGTATGGAGTGGTGTTTGCAACTGAAAAGAAACTTTGTGTTCCCAGCAAGCTAGGTGAAGGACGGCTTTCACACACACTAATTTCTCAGAACTAAGCATGTGGAGAGACGTTCGTTCATCTAGCACAAACGGAACGGGTTCCAGGAGAAACTTTTACTCTGGTTTCTCAGTCTGTTTCCTAGTGCCGGTTTGAAGTTCCTGCAGTTTTCACTTTAAACCGATTTGGAGCTACTACCTCCCCATATATATGTACGGAGGGGAGTTTGCAACTGAAAAGAAACTTTGTGTTCCCAGCAAGCTAGGTGAAGGACTGCTTTCACACACACTTATCTCTCAGAACTGAGCATGTGGAGAGACGTTCGTTCATCTAGCACAAACGGAACGGGTTCCAGGAGAAACTTTTACTCTGGTTTCTCAGTCTGTTTCCTAGTGCCGGTTTGATGTTCCTGCAGTTTTCACTGTAAAACCGAGTTGGAGCTAGTACCTCCCCATATATATGTACGGATTGGGGTTTGCAACTGAAAAGAAACTTTGTGTTCCCAACAAGCTAGGTGAAGGACGGCTTTCACACACACTTATCTCTCAGAACTGAGCATGTGGAGAGACCTTCGTTCATCTAGCACAAAGGGAACGGTTTGCAGGAGAAACTATTACTCTGGTTTCTCAGCCTGTTTCCTAGAGTCGGTTTGATGTTCCTACAGTTTTCACTGTAAAACCGAGTTGCAGCTAGTACCTCTCGTTATATATGTATGGAGTGGAGTTTGCAACGGAAAAGAATCTTTGTGTTCCCAACAAGCTACGTGAAGGACGGCTTTCACACACACTTATCTCTCAGAACTGAGCATGTGGAGAGACGTTCGTTCACCTAGCACAAAGGGAACGGGTTGCAGGAAAAACATTTACTCTGGTTTCTCAGCCTGTTTCCTAGTGCCGGTTTGAAGTTCCTGCAGTTTTCACTGTAAAACCGAGTTGGAGCTAGTACCTCTCCTTATATATGTATGGAGTGGAGTTTGCAACTGAAAATAAACTTTGTTTTCCCAACAAGATAGGTGAAGGACGGCTTTCACACACACTTATCTCTCAGAACTGAGCATGTGGAGAGGCGTTCGTTCATCCAGCACAAAGGGAACGGGTTGCAGTAGAAACTTTTACTCTGGTCTCTCAGTCTGTTTCTAGTGCCGGTTTGAAGTTCCTGCAGTTTTCACTGTAAAACCGATTTGGAGCTAGTACCTCCCCATATATATGTATGGAGTGGAGTTTGCAACTGAAAAGCAACTTTGTGTTCCCAACAAGCTAGGTGAAGGACGGCTTTCAGACACACTTCTCTCTCAGATCTGAGCATGTGGAGAGACGTTCTTTCATCTAGCACAAAGGGAACGGGTTGCAGTAGAAATTTTTCTCTGGTTTCTCAGACTGTTTCCTGGTGCCGTTTTGAAGTTCCTTCAGTTTTCACTTTAAACCGATTTGGAGCTAGTACTTCCCCATATATATGTACGGAGTGGAGTTTGCAACTGAAAAGAAACTTTGTGTTCCCAACAAGCTAGGTGAAGGACTGCTTTCACACACACTTATCTCTCAGAACTGAGCATGTGGAGAGACGTTCGTTCATCTAGCACAAAGGGAACGGGTTGCAGGAGAAACTTTTACTCTGGTTTCTCAGTCTGTTTCCTAGTGCCGGTTTGATGTTCCTGCAGTTTTCACTGTAAAACCGAGTTGGAGCTAGTACCTCCCCATATATATGTACGGAGTGGAGTTTGCAACTGAAAAGAAACTTTGTGTTCCCAACAAGCTAGGTGAAGGACGGCTTTCACACACACTTATCTCTCAGAACTGAGCATGTGGAGAGACGTTCGTTCATCTAGCACAAAGGGAACGGTTTGCAGGAGAAACTATTACTCTGGTTTCTCAGCCTGTTTCCTAGAGTTGGTTTGATGTTCCTGCAGTTTTCACTGTAAAACCGAGTTGCAGCTAGTACCTCTCCTTATATATGTATGGAGTGGTGTTTGCAACGGAAAAGAATCTTTGTGTTCCCAACAAGCTACGTGAAGTACGGCTTTCACACACACTTACCTCTCAGAACTGAACATGTGGAGAGACGTTCGTTCATCTAGCACAAAGGGAGCGGGTTGCAGGAGAAACTTTTACTCTGGTTTCTCAGTCTGTTTCCTAGTGCCGGTTTGAAGTTCCTGCAGTTTTCATAGTAAAACCGACTTGGAGCTAGTACCTCTCCTTATATATGTATGGAGTGGAGTTTGCAACTGAAAAGAATCTTTGTGTTCAAAACAAGATAGGTGAATGACGGCTTTCACACACAGTTATCTGTCAGAACTGAGCATGTGGAGAGACGTTCGTTCATCTAGCACAAATGAAACGGGTTGCAGTAGAAACTTTTACTCTGGTTTCTCAGTCTGTTTCCTAGTGCCGGTTTGAAGTTCCTGCAGTTTTCACTGTAAAACCGAGTTGGAGCATGTACCTCCCCATATATATGTATGGAGTGGAGTTTGCAACTGAAAAGAAACTTTGTGTTCCCAACAAGCTAGGTGAAGGAAGGCTTTAACTCACACTTATCTCTCAGAACTGAGCATGTGGAGAGACTTTCGTTCATCTACCACAAAGGGAACGGGTTGTAGGAGAAACTTTTACTCTGGTTTCTCAGTCTGTTTCCTAGTGCCTTTTTGAAGTTCCTGCAGTTTTCACTGTAAACCGAGTTGGAGCTAGTACCTCTCCATATATATGTATGGATTGGAGTTTGCAACTGAAAAGAAACTTGTGTTCCCAAATAGCTAGGTGAAGGACGGGTTTCACACACACTTATCTTAGAACTGAGCATGTGGAGAGACGTTCGTTCATCTAGCACAATGGGAACGGGTTGCAGGAGAAACTTTTACTCTGGTTTCTCAGTCTGTTTCCTAGTGCCGGTTTGACGTTCCTGCAGTTTTCACTGTAAATCTGAGTTGGAGCTAGTACCTCTCCTTATATATGTATGCAGTGGCGTTTGCAACTGAAAAGAAACTTTGTGTTCCCAGCAAGCTAGGTGAAGGACGGCTTTCACACACACTAATTTCTCAGAACTAAGCATGTGGAGAGACGTTCGTTCATCTAGCACAAACGGAACGGGTTCCAGGAGAAACTTTTACTCTGGTTTCTCAGTCTGTTTCCTAGTGCCGGTTTGAAGTTCCTGCAGTTTTCACTGTAAAACCGAGTTGGAGCTAGTACCTCCCCATATATATGTACGGAGTGGGGTTTGCAACTGAAAAGAAACTTTGTGTTCCCAACAACCTAGGTGAAGGACGGCTTTCACACACACTTATCTCTCAGAAATGAGCATGTGGAGAGACCTTCGTTCATCTAGCACAAAGGGAACGGTTTGCAGGAGAAACTATTACTCTGGATTCTCAGCCTGTTTCCTAGAGTCGGTTTGATGTTCCTGCAGTTTTCACTGTAAAACCGAGTTGCAGCTAGTACCTCTCGTTATATATGTATGGAGTGGAGTTTGCAACGGAAAAGAATCTTTGTGTTCCCAACAAGCTACGTGAAGGACGGCTTTCACACACAATTATCTCTCAGAACTGAGCATGTGGAGAGACGTTCGTTCACCTAGCACAAAGGGAACGGGTTGCAGGAAAAACATTTACTCTGGTTTCGCAGCCTGTTTCCTAGTGCCGGTTTGAAGTTCCTGCAGTTTTCACTGTAAAACCGAGTTGGAGCTAGTACCTCTCCTTATATATGTATGGAGTGGAGTTTGCAACTGAAAATAAACTTTGTTTTCCCAACAAGATAGGTGAAGGACGGCTTTCACACACACTTATCTCTCAGAACTGAGCATGTGGAGAGGCGTTCGTTCATCCAGCACAAAGGGAACGGGTTGCAGTAGAAACTTTTACTCTGGTCTCTCAGTCTGTTTCTAGTGCCGGTTTGAAGTTCCTGCAGTTTTCACTGTAAAACCGATTTGGAGCTAGTACCTCCCCATATATATGTATGGAGTGGAGTTTGCAACTGAAAAGCAACTTTGTGTTCCCAACAAGCTAGGTGAAGGACGGCTTTCAGACACACTTCTCTCTCAGATCTGAGCATGTGGAGAGACGTTCTTTCATCTAGCACAAAGGGAACGGGTTGCAGTAGAAATTTTTCTCTGGTTTCTCAGACTGTTTCCTGGTGCCGTTTTGAAGTTCCTTCAGTTTTCACTTTAAACCGATTTGGAGCTAGTACTTCCCCATATATATGTACGGAGTGGAGTTTGCTACTGAAAAGAAACTTTGTGTTCCCAACAAGCTAGGTGAAGGACTGCTTTCACACACACTTATCTCTCAGAACTGAGCATGTGGAGAGACGTTCGTTCATCTAGCACAAAGGGAACGGTTTGCAGGAGAAACTATTACTCTGGTTTCTCAGCCTGTTTCCTAGAGTCGGTTTGATGTTCCTGCAGTTTTCACTGTAAAACCGAGTTGCAGCTAGTACCTCTCCTTATATATGTATGGAGTGGGGTTTGCAACGGAAAAGAATCTTTGTGTTCCCAACAAGCTATGTGAAGGACGGCTTTCACACACACTTACCTCTCAGAACTGAACATGTGGAGAGACGTTCGTTCATCTAGCACAAAGGGAGCGGGTTGCAGGAGAAACTTTTACTCTGGTTTCTCAGTCTGTTTCCTAGTGCCGGTTTGAAGTTCCTGCAGTTTTCATAGTAAAACCGTCTTGGAGCTAGTACCTCTCCTTATATATGTATGGAGTGGAGTTTGCAACTGAAAAGAATCTTTGTGTTCAAAACAAGATAGGTGAATGACGGCTTTCACACACAGTTATCTCTCAGAACTGAGCATGTGGAGAGACGTTCGTTCATCTAGCACAAATGAAACGGGTTGCAGTAGAAACTTTTACTCTGGTTTCTCAGTCTGTTTCCTAGTGCCGGTTTGAAGTTCCTGCAGTTTTCACTGTAAAACCGAGTTGGAGCATGTACCTCCCCATATATATGTATGGAGTGGAGTTTGCAACTGAAAAGAAACTTTGTGTTCCCAACAAGCTAGGTGAAGGAAGGCTTTAACTCACACTTATTTCTCAGAACTGAGCATGTGGAGAGACTTTCGTTCATCTACCACAAAGGGAACGGGTTGTAGGAGAAACTTTTACTCTGGTTTCTCAGTCTGTTTCCTAGTGCCTTTTTGAAGTTCCTGCAGTTTTCACTGTAAACCGAGTTGGAGCTAGTACCTCTCCATATATATGTATGGATTGGAGTTTGCAACTGAAAAGAAACTTGTGTTCCCAAAAAGCTAGGTGAAGGACGGGTTTCACACACACTTATCTTAGAACTGAGCATGTGGAGAGACGTTCGTTCATCTAGCACAATGGGAACGGGTTGCAGGAGAAACTTTTACTCTGGTTTCTCAGTCTGTTTCCTAGTGCCGGTTTGACGTTCCTGCAGTTTTCACTGTAAATCTGAGTTGGAGCTAGTACCTCTCCTTATATATGTATGGAGTGGCGTTTGCAACTGAAAAGAAACTTTGTGTTCCCAGCAAGCTAGGTGAAGGACGGCTTTCACACACACTAATTTCTCAGAACTAAGCATGTGGAGAGACGTTCGTTCATCTAGCACAAACGGAACGGGTTCCAGGAGAAACTTTTACTCTGGTTTCTCAGTCTGTTTCCTAGTGCCGGTTTGAAGTTCCTGCAGTTTTCACTGTAAAACCGAGTTGGAGCTATTACCTCCCCATAGGTAGGTATGGAGTGGAGTTTGCAACTGAAAAGAAACTTTGTGTTCCCAAAAAGCTAGGTGAAGTACGGCTTTCACACACACTTATCTTAGAACTGATCATGTGGAGAGACGTTCGTTCATCTAGCACAAATGAAACGGGTTGCAGTAGAAACTTTTACTCTGGTTTCTCAGTCTGTTTCCTAGTGCCGGTTTGAAGTTCCTGCAGTTTTCACTGTAAAACCGAGTTGGAGCATGTACCTCCCCATATATATGTATGGAGTGGAGTTTGCAACTGAAAAGAAACTTTGTGTTCCCAACAAGCTAGGTGAAGGAAGGCTTTAACTCACACTTATCTCTCAGAACTGAGCATGTGGAGAGACTTTCGTTCATCTACCACAAAGGGAACGGGTTGTAGGAGAAACTTTTACTCTGGTTTCTCAATCTGTTTCCTAGTGCCTTTTTGAAGTTCCTGCAGTTTTCACTGTAAACCGAGTTGGAGCTAGTACCTCTCCATATATATGTATGGATTGGAGTTTGCAACTGAAAAGAAACTTGTGTTCCCAAAAAGCTAGGTGAAGGACGGGTTTCACACACACTTATCTTAGAACTGAGCATGTGGAGAGACGTTTGTTCATCTAGCACAATGGGAACGGGTTGCAGGAGAAACTTTTACTCTGGTTTCTCAGTCTGTTTCCTAGTGCCGGTTTGACGTTCCTGCAGTTTTCACTGTAAATCTGAGTTGGAGCTAGTACCTCTCCTTATATATGTATGGAGTGGCGTTTGCAACTGAAAAGAAACTTTGTGTTCCCAGCAAGCTAGGTGAAGGACGGCTTTCACACACACTAATTTCTCAGAACTAAGCATGTGGAGAGACGTTCGTTCATCTAGCACAAACGGAACGGGTTCCAGGAGAAACTTTTACTCTGGTTTCTCAGTCTGTTTCCTAGTGCCGGTTTGAAGTTCCTGCAGTTTTCACTGTAAAACCGAGTTGGAGCTATTACCTCCCCATAGGTAGGTATGGAGTGGAGTTTGCAACTGAAAAGAAACTTTGTGTTCCCAAAAAGCTAGGTGAAGTACGGCTTTCACACACACTTATCTTAGAACTGAGCATGTGGAGAGACGTTCGTTCATCTAGCACAAATGAAACGGGTTGCAGTAGAAACTTTTACTCTGGTTTCTCAGTCTGTTTCCTAGTGCCGGTTTGAAGTTCCTGCAGTTTTCACTGTAAAACCGAGTTGGAGCATGTACCTCCCCATATATATGTATGGAGTGGAGTTTGCAACTGAAAAGAAACTTTGTGTTCCCAACAAGCTAGGTGAAGGAAGGCTTTAACTCACACTTATCTCTCAGAACTGAGCATGTGGAGAGACTTTCGTTCATCTACCACAAAGGGAACGGGTTGTAGGAGAAACTTTTACTCTGGTTTCTCAGTCTGTTTCCTAGTGCCTTTTTGAAGTTCCTGCAGTTTTCACTGTAAACCGAGTTGGAGCTAGTACCTCTCCATATATATGTATGGATTGGAGTTTGCAACTGAAAAGAAACTTGTGTTCCCAAAAAGCTAGGTGAAGGACGGGTTTCACACACACTTATCTTAGAACTGAGCATGTGGAGAGACGTTCGTTCATCTAGCACAATGGGAACGGGTTGCAGGAGAAACTTTTACTCTGGTTTCTCAGTCTGTTTCCTAGTGCCGGTTTGACGTTCCTGCAGTTTTCACTGTAAATCTGAGTTGGAGCTAGTACCTCTCCTTATATATGTATGGAGTGGCGTTTGCAACTGAAAAGAAACTTTGTGTTCCCAGCAAGCTAGGTGAAGGACGGCTTTCACACACACTAATTTCTCAGAACTAAGCATGTGGAGAGACGTTCGTTCATCTAGCACAAACGGAACGGGTTCCAGGAGAAACTTTTACTCTGGTTTCTCAGTCTGTTTCCTAGTGCCGGTTTGAAGTTCCTGCAGTTTTCACTGTAAAACCGAGTTGGAGCTATTACCTCCCCATAGGTAGGTATGGAGTGGAGTTTGCAACTGAAAAGAAACTTTGTGTTCCCAAAAAGCTAGGTGAAGTACGGCTTTCACACACACTTATCTTAGAACTGAGCATGTGGAGAGACGTTCGTTCATCTAGCACAAATGAAACGGGTTGCAGTAGAAACTTTTACTCTGGTTTCTCAGTCTGTTTCCTAGTGCCGGTTTGAAGTTCCTGCAGTTTTCACTGTAAAACCGAGTTGGAGCATGTACCTCCCCATATATATGTATGGAGTGGAGTTTGCAACTGAAAAGAAACTTTGTGTTCCCAACAAGCTAGGTGAAGGAAGGCTTTAACTCACACTTATCTCTCAGAACTGAGCATGTGGAGAGACTTTCGTTCATCTACCACAAAGGGAACGGGTTGTAGGGGAAACTTTTACTCTGGTTTCTCAGTCTGTTTCCTAGTGCCTTTTTGAAGTTCCTGCAGTTTTCACTGTAAACCGAGTTGGAGCTAGTACCTCTCCATATATATGTATGGATTGGAGTTTGCAACTGAAAAGAAACTTGTGTTCCCAAAAAGCTAGGTGAAGGACGGGTTTCACACACACTTATCTTAGAACTGAGCATGTGGAGAGACGTTCGTTCATCTAGCACAATGGGAACGGGTTGCAGGAGAAACTTTTACTCTGGTTTCTCAGTCTGTTTCCTAGTGCCGGTTTGACGTTCCTGCAGTTTTCACTGTAAATCTGAGTTGGAGCTAGTACCTCTCCTTATATATGTATGGAGTGGTGTTTGCAACTGAAAAGAAACTTTGTGTTCCCAGCAAGCTAGGTGAAGGACGGCTTTCACACACACTAATTTCTCAGAACTAAGCATGTGGAGAGACGTTCGTTCATCTAGCACAAACGGAACGGGTTCCAGGAGAAACTTTTACTCTGGTTTCTCAGTCTGTTTCCTAGTGCCGGTTTGAAGTTCCTGCAGTTTTCACTGTAAAACCGAGTTGGAGCTAGTACCTCTCCTTATATATGTATGGAGTGGAGTTTGCAACTGAAAAGAATCTTTGTGTTCAAAACAAGAGAGGTGAATGACGGCTTTCACACACAGTTATCTCTCAGAACTGAGCATGTGGAGAGACGTTCGTTCATCTAGCACAAATGAAACGGGTTGCAGTAGAAACTTTTACTCTGGTTTCTCAGTCTGTTTCCTAGTGCCGGTTTGAAGTTCCTGCAGTTTTCACTGTAAAACCGAGTTGGAGCATGTACCTCCCCATATATATGTATGGAGTGGAGTTTGCAACTGAAAAGAAACTTTGTGTTCCCAACAAGCTAGGTGAAGGAAGGCTTTAACTCACACTTATCTCTCAGAACTGAGCATGTGGAGAGACTTTCGTTCATCTACCACAAAGGGAACGGGTTGTAGGAGAAACTTTTACTCTGGTTTCTCAGTCTGTTTCCTAGTGCCTTTTTGAAGTTCCTGCAGTTTTCACTGTAAACCGAGTTGGAGCTAGTACCTCTCCATATATATGTATGGATTGGAGTTTGCAACTGAAAAGAAACTTGTGTTCCCAAAAAGCTAGGTGAAGGACGGGTTTCACACACACTTATCTTAGAACTGAGCATGTGGAGAGACGTTCGTTCATCTAGCACAATGGGAACGGGTTGCAGGAGAAACTTTTACTCTGGTTTCTCAGTCTGTTTCCTAGTGCCGGTTTGACGTTCCTGCAGTTTTCACTGTAAATCTGAGTTGGAGCTAGTACCTCTCCTTATATATGTATGGAGTGGCGTTTGCAACTGAAAAGAAACTTTGTGTTCCCAGCAAGCTAGGTGAAGGACGGCTTTCACACACACTAATTTCTCAGAACTAAGCATGTGGAGAGACGTTCGTTCATCTAGCACAAACGGAACGGGTTCCAGGAGAAACTTTTACTCTGGTTTCTCAGTCTGTTTCCTAGTGCCGGTTTGAAGTTCCTGCAGTTTTCACTGTAAAACCGAGTTGGAGCTATTACCTCCCCATAGGTAGGTATGGAGTGGAGTTTGCAACTGAAAAGAAACTTTGTGTTCCCAAAAAGCTAGGTGAAGTACGGCTTTCACACACACTTATCTTAGAACTGAGCATGTGGAGAGACGTTTGTTCATCTAGCACAAATGGAACGGGTTGCAGTAGAAACTTTTACTCTGGTTTCTCAGTCTGTTTCCTAGTGCCGGTTTGAAGTTCCTGCAGTTTTCACTGTAAAACAGAGTTGGAGCTAGTACCTCCCCATATATATGTACGGAGTGGTGTTTGCAACTGAAAAGAAACTTTGTGTTCCCAACAAGCTAGGTGAAGGACGGCTTTCACACACACTTATCTCTCAGAACTGAGCATGTGGAGAGACGTTCGTTCATCTAGCACAAAGGGAACGGGTTGCAGGGGAAACTATTACTCTGATTTCTCAGTCTGTTTCCTAGGGCCTTTTTGAAGTTCCTGCAGTTTTCACTGTAAAACCGAGTTGGAGCAAGTACCTCCCCATATATATGTATGGAGTGGAGTTTGCAACTGAAAAGAAATTTTGTGTTCCCAACAAGCTAGGTGAAGTACGGCTTTCACACACACTTATCTTAGAACTGAGCATGTGGAGAGACGTTCGTTCATCTAGCACAAAGGGAACGGGTTGCAGTAGAAACTTTTACTCTGGTTTCTCATTCTTTTTCCTAGTGCCGGTTTGAAGTTCCTGCAGTTTTCACTGTAAAACCGAGTTGGAGCTAGTACCAACCCATATATATGTATGGAGTGGAGTTTGCAACTGAAAAGCAACTTTGTGTTCCCGACAAGCTAGGTGAAGGACGGCTTTCACACACACTTATCTCTCAGAACTGAGCATGTGGAGAGACGTTCGTTCATCTAGCACAAAGGGAACGGCTTGCAGGAGAAAATTTTACTCTGGTTTCTCAGTCTGTTTCCTAGGGCCGGTTTGAAGTTCCTGCAGTTTTCACTGTAAAACCGAGTTGGAGCTAGTATCTCTCCATATATATGTATGGAGTGGAGTTTGCAACTGAAAGGAAACTTTGTGTTCCAAGAAGCTAGGTGAAGGACGGCTTTCACACACACTTATCTCTCAGAACTGAGCATGTGGGGAGACTTTCGTTCATCTAGCACAAAGGGAACGGGTTGCAGAAGAAACTTTTACTCTGGTTCTCAGTCTGTTTCCTAGTGCCGGTTTGAAGTTCCTGCAGTTTTCACTGTAAAACCGAGTTGGAGCATGTACCTCCCCATATATATGTATGGAGTGGAGTTTGCAACTTAAAAGAAACTTTGTGTTCCCAAAAAGCTAGGTGAAGTACGGCTTTCACACACACTTATCTTATAACTGAGATGTGGAGAGACGTTCGTTCATCTAGCACAAAGGTAACGGGTTGCAGTAGAAACTTTTACTCTGGTTTCTCAGCCTTTTTCCTAGTGCCGGTTTGAACTTCCTGCAGTTTTCACTGTAAAACCGAGTTGGAGCTAGTACCAACCCATATATATGTATGGAGTGGAGTTTGCAACTGAAAAGCAACTTTGTGTTCCCAACAAGCTAGGTGAAGGACGGATTTCAGACACACTTATCTCTCGGATCTGAGCATGTGGAGAGAGGTTCGTTCATCTAGCACAAAGGGAACGGATTGCAGGAGAAACTTTTACTCTGGATTCGCAGTCTGTTTCCTAGTGCCGGTTTGATGTTCCTGCAGTTTTCTCTGTAAAACAGATTTGGAGCTAGTACCAACCCATATATATGTATGGAGTGGTGTTTGCAACTGAAAAGAAACTTTGTGTTCACAACAAGCTAGGTGAAGGACGGCATTCACACAGTCTTATCTCTCAGAACTGAGCATGTGGAGAGACGTTCGTTCATCTAGCACAAAGGGAACGGGATGCAGGAGAAACTTTTACTCTGGTTTCTCCGTCTGTTTCCTAGTGCCGGTGTGAAGTTCCTGCACTTTTTACTGTAAAACCGATTTGGAGCTAGTACCTCCCCATATATATGTACGGAGTGGTGTTTGCAACTGAAAAGAAACTTTGTGTTCCCAACAAGCTAGGTGAAGGACGGCTTTCACACACACTTATCTCTCAGAACTGATCATGTGGAGAGACGTTCGTTCATCTAGCACAAAGGGAACGGGTTGCAGGAGAAACTATTACTCTGGTTTCTCAGTCTGTTTCCTAGGGCCTTTTTGAAGTTCCTGCAGTTTTCACTGTAAAACCGAGTTGGAGCAAGTACCTCCCCATATATATGTATGGAGTGGAGTTTGCAACTGAAAAGAAACTTTGTGTTCCCAAAAAGCTAGGTGAAGTATGGCTTTCACACACACTTATCTTAGAACTGAGCATGTGGAGAGACGTTCGTTCATCTAGCACAAAGGGAACGGGTTGCAGGTAAAACTTTTACTCTGGTTTCTCAGTCTGTTTCCTAGTGCCGGTTTGAAGTTCCTGCAGTTTTCACTGTAAAACCGAGTTGGAGCTAGTACCTCCCCATATATATGTATGGAGTGGAGTTTGCAACTGAAAAGAAACTTTGTGTTCCCAACAAGCTAGGTGAAGGAAGGCTTTCACACACACTTATCTCTCAGAACTGAGCATGTGGAGAGACTTTCGTTCATCTAGCACAAAGGGAACGGGTTGTAGGAGAAACTTTTACTCTGGTTTCTCAGTCTGTTTCCTAGTGCCGGTTTGAAGTTCCTGCAGTTTTCACTGTAAAACAGAGTTGGAGCTAGTACCAACCCATATATATGTATGGAGTGGTGTTTGCAATTGAAAAGAAACTTTGTGTTCCCAACAAGCTAGGTGAAGTACGGGTTTCACACACACTAATTTCTCAGAACTGAGCATGTGGAGAGACGTTCGTTCATCTAGCACAAAGGGAACAGGTTGCAGGAGAAACTTTTACTCTGGTTTCTCAGTCTGTTTCCTAGTGCCGGTTTGAAGTTCCTGCACTTTTTACTGTAAAACCGAGTTGGAGCTAGTACCTCCCCATATATATGTACGGAGTGGTGTTTGCAACTGAAAAGAAACTTTGTGTTCCCAACAAGCTAGGTGAAGGACGGTTTCACACACAATTATCTCTCAGAACTGAGCATGTGGAGAGACGTTCGTTCATCTAGCACAAAGGTAACGGGTTGCAGGAGAAACTATTACTCTGGTTTCTCAGTCTGTTTCCTAGGGCCTTTTTGAAGTTCCTGCACTTTTCACTGTAAAACCGAGTTGGAGCAAGTACTTCCCCATATATATGTATGGAGTGGAGTTTGCAACTGAAAAGAAACTTTGTGATCAAAAAAAGCTAGGTGAAGTACGGCTTTCACACACATTTATCTTAGAACTGAGCATGTGGAGAGACGTTCGTTCATCTAGCACAAAGGGAACGGGTTGCATTAGAAACTTTTACTCTGGTTTCTCAGTCTGTTTCCTAGTGCTGGTTTGAAGTTCCTGCAGTTTTCACTGTAAAACCGTGTTGGAGCTAGTACCTCCCCATATATATATACTGAGTGGAGTTTGCAACTGAAAAGAAACTTTGTGTTCCCGACAAGCTATGTGAAGGACGGCTTTCACACACACTTATCTCTCAGAACTGAGCATGTGGAGAGACGTTCGTTCATCTAGCACAAAGGGAACGTGTTGCAGGAGAAATTTTACTCTGGTTTCTCAGTCTGTTTCCTAGTGCCGGTTTGATGTTCCTGCAGTTTTCTCTGTAAAACAGAGTTGGAGCTAGTACCAACCCATATATATGTATGGAGTGGTGTTTGCATCTGAAAAGAAACTTTGTGTTCACAACAAGCTAGGTGAAGGACGGCATTCACACAGTCTTATCTCTCAGAACTGAGCATGTGGAGAGACGTTCGTTCATCTAGCACAATGGGAACGGGTTGCAGGAGAAACTTTTACTCTGGTTTCTCAGTCTGTTTCCTAGTGCCGGTTTGACGTTCCTGCAGTTTTCACTGTAAATCTGAGTTGGAGCTAGTACCTCTCCTTATATATGTATGGAGTGGCGTTTGCAACTGAAAAGAAACTTTGTGTTCCCAGCAAGCTAGGTGAAGGACGGCTTTCACACACACTAATTTCTCAGAACTAAGCATGTGGAGAGACGTTCGTTCATCTAGCACAAACGGAACGGGTTCCAGGAGAAACTTTTACTCTGGTTTCTCAGTCTGTTTCCTAGTGCCGGTTTGAAGTTCCTGCAGTTTTCACTGTAAAACCGAGTTGGAGCTATTACCTCCCCATAGGTAGGTATGGAGTGGAGTTTGCAACTGAAAAGAAACTTTGTGTTCCCAAAAAGCTAGGTGAAGTACGGCTTTCACACACACTTATCTTAGAACTGAGCGTGTGGAGAGACGTTTGTTCATCTAGCACAAATGGAACGGGTTGCAGTAGAAACTTTTACTCTGGTTTCTCAGTCTGTTTCCTAGTGCCGGTTTGAAGTTCCTGCAGTTTTCACTGTAAAACAGAGTTGGAGCTAGTACCTCCCCATATATATGTACGGAGTGGTGTTTGCAACTGAAAAGAAACTTTGTGTTCCCAACAAGCTAGGTGAAGGACGGCTTTCACACACACTTATCTCTCAGAACTGAGCATGTGGAGAGACGTTCGTTCATCTAGCACAAAGGGAACGGGTTGCAGGGGAAACTATTACTCTGATTTCTCAGTCTGTTTCCTAGGGCCTTTTTGAAGTTCCTGCAGTTTTCACTGTAAAACCGAGTTGGAGCAAGTACCTCCCCATATATATGTATGGAGTGGAGTTTGCAACTGAAAAGAAATTTTGTGTTCCCAACAAGCTAGGTGAAGTACGGCTTTCACACACACTTATCTTAGAACTGAGCATGTGGAGAGACGTTCGTTCATCTAGCACAAAGGGAACGGGTTGCAGTAGAAACTTTTACTCTGGTTTCTCATTCTTTTTCCTAGTGCCGGTTTGAAGTTCCTGCAGTTTTCACTGTAAAACCGAGTTGGAGCTAGTACCAACCCATATATATGTATGGAGTGGAGTTTGCAACTGAAAAGCAACTTTGTGTTCCCGACAAGCTAGGTGAAGGACGGCTTTCACACACACTTATCTCTCAGAACTGAGCATGTGGAGAGACGTTCGTTCATCTAGCACAAAGGGAACGGCTTGCAGGAGAAAATTTTACTCTGGTTTCTCAGTCTGTTTCCTAGGGCCGGTTTGAAGTTCCTGCAGTTTTCACTGTAAAACCGAGTTGGAGCTAGTATCTCTCCATATATATGTATGGAGTGGAGTTTGCAACTGAAAGGAAACTTTGTGTTCCAAGAAGCTAGGTGAAGGACGGCTTTCACACACACTTATCTCTCAGAACTGAGCATGTGGGGAGACTTTCGTTCATCTAGCACAAAGGGAACGGGTTGCAGAAGAAACTTTTACTCTGGTTCTCAGTCTGTTTCCTAGTGCCGGTTTGAAGTTCCTGCAGTTTTCACTGTAAAACCGAGTTGGAGCATGTACCTCCCCATATATATGTATGGAGTGGAGTTTGCAACTTAAAAGAAACTTTGTGTTCCCAAAAAGCTAGGTGAAGTACGGCTTTCACACACACTTATCTTATAACTGAGATGTGGAGAGACGTTCGTTCATCTAGCACAAAGGTAACGGGTTGCAGTAGAAACTTTTACTCTGGTTTCTCAGCCTTTTTCCTAGTGCCGGTTTGAACTTCCTGCAGTTTTCACTGTAAAACCGAGTTGGAGCTAGTACCAACCCATATATATGTATGGAGTGGAGTTTGCAACTGAAAAGCAACTTTGTGTTCCCAACAAGCTAGGTGAAGGACGGATTTCAGACACACTTATCTCTCGGATCTGAGCATGTGGAGAGAGGTTCGTTCATCTAGCACAAAGGGAACGGATTGCAGGAGAAACTTTTACTCTGGATTCGCAGTCTGTTTCCTAGTGCCGGTTTGATGTTCCTGCAGTTTTCTCTGTAAAACAGATTTGGAGCTAGTACCAACCCATATATATGTATGGAGTGGTGTTTGCAACTGAAAAGAAACTTTGTGTTCACAACAAGCTAGGTGAAGGACGGCATTCACACAGTCTTATCTCTCAGAACTGAGCATGTG